>NC_134173.1:69729050-70337050 GCF_964188355.1 Buteo buteo | reverse complement strand
ACTGCCAAGAATCGTCTCCAAGAGGCTTTGCTACAATCGCTATGGCAATTAAGACAAGGGCTGTACTGCAGACGATTCTCTTCTTGGCAACGAACATAGACACATTTCTGGGGTCTATTTTAAGGTGTCCACAGAGAACTACACCTAGGCTAGTTCAGGCATTGTTTCTAGTGACTTGGACATATACCATGGTTTTAAAACCTATCGTATTCCTTCCCCTTTGTATATAACAACATGAGTGCAAGAAACAGGTCACTAAACTTTGATTCAAAGAGAGCATAATACAGATTAAACTTGGTTCGGTGAGGGTCAGTATGAAAGTCTGTCACACAGTTGTTCAGGTTCTTGCACCAAGACTCAGCTACATCCCTGGGAACAGAAGTCCACTGTGTTCTTTTCAAACAGTTAATCTATGTCTTTCGAAAGAAGGAAAGTACTCATAAACTTGGTTTGGGCTCTGTTGGTACCTAGTATGAAATCTAGTAGTATCCAAATAAGCCAAAATGTATAGACAAGATGGCTGGAGAGACTGAATTATGAAGAGATGTACAGAGATATGAGCTACATGTATACACACACATAAGTATACATATAGATATTTCTTTTCCAAAATGCTCATAACTTTATTATCAAAGTGTGAATTTGATTAGCATCAATTCCCTTGTGTTATAGGGCAGGCTGAGAGACAAAGACCTGCAGAAGGAAATAGGGGAGAAGAGCGGAGGTTTAAGTGACTTCCTGGAGGACACGGAGAGAGTCAGTAACAATCACCACCTACTTCTCATACTGTGACCACAGGATGATTGTCTTGATCGTGAAGCTAATACAGTTTGCAGTTTATATTAGTAAAATTACACTCTGGTTGGGGTAACATAACCCTGTCCTGATCTAGAGCCCGTAAGTATGAGCAGTGTAGCACACCAACCTAATTAACAAGTGAGAAAGTTTCTCCTCAGTCCATGTGGGTTTTTTTACATAGGAACCTGGTCCATGCAGAGTCAGCTGGGCCCAAAGCAGCGGTGGAAGCAACCCTGGCAAGAGTTGTAAATGGAAGATTAGATTTAATTAAACGACATTTTGCTACGTAAAGATCACACAGATGGAGAGGCCTGTTTTTACGGAAAGCTAAAGGTCATGCACCGCTTAGGCAGAAGTGAAATTTGTCCATCCTGTTAACTCTAAAAATAAACTGTTAAGAATGTAATAAAATTGGACTTAGGACTGGAGGCATTTTGATTATTTTGAAATGCTTATGCATGAGCCATGTGGGACACATGTACATAACCAAGGAAACAGGGACTTTACATAGTGATTAAAAACATGGGTAAGAAGACTGTAAGTCTGCAAGATAGAAACCACATTGCTGTCCCAAGTCCATCTATAAACTAGGACAATGATTTCATTGGCCTAAATTTAAGACCTTTCAGAACCAGAGCAACAGCAATGTCTGTAGCCTCAGAAGAGTGGGTGCATATGAACAAATCACTGAAACTGTTAAGGGTTATAGGGCCTTGTCCAATGACTTCAGAGGGCTTAGGAAAAAACCTTATTAGCTTATATATGATTTTTTTTTTCTAATTAAACTCTCTGGTAGATAAGATTTTGGATAAGGAAAGAACCCAGTCTTCCACCCCCAAAGGAAAATATATGTCCCGTATCTGCATCTGTTTCAATTAGTTTTAACAGGGAAGACGAGCCCTTCTAAAAAACTGATTCAGGAGTGCTGGTTTCTCTGTAATGGCTAATGACCATGTGATTTGGGTTTGTGTGGTATGGTTTTGGTAGCCCGGAGGGGCTGCAGGAGTGGCTTCTGTGAGAAGCTGCTGGAAGCTTCCCTGGCTCCAAGTCTGACCTGCCTCTGGCCAAGGCTGAGCTCATCAGTGATGGTGGTAACACCTGTGGGAGAACAGATTTAAGAGGGGAAACCTGCATCAGGGGAGGAGATTGGAATGTGAGAGAAACCCCTCTGCAGATACTGGGGTCCGTGCAGAAGAAGGGAGAGGAGGGGATGCCCCTGCAGCCCGTGGTGAGATGGCAGGCTGTCCCCCCCCCAGCCCATGGAGGGGAGTGGGGGACCAGATGCCCACCTGCAGCCCAGGGAGAGAGAAGCCCATGCCAGAGCAGGTGGGTGACCCCAAGATGACCATGACTCCATGGGAAAGCCCACGCTGGAGCAGTCTGTGCCTGAAGGACTGCAGCCCATGGAAGGGACTCACACTGGAGCAGCTCGTGAAGGACTGCAGCCTGTGGGAAGGACCCATGCCAGAAAAGTTCATGGAGAACTGTGTCCCATGGGAGAGACCCCACACTGGAGCAGTGGACCAGTGAGGAGTCCTCCCCATGAGGAGAAAGGAGTGACAGAGACAACGTGTGGTAAGCTGACCCCAACCTCCATTCCCCATCCCCCTGTGCTGCTGGGGGGGAGGAGGGAGGGAAAATTTGGAATGGAGTTGAGGTAGGGAGAAGGTGTTCTATGGTTGGTTTTACTTCCCATTATCCTTGTTTTGATTTGACTGGTAGTAAATTAAATTGATTTTGTTTCTTCCCCAAGTTGAGCCTGTCTTTTGCCCATGACCATAATTGGTGAGTGATTCCTCCCTGTCCTTGTCTCGACCCACGAGTGTTTCTTTATATTTTCTCCTCCTCATCCCACCAGGACCGGACAGGGAGGAGTGAGCAAGCAGCTTCATGGTGCTTTGTTGCTGGCTGGGCTTAAACCATGACAGAACTCAAATCTCACAAAAATTAAAGCAGGTCTTTTTCTGAGAGAAATATTTTCAAAGATGCTGCAGCTTGCAAGCATTATTTTAGCCACGCATGCATGGAGTGACCGTATGGATATCTTCATTTCTCATGCATACTCATCTCACTTGCCTGCTTCTGAGCCCCAGGAGGGTTGCCAAAGGCACCAATGACACAGGATTTGGTGGGATTGTTGCCTGAGCCACCAGCACAGGTGTCACATGAGTGCCACCTACCTCCTTGCAGGTCCTATAGGGGATGGAAGAGTAGGAGATCTTAAACAACTCTCACTGTCATAATAAAATATCAAGCAGTCATCACGTGAGGTACAATGCTTACTTGAAGGTTATCAATTTAATGTGATATTTTGAGAAGACCACCTGCTACAGAAAAGCTTTAGATATATTGTATCATCAGAACAAACTTCCACCCTAAGGGAGGCATATTGTTCCCAGTTGTTTGAGGAAAGAATAGCTTAATGCAAAAATAAATACTTTAAGGCCTTTTAATACACCAGCATGAAATGAGGCCTCATCCTACAATACTCCAAGCAAATGCCAAACAATTTTCAAGCCCTGAGGACTCCGGTGAAAGCTAAGGGTCTCAATTGCCTTGAGGAGCTTAGTGTGCCTAAGGAGGAAAGTCACCAGTGTGAGGATGGACATGTGCTCATTGTAGGAGCTTTTGTCATCAAATAACCTAATTTTGTTTCTCAGATGCAGAAGACCTTTTCCTACACAAGCAGGATTTATCCTCATCATGATTTGAAACCCAGGAAGCAAATGCCAGTGACAGAAACTGGGAAGTACTGTCTTTCAGTGGGGTTTGCACACATCACTGTAGGGAGAAGGCTGATATTTTGAGTGGTAAAAAACTGCCTACAGACCTCAGATATACTTCTTTCACTGTATTATATTTTGTTTTGAACTGTACAATTCAAGGAGTCACTTCCCCATGCATGAAAGTAGAGTCGTACAAATCACACTGGTTCAGGGGCAGATCTGATGTGAAATGATGTTTGAGATTTGGGCAATAGAAAAGATGGCATCCTAAAGCAATTGTGAATACTTACAAACTATCCAAAGAAGAAATTATACATGGGTAAGTCAAACAGTCCCCACAGTTTTGCTGTAGAGCAGCAAAACTTACTGAAAGTCTTTCTGTGCACAGCTTCAGTCCACAGAGCCCAGGCTGCTTCACTGAAAACATCTGGCATTTGAGAAGACACCTGCAGTAACCCAAGGCAAGGCTCTGAGCCCAGTGGGACTTCTCTGTGTCCCTGTGACCCTGAACACACAAAGCTCCCTTTCAGCCCAGTTGATCTTTGCTGTGAACCTGACAAGAACATCAGTCTGGTGGAGAGCGAAAGATTGGAGGGTTTCCGGGTTCAGAAATCATAGTTTTAATCCAGAGTGGACCCAAACACACTAAAAGCAAAACCAAAGAAATTAGAGCCAACAAAGTTATCATCAGTTGGCTCTATTTATGAGCTCCTTGGGATCGCAACACAGATCATTGTGTGTAATGTAACACTAGTTGTCATCTGCCAAATAATTAGCACAGACAGGCTTTATGTGTTTTGCTGGTTTATGGGGACTTGTATTTCATGATAAGGATTAGGGCCTTTGGGGAACTCTCAGACTTCTAAACTAGCAAATTCAGAACTGAATTTAAGTTTATTCAAGACTGGATGTTCCTTATATGATGGAATTGTTTTAGGGTCTATACCTGTGTGGTTTAATGCAAATGATTCTCTTTGTTTTGTTGCTCTCAACAAGGCTTTTAGCCCCAGAATTGCAATTGACTCTAAGGAAATCAGAAGGTGAACTCCTCAGTCTGTTGGTCAGTTGACAGTGCCCCTACAAACACAAAAAAGAAACCTAGAACAGAGAAGTAAGATGCATTCCTGTCTTCACCACTCATGACTGCTGCTTTGGGGTGGGAATAACACCCCACTTGCTGTGCTGTGCTAGAGCAAAGCATGAGATGAAGCAATTAATTACCAAAGGAAAGATCTTGTAAAACAGAGCCACCTCCTTGCTAACAGCTCCCCACAAATCTCTTCTCCTGGGCTTATTGCTGGGGAGCATGACCTGCATACAAGCACACCAACTGGCAACCTGTTTACAGGGGACTGGCCACTTGATCCCTTTTTCCCCTCTACTTTCCCACATTTGTTCCTCCCTAAACCAGTTAGATCCCTCCTTTTCCTCAACACTGGTTCCTCCCCTAACCCACCCCATACTAGGTTCTATGCAATCAGCAGATGCTCTTCCCCTGCATCCTGCAACGTGTCCCATACCCAGGCAGTGATACCTCTCTGATCTGTGGGGTGAGCTGGGGAGCTGCTCCCGTTTCCCCTGGGGAGGGTCCCACCTCCAGCTCATGAAGCTGAAGCTCTCCTGGGATAGCCCCAGCCCAGCTCAGGGATTTGTGTCTCTGACTGGGATATTATGGGTCCCCTGCTTGTCCTTGTGCCTCTGGGTTCCCTGTGCGTGTGGAGATGAGCCTTTCATCGCACAACCTATTACAGTTCTTCCAAAATATTTCACGTCAGATGAAGGAAGATCCCAAAAACAAACCCCTGGAGCTGTACTACTGCTTGCTGAGCTCTGCATCTGTGTCTTGCAGCCTTGCTGTACAGCTTTAAGACACTTACTTGGTGTATACCATAGGGCATCATATACTGGGTGAGTGGAGAAGGGTGATGATGTTGTGCACTTTTTTAATGGTTGAGAAAAGGCTTAAAGAAGGAAACACAGAGGGCTGTGTTTTTCCAGGTGTGTTAGAAATGAAAAGGAAAGAGAGAGACAGAACTTTCCTGGGACAAGGATACTGTCTGGGGACTTGGGACATCTGGGTTCAGTTAAAGAGTACTTGAAAATCTTGGTCATATGGAAATGATCTGTGGTCTCTGCATCATGGAATAAGCCTCCAGGGGTGCATGGGACAGAAGGCCAGAATCCTGGACGCATGCTACCATGTGCTACCACACACCCTTTATCCCATACTGCCCGTTTTCCTCATTTTGGGCATTAAACCCAGGTATCGATGCTTCTTTCATCCTCTCCCTTGAGGCCAAGGGAATGCACTACTACACTTGCTGAATTCATCACTGCGTGCAAACTATATTTATATGACAGCAAATCTATATAACTTTCCTGTGTCCATTTACTCTGTTGTTCAGCTAGCAAGAAAAGGAAGCCCATCAGGCTCTTGCCAAAGGGCACAGTAGTTGCCTCTTTCTCGTGGTTCAGCATGGATCCTTTGCCCTGCATGAAGCCAGACATCAGAGCAGCATTTTCCTCAGGAATCCCCCCCCCCCCCCCCCAAAAAAAAAAAAGAAAAAAAGGAGCTGGATTCTAACAAGTGGTTGGTTTTCTTTCCCTCAGTAGTTAATCTTTAACTTTTAACAATCAGTCTGGTCTCCCTTTATATTCCATGGTGTTATGGGTTTGTGTGGCGTGGTTTTTTTGGTATTGGGGAGGGGGCTGCAGGGCCGGCTCCTGTGAGAAGCTGCTGGAAGCTTCCCCGGCTCCAAGTTGGACCCACCTGTGGCCCAGGCCGAGCCCATCAGTGATGGTGGTAACACCTGTGGGAGAACAGATTTAAGAGGGGGAACCTGCAGTGAGTGAGGGGATTGGAATGTGAGAGGAACCCCTCTGCAGATCCCGAGGTCAGTGAGGAAGGCGGGGAGGAGGGGATGCCCCCGCAGCCCGTGGGGAGACCAGAGGGCAGGCTGTCCCCCCCCAGCCCACGGAGGGGAGCGGGGGAGCAGATGCCCACCTGCAGCCCGGGGAGAGAGGAGCCCACGCCGGAGCAGGGGGATGGAGGCCCCACAAGATGGCCGCCGCTCTGTGGGGAAGCCCGCGCTGGAGCAGTCTCTGACTGAAGGGCTGAGGCCTGGGGAAAGGACTCACGTTGGAGAAGTTTGTGAAGGACTGTGTCCCATAGGAGGGACCCCACAGTGGAGCAGGGGACGAGTGAGGAGTCCTCCCCCTTAGGAGGAAGGAGCAGCAGAGACAACGTGTGGTGAGCTGACCCCAACCCCCATTCCCCATCCCCCTGCGCCTCTGAGGGGAGGAGGGAGAGAAAATTGGGAGTGGAGTTGAGCTGGGAAGGAGGGAGGGGTCGGGGGAAGGTGTTCTAAGGTTTGGGTTTACTTCCCATTATCCTTGTTTTGGTTTGATTCGTAGTAAATTAAATTGATTTTGTTTCTTCCCCAAGTTGAGCTTGTCTTTTTGCCCATGACCATAAGCTGGGAGTGATCCTTCCCAGTCCTTGTCTCGACCCACCAGCTTTTCTTTATATTCTCTCCTCATCCCACCGTGGCTGGCGGGGGGAGGAGTGAGCAAGTGGCTGCGTGGTGCTTTGTTACCGGCTGGGCTGAAACCACGACAGATGTTTTCCATAATCCATAAGCATGTATAAGCCAGGCAAGTTAAAGGAATAGAAGAATATTATAAAGCGCAAGCACAGCTAGTAACGTATATAAGGGAAGGAGTGAGGATCTTGGTCTGTCTGTACCTTGCAGTCATGAGGTGATGGCAAAACGTTACTGTGAAGGCAGGCTTTGAGCAATCTAATGGAGTGTTTGTAGGGCCTGGAAATAGAAGTAATTCCAGAATGGCAATCTAAGACTATCTGATAGCTCTAGATTGGGAACAGGACTAGCGGATCTCAAATTACACACTGAAGTCACTTCTGTTCCTAAGACATTCATAAATTCCTAGACAACTTCCTAATTTTCCTAGTTGTTAGTCATCTCAGTCTTTGTATACCATAATGTAGACTTTAGAGGGATAGGACTTAGTGTTGTAAACTGAGTACAACCAGGAGACAATAAAGATAATGCAGTCTATAGGACCCAATTTTGCTAGAAAACGCCAATTTGAAATATCCATGGAAATGTATCTGTTGCAGCAATCTTTCATTAAACTGTAAACTTGCATGGTATCTTTGAGTTTGGAAACCATACAAGATCCCAGGGCTCTCTGCTGTACTGGTAGGTACTAAGGTCTTTAATCAAACATCAGTTCCCAAGCAGTTCCAAACCCTTAAAAACTTCATCTTGAATTTTGGTACCAGTCCCAAGTCTACTGTAAAAGTTTGGAAAACTTGAGATCCCCATGCCGACATGGGATTTTCATACCTATGCTGTCTGAGGTGGATGGAGATTAAGAGACAAGATTCCAATGCTAGGAGCTCTGGAAAAAAAAAAACAACAAACCAATATGTGTCCTTGTATAAGAGACATTAATTCTTCCCATGTTGCCTGACTTCAGGCTGAACCCTCCAGAAGCACAGAAGCCCTATGTCCCCAGGCAGCCTGGGAGGATGAACTGCCCAAGGGTCACAAATGAATCTGACTGAAAATCATATGCTGGTCAGATCTGACTGGCTGACTTCTGAAGAGCCTCTCTTTCCAGCACACCACCTGCCAGAGCTTTTGAAATTAAAATTTGGTAATATCAAAGCAATTGGAAATTCAGTTTCAGCCAGCAGTATTTTTGACCTTGCTTACATCCATTTTACTTATGTTGAGAGAGTCATCCCTGACATCATGATTGGGGAATGATCAGCAGCAAAATCCAATTAGGCTGGAGTTGATTAACCTGAGCATTACCCTGATAATTATATTTATTATGTAGCATAACATTGCTGAACCCTTATACTGGATTGCTAAATCCATCCTGTGCGTAAGTTGGAGATATCTGAAACAGTTTATTTTCATTAAAATTAGTAACCATATCTTTACAATTTTTCTAATACCACTTTTTGGGAGAAGATGCTAGCAGGACAGTAAATGTCTCGCTGTGGAAAGAAAAGCAACAGATGTGACCCAGCAGGCTGCTGATCCCTTTTTCCGCTCCTTGTTATCTTGCCCGTGTCTCACAGCTCAGCAAAGGAGTCCCACACAGACGGGATGGAGCAGAATTTTACTGATGGCCAAATCTCTTCTTATGCAATGAAGAGGACTCAGAGACAGCTTTTTAAAGCCAGTTTTTTCAGTATGAGTTTAGTATCTAAACATCCTCAAAAAATTTGCCCTAAGTATTATTCAAGCTGGTGTGAAAAATGAATGTCAGTGAACCCAAGTGTTAACTTTGGCTTGTTGCAGCATGTAAGGGGATAGTGTAGTCTCTAAATGCCAAAATAATTTTGGAAGAAACAATACCGCAGTCCCCAAACCTCAGCTCTGTTCACAGTGCCGTCATTACTCCTGGGTTTCCCATTCTGCTCGTTTTCATGAATGATTTTCTCCATTCACCTCACAGCAGCAACAGTTGCAAGCAGGATGGGAGGAAGAACATTTGCAACAGAGGCAACACAACACTGTAAAGGGGGACTTGAAAGTTGTTGTCATTTAAGACCAAATAGTGGAGGTTGAATAGATTTGGACAGTCAGGCCCTTCCCTGAAGCCCTAATGCTTCATGTAAAATTTAAAGGAGTGTGCAAGCATGATTTTTTTTTTGGTCCCATTTCAGGATAAAGTACTTCCGCTTGGCTTTACCATTATGGTGACCCCTGAGCTATGTAGAACCACCATGCAGGGTCACCCCATCCACTCCCTCTTCCAGCTCCTCCTCATAACAGTTACATGACAAAAGCTCGTCTCCACACACACACAAAGGAGCCCACAGGCACGTGGGAATTGGGAGACCCCCAATACCCCAGTCAGAGACACAAGCCCCTGCCCCAACACCTGCCAGGGCTGTCCAAGAGGATTTTTGGCTCCATGAGCTGGGGGTGGCACCCACGCTATGGGGCAACACGAGCGGCTCTCTGGGGCTCCTCACTGACCGAGGAGGGTCTCTGCTTGGGGTATGGGACACTGCGGGATGCAGGGAAAGAGCATCTTTGTATTGCACAAGGCTTATTAAGGGACGATTAGGGGAATAACCAAAGGCAGGGAAAGGAAAGTATTAGCAAGGACTGGGGAGGAACAAGCGTGGGAAAATAGAGGGATGATAAGGGGATAAAGTGGCTACTCAAGTGTAAATGGGTTGCTGGACAGTACGCTTGCCTGGCCATGCCCTGTGCCTCATGAGTGCTGTCTGTTCTGTCTTCTCATTAAACCCTATTTTAAACCTTATTTAGGCCCTCTTTTCCCTGATGAGAGAGTCTCTGTGTGCATGGAGGGGGGGGTGCTCCGAGTGTAGCAACTGGAGTGGAACCAGGAGTCGTGGGGCCCAAGTGCCTGCGGTGCAGCAACTGGAGGGGGTGTGGGTGTGGGACTGAGGCTGTGACCACTAGTGAAGATCGAGCTGGACCAGCCAGCGGGTGGGTGACATGGCCTGGGAGCAAGGGGGTGAGTGACTCTCTGAGGGAAAGACCAAAGGAGACTTGGAGAGACCAGGGGAGTCCCAGCCAGCTTTCTGTGCGAGTGAGATGGTCTGTAACAGCAACTGAACTGCTGTGTGGCCTCAGGGGTTTATTTCTCCAAGTGCCAGCAGCCGGGGAGACTGGGATCCAGGGGCAGCTACTGGGCAGATGGAGTGTCTGAGCCCAGCTGCTGGCGGGATCCAAACTGTACCTATATATGTGTGTGTGTATATATACATATATTCCCACTTACTGACCGTTGTCCTGCTCAGAATGAGAGGGGAGCAGGATGAGGCTGTCAGTGCTTTCTGTGTTCATATTAGTTCTCTGTGTGTCTGTAAGCCGTGTGGCCAGCCGTATGTATGTATATATGTATGGTGTGTAGGCATGCTCTCTGTGTGCCTGCAGGGAATAGGTGCTGAGCCTGGTTACTGGTGGGACCTGGGGCATGGAGCTGCCCCAGCTTCACCTCCCTCAGGCTGCTGGATCCAGCCTCCCCTAACAGCGACCATCACCACCGACATGACAACACCTCTAGGTACAGATGGGAGCTCCTTGCCATCTCTGGCAGTCCAACATCACTGCCCCAGCAGAAAAGGCCAAGGAAAGAAGGAAAGGGATAGCACAGCTATAAAACCCAGGCCGTGGTAACAGCTGCATCCATCAGCCATGAGCCCGTCTGATCTGTGGGTTTCATAGCCCCTCTTCCCTTCCTTGCTCCTCCATCTGCATTCTAGAAAGCTCCTGTCTTCATAAAGGAAAATCTGTAATTACTCCTCAAACCTAGCCAATGCTTTACTCCCTCCCTCCCTCCTGCCTTCTCAAACCTAATCTGTGATCAAATCCACCCACCAAAGTCAGATGTCTTTCCAGGGATGAACTTTCACACAATCTTGGAAGCAATTTTCTAGTTCTGCGGTTGGTGAGAATAAAAAATTAATGCGGCTTGTTCCGTGTAGAAGCATCAGTCACGCGTTGTGTGTACACTAGATTCACAGGGTCATAGAAATTAGAGATTGGAAAGCCCAGGGGAGAGAGCTGCTCCAGCTAAGGAGCTGCGCAAAATTGTTCTCTGCATCGCATTAAAGTAAGGAAGGGCTTTGGGCATTCCTGAACTGTCATGTCGTCCTTGTTTTCTTGTCACCTTCTTCCTGAAGCATAGGTGTGGGTATTGTCTCTCCCAGAGAAAGTATCTTATTAATTTTAATGAGCGAGCAAGAGATGTGTGCTGTTGAGGAACAAGCTCAAATTAAAACATTATTATTACGTAATCTAAAATGAGCCTTTCACAGTGACATTTAAAGCGCCATGTCCTTGTTTTTGGTTAAAACCTGCACTGAGCTGGCTTAAGATCCATCAACATTCCTGTCTGAGGATCTGACCCAGGCTAGATATATTTGATTCAATTCTCAGGTTATTATATACTCTTTCATTACAAATCTAGTCTTAATGCCAATCAAATGGTATTGGAAAAGCTCCAAATAGCTTCGGTTGAGCAGGACTGGGTCCTGTTCAGACCATGTGCTTAAGGTCAGTGTCTGCTCTCAAGTATAAATCCAGCAGAGTGTCACTGAAATCAATTGAGATATAGTTGATTTATAAAGATGACATTGGCAGCAGCAATCGACTCACTGCAAGAATCTGTCTGTGGCCTCAACTCAGCCCAGAGCTCCAGGGATACTCACACAAGTGCTGAAATCAATGCACAACAAGACCTGTCCTCAACTTATCTTCTGATCCTCGTTTGAGTTCTTTTGGAGTTAATTTTCTAACAAAACAGGCATTGGATGTGCTAATTCTGAGGTGGAACCTCATGACGCGATTGAAAATCATCATGTTTGCTGTAAAATTATTGCCGTATGTTTGCCTCACCCTGTGCAAGTGGCCAGCAGCAGGAAGAAAGTGTTCTCCTTCACTGTGCCTTCCCAGCTGAACGTCAGTCAAAACTTCGCTGTACTTCTGCATGAAAACCAAGCCTTGCCCTGTGGCACGGCCGTGCTCTTCCCACCATCCCACACCCTCGTTCGGTCTCTGCAGAGATAGTGGCGGTGCCCGGAGATGTTCCCTCGGTTGCCTGACACCTCCTCCAGACTTCCCAGCACAGGGTGTGACTTTGCTGCTCACCTTGTTCATGTCCTGGATTCACCCCCCCCTCATGGAATTAAAAGGTCAGCAAAGAGGCAGCCCCATGCAAGGATTTAGAAGGTTTCTAAGCTGCTGCTGCAACAAATCTTTCACTCCCACTCCAAGTAGTGGAGTGCTGGACATGAGAAGAAATCCACAAGGAGCAAGAAAAAAACATATTCATTAGCATTGACTTGCTGATGATGTGGTTTCTCTGTCACAACCTGTGACCTGAATTATCACCGTCTGTGCTGCCGGAGGGATTATTGGAAAATAGATAGCTTTGCAGGGAAAGAAATCAAACTGGTGGGCAGAGCATTTATTAAAGTAAAAGGAAAAAAAGCCCACTTCTTTATATTGCACATAAACAAAGAGGACATGATCAGAACATCCTTAATGATGGATCAGGCTGCAGAGTGTAACTGGTCCATGTGAACCACAGGTCAGGGATGCTGCAAGCTGCCTTCATGCCCTCTTCAGCTAAAGCCCGCAAAAATGCATTCCCCAGCCTGCGGTTATTTAGATGCAGCTCTAATTTCCAATAAGCTGAGAAAAAAAAACAACCAAAGAAGTGTCATGGCTTAGGGTTGTCCTCAGACCATCGCCCATTTTTTGTGCTCATCCTCCCAATGGGGTTCTGTGGAGGTTTAAGACTGCTGGCACCTGGAGTCCTTCACTCAGATGATGTTCCTGAGTCACTGCCAAAATACGAGGGATGGAGGAGCTTCTGGAGCAGCTGTGAGCATGACAGCCTGTGTCCTGCCCCACTTCTGGATGGATGCATTGCCAAGAGGAGAGTTAACAGACTCAGCCACACAACCCCCTGGGTCATCTGGAGGTCAGACTTGGGTGACCTGCCAGTCCCATGGTATAAAAGCCATTTAAATCTGACCTGGAGAGCACCTTTGCAATCAGCAGCATATTTATCACTGAGGCCAATTCTTCTGTTCATCATCTTCTTCCTTCTTTTTAATCCTTTTCTTCCTTCTGACACCAAAGTTCTTGGATTAGTCAGACTCTCCTTTTTATAACACTTCTGCAAACTTCTGACTAAAGGGGAAGTCAACACGCTGCCAGACACCGATGCATTTTGGCAGTTAGAGTGGCCAACAAGCCATGTGCTTGCCTGCTCCCCTCCCAGCAAGGCTACCTTTAAGTCAGCTCAGATGAATCAGAATTTTGTACCTGTGTTTGCCCCTGGTGAGTATGTTTGTTTCGTTTTTTTAAAGAAAACAGGGTGGGCTTTTGGCAACAGCAGTGAAATGAGGATCCCAGCCCATCTTAGCTAGCTTTTTGTTTTCCCTGTAAAGAACAATTCATCCTGTCTTTATCAATATGTAAAAGACGGTAAGCAAACTTCACCAGTGAGAAGGGGAATATTAAACCTTCTAAATTCTTTTATCACAACCACAGTTTCTGAAAACCTGTCCAGTACTGTAGAGGCTTTTTCATACTTCTGGTTGGTCCTATATGGCTCAATGCAGTGCTGTGCAGATATACCCAAGCCGTATCTGAACACACCAGCTCAGATATTGAAAGCAGGCTAACCATGCTAATGAAGTCTTCCAACCAGGCAATAAGCCCTCCTGAAAACAGAATAAAACAGACAGGAAAGGCTGGCTGTCCCATAACTGTTGCAGGTTTTTTATGTGCTATTGCACTGCTCTGCGTAGATACCCTTTGACTTACAAGCTTCATTTATTTCGCTGAAATTAATGCAACAGCATGCAGTTACTATGGTGATGTGGGCTACCTAACTATCTTAGGCTACATCTATACTCATGTGTGAGCTGGTTCTTGCTGTGCCTGAAGTTTGCTGGCTCCTGTCTACAACCAGACTGCAAGCCAACATGTCAGAATGGCTGGATGATCAGGGAATGTGAATATAGCTTAAACAGACACATTTGCTCTTCAGTCACTATGGACTTGTTCGGGTGTCTCCGTGTTCTTATATGTTCCATGTACATATAGGGCACAAGCACAAACGACCTGTGCTCTTTATCAAGAAACCAGTGACACAACCCATGTCTCCTAGCCTCGTTGTTTGTGCACCACTGTACACTGCTTTCATTTTGCCAGGCTCCTGCCTTCAACGCAGGAGATAAGGGTACTTCTGAGTTATTGCAGTTTCTTGACTGCAAAAGGCAACATTTCAGAGTAGGTGGAATTCACCCAGTGACAAGATCCTCAAAGTCTCTGAAATACCTTGGATGCTGAAACACCTTCTATCTCTAGGGCTTCAGGGGATTTAACAGATACACAGTGCTTACATTGGTCTTCTGCATAAAGGGCTCAATTTGTAATTACCACAAGCAAGTAGAGGACTTCCAAGAGCTTTAACAATTTGTCTGTGGCTAGGAAAAGGGTGAACTCAATCAAAACCTGATTGTCAAAAAACATGATTTGCTGTGAGTTACCCACTCAGCTGTTGATGGTGTGTGGCTTTACCCTGCTGCTTGTTCATAATCTCTGGAGCCTCAGATACCTGAACATTGCCATGGCAATTTTATCTTGCTCAACTTTTTCTCCAGAAATAAATCTTTGTGTCCACTGATGACTTAGTCAACAAATTTGCTTGCCTGGTGCAGCTCATCATGCCACACAAAGTTGTGGTGTAGCATATTATGAAAAAGAACAAAGTTGCTCTGATATACCGTAACAAGGACGGTCGTCCTCCTAGGGTGGCACAGAAATGTTTACACTGTTCAGAGATTAGAGAACATCTGTAGAGCTTTCTGCTAATAGGAATGTGTCACTTCACAGCAGGCTGTTTGCAGAAGCACCCTATCATTGCCCAAACTGCTCTGTCTGCAGCTGTGTGGTGCCCAGAGAAGGAAAAAGAGGTGAGGCCCATTGCACAGTTACTGTTGAAAAAAAGCAAAAAAGCATAAGCATATATCTCGGTAATGGTAGTGGTGATGGGGAGATGTTGAGTCTTCCTAGCTTCTGTTTCTGACTTACCTGCTGCTTGGAGCACTAATCAGTGTCAGACCAATACAGACTACCAGTCTGGAAACATATTTATGGGTAGATTTTGAAAAGTGTCTGTAGATGCAGAAATTTTTGCCAAAATTAGGGGGGAAAAAAAAGTATACTAGGGTGATAATGGAAGTTGGATGCCTAAGCAGTTGGAGATTTTAAAAATCCCACTTCCTTTCTGCATTTGTGGGTCTTAAGTAACTTTGAAAATCACAGCTGAGATTTATGGATGTATGTTGAGGATATAACATCCAAAGATGTTCTTTCAATTCCCAATGAGTCTGAAGCTCTTCAGGTGCTCTGCAACATCCAGTGCAGAGAGCAGAGGGGGTTGTGAGCCACAGAGACAGTTCCCTGTGGACACCCATGAGGGTAACAAAATGCACATCCACACTTACAGGGAGGAAGAGGAATGAGTGGCTTGAGCTGTTTCAAAGGTATTTCCTAGAGATGGGACAGGGGTGAGAAAGTGGAAAGTCTGTGAAGAGGGGAGGCTTCAACACATCCAGTTTTTTAGCAGCATCAAGACAACAACCTTAGGATAAATTTACAGATTGTTTTAACCAGTCTAAAGAAGTGCAGCAATCATGCAACAACAAGCCTGCTGGGAGATGCACTGATGTATCTGAACGTTCGGCTCTGTCACACCTCTGCATTTCGAAGCAAACAGTCTCCCATGAAACCTCCCCTTGCACAGGATGGAACAAGCCCAGCTGGTTAACATGCTGTGCTCCCTCACACAGGCTTTTCTCTTATCCTTCTTTGTTTTGTTTTTTATTCAACGAAAGAATTTATTTTAATGCCATTTAAGCTGAAGGAATCTGGCGGCTGTTACTGTGCACTGTAAATCTGCTGCCCTCCCAGCACAGCACAGCCCTCCCCCACCTGTGGCAGCAAAAGAAACTGAGAAGGAGATGAGAATGAGATCTGAGCTACACTAAGAGGTGATTATTTTAAAAAGCTCATTGGGCAGTCCATTTGGCAGTACAGGTGTCACCTGCCATTAAAACGGGAAAGGAATTTGCTCTTTTCTCTAGCACACAACAGTGTTTTTTGTCTCATTGAAATATAATACAGGCAACTGCCCAGTTTGAGATGTACTTGCCTGCTCCCAACACCGCAGATCAGGAGTTACAGCTGTATTTAACTGCTTCAGTAAAGAAAGAGAAAAAAAAGTTCCCCAAAATAAATAAGAAACAGAAGACCAGACCTCCAGGCAAAAAAAATCCTATGTAAACATGCAATTCCTCTCCCCTTATCCTTGTATGTCCACATTCTTTCAGTGTGAGTGCACAATCACCAGCTCATGTCACTAATACAGCAAATTAGGTAGCTATGACTCTTCATGTACACTGACCAGTTCAACCCACCCATGTCAGAGAAGAAAAAAAGTGAGGATTTGGTTATTCAAAACACTTCATTGCCATGAAAGTGTGAACTTAAATGGAAAAGCTCATTTTTGAGGTGCAGGAACTAGGCTACAGCTAAAAGGCAAAGTATTTAAAACCCAGATCCAAGCAGTCCTAAAGCTTTCTCAAGGCTGATAGGACTGTGATGCTTGAGAAACCGAGAAGGTCTGAGAAGCCCTGAGTTGGTGAAAGCTTAGCTGGTAGCAAGCATTACGTAGGGCAAAAAGAAAAGTCATAGTGACAGTAAGACCAGCAGGAGTCATCACATTCATCACTGCTGAACTCCTGCATAAAGTACACCAGTGTTTCACCAATGCTTCCCACATCAAGCCCATGGCTCATGGCTAAGCATAAGTCTCTAGAATGGCGCAGAGCCAGCCTAAACTCTAAGCCTTGGGTAAAGATGTCAAGTGATGGGTAACACCCCATTGCCCTCAGGAAGGATATGTTAGAAGGTAGGTTTGGCTTTGGCCTGGAAAACCTCTCAACCCGCTATGGCAGGTATACCTATGCCAATAAAGACTGAAACTTCTCAACCACTGACAGGAAAGAGTTAAACTAGGAGCCGAGATGGTGACTCAAGTCATGTACATTGAGTGCCCCAAGTCATGTACCCCAGCTACCTGAGCCCACCAGAAACACCTCATCCAACAAAACACCTCAGTTAAGAGAAGCTTCTAGACCCCTGACCATATATGAACACGAGCCCCGATCCAACCTAGGGTATAAACGGATTCCACTGGAAGATCCCTTTGAGCCAATTTTCCTCGGAGCAGCAGGTCTGCAGTCAGAGACTCTCCCCTTACATCTTAGATTGGGACACATCTAAGGAAACTCCCTGGGTTTGAGTGCCTTGCCTTATCAGTGAGTAATATGTGTGTTTTGAGTCATCATTCTAAGCTTAGGTTTGGCCACAGTTTGTGTAGTGATAGTTCCCAACTGACATCCTGAACATGTAAATAAGTTGTGTTTCTTACAGTGTTTACAACCTAACATTCCTGTTCAGTCTGGCTGTTACATCTCAATACCACATAACATTCCTGTTCAATTTGACCATTGCATTTTGATACCATTAAAGAAAATTCACTTTTGAAACAAATCACTGTCAGCCTAGTGTTTCTGTGACACCCACTTGTCACGACACAGACTGGACAGACCAGGGAGTTGTGTTTAATTTGAAACTCCCTCGGGCTAAATTAAGGTGAAATGACACCAAATGATCAGTTAAAGATTTTATTTATGACAGAAGCAAACAGAACTTGGGAGGTGTGGTAGTAGGCGGCAGGGTTTCTCACAACAGTAATTGGCATAAGACTGCTTCTGTAAACTGTGTAACCATATACATTAATTCAGGGAATAAGGAGATCCCTCCCGTTGAGTCCTGAGGTTCAGAGCAGACCCCCTTGCTTTCCAGACTCCTCCTCAGAGAAGGGCAACAGGGGTGGCTGGACCCACTCTTAGTCTCAGACTTGGTGAACGGTTTATGTCTTGAAATGAATGAGGTGTAGGGATTGTGGAAAAGGAAAAAGAGAAGACAGAGAGAGAGAAAGGAAGAGAGAAAGATTTCACCAGTCCTGGGTCCAGCGTTGGCTCAGTCAGCCGAGGTGTCCAGTCAGCAGAGGGGTCCAGTCCCGGTGGGCTTGCACACCCAGGGCTTCAGTTTGTGTCCTTTTATCATCCTTGCCCCTCCTTCGGGCGGGCACTCAAACTCTTCAGGTTAATGAGCAGTTTGTGAGTCTTTGGGCTTGGGGGTCGTTTGGGGAGTAACTTCTCCTTCCCTGCAGATGTGGCCATTGTTTGATCTTTGTATCAGACCAGCACATCAGAACAGGGAGCTGCGCACCCTCCAGCACACCATCCCCCTCCTGTTGCTGATGTTTGAGCTGATGGGCTTTTCACCTGGGTTCCTTGCTGTGCAGGGTTTGTCTTTAAGCAGAACTTGTCCCACCACAATGTTTGAGACATTAACTCTTTCAGCCTCTCACACCACTCATGTCCTAACTAGGACTAACCACCTCTTGGCATAAAAATTGGCCTAGTTCCTGACTCAGAGGGAATAGGGTAGGCCTTGAACTTGTTCAGAAGTTATGCTGTTAGTTGATGTCTTTTAACTAAGAGAAAAGACTTCAAGTATGTAATGCACCCCAGCCCTAAGGAGTTAACCCTCCTTGAGGAGGATGTTCCAGAGCAGAGGAGGGAAGGGAGAGTGGTCGCCATCCATCAGCCTTGCTAAGGGGCAGGAGCTGATGGCACCCTATCACAGCTGCTAATTGCTCTTTGTGGAAGTCACTGTCGGTATCAAGGATGGAACAAAACCTTCTTGGTGACTACTTTGACCTTTTGGTGAGCCTTTGTTCTTTTTCTAAAGAATTTTCAAGTCTTACCAGGGAAAGGGAGTGCTGTAACAAATGCTCAAAGATGCTTAAGCACTGAGGGACATGAGTCAGGATCCAGCCTCTGTCCCAAAAGTATGTCTAGCTAGCAGCATAACTCCCTGATTTGTCCTACCTATTAGCCTTGTTGTGACAAACTTTCACCTTATTTGTGTTGTAAATATGTTTAGGTTCACTTTCCAGACACTGGCCCTCACTGGGTATGCTGAAGCTGTGGTTGTACATAGGAAGTATAAGCTGTGCTTCCAAAATCTACACCCATACCTGCAGAAAGAGTGGTGCAAAAAGGGCCGGTCAAGGTGAATTCAAGAGCTCCAAGGCAAAACCTGGTTTGGCTGGCAGGATGTGTGAGGTACTCAGAGCCCTGTGCTTTGTCTCTTGGGTTTGGTGTAGCCAAATGCACTCAAGAGATTCTCGCTGACTCCCACAATAATGCCAATTTCAAAATGGGTGAACAAGGTCATCCCAAAATCTCCGAATCAATGTTAGAACAACTCTGCATTCAATACTTAATAAATGTTGGAAAGTTTTGAATTGCCGCCTTCTTTCTGAACCTTCAGGGCACATTCAGTACACATTCTTGCCGAAATTAGAATTCGTATATATAAATAAACATGTAATTAATATACATTTACATTATATTTATATAAGAATACTTTTTTATAAAATTTTAAATACATACATATTAATATAGCTCATCAAAGCTAGAAATATTATTTTTCTAAATTTTGAGATATTCCCCTGTACTGGTTTTTGCTGGAATAATGTCAATTTTCTTCCTAGCAGGTCATATGGTGCTGTGGTTTTGATTTGTGACCAAACCAGTATTGATAACACAGAGATGTTTTCATTACTGCTGAGCAGTGCTTACAGAGTCCAGGCCTTTTCTGCTTCTCTCCTCACCCCACCAGTGAGTAGGCTGCGGGTGCACAAGAAGTTGGGAGGGGACACAGCTGGGACAGCTGACCCCAGCTGACCCAAGGGATATTCCAGACCATAGGATGTCATGATCAGCAATAAAAGCTGGGGGAAGAAGGAGGAAGGGGGCACATTTGGAGTGATGGTGTTTGTCTTCCCAAGTAAAGAGTGATGGAGCCCTGCTTTCCTGGAGATGGCTGAACACCTGCCTGCCCATGGGAAGTAGTGAACAAATTCCTTGTTTTGCCTTGCTTGGGCATGCAGCTTTTGCTTTACCTGTTAAACTGTTCTAACCTCAACCCACGAGCTTTCTCACTTTTACCCTTCCGATTCCCTCTCCCATCCCACCATGAGGGGCTGAGCTGCCTACCGGGGTTAAACCACAACACCCTCAAATCAGCTATTTCCAGAAATGGGCGATTTCACTGAAACCTTGATGAGAAGACCAAGATAGACAGCAGTTCTATGCAGTGTGTTTGCTCAAATAGTGGCCGTGATTTTTCTCCCCTTTAGATTTTGCTACAGATTAAGTCATAGCACAGACCAGTTCTAAAGCTGCCACAAAAATGTTGCATGTTACATCAGTAATTTGAATGCTGGGTATTTAGAAATGACAATTCAGCTTTCTACAGCTGAGCATTAAAAAGTAAAAGCTATTTCCAAAAGTCCAGGCGTAACTAGTGTATGCATTGACATCCACAAATCTAGAGTCAGAGTTAAAATTTGAACTCCATAGTCTTTAATTTGCAGAAACACACTCAACCTCTGCATATGTTACCTTGGGAGATGAAGATCCATCTGAAAAAGTCTATAAATTTGAAAAATAACTCTCATAAAAACTAATGTGATTTATGTAAGCACATTAAGGGGAAAATACCCTGAACAGTTGGTTTAAGTGCTTAGACTTCCTAAACTTAATATTTCCATATGGTTACATTGTAATTTTAGATTTTTAGTGGCTTCATACCCTTCTTTGTTAAATTTGAGAAACAAATCAAGGTACTGGCACAAAGAAATTAAGGAACAAAGATGTCTGCAATGAGTGTTTGATTGTTCCCACATGAAGCAATGATTCTTTCTACAAATTCCCCTAATCCTCTAGGAGACATTATTCCGATTGTCACAGGGTTGTTTCTGTGATGTTGTGAGCAGATGATTACAAAAATCTTCTGATATAAATAGCAGAAAAATAAAGGAAGAAATGAACACCCTACTTTTTTTTTTTTTTTTAAAAGCAGGATTATATTAGCTAAGTAAAGATTAGTTTCAAAATACCACACATGGCTTGAATTCTTACTGAATTACTTCATGCCTCTAACACTTCCACATTTATCCCACAAGATTTTCACTTTTGGCTAGTCTTTACTACCCCTGCAATGAACCACCACTAAAAATACTTGTTTTATCTGTAGCTCTCAAACTGGCTTATGTGCCATTTTTTAACTAAAGATACCAAACATTTTGAAAATGATTATTTAAACCATCACAACCCATTGTGTGAACCTTCTCAAATCAATAGAAGCCCACATTATATTGATTTAACTTGATTCCTACCAACTAAAACTAAATGGATACAAATCACTTTTAGAACAATGTGGAGGGAGATGCAGGGAGGTTTTGTGGTCTCACCTGAATCGTCTTGGCTCACTGACCGCAATAGTGTGCAGCAAAATGTAACAAGAAAAATCAATCCTTTGGAGGAATCTCTTTGCTACCATGAGTCATTCTTGCTTTCCCAAAAAGAAAGCCATGGTATGAGCACGTGAGAAGGCAACGTCATAAACGGCCAGTACAATCTGCCTTCATTATCTGTATCGGACCAGTTTACAGGTAAAGATGAGGTCGATGTGAGATGATACAGCAAGTGTAGGCTGAAACTTGGTTCTCTAACATGGCCTGTACATCTGTGGGGACACAGCCACAGGTAAGAAAAAATGGCAACACTTGTCCAAAAGTGCTGTCCAGTTTCCTGAACGTGTCTGCAGTCAGAGCTAGTAAATGTGATGGAGGGAAGAAGGCAAGGATCGAGAAAGAGTGGGCAAGACAGAGGGGAGAGGGGGACAGACAGGGATAGGACACACCTGAGCTGTTCCTATGGTTTGTGGTAGAAGACCCCCTAAAGGGAACAGCAGGACTCTGATGGGAAAACTTCTCATGTCTCCCAGCCAGAAAGACATGCAAGTTCCTACTCAGCCATGCCGGCTGCTCAGGCGAGTAAGCAACATATAAATGTATTACACCGATCATATTTATCACATGAGAGCGTTACAACCAGCTGCGCTTAAAACAGGGATGAGGTGTTGGGCAACAGAAAGGTTTTTCATTACATTTCTTTCCTTCAGACCTAATAAACCACTATGGAGTGATGGTTAACACACCGACACTTGAACATGCTTTGTAGAAATTAAAGGGAACCTGCTCAGATACATGAATCCTTTGTCTTTTCTTACAGAGTTTGTGTAATTCTTAGCTTGTCTTCTTCAAGTGGCAGAGAAAAAAAAAGCCATCAAGAATGGATTAATTGGTCTCTGCTTTATAATTCGACAGATGTAAGTATTTATTTAAAAATAAAACATCTGACAGCTGTCTGGCTGGGCTAGTGGCTGAGTCTGGTATGATTACATACAGCTGAATGGCTAATGCTGGAAACCAAGCTGGATGGAAGGAGCTGAAGTCTGTGATGCTGTAGGGGTTGTTAGTATTAGAAAAATAGAAAACAGATATGGAACAAAAATATCAAGATTAATAGTTACATAATCTGGTCCTTTTCCAGGGGTACCGTAATTATTAAGGCGTTTTCTTATCAGTGCCATGTGCATGTCATTAAAAAAGTACAATCAATAAAAAGTACAGGCTATGGACAACATACATATTGAAATCCCGCTATACCTCCCTAACCAGATTTTCAGTGAACTGCCCCAGTGTGCACTCCCAGCACTTAAGCGTGAGACCTCCTCATACATAGGCATTTATGTCATGCATCTGCTGGAGATGCTGCAAAGTCTCATCAGTGTGCTGTGCACAGGACAAAGGCAAGGAAATGATTCAAAGCTGGGAAAATGACTTAGTCGAAGAGTCAGATTCATCTTGCCTAAATACAGAGGTCTATAATGCAGGCAGTGACGTGACAGGTAGTCAGCATAGGCTTCCCTGATTGTTGTTAGAGAGAAATAGGAACGCTGCAAGGGACATTTATCTGGTCTGTTTTAAACATCCACTTTAAGATGAGATGAACTTCACTCTGGAAGGGCTCGTTTCTCTGTGCTGACTCCAGAGGGATGGTGACTAGTGCTGTATAGCCATCTGTTGGGTAGAAGTTCACATCTGGTCAGATATATCCCATGTGAGAGATTGAAAAAGCTCAATCTACTTAATTCATCAGAAGCAGATCATAGCACTAACTTGATTAAAGCATGGAGCACCTTCAAATGAAGACAATTCTGTTTCCAATGGGCATTGTTATCCAGTAGAGAGAAACAAGAATTAACAGTTGTAGGCTGAAGCCAGATACATGCAAAGAATATAGAAAGTGAGTTTTTTTGTACCAGTGAGACAAACCATTGTCAAACAGTAACAAGAAAAGATGTGGCTTCTTGGTCTCTGCAAGCTTCTGATGTCTTTCTGAAATGCCTGTTCAGACCAATGGTCCTTGTTCCACTTAATAAGGGTTAACTGAATAAAGCCCTATGGACTATGTTGCCCCAGAAATCAGATCAGTTGACTTGTCCAGATCTTCTAGCTGATGCCTGTCTTAAATTTATTTTGAAGTCTGCATACTTTTCTGTACCTAAAAGTCCACATTCTCCTCTGTTCTGCAGGGGAAATAAATAAATAAATAAAAATACAGCAGGTTATTTTGTTTGCTAAAAAACAGACCTAATCCTTTTTGGACATGACTACATTCTACATAGTCATGGGAATAATCACAAGGGTTTGGTCTGCACAGATAGGAACAATTTTGCAAGCAAAATAGGACAAGTCTTCTGAGCTGCTGCCCCTGGAAGCAACGGTTCTTCAGTCTTATACCGCCTTCAAATGACAAATGAAGATTAGAGGGTTTGAGTTTGTTCAGCCCCCTTCAGGTCGTACCAGTGTCCTTAACCATCTAGTTTCTGAGCTAAAGAGAAATATTTGTGCTGAGTCCTGCGTTTCAGGTTCAATTCAGATCTTAGAGAATTCCGTAGAACATGTTCTACTGCCTCATGTGAACTGCTGCCAACCAGCTCTTCTGACTCCTCTGTGGAGCAGAGTTAAACCATCACGGGGGCAGCTGGGAGGTGATGTATGCACTGTGCTCTGTCCTCCTATCTTTACACATATTGTTTCCTGCTTTGCTCATTTTTCTTGGTGTAAAACAAGAAATAGTTTTGCGGGAAGCTGCATCTCTCTTCTCAGTGCTCAGAGATATAAGAACATCCCATAAGGATGGCATCTCAGCTCCTAATGCAACTGCTTTTGGGGAAGGAGTGGCTGGAGTATAAGCCAGTTGCAGTAGCAAATGTGTGTTTGTACTAAATAGGTCCTTGACCCTTGATGGGGACTGCTAGGAATGATGTCAGTGTAAACGATACAGATATCATCCAATGATGACCATTCATAGGATTTAATACAGTATAGAGAAGGGAAGTGGAACAGGGAAACAGCATTTCATATGCATTAGGATGGGTGTATTTCTGAAGTAAAGAGTTGCAGGGTATATCACTGAGAAAATCTATAAAGATACCATGGGAAAAAAGGGATTGTAACAGCCCAGTGTTTTATTTCTTAGACAACTGTATATTTTCAGCTCCTAGTCTACGATCTATGTTCCTGTGATGTATATTCTACATAGGGTTAATACTTGGATGGAACTTTTAATGATGTGAATGGTAGAAGAAAGGAAAGACATAATGACTGTCCTACAAAATAAAAGATGAAGGTAGATCCTTGGATGGCACAAATCATCATAGATCTATGGAAGGCACCAAAAAGCTGATTTATACTAGCTGAGGATGGAGCCCTTGTGTCCGAAGTTATCCATAGATCAAGTTTCAGTGCTCAGGCACACTATGTGGGAGAGTTCTCAACCAGGGAAAAATGTCCTCTTAAAGAAATAGTAGAAGACTGGGACAATTGCAAAGGCATTGCAACCTTGTATGTATTCATGAAGCTGACTTCGAAGTGCATCCTATTTAATTAACAGTGATGAAACTAGAATGTCAGCCAGTATCACAGCAGGTTTTTTTCCTCTCTGTATCTTGAGCAAAACTCATTTTGACTTCTCAAACTGCTCAAAGTACAATCTAAGTAAGGAAAAAGATAAAAAGTATATTTGATGACACGGACTAGCAGTAACAGAGGAAATGGAACAGTAGCTCATGTTATACTGTGGCAACACTACTGTGCTGTACCAGCTAGCTGCTTTTTTTAAATGAAAAATCCTTCCTCCCCCCAAAAGCAAACGTTTAGAAACTGCATTCGGGAACAATTTATCTGTGAGAAACTTTAACGTTGCATAGTATGTGACTGTTTGTGTGAACACATTAATAATATCAGATCTCAACAGCACTTCCCATGACAAGCAGCTCCCTATTTTCAGCTTTCTGTGGCCTGGTCATAACCTCAGTACTCTCATAGGAGCAAGCCAGGCATCCCTTTGTCCATCTGAGAGGTTATGAACGGTGGTGGCCTTTGCTAAAGCCAGCAAAATCTCTGCCAGGCCATTTAATGTCTTTGTTTCTTGCTCCTTTTGGGACAATATAACTGGTGCCACTTGCTAGTGATGCATATCTTTGAGCACATGCAACATCAAGCTACATTTCCTTATACAAGGAGGTGTAGGTCTAATTCTTTAAGGTAGGTTGTTTTCTCAGACAGGAAACCATATAAAATATTCCCCAGGAATGCATCAAGCCCCATATGTAAACTTCAGAGAATCTGTTCTCCCTTCTCCACTGGAGGCTTTCTTGCATCTTTTTGTTTCTTTGTATGATCGTTAGTAACATATTTTAATTTACAACCTGAATACCTCCACCTGCAGCTGATACTCGTTCTTCCTTTAGCTGCTATACATTCCCTCCTTCCCTGCATTTACTTCCCAATCAATTGAGAGCCATCGGATTCCCCCTCAGCTTTCATTTTGCAAGGCTGAACAAATCTCATTTGCCCATTTCACGGCTTTATCTGTGGTTTAACCCCAGCCAGCAACTAAGCACCCCACAGCCACTCGCTTACTCCCTGCCAGGTGGGATGGGGGAGAGAAGAGTAAAAGTGAGTGTGAGAGACTGAAGGAATTAATGTCTCAAACATTGTGGTGGGGCAAGTTCTGCTTAAAGACAAACCCTGCACAACAAGGAGCCAAGGTGAAAAGCCCATCAGCTCAGACATCAGCAACACAGAGTGGGAGGGCGTGCTGGAGGGTGTGCAGCTCCCTGGTCTGATGTGCTGGACAGGGCAGCTCACCATGGAGAGCAAAAGATCACATCTGCAAGGAGAGGGAAGCTACTTCCCAAAAAACCCCCAAGCCACAGCCTAAAGGCTACCTAATTAGCCTAATGAGTTTGAGTGCCCGCCCGAAGGAGGGGCAAGGATGATAAGAGGACACAAACTGAAGCCTCATGTGTGCAAGACCACCAGAATTGGACCCCTCGGCTTACAGAACCAATGCTGGACACAGGACTGGTGAAATCTTTCTCTTCTTTCTCTCTCTCCCACTTTTGCTTTTCCATAATCCCTACACCTCATCCCTTTAGACATAAACTGTTGACCAAGTCTGGGACTAGGAGTGGTTCCAGCCACCCGTAGGCTCGTAGCTGAGAAGGAGTCTAGAAAGCAAGGGGGTCTGCTCTGAACCTCATGGCTCAGTGGGAGGGATCTCCTTATTGTCTTCTCTGAACTGATTCCCAAATAAGCAAGGCCTGTAGTATATGTTTGGTGATGTATGGTTAGCACATGTTACACAGTTTACTGACAAGCTTCGTGCCAATTTTTGTCGTGAGCATACCAATTTTGGTGGTGAGCATGCCAATTCTTGTTGTCAGCAAATAAAAATTGAGTTTTGTGGGTTAAAAGGTGCCTGGCTGGTGTTGTTTCACCTTAATTGTGACCTGGGAATAAGCAAGCTGAGTCATCTTCCTGAGAAACTGGGAAGTGACAGTGAGAAAATTCATGGATTGAGATAAGGACATTTTAATAAGTAAACCAAAAGCTACGTGCGTAAGCAAAGCAAAACAAGGCATTCATTCACCAGTTCCCATCAGCAGGCAGGTGTTCAGCTGTCTCCAGGAAAGCAGGGCTCCGTCACACATAAGTTACTTGGGAAGACAAACGCCGTCACTCCAAACATCCCCCCTTCCTTCTTCTTCCCCCAGCGTTATATACTGAGTATGACGTCCTATGGTCTGGAATATCCCTTTGGTCAGTTGGGGTCAGCTGTCCCAGCTGTGTCCCCTCCCAACTTTTTGTGCCCCCCCCCAGCCTGCTCGCTGGTGGGGTGGGGTGAGAAGCAGAAAAGGCCTTGGCTCTGTATAAGCACTGCTCAGCAGTAACGGAAACATCCCTGTATTATCAACACTGTCTGCAGCACAAATCCAAACCGTAGCCCCACACCAGCTACTATGAAGAAAATTAACTCTATCTGAGCCAAACCCAGCACATTCTCCACCCCTTATTCCATACCTTTCACGTCACACTCCAGTCCCACCCTACTCAATACATCCTCAATAACCACCCCACCCCCCACCCTTTGATATAATACACAGGTATCATTCCCTTAGTCTATGGACCACCCCTGAGAGATGTCCATAAAATGCCCATAAAATGTCCATTGAGTTCATTCAGTCCACAACTTTGGGCTCCATCTGTTATGGTGGTCAGCCAGGACAGGAGAAGCGGTGTGTTGTATGCAGTTATTGGGCACCAAAGCCAGCTCAGGTCCGGTCACTGCTGCGCTTGCACTGCTTCTTGTAAGGCTTGTCCTCCGTGGTTCAGGTGGTTCCTGCTATAGTAGTTTCTATAACGTGCAACTCAAAACATGGGTTACAATAATTTAAAGGTGTTTCTATTACAATCTCGATCCCTGGTCCCTTTGGACCAGACCTTAAGGTTTAACATTGCAATGCACTCTTCCCCTTGCCCTGCCCTGGCTTGGACTTATCCACAGACTGCAGTCCCTTAGGGGTGTACCTGCTCCAGCGTGGTCTTCTCCATGGGCCACAATCCCTTCAGAGCTCTACCTGCTGCAGCATGGACATAACCACAACCAGATGCTTCAAGGTGTACCTGCTCTGGTGTGGACTTATTCACGGCCACAGATGCTTCAGGGTGTCCTGCTCCCACGTGGATTCAGCCAGAGGTCACAGTCCCTTTGACTAGAGTTCACGCTGGAGTTCCAGCCTGTCCGGTACAGCCGCATGGAAACAGCAGCGATGCCCTGGCCATCTGCCAGCCCAGGAGCATCACCATTGCTGTTATCAAAATGTTGCCAGGCACAGCAGAGTAAGATGATAAGCAGTACAGCAGTACAGCAAGCAGCAACAGCAAAAAGCAGCCACTAACGAGCACTAGACTAATATATAGTAAGGCAAGCAAGCCCCATGGCAAGCACGGGAGCCTGTCAATTAATAGCTGGAGAGCAGTAACAACTATAAATTTAATCTGGCATATTCCAATCAAATCTGTTGTTATCTTGAACATTTTGAGCCCCACGTTGGGCACCAAAAAGGACTGTCATGGTTTAACCCCAGCTGGCAACTAAGAACAACACAGCCGCTCACTCACTCCCCCCATGTCAGGATGAGGGAGAGAATCAGAAGGGTAAAAGCGAGAAAACTCATGGGTTGAGATAAAGACAGGTTAATAAGTAAAGCAAAAGCCTCACACACAAGCAAAGCAAAACAAGGCATTCATTCATCACTTCCCATCAGCAGGCAGGTGTTCAGCCATCTCCAGGAAACCAGGGCTCTGTCATGCATAACAGTTACTTGGGAAGGCAAACACCATCACTCCGAACATCCCCCCTTCCTCCTTCTTCCCCCAGCTTTCTATGCTGACCATGATGTCATGTAGCATGGAATATCCCTTGGGTCAGCTGGGGTCAGCTGTCCCAGCTCTGTCCCCTCCCAACTCCTTGTGCACCCCCAGCCTACTCGCTGGTGGGGTCGGGTGAGAAGCAGGAAAGGCTTTGACTCTGTGTAAGCACTGCTCAGCAGTAGTGAAAACATCTCAGCATTGTCAACACTGTTTGCAGCACAAATCCAAACTGTAGCCCCACACCAGCTACTATGAAGAAAATTAGCTCTATCTGAGCCCAAACCAGCACATAGCACAATATAACTGGTGCCACTTGCTAGTGATGCATATCTTTGAGCACATGCAACATCAAGCTACATTTCCTTATACAAGGAGGTGTAGGTCTAATTCTTTAAGGTAGGTTGTTTTCTCAGACAGGAAACCATATAAAATATTCCCCAGGAATGCATCAAGCCCCATATGTAAACTTCAGAGAATCTGTTCTCCCTTCTCCACTGGAGGCTTTCTTGCATCTTTTTGTTTCTTTGTATGATCGTTAGTAACATATTTTAATTTACAACCTGAATACCTCCACCTGCAGATGATACTCGTTCCTCCTTTAGCTGCTATACATTCCCCCCTTCCCTGCATTTACTTCCCAATCAATTGAGAGCCATCGGATTCCCCCTCAGCTTTCATTTTGCAAGGCTGAACAAATCTCATTTGCCCATTTCACGGCTTCATCCTGCTGTGAGCTTAGAGTCATCTTGTACACCACAATCTTTCCTCTCCTTAATTGGAAGGAAGTAAAGAGCTCTTATCTCAAGGCAGATGGTTTTATTAATTCCTAAGGGTGAGGTTCACCTCACTCTACCTTGGTCTAAAGTGCACCTTGACACCTCACTCAAATTTGCTGACTGCTTTCCAGATGTGAAGCAGGTAACCTCCCAGCCCAGGGAACTCTTCCTACACACCCAAGAGCTGTACTTTAGCTGGCTACCTCCTCTTCCTGAGTGGTGGGCTTATCTTCTTGCTTGGCTCGGATCACAAGACACCCTTCTGCCTCTGTGATAGCATGGAGATGTGCTATGCAGCATTTTAAATTACAATGGAGATGCACCCTGCTCCACAGCTGGGGCACAGACCCGTTTCTGCACCCTGGATGCATGCAGAGCCTTCTAGATCAGTTGAGATGCTGCAGTGGTGAAGGTGAGCACCTCAACACCAGGCAAAGCTGGTACATCCAGTGAGATGGTAGGAGATAGGCAAAAGTGCAAAGGTTCCCATATTCTTCTTAAGAAGCTATTTTGAATCCACTTTCACATAAAGCACCAAACACTTTGTCTGTAACTTCTAACAGTTCATGCTCAGCACACATGGAAGTTGGACCACCAGTCTTAGCTTCCAAGAAAACAGCCAATTGTCTGAGTAGCACTATCTTATCTTCTTCATCAAAGACCAGTTAAAGTCAGTCTACTACATTAATCTTTTCCTCAGAATCACTTCTTGTCTCAAATAAACTTACAAATTAATCTTGTTTAATCTCCTTCTGGTAAACACAGGTTTGCCTTTTATCCCATTTTGTATTTATCTCCAGATCTTAAATTAATTTTTCCTTCTAAATTTACTCTAAGAAACCACACTGTATTAAGCTTAGATTAATTGTTCTCTGATTTTCCAGATCACTTTTTTTTTTCAGTTTCTTAGATGTAGGTTATGTTCTGAACGTAGCACCTGTCTGGTTTACAGAAAGACCATTTTCAAGTCTTTGAAACCTTTTGTCCAGCTCTCATCTCTAACCATTAAATGAATTCCTCATTTTACCCAACTTTGCTCTTCTGTAATAGGGGAACTGCATTTGTAGTCTTGCTTTTGTTTATCATACCATGCAACTTCAGCAGAAAAAAGTCATGATCAGTTACTCCAAAGCCATCTTTGACGACAAGCTCTTCTCTAAGCACTGATTTGTTAATACCAGATCTAAAACAGCATTACAGCTGACTTAGTTCTGCTTTAGTGAAGAATTTTGCTAGCTTTTGCACACAGAAATAATGCGACCTAAGTATTTTCCAGTCTACATCTGGGAAATTTATTTCTAGACCTATTTTTTTTTTCTCTAGTAACATCTCAGATACTCTGTCCTACGCTGTGGGTTAACAGCAGGTCTTCAGCACTACCCCAGCACAAGCGCTCACCGTCCCTCCCTGGAGGGATTCTGCCCACACCATTTATCCCTGCCCAGCCCATCCCACCAGCTGCAAGGGACTGCAAAATGCTATTTTAATCTATATATCTAGCAAGAAAATTTTTTCTACCCTATCTAGCTTATTATATTACTTTTCTATGATTCCACAGATGCCTTTTCATACTAAATTAAGCTATGTGACTAACATCTGCCAGGTGTGGTTCATTGTTTTACTCATAATTTTCCCAGAGGATGACTTCCACATGCAATTAGTGTTTTGTTTTGTTTTGTTAGTGTATTTAACGTAATGCAGCATGTACAGCCCTTGGTATGTGTGCGATGTCCTTTGAGGAAAAACATTTATCTTGAAAACTGCACGGTGCACAGCTTGCGTGCTTCTGTGACATTCAAGAGAGATGAAACGGTTAGCTGGTGCTGATCAGACAAGCACATAAGCCTGACTTTGAAAAGGTTCTTCTGCGTTACTATATTTATTTTGTTTGAGCCACAGAAAAATGCATTCTTGTCAAAATGTTTCTTTAACAGGCTTTGCTTGCCATTCTTCTTGTGGGCTGGAAACTCAAACACAAGCCTAATAGACACTTCAACCTAATCAACAACATTAATTTTCTGAGTCTAAGTCTAATTTCACCTTCCGGTTTATTCCTGACTGCCCTGGGGGATAGCTGAAATGAAATAAAATGAAATTATGCTAATAACTTCACAATCAGTTAATGCACACATTTTCAAGCCTTTGCTTGGGAAAAGCTGAGGGGTTTCAGCTGAAATGGCTGGGAATAGATGCTACTCAAGGCCCTATGGGGTCAAGATGCACGAAGGTAAATCAGGTGAATTTTACTGTTGTGACTTTCCGTTGGTGACGCCTGAACTGCCAAGAAGGGTCATTTATGTTGGGGAGATTGAACATGCTACATGTGTATGAAACACCTAAAAAGTATACTATATTTGTGTCTCTTTGCTGTGTAGTTACTCACCTTTATCCTCATTTTATGTGCTTATGCCATTCATTTATTCTGCAGTAAATTATTGATGGCTGATGAATGTTCCTACATGAATTTAACTTCCTGTATCCTGACAGAGGTACTATGGTTTTATCTATTTTAATATCCCCACAGTGTTTTATTCTTATTTAGTGTTTATTATTCCTCTCAGGCTTTGTATTGTCCTTATAGAAAAAATTGCATTTATCTAAGAGCACAAAAGCAAAAACTATTTCATAGCTCGGATTGTTTTTTATGTGAGTTTGCTTGAGCTCCAGATTTGCTGAACATTTCTGCAAATCGAGCTTTTTGGTGTTTACTGTGTGTTTTTATGTGCTGCAATACTGAAAGGTTTTTCTGACTTTCTCAGATATTTATTGAGAGCAGGTTACGCCATATCACAACCTTCACCCGCAGCTGATGCTCCCATACACAGCACTAATGAGTCCTAGAAGGTAAAAACATCTCTGTGCAATAGTTTGGCCTCAAAAGAAATCCCGCTCTGATGTCAAAGCTATCTCGGATGTGGTCCTGCACCTAGGTGCTGCAAAGCAGATGCTGAGAGCACTGGCCATATGTCAGTGCCACTGAGCTCTTGCAGCTCCTCACCATTTGAACTCCAAGAGCAAGCAGGGAAGGATGTTGGATGCTTTTTTTGTTTTATTTCTCTTTGCTTTTAACACACCTCAATGCCAGAGTGTGGTTTGGTGAAATATGGAGGCTGAGGATGTGATCTAAGAGCCCGTTTTAAACCTCTGAGCTCTTACCTGTTGCCTTTAGTAGGCTTTGGATCAGGGGAGACTATCACAGTTCTGCAACATCTGTCAGAAGTGCAGGGTGTTGTCTGCAAAAAAACCCCAAAAACCACAACCAAACCGGACAAGATAAAATGATCTATCAATTACGGCAAAGTCAGACGCCATCAGATAGCATTACAAAGTTTGTTCTCACTGTATGTAACATGCTACTGTAGCAAGTTATGAAAATAAGGGCAGTGCCTCTTACACGTTCAAATACAGAACAGCTTTTATCTCTTCAGTGGAGGAAAGATATATGTAGACACACTGTCTCTCTTACCAATCAGAATAAACAAATTGCGTAGAGTCCGTTTGTGGCCAATATTCTTAGTTTCACATTTATAAAGTTTTGTTGGAAGTATTTCATCTCTTTCACAGCTAGCCCTGCCAATCAATAGATGTGTCTCTGTACAAGACCTAATAAACACGAATTATTAGCTACATAAAAATATAGAGTTTTACCAGTAAATCACTTTGCCTTGTAAAGGGACCCACCTGCACGGAGCTTAGTCCTGGACTGGCGACATAACTGGAAGGTCAGTAATCACTCTCGCTAAGTTAATTGAGACAGCAATTATCCAACAACATTTCCGCCCTTCCAAAGAATGGTCCCCTTCAACAGAACTAGTGGGGAAAGCTGGGGATGGGGCATCAGTTGGCCACACTCCTGGATCCTCTCCTCTTTCCTCCCATTGGGAGCACGGAGCAGCGGTAGCACTTAGTCCATCTTTTAGAGCAAGCCAACCATTTCTGAATGACAATTTATTTACACAGGCGAGGAGAAATAGCTTCTTGGCAACTGCATACACACCAAATGCTGATTTTCTATTTTAACGTCTTCTTCTTGGCCTAGACACAATGGCAATTGGCTTGTTTGAAAGATGACAGATTACCTACTGAAGGGAGAGAAAATGAGGGGAGAGCAAACGCAAGCCCAAATCTGCACTCTCCCAGTGCGGTGCCTAACCTTACGTCCTGCTGAAATACTTGACATTGATTTGGGGCCCAAAGAGCTTTTAAAATAATCAAAGTTATTTCTTTTTAATTGCAAATCTGGAGTAACTATAAAATAGAAATGAAAAGCTGGACAATCCAGGAAAACAAGGAAGAGTGTGGAAACCAGTCCATAAGGCTGAAAGCCGTGGTGATTTTGAGCATCCGCAGAGTAGGTGCCTCGTCCCTTTGCTGTTGCAAGGATTTAGGAAGGGACAAGAGGTGAAATCCATAAAAGGTGAATCGTTGGTCATTTACCAGCAATTAGCATTGCCTATTAAAACTGCCAAGAGTGACTAAGCCAGCATTCCTAGCACTACATTGTTTATAAAGTTAACAGGAGATTGGCAAAAAAAATAGTCCAGCCAACCTTCAAAAAATAGCCAAAAGCCAACATGTTGGGAACATCACAGTCTAAGGCCTCCTTCGCCCACACCACCTGGGTGCAGCCCTTTTGTAGCTTTAGGTTAAACAAATTACAGTTCCTCTGTCTCTACCTTGAGATGAGTTTTTTTGAGATGGGAGAGCCACAGTCCTGCCCACATCTGGTTTACCGGTGTGTGTAAGAGGAAGAAGCAGTGAGACTGCTTCATTCCTCCTCTTTTCTGATCAGTGCCGGTGATAATGATTTCCTTGTTATGGCTTGTAGACTCCAGCATGCTGCTGTGTCGATGCATAGGAGGGCTCAAATCTGAGTCTTAAATAAGAAAGGGGTTTGGTTCCAGCACAGCATGTTTGTAAAATATCTACTGACAAGACAAAAAAAAATTGTTCTACATGGCCTGTAAAACATATGTTAAAAATTCTGCATCATAGACCAGCTTTAAATTATTCATTTTTAATTCCATCAGCCTTGAAGGGCCTTTAAACATTGACTAAGAGAAACAATCCTACCACTGAGGGAACAGCCATAAAATAAAATACTGGCTACTTAAAAATATAGAGAAAAATGCTTTACTTAGACACAGTTTCTGAATTTTAAAATATGAATAAAGGGCTGGATCCCCACTTGGTGAAAGCTGATACAGCTCCTTTGATGTCTGCATAGCTATTCCCCATCAGCAGCTGAAAGCCCTGGCCCAGAGTTTAGAATAGATATCGTTTCTCTACATAAGAAGACAAGCGAGATTTGCATGGTTAGTTCAAACTATTTCACATTCACTGAGCTGTTGAGGAAATACTGTCTGTGAAACAAATCCTGGATTCTTTCCCAAAAACATCTAAATGACACTTGCTAGGGAAATGCTACAGTATAAAGGGGAACAGATCCAACCCTCCAGGTTGGACCCTGCTGTAATTACTGCTGAATTATCAGAGAGCACTTGCTACCTGCGCTCTCATTGGGGTCCACTGGTGAAGTTGAGAGCAGGCAAAGGATTTGACTGAGTGTAACACTGGTTATTAAAGAGGAATAGGCGCCACGCTTGCTGTTTCTGCAGGATTTGTTCTTGTTCTCTGCTCCTGGCTTAGCCAAGCACCGGCAGAGACTTGAGGAACTTCTCCATGTTCCACCTGTATCGCTGTGCTATGCCTCCCCGAGGCTCCCCTGGGGCAAGCACCCTCCTCTTCTGCCTTGCTCTACAGAAAGGAGCTTTTCTGACCAAAACCAGCCACTGCAGAGCTCAGTTCCATATCTCCTCCTTGCAACTTGTAACCAAAGCTGGCGTGGCTGCTTGGAGGGGGTTGCACCATGTCTTACCCCTTGTGTACTCCAGAGAAACGATGCAGATAGGACTGAGAATGCAGAGAAAACATCATGTTATCCCCTGCTCCCTTTCTTCAGCCATAGAATCACAGAATGGTTTGGGCTGGAAGGGACCTTAAAGATGATCTAGTTCCAACCCCCCTGCCATGGGCAGGGACACCTTCCACTAGACCAGGTTGCTCCAAGCCCCATCCAACCTGGCCTTGAACACTGCCAGGGATGGGGCATCCACAACCTCTCTGGGCAACCTGTTCCAGTGTCATCTTGATTAACTATAATTAATTAGGCCACTCTTGACTGCAGGGCGCTTTCCTAGATACAACCTGTAGACACACTAGTAAAAATTTATATACTGTAAGATGAGAAATCACCTGTTTTGCTAGAATCATCCTTTTTCTCTGTTAAAGTCAGGGACAGACAAGGTGTGGTACAACAGGTAGTGAAACGCAGGGTGCTCACACTCTTCCTTCCCCAGGCATTGTTGCTTTCACAGGATCTTCTTCGGAGCCCTCATCACACTCTCACTCCCTCCGTCACCTCAGAAATGCTTGGGAGAAATGCTCTAAACCTGCTGCACAGCTTTTTTGCTGATGAGCTGTTCCCCAGTGATATTTTCATAAACAGACCCACTCACCCACAATCATCAGGAAGGAAATGAAGCAGCAAATTCAACTAATTTGCCTGAAGGTATGAGAGTGCCAAGTCGAGAGGGTTACAGAAATTGTCACAGGTGATCAAATTGGAGCTCCTCAAGGGCCCTATCCCACCTCCAGCAAAGTGGCAAGCAGCTCCTGGGAAAAAGCAGTGAAGAGCTATTTAATACACTGTTTCCCCCACACGCTAATTCCTTGTGTTGATACATTCCTTGTAAAAGAAGGCTAGGGTTTTTTTACCCTCATTACTTTAGATTACATCCCTTCCGAGCCCTGTTTACGAAGGACATAATACCACGTCTCTCTCTGTGTTATCCAGGGGCAGGATTTAGGGATGGGGTGAGCCCCTTGAAGGTTTTGTACGGGCTTATTCTCCCAAGCAGAAAGCTCAGCCTGTCGCAGGTACTCACACCCAAATGCAAATAATCTGCACAGCGCGGTACACGATGTGACACCGGTCTAAATTCACACTTAGGCTTTTACTAATATAACTCTATGGAAACAAGCTCAGCGATGATTGATGACTTACAGCTCCTACATGGTGCGTTACAGTTTCCAGTGGAAGTATGTTGTGCTGGATGTAATAAACCAACAACGTGGGCAGTTTCAGTAAGTAGATTAATAACCTATAAACTCGTCCACTTCACAAAAGGAGTTATGCGCCGGCTGTCCAGCGTTAAGGAACGTGTTTTTTCAGACCTCAGGAATACCTTCTCCTCCCTGACATCTGCTGTGGATGTTCACTGGGCACGTTACGCTGCCTACGGGGGTGGGGGACGAGGACTGGAGAGAAGACCAGAGAGATCATTTGCTTCTTTGGAGGTGCTCTAACCTCCCCGCTTCTCGTCTTGGCTCCAGTCTTTACACACCGACACTAAAAAAGCCAGCATTATGTTGTTAAATAGTTTTAGCAGACGCTTTATCAGTGGAATGTATCTGTTGGGGAGATTCTTTAATGATGCTGTATTCTTTTTAATTCCACAGCGTTTTACAGTCACCTTAAAAATGTCTGATGCTGGATGGAGGGAAAGCATTATTTACTCCATGCTAATTTTTATTATCGTTAATGATGCGACAGACGCTTCCTCCTGTGAGAAGCACGGCATTTCTTCCCACTTTTCCCTGCTGCGCTCACCTTTCAGGATCCACACAGCCCCATTTCAGGAGTTTTGGGGTTTTCGGGGGGGAGAGAAATTTCTGGGCGGTGACCCTCTCGAGAGGTCCCATTGGGAGCAGGCATTTCACCCCTTCAGGGGGAAAAAGAAACTCGGCTTGGCTGCCGTGAGCCCCCCGACTCCAATCCCTCGCCCCATCAGCCCCGACGGGTGCGGCATGCACCTCTCCAAGCAAAACCCACAGGGGTGCAGAGGGAAGGGAAGGGAAGGGAAGGGAAGGGAAGGGAAGGGAAGGGAAGGGAAGGGAAGGGAAGGGAAGGGAAGGGAAGGGAAGGGAAGGGAAGGGAAGGGAAGGGAAGGGAAGGGAAGGGAAGGGAAGGGAAGGGAAGGGAAGGGAAGGGAAGGGAAGGGAAGGGAAGGGAAGGGAAGGGAAGGGAAGGGAAGGGAAGGGAAGGGAAGGGAAGGGAAGGGAAGGGAAGGGAAGGGAAGGGAAGGGAAGGGAAGGGAAGGGAAGGGAAGGGAAGGGAAGGGAAGGGAAGGGAAGGGAAGGGAAGGGAAGGGAAGGGAAGGGAAGGGAAGGGAAGGGAAGGGAAGGGAAGGGAAGGGAAGGGAAGGGAAGGGAAGGGAAGGGAAGGGAAGGGAAGGGAAGGGAAGGGAAGGGAAGGGAAGGGAAGGGAAGGGAAGGGAAGGGAAGGGAAGGGAAGGGAAGGGAAGGGAAGGGAAGGGAAGGGAAGGGAAGGGAAGGGAAGGGAAGGGAAGGGAAGGGAAGGGAAGGGAAGGGAAGGGAAGGGAAGGGAAGGGAAGGGAAGGGAAGGGAAGGGAAGGGAAGGGAAGGGAAGGGAAGGGAAGGGAAGGGAAGGGAAGGGAAGGGAAGGGAAGGGAAGGGAAGGGAAGGGAAGGGAAGGGAAGGGAAGGGAAGGGAAGGGAAGGGAAGGGAAGGGAAGGGAAGGGAAGGGAAGGGAAGGGAAGGGAAGGGAAGGGAAGGGAAGGGAAGGGAAGGGAAGGGAAGGGAAGGGAAGGGAAGGGAAGGGAAGGGAAGGGAAGGGAAGGGAAGGGAAGGGAAGGGAAGGGAAGGGAAGGGAAGGGAAGGGAAGGGAAGGGGCCGCCCCGGCACCGCCCTGCCCGGCTCCCCGGCGCCGTCTACGTGGCTGGGGGCGCGCTATATGAGCGGGCAGGAAGCCGTGCCGGGGAGGGAAGGGGAGGGACGGGGCCCCCGCCCGGAGAGGCTCCGCGGGCAGCGCAGGCAGAGAGCGAGGAAGCGGCGGCGGAGGAGGAGGAGGCGGCGGCGGCGGCACCGGCCCCAGCAGCGGCGACCGCCCTTCCCTGGCCATGGGGCTCGGCTGCCCGCCGGCCCCCCGCGCCCCGCCGTGAGTACCGCGGGACCCGCCGCCTTCCTCCTCCTCCTCTTCCTCCCCCTTCCTCCCTTCTTACCTGCAAATCCTCCCGCTTTCCTCCCCCCCCCCCCCCACTGCTGCAAAAGGCGCGGCGGGAGCCTCCCCCTTCCCTTCCAGCTCCCCGTTCGGCCGTTAAGTTGGTTTCTTTTTTAATCGCTAAGTCTCGTTATTTAGAAGCAAAAGCGGGGGGGGGGGGGGGTCCCGGCGCTGGCGGAGCTCGCAGCATCCTCCGGTGGGTGCCTCCGGAGCGGGGAGGTTTCGCCCCAACCGGCCGGGATTTCCCCGGTGGAAGGGGACGGAGGGGAGGCTGCGGGGACCGAGGGGGGCTCCGGAGCTCAGACGCACCTTCGGGTGATGCCCGTGCGGGGAAAACCCCCCCAACAACCACCCCCCCCCCTTCTCCCCAGGCTGCCCCACGGCATCCCCCGGCCCACGGGGGACCGGTCCTGTCCCCTGCAACTGCAGGGTGGGCGCTGGAAAGCGGGAGGGATCAGCCTGGCGAAGTCCTGCACCCTGCTTTTTTTTTTTTATTGTACTTGGTTTTGGTTTTCTTTTTTTTTTTTTCTTCTGTCCCCTGGGGTAGACTGTGCGGCGAGAGAGGAAAGTCAGTATTACTCCGTTAGAGGGGGGAAAAAAAGCAGACTAGCTGTCTTAGGTACCCGCTCGCACATCTCTGCTTGCAGAATTAATTTCCAGTGAAGTATAAATAAATAATCTTCGAGGTCAGCAGTTTGGTTGTTAGGTGTGTTTTTATTGCACTTGATGTATTTATCTTTATAGCAAACATAAATCCCAGGTCCTTACTGTGATTGCTTTTAGTCTTGGCATAAATGAAAACAAACCGGTAAAAAAAAAGCCTTGATGCATATTTACTCATTTGAGGCGCACAAGGTTTTTCAACTCTTTGTAACGGTTGGGCTTGTATGTATCCAATACACTGAAATAACTCATTGTATATATAATTGTAAGTCCGAATTATATATTTGCCTGCTGGGCACACACGTTAAAGGGAAAACCTCCCTAATTATGGATCTTTCAGAGAGATTGGAAGGGTGACAAAGCCCTTGTAATCTTTTGGGTCAATTTTCATAAGCTCTAAAAGCTCACTTTGAAAAGGAAATTAAATTTCGGTGTGGAAAAGGGACAGGAAATTCAAGGATATAAAAAAGAAAGTCCCTATTCTACTTTGATCCTGTCCTCAGGAGTTCGTGTACGTTGGTGTTCTTCAGTGACATAAGTTAAAATGAAGAGTTGCCTTTAACTGGAGTCTTCCTGCCTCTTGGCAGTTCCGAAGATACTCAATTAGCAGCACGCTCCTGTATATTATTTACACGGCTTTAGCTGGAGGGGTGGCTCTGTGAAAAGCAGCTGCTTGGAAATATTTGGATTGCTACATCCATAGCGTCCCGTGCTATCCACGCCAGCCAGTGCCTTCTGCAGCCGATATGTTCACCCTTCCTTAATTTTTATGGCTCGATCCGAAGGTGGTGGTGCTGCTCTCATGTTAGAAGTTGGCGTTGGCCCTGGGTCCTTCTCCTTGGTTTTGGCAACAGCACGATGGTTGTCTGCAGGGCACAGCTGCGCTGGAGGTCCTTTCTGGGCTCCTCTGGGAGCCTGACGGTTTTTTCTGTTTTTTTTCTGTTTGAATGTGTGTTCAGGTGGTGGCTGGGGGTGGAGGAAGGAATGGTTGGATGTGAATAAAAAAGGCGGATTTGTTTATTAGTTAAAGGCACTTGTTGTCTTGATTATCCTGGAAACAACAAAACCCCAGCGTAGGTCTATGGTGAACTTGGCGCTCTGTTCCTCTGCCAATTTCTCACTTCGTTTACTCTATTTTGGTGCTGCTGTAGGGTAACATTTCAGCGGCAGCAGGTTTAAATCCTGTGCCTCAACAAAGTCCCGGTCTAGGGTCCTGCCAAAGCAGCTTTAAAGCTACCACTAGATTTGTAAAGTACACTCCTGTCTAATATACATTTATTTCACCTTTCTGCTAGTAGCATGTAAGAGCATAGTCTCTGAAAGAAGAAAAGAAGAGAAAAATCCAATTCCTTATTCTTTTGGCTCACTCACTCGGTGCGCAGTCTGATTGTGCAGTGGAGAGAGTGAGTTGCCCTATTTGTATGAATTTTTTCACACATCCTGGCCAGAAAGGAGCTTGCAGCCTTGTTTGCAGTTTTTCTTCCAAACTTGATGATATGAGTAATGGTGATGGCATCTCAATTGAGGAAGGTAGCTTTTAAAACTAAACATCATTTTATGTAAGAGTTTGTATCTGCTTATCAATTTGCTTTTTTGTTTATGTAAAACTGGGAGTAATTTGAGGGGAAATTAGGGTCATGCAGATGGTGGTACCATCTTCTAGGTTATTACAGCATCTTTTATGCCAAGTGCATTGCAAACACTTCTGTTAAATGATCGTAGCAATACGTTTTTATTTGGAGCTTCTTTCAGAAGTATTTTCAAAAGCATGGTGAAGCAGAAATGTGCTTTTAAAAGCAAAGGAGTAAGAGCAAATCCAGCTCCATAGCATGTTTCAAGTGCTGTTAATCCCACCACCTGGTGGAGCTTTTCATGGCACTGGCTGAGGGAACTCTGAATAAGGATGTATTTTTTGTCTTGTTTCAACACTGTCAGACGCTACATGTAAAGTTTCTTTAACTTTTTTCTTTCTCATACCAGACTTAATTAATTTCCTGTATCTTCTATATATTTTATACTTTGCAGAAGGCAGCACAGGACTACCGGTGTCTCATCTGAAAGAGCACTCCTCTGTAGATAGACAAATCAGTGAAGCAGGAGAAAAATTTCTTCTTTCGTGTCCTTGTCTTTCCCTTGCAGCATGCTTTTTTTTTTTTTTTTCAAAGGCAATATGATGCTGGCATAGAACATGACTGTAACCTGGGCATCCAGAAGCTATTTGTTTTCACCCAGGAGCACTTCTTAAGTGGAAGAATTATTTTTAATAGCCAGCCCCTCTTCCAACACACTCTGATGAAACCTTTCAGTGCAAGCCTGGTTAGCTTTGTACTAATAACTTTGATATAAATACGTGCTAAACAGCCTGCGTATACCCAAACTTGCAAGAAGAGACGCAGCTGCATTTTTGACTGATCTGAGATTACTGGTACAGGTTAAAATATGGGCATAAATGCCACTGAATAAGGCATACTTTTGCCTTTCTCTGAAGTACGTAGTTCTGCCTAACTGCATCAAAACCTGTCTGTCATGTTTGTTATGCCTAATAACTGCTAAATGAAAATCTAAGTAAGTCAGAGGTATGCAAGTTAAAAATAACTTTAGGACTATCTGTCACTTGTAAATATTTCCACCCTAAATTCTGAGAAACTTCCTTGTCCCATACATGTGTTTCCTGAGAACTATGACTAACGCTAGAGACACAAACTTGCAGACAAATTGCTGTTGTTAATGTTTGTATTGATCTTATGGCCATAGTGCCTGTATGAGTCTTTGACTCCTTGTGGCATATTTGAGACCCCAGGAAGGTGACTTTGATGTCTAGGGCCTCTCCAGTGGCATCTGAAACCTGTGGTTGGCAACTGAATTGACCCTGTGGGAGCTAGATGTGGTTTCTGGGCACTAACCTTCAACTTACGAACCAGGTAACAACATCAACGCAAGTGGCCTCTTTTTAGGAGGCAAGTTCATTAGAGAGGAGTTGTCTCCTACCTCCTGTGACTCCTCGTGTTCTGACAAGGGTTCTGGGCCACCCTGGCACTCCTTGATAGCAGCCACGGAGGAACTGCCATCACCCATCTGGTCACCTTTCCCACTCTTACCCCAGCTTCCCCTTTCCACTGGTGATGGGCGTCCCGCGCTCTAGTTTGTAAGTAGCAAACTCAAGTCACTTTGTGGATAACGTCCTATAAGGCTTTGAAAAGCTCCTGTAAGTCAGGGCTGCGCAACACCCACAGCTGTGAAATAGCCGTGGAGTGTGGAAAATGGGGGGCCTTGGGGGACTCTTTTTAAAAGAAACTCCCAATAACATCGGTAGAAGTTCGCTCTGAAGCATGAGTTAAGATTAGGGATGTCGTCAATTGTGAAGACTGTAGTAATTGTTAAAATACAATTCTGGGGGGAAAGGAGGGCAGAAAGCGATTTGTTCCTGGCTCTGCTGTGCTTTGAAGTGCTCTCGATTAAATTCCTTCGTCCGGACTGACGTGTGCATCCTTCCTCTGGGAGAAGAAGACTTGTGCCTTGCGTACAAGACGACAAAGCCTTTGGGCAGAGAGGGGTTGTATTATTTCAGGAAATCTAAACTTCATAAAACCCCAGCCATTTCTGTCGGCTGATCGCGAGGTATCGCAGGGTGCAAAAGAGGCACAATGTAAGTGGTTGTACCCAGCGTCTGGTGACAAATGTTTGAAGTGTATGTAGCTTTCTTGCTCTGAGGACATCATCTCAATAGAGCCTTTGTTTTTTGTAGGAGCTTTTCCAGTTCTTTGGAAGTCCTTTCTCCCAGCAGTAGTTTTTGATGCAGGCTCAGCCCTCTGTGGCTTTCCACCCCAAGGGGTTTGGGTAAAGGAGAAGCGAGTGGCTGTGGTCAGAGCCCACAGGGTCCCAGCCTGACCTTCCCCACCTCGCTGGTGCCTGACACAGGACTGCTGCTGGCGTGGAGGTGACCACGCGTACTCTGGGTGCCCCTAAAACTCCCCCAAGCCACATCAGTCCTTCTCCATCCCTTTGGAGGATCATTCTGCAGAGCAAAAACTGGCACGGTGAAGCTGAGGTATTAAATTGGATGCAATTTTAAAATCTCTCTGGACTAGATAATTGCTACTGACATTTTCCCAGGATCGGTGGATTTTTTAACTTTTTTTTTTCAGCTGTGGCACACCAACACAAAACAAAGGTTGTTCCTTTTAAAGGACACTACATTATTTCTGGAGGCTGGATCTTCAATCAATGACTTAATCTTACTTATCTGAAATGCTGTGTGTGCTGACACATCACAGCGCTGTACCAGCTCGACAAAGAAATCTAATTCTATCAAATCTGCCAGCTCAGTTAATATGACCCTGCCAGGGAAGCATAAGGCGTCACCTCTCCGTTTTTTTTAGGTAGGAATCAGGTTCCCTATCTCTAGCTCAAATTCAATGCATGCTACACGTGGCCAGATTTGGATATTTTTTTTAAGGTACCTGCTTACATCCTGGCATCTAAAACCGTAGATCAAATTGGAAGATGTCATCTGAATATTTGGGTTGAAACATACCTGTTTGAGTCCTACAGACAGTCCTTTGGGATTAGTCTTGAAGCAGAGACCTGTGTTAGTTCATCCTGAGACTTCTACAAAGTCATGTGTAAAGAACATGGTATAGGGCTACCTGCAACTTAAATCGGAGCTGACCTTACAGTATTTGTCTCTTTTATGACACTCTACAGTGCGTATGAAGCTGTCGGTGCAATAAGGGCATCCATGCCTATATCTTAAATTCCTTTAGTCTGATGGGAAATGGTGATGTCTTTTACATGACCTGCCCTTGAGCAGGTATACAGGCTGCAGCCTGCATTAGTGCGAGACTTTAGCTGCTAATGCTGTCGCACCATGCATCTAATACTTTCTCTTACTAGATCTTGATTTAAATCTGTTTGTGCAGATGATCTGACTTCTTAGATTTTTTGGTGACAAAACTGAGGAAAATGCTGGTGTACATTGAATCAAAGCAAACTTCAGTTAAACAAAGGCAGGTCAAGTTAATTATGGTTTTGATCAAGTGAAGCATTCTTGGTTTTTGGTTTATGTAATCTTAATTCCAGGTCCATTTCAAACTCTCAGGTAGTCAAAATTAGTAATTTTGAAAGACCCAAGAAGAAAGTTTGCCTTCAGAAATGTCAGAATGATTCCTCTGAATTTGATGTGACCTGCATCGACACAGTTTATGTCAGCCGATGGCAATATTGATATTATACCTGAATTTGGGTTTTTGTTTCTTGTCTCTTTGAAACTATTTTTGTATTGAACTTACTATTCTTCAGCAGGTTCACCCAGCTTTTCTCTTCAGGGGCAATTCTGTGCGTTTCAAGTAAAGAAAGATCTCTCCTGCTTCTCAGTGTAATGCTTCTTAGAAGAATTAGAAGTCTTCCTTCTTGATCTTTCCCTTCTCTTTCCCCTTCCCACATCCTTTGCTTTTTCCGTTCAGATAAAATTTGCTCTTATTGAGAAGTGAAGACTGTATGAGCAGGTCTCTCGTGGCTTCACTCTGTGTCTTACAAACAGACCTGCTGCTATTCCCAAACAGTTGGCTTAATTCTAACCTAAAAAAATCACCCTGAAAAGTAAAAATGAACTTTTGCTTGCCCTGTATCCCGTTAACAAAAGTTCAGCATCAAACTTCAAATGTTAATTCTGAGGGCTGCCTAATAATGTCTCTAGGTGATCAAGCAGTAGCACTGGTGGAAACACAAAGCAGGTAGATACTGAGTTTGCATACAGGACATGGAGGCACATACAGTTCAGCAGCTGAGAATGCCATAACCTTTGCAATGAAGTTACGCAAGTTAGGAAGTTATCATCTCTCATGCTCTGCAGATTATGCTGTAATGGCAACACAGAAATGCAAGGAAAAATTGCATTAGCCTTTCTAAAAGGCTAATAGTTAAACAGACTCTTGTGAAAATTTCTTTAGAAAATATAATATGGAAATCAAAGTCCTCTTTTATTGTGCTAAGAGGAAGAAAACAGTTTGGAAGGATAGTGTGGGGTTGCTTTATAAATTTGGCAAAAGGCAGCTCCTTTCTTTTGGGCTGCCAGAAATGCCTATGGTGTGGCTTGCCCTTGTAACTGGGGAATCCATAATGGATTCGCAGGGAGCGCCTGGGCAGGAGATGCAGCTGTGGGGCCAGAGGATTGGGCTTTGCTTCAAGATCTCATCTCCAGGTGAAAAATTTACCTCTACTGATGTTATTCTGATGGCTGTGATGTGGTGACTTGAGGTGCCCGTAGAAATACAAAGTGTATGTGAGATACTGAGAGCTTCTTCAGAGCTTCAGGGAGAGTTTTCCTAGTTTCATCTACATTTCTCTCCTTCCTGAGTAGACGCTGAAACATCCTTCAGCCCTGCTGTTCTGGTACCTTTCTGTGGTTTTTGTCCTTTTGCATGTGTTCTTCCTCTTACCAGTCCCGTTTCCACAACTGCTGCTTGCCAGAGGAGAACAGACTATTTCTGTGGCTCCCACCACTCCCCTTCCTCTGCTGTGCTTTGTTCTCTGTGAGCCAACGTCAGAGAGAACCAAGACATCGGGAGGGGATGCTTAAACTTTGCATCTGAGGACAAGCTTGGTGGTGGGAGGACACGCTTGTGGCTGAGACCCTGGAGTCGGCTTGGAGAGCCGAGCCCTGTCCCGTCTCAGCTCTCTGCTCCCGTCCCGTAAATGACGGTGTTTCTATGTCCTGGAAGTTGGGTTCAGCCTGCCAAACGTGTGGAGACTCCAGTAAGGACATAAACATTGCTCTTTTAACCAACAGCTTGATTTTGACATAGGGAAGGTAAAAGAAAATCTTAAACCGCGTGGACAGAAGAGCTTTAGAGATGACACGTTGGCTTTAGCGATTCGCTGTCTGCCACTCCATTGAGTAGTGCAGTCATCAGCAATGTGCAAAAGCACTGCCGATGCAACAAAACCCACCTATATTTCTGCTTTGTCTGCTGCGATGAGGTTATCGCTGTAGCGCTGCAAGGATGGTGCAGTTTGGTGCTTTTTCCATGTGGCTGTCGGTGTGCTGCTTTTGCTTGCCTGGTTCCTGAGACCTTACAGGGGAATCTGCTGTCACAGCAGATTTTTTCTGTGAATATTGCAAAAATATGCAAAAATAGATATGCAAAATTAAAAACTGCTGCAGATGAGAAATGATAGAGGAAAAGCCTGTATCATGGTAGCAGGATGCGTGAAATAGCAGCAGCTACACAACTCTGTGATAAAACTGCGGGGACGCTGGAGCGTAGCCATCCTGCCATCTCAAATGGGCACTTCATTAGCTTGCTAGGGCAGCAAGATGTATGTGTAGTCAGGGAGACAACCTAATAAAGCAAACCTATTAAAAAGCGTACTGATTACAGACAAACATCACCCCAAGCCACCAGATTAGGTTTGATAGGACTTGTTTAACTACATACATAGTTGTGTGCAATATTCAGGTGCTTTTTGGCCGCTTTGAGAAACTGCAAGTGTTTCATTCACCTGTAGGATACGTGCGCTGTAAAGTATTTGAGGACACTGGAGAACTGTCATGCACGTTCCAGACTGAGGAAAAATGGGGTGGGTTAGGTCTCTTACAAGTGGGAATTTCACTCAAGTTCCAGGAAATAAAAGTGATAGAAATTGAGACACCTTCTTCTGGTTTTTTTTTTTTTTTTCCAAAGTCCTTTAAAATCATAGAAGCTTTCAGAAAAAATATATATATTATCAATATATATATTTGCCCTCCAGGTATTGCTGTGATTTGACATAATGCTCACAATTCAGACAGTTAAATTACACCAACAAAAGCTGGGTGTAAATGCCCAGTTAAGACACTGATTTATGCCCTACCTGGGCTTCTCCAAAAGCACTGTAACTCTGCTGTGTAAAATGGCCAGTGCTTCAAACAGAAGTAAGCCTCGAGCAACTACATAAGTGGTCATGAGGCCAAAGAGCGAAGGAGCAGGAGAGAGATGCTGGCTGTTGAAAAAATACAAGGTTGTTGAAAATTACAAGGTGATTCAGTAATTGCAGAAGTGGCTAAAACATTTGCTAGTAGCAATGGAACAAAGGAGTTTAGAGTAAGTTGCCTCTCTGCAAGGCAAGGGTCTCCTGTCGATACTGGGTTGAGTCTAAGTATTGGCAGAGGATGTTGCTATGTAATTGCAATTCATTTTTGGGATTCTTTTTTTTTAATAGGGGAAAAACTGGAGGTTTGGATGGAAAAGAATCAATAGGTTAGATTTACATTCCCAGCTCGTTCGGAGGGGGATGTCTCTGCCTCACAGAGCACCAGGAGAAGAGGCTGCTCGTTTTTTCCTCTGCTGCCATCTGACCCGCTGCTGGCATAGCAGGGGGGTTCATTTGTCCTGCTTTGTTTCTGCCGGCTTAAAAGGAGGATACTGGCTTTTCCTTTACCTGTAAAAGCTCTGGGTGAAGAATGCTCTATAAAGCTAAAATTCTACCAGATTAAGCCAGAAGTGCTCAGTGCGGTCACTGCCTCTATTGTTTCTTGGAGAGGAGCTTCCCCCACCCCAGTTTAGATAGTAGCCCTTTGTCCCTGTGGCTTAAAATACCCAAGTGCTGTCTGTGGGGACTGTCATCGCACTAATTGACAAACAATCCTAAGAATTTTGCCCCATTTAAAGTTGTTCTTTTGGAAGAAAGACAGTTGTCCTGTGGGAACAAGCCTGACCAAGAGTTAGATGTTAGTGCAGCAGAAAACAATCCTTAGATCCTCCTCAGGCGAGCTGTCAGGGATCCACACATCCAACTTTTCTTCTTTTGTGTGTGTGTGTGACTTCTTAAAGACGCTTTGCTCAAAATGTCATTTCCCTGATTTATCTTACCACACGTAAACTTAGAGGTTCTCTGCATTTTATGAAAAAAAAAAAAAGGAAAAAAACCAGCACAGCTTTGTTTTGGAAAAAAGGCATTTCGTCAAGGTGTAACTCTCCCCTGAGGTTGGTCTCAGAGCTGCTAACCACACTTTTGGCATGTCTCTGAATTTGGAAAATAATATTATGAGTCTTGGCTGTTGTCTGCCAGTAAAAATTTTACACCCTTACTGTCTTGCTTGGAAATTTACTGGCTGCGATATGCAGATGCAAAAGATATCGGTGTGTGTCCTCAGTGAGGTGCTTCTCATGGAACAGACTGGAGGTGGAACAAGAGACCCCGAGGCAACCTGGTTTGCTTCCTATGGGAGTTTCAGGCTTGTTTGGCAGAGGTGCACTCACGGCGGGTGGGATTACCAGGGTGGCGTGTAACCCTTCCCACTCGGAAGAAACCAGCCGGCTTTGCAAGACGGCTCTTCCGCAGGGTGAAACTTGGTGCCGTTGGAACTGGTGCCACCTGCTCCTCCGCTGCTGGCGTCCTCCTCACTTAAATTGTGAAATGTGGCATTCTGCCATCGGTGCCCGAGGGTCACGTTGAGGGTAAAACCAGGTGAGACTTGTTCGTTTTGAAAAGTATCTCCTTCACAGCCCCTCACCTCTACAAAGGAAACCGTTCTGAATTTGTCAAAGCCCAGATGCCTTTTTTACTTTTGTATCTAATCAGGTTTCATTTGACAAGTGTAGCTCTTGGAGACGGAAATTTTGTTATTAGGGCACTGACACTTTTCTGAATATTAAAAACCCTCTTGCTTTTATAGCTGTCAGAATCAATCTTTCAGATCTCCCCTACCAGCTGCCACGCTCTCTTCTGAGCTGATCGCTACTCCTGAGCAGGTATGTGGCAGCATCGCTTTGGCTGGCACCAACAATATTGACTTCCAAGGAAATTAAGGTGTTTCCACATCTCAACCAAGTGCCATGTTTTGGTTTTAATCCTCTCTTCCATCAGTAACAAATGCTGCATGACGGTTTCACCTTTCTCCAAGAGAGAATAGGGTCGTGCACAGTAACCTTGAGTATAGACTTGTCATATCTAATGAGCTCATTAGGGCTTGATCTGCTCATTACCTGGAGACTGTTGAAGGCAAGACCAAAATATCTCACAGAGTCAGTGAGCAGCATGGTTCTCTCTGAGTCAGCACAGGGATGTTGCTCAGCACGTGTGTTTGAATCGATTGCTGAAGCTGTCATCTGCTTAATGAGACTTAACAAAGCTTGTGACGTCTCATAATCTTTAAAACACATGGCAGTTGTACAAACAGGCTTGTCGATGGTGGTTTCCTTATCCAAAGCCAACAGGACTCTTCAATCTCTATAGCAGAGTACTTTTCTTAGAGCCATCAGTCATCAACATCCAAAAGTCCAGGTGAAGGTAAAGATAAAATTTTCTTTCTTACAAAGTTACCTTCCCCTTCCCAAAGGAAATTCTTTCATGGGTGTGTCAGCCTTTGATAGTCCACTTATAGCTCCTATTAAATTCCAAATTCCTGTCCAAAGTTGCTGGGACATGAGAATGTTACAAGACTGTTTTTATTCCTCAAAGGCCACAGAGTAAGGGATCCTTGTCAACATTACATGGTAAAAGATTTCAAACCTGATGAGTGATCTTTTGAGGCATGCAGTGGGAACCTGCAGAGTGACTTGGGTGTTGGGAGCGTTAAAATTGGTTTTTTTTTCAGGAGGTGCAGAACAAAGCAGCGCAGCTGGCATCTAGAATTAAAGGTGTCCTTCAGTCTGCTCAATAGGCTATTTTGGGAGGCATAAACGATGTAAGCATCATGGCAGGGAGACTAAACTACTCCACATCAAATGAGAATAGTATTTATGCAGGCTCATACTATCCTTCTCAGTGGGTAACTTCATAGTTCCCCATCACTTGTGAGGTTTGTATCTTGAGCTAAATAGGATGGAGGCTTTTATCTTAGGCTCTTTCACCACGATTCTCTAGGTGCACACTCAAACGGGTATGTTAGCAGGGATGTACCACAAGCACCATGAATGGCAAAAGTTATATCGTTTTGGTATAGTTGCACAGTGACGCACAGTTTCATCAAGGTGGTGACTTGGTTTTTGACCTTACCTAAAAATAAGCAAGGTACTCGCTGGTATATTTGTCTTTTTATTGCCTGACCTTTCAAAGGCGACGGTGGCAGGGGAAAGACACAAATGACTTTCAGATGACATTGCATTCATTTAACAATGCTGGAATTCCTGTTGAGATGCTTCCTAAGGATGTTGCATGCATCTAGCAAAAGCTCTGCTTATATTTTCCTTTGATATATAGCCAGAACCAGAGACAGATGCTGTAAATCAAAGTAATTAAATGTGTTTGTTTCTTGTAAAAGATGGTTACTGTAGGTCATTTCATGGTTCAGGGGTCAGGAGGGATCTTTAAACACAACTTTGCTCTGCCTGTGTAATTTGAGGGGGGGGTGTCTCTTTTTTTTTTTTAACTGCAAGGCTTATTTAATAACATTGTAGGCAAAAGTATTTTGCAGTGACAAACGTCTTCCTTTGGGTGTTATCAGCAGCACTTCCTTTGCTCCTCAGCTCAGAGTGCTTTAGACAGAATGGGAGAGGGACATGCTGAAGGAGAATTGCTTTGTACTTAGCAGAATTAGAATAAGCCCAGCAAGCACATGGTTTGTGCTTAATTCCAAGAGCCTGAATCTGATCTCACTCCTACTAATCTCTAAAGGGATTATTCCTGATTTACACCGTGCTGAATGAAATCAGAATCTGACCCTGAAAGCCTATTTGTACTTCAGACATTGTCTCAAGGCAGCTGACCTGCAAATATGAAAAAGAAGCTTGGCTTCCCGCAGGTTAATTGTTTAAATTTGTCAAGCTAAGTGGACTATAGCTTGTTTAGCAGGGTTTATTTTAAACTAAAGACTCTTTATCCAGGAAACTGTATTGCAAAAACTCAGGCTAGAATCCATTTACCTCTATTGGACTAATGAGAGATGGTAATCAGAGGACCCTCTTTGGTACAACACAGTGCTTTTTATTTGCATAGTACCTTTTGTCTGAGGATATTAAATAGCTACTTCATTGCAATTCTGGAAGCTCTTCAGCCAGACAAGTCTCGTTAATGACCTGCAGCGACTCTAGTTGCTAGCAGTGAAGTAAAAATAAGGTAGTACACTAGGTTTCTGGTCATGAGTGGCATCTGTAAGAAAAGGTCTGCAACCTAGAACGGAGGGAAGCTCTTAGCTGAAAATACTGGGGTTTCTGGAATAAAGGCTATGGCATACCTCTCTGCTGTGAAGAAAATTGATCTTTATTAGCGCAAGTTAAGCTAGTGTTCACTGAGACAAGTGTCAAAGGCAAAAGTACAGTTTTGGGGTGGGGAAGCACAGGTTGCCTTTAGATCATCATGGCCAACTCCTCTACAGCCCCAAATTTATATACTTTTTGTTTACATTTTGATTGTCTACATGCTTATCTTTAAGGCTGTGTTTATGTCATACTGGTCTGTATCGTGATAAAAGGGAAGTTGAATATACCTTTTCATAAGGCTGCTCTAAAGGGAACTGGTACGTTATTATACCCCTGCATATTCTAAAATGAACAAGTCACATTTGTCATTGCTGCAAAGCACAATTTTGGTGTAGTGACACACTTGCACAGTGTTTGAACTACCTAAACACAGCGAAATAATGTCAAGGAGCAAGATGGGTGGCCTCATGCGATGGCCCACCTTATTCCCTTGAAAATTTTATTCTTGAATTCTCTTGTCAGCTTTCATTTCCCAATAACTGTCGCTTTGCCATGACTATTTGAGATGCTCCAAGCTTTAAACTACAGTAGTGCTATATAGCAATCAGGGTCATTAATATTTATAAACACTAAAAGCATGGGGGACATGAGTGACTGAATCAAATGTCTTAATTACTGTCTTTGGGAAGAGGTGGTAAATGGCTGTCTCGGCAGACTAGCAAGGTGTATTCGCAAAGGGAGATGACAAGGCACATACAACATTGTTTAGATGAGTGTGGAGGGTCCTGTGTTTACGGACCATAGGATACCTACAGCCCATGATTCACCCAGTGTAGTGAAAAACCACTGAATTCTGGGACACTTGTCAAAAAGGCGCAGTACAGGAAGATTTTGCTCACCCTGGTTCACTTATCCCATACAAACATCTGCTCCTGCTGTGGAGCTGAGCCACCTTTTCCTGGCTGAAAGTGTGGCTACAATGTTAAATATATTGAACCAAATTTGCCATGCACAGCTGTTTGACTGGAGAATACCCTTAATTTTCTTTACAATGAGGTAAGGAAGTCTGCTACTTTGTCAAAGGCGTAATTTAGCTTTATTGCAAGTTGCTCCAAGTTGTTAGCCATGACTAATGTAAGCCCTGCCTGTCTATCAGCAGAGACTGGAGGAGCTAATGACTGTATTCCTGGGGAAGAGACTTCATTGATTCAAACTGAAATAGCTGGTGAGTGATGCTCTGAGGACTTTCCATTAAGAATAAAAAACCAGTTGGCTTTGTGTCTATACTTTATATAAGGAAACCAGAAAACCCTGTAGTGAGCTTTCTCTATTTTTGTTTACCACAAAAAAAACCCCATCTTCATCATCATCTTCTCAAGTTCACGCCTCTACTTTTCTATATTCACCTGATATAAATCAGAGTAAGTGGTGCAACCGTGTAAGCAAATGTGCGATTTAGTGGGGGAATGAAACCTCCTGGTTAACCACGCACTGCTCAGCAAAGCTCTTCCCCTCCTGTGTCCTCTCCTCTGTGGCAACGTGTGCATCAACCTGGGTCCGCTTCATCGAAAAGGAGTGATGCTGGAGCTTCCTTTGGAGCTTTTGCTCTAAAAATTCTCTCCATCTGTGTCCCCGCTGTAGGGCAAGAAACATTTTTTCTCTATTTGTGTCTGCTCTTAGCTGGTCCCACTAAGGCTGTTGCCACAACACGTGTAGAGGTGGAGAAACTTCCAAATACACCATGTGCCAGATATAAACTATACTGCCTTACTGAACTGGTTAATGTCATTTCTCTAATGTAGGAAATGCTGCATGTTATTGGCCAAGCACTTCATAATTTTCTGGTATTTCTAAAATGGATGCCAGCACTTGGAAATATTGAGTAATTTTTAATTGAAGGGATATGATCAGTAGGTGATTAGTTTATGAAGTGCCTTGGATGTATGCTGTGTTATAGAGACAAGCCATCTGGAGCGAGCCTGTGGTTTAGCTTCTGTAATGAGTACCCATAGACTGCAATGCCAAAATGACCAGCTTTATTATGTCGGTGAAGATCTTGAGTAATTAATTTCATTTTCACAGATCTAAGTGAACTAAAATGGGAACATAATTTGGCCCAAAGTTTTGGTTTGATGCTCTTAATTATGCAACCGGGATCATCAATGCATTTTCCAGTATCCTTAATATAACCAGCCGCCGCAAATCAGACTGTTGAGTTCCTTCCTCTGTCTGCAGCTTTTACAAAACTTGCTGTGGCCAGGATTTCACCCTATTTTGCCTGGACAAGCAGTGTGGCTCCCTTAGGTGTTTCTTGTATTTGCTGCCCCTCTAACCTGCAAGCATAGTCCTCTGCCTCTGATATTGGGGATAGGCTGGCAGGGTAAAAGAATCATAGAATCAGAATAGTTTGGGTTGGAAGGGACCTTTAAAGGTCATCGAGTCCAACCCCCCTGCAATGAGCAGGGACATCTTCAACTCGACCAGGTTGCTCAGAGCTCCATCCAACCTGACCTTGAATATTTCCAGGGATGGGGCATCTACCACCTCTCTGGGCAACCTGTTGCAGAAATACTGTCTCACTAGTGGGGGTTGCTCGGCAGAAGAGTCCCATCATAAATCTTCGTTACAAAGCCCGTAGCTTGCATTGCTGCAGGGTACCTGGGTGGTACTCTTACTGGGTACCTGTGGCACTCGTGTCTGTGTTGCCAGTCTTGTAGCTGCTGGAATTAATTACTCTAAAATGAAGATTGATTTGCAGTATCACACCAAAAGTAATCCTCCCTCTTTCTGAAATTATTGTTGCACAGTCTTTTTGCTGAAGTCCGATTAATCACGGTGATGTACAGCATTAAAACTCGAATCCAAAGTGCTGCCCTGTATCTGATGTATCAAGAGCTGTAGGAAGGAGTGAGGGTGACTGGAGGGAGTGACTGGACGTGGCTGAAAGAAAAAAAAAAAATCCTTGAGAATGCTTTGATCTGAAGTTGAGTATCTGTGTACCGAGCAGGGAGTGTACTTTTAGGAGAAGGGCACAGTCTGCATGTAAGTAGATGTATTCTATTTGATGTGCTGAGATCAAGGTGTCAGAGCCTTTAGCGGCTCATCTGGCCATTTTACCTTGCATTTTCCCTCTTAATTTTTCCCTTGTGTTTAAGAATTGTTTTTCCCTCTTGTTCTGTGAAACATTCTTATGCAAAGCCAAATCTCCTGCAACTCAAGCAAGCTGTTTGTAGCACAACAAGGCAAAGAGGTGCAGGAGTTTTGGCTTTGCATGAAAACGCATCACTTATTTTTCTTTTTTTTTTCCTTTTTTTTTATCTCCCCAAACTTGTTATTAAGTGAGCAGTACTTTAATGAAGCATTTCAGGGGGGGAAAAATGCAACTGCTGCGTCCTGTAGATTTTTCCCAGATCCCTGAAGGAAAGATTATTTACAGATTAAAGCCATTACTGTTTCCTGTGTCATTGCAAAGCAAATAATGAGCAGGACTTGAAAAGCTCTGGTATCTTCTGGTTTGGAGTACCAGCTCCTCTCAGAACATCAAACCACCATGCCAACACTTTTTCATGGTACCAGATGACTGAATTTCATAGCAGATTCTCCCCCAATTTAATGCTGCTAATGACTATGTGAACGAGACTTAACATGTAAGCACAAGTTTAAAATCTCAGCTTCAGTATTTGAACTTAAGTCTGTGATGGAAAAGTCTGTTGGGAAGGGAAGCATCAGTTTAAAATCGTTAAGTTTTCTGGTTTTTATCGCTATTTCCCCAAAGCCATGCTATCCACAGCAGACCCAGGAATAAATTGCAGGAGTCAGGTTCTTGCTGTAAGCACGGACAAGCGGCGCGCTCTGAACGCTGGCATGTGATGAACAAGCTAGTGGTCTCTCTCTCAGCAAGACATGAGTCACTTGGGTAATTCCTTTTTTAAACAGCAGAACTGGATTCATGCTTCAAGCAGCCTCCGACAGCCAAAAAGGAATAAACTTCAGGTTACAACTTTGTGTTTCGTGTCATTACCTTCTTCTCCTTCCTTTTTCCCCTGCAGTGACAATGTGTCAGTGGATAACAACAGGAAGGGGAACTCTGCCACATGCGGGAATAATAAAAACTAGCAAGGTCTACGTTGTGAGGTCCCAAACTACAAGAAAAATGGGAGCACCTCTCTTGCCTTCTAATGTACAGGAAAGAAAAAGAGGCAGGTTTAGATGGAGCATTTGGACACGCTGAACACAGATTTTCCCTATACAAGGTACCTCTTAGAGCAGGTGAGGAGGTATACATATATATATACAATTATCTATCAACCCATCCTTAATCAAGGAAGAACACTGCTGGCTGACTGAAGTCTGTTAGTTATGAAATATGCAGAATATATCTGTAACACATTCTGCTGATAGAAGCCTGAATCACTAGCCTCCCAACTGCACTTTCCAAAAACGTCTGGTAACACTTGGCCCCTCTACCTGCAGTGCTGCTATAGCCACTGCTTTGAAAAGATGGGTTTCAGTGACAATATTGATCTGAGCTTATTCTTAACTACTGCGTAATCACAGGCTGAGCACTGGTGACCTACAGTTTCAGGGACATTTACTTTATCTTTGTTCCAACAAAAGTCTGTGATACGATCTCGGATTCCAGCCTTTGAAGGGGTCCTGTTCGCAGAGATTAGGTAAATAGAGACTGCTCATTTTTAAAGTGGGCAAAAGGGGATAGATTTTGGATAGGACACTGGATTGAAGACAGGGTTTCATTTCTGTCTCTGCCGTAGAAGAGCTGGGAACTCTGGTGTGGCTTTGGCAGCTATAGACTGTAGCTGCTATTTTGCACCTCTTTCAGAGCTTGTCTGGTTTTAATTAATATTTCTTTTCTATCCCTTTTTTAAATGTGCTATCACACTAAAACTTTTTGGAACAGTGCTGGATGGGTCTGCACAGTATATTGAAGTACTGACAATCCTTAGGCACCTACTGCTGAAGAGCTGAAATGCAGATGGCTTATTCCGTGGGGAAGTCACAGATGCCAAAAGTTTAAAGTAATGAAGATATATGGAAACCTTTGAATTTGCAGTATAAGGAGACTCTGGTAGGATAAATAACACTATGGGCTCTTTTTTTCTCTCTTTAAGGGTTCTCCATATCCCATGTTGTGCAAACATGACCGATGAGATGTTACAATGCACCAGAGTAATATTCCTAGAGACTCCACTGGTTTGGATGGGGAAAGGAGAGTTTAATGCTTACTTGATCCTAAATACACTTATTTGTAAAAATAAAAGTGTGCCTCCTTGTGCTGGACAGGTAGTGAATGATACCTAAGCTCTCAGTATATGAGAGTCTTAACTAAGTGGTTTTGGTTTTGTAAGCTACAACCTTGTAACCCTTAATATACTAGATGAGAAAAATGAATGTGGCTCATTTACTGTGACAGTGGTGAGGCACTGGAACCAGCTGCCCAGAGAAGTTGTGGATGCCCCATCCCTGGCAGTGTTCAAGGCCAGGTTGGATGGGGCTTTGAGCCACCTGGTCTAGTGGAAGGTGTCCCTGCCCATGGCAGGGGGATTGGAACTAGGTGATCTTTAAGGTCCTTTCCAACCCAAACTATTCTATGATTCTATGATTAATAGCTCTCGATAGGTAGCAGACATGGTTGCAAATGACAGCATGTGACTGGCAGTGTGTTGAGAGTAGGTGCCCCTTGGCAGGATTTCGTGGCCCCGCTTGGCAAAGAGGTGGGATATCCCTGGAGAGGGTATCAACGTGGGATGCTGCTGGCTGCCTGCCCATGAAAGCAGAGGTAAAATCCAGCCACGATGACTCTTGAGCAGTGAAGGGTGCATGGGTATGGGAATTAATCAGTCCAGGTGCACGGTGGTGCCCTGTGTGAGCGTAGTTTAGAGGGCTGCCAGGCCTAAAGTAACTGCAAATGTGTCAACCTTTCGAGTAGAAAACCTTGATGGGCCGAAGAATTACTGCTGCCCAGGCAACTCCGTAATCTGAGGTGCCTTATGGACCGCAATTACTCTGGTACCTACTGAGAGAGAGATGTTACTCTCATACTTCACTTGACATGCAGTGATGGAGAGTGGAGGGAGCCGCTACCACAACACTCGTCTTTTCTTCTCTGGCAGGATGAAACCTGGAACAGTGTTCTCTATCCCTCCTCTTGGTCACAGCGCTGTGAAGGGGGATGGAGATGTGGCAATTGTACCCATGCTGGGGAAGGTGGTTTTGGGTTTGCAGGGCTTCCCAACCGTGGCAGCTCCAGTATATTTTTTTTTTTTTTCCCCAGACAAGTCTTTATTCTTCATTTCTGTGGCTTTTCAAGTGAGAAAGCGCTGAGAGCGCTGTCCTCCTGGGCATCCTGGGCTGGCGGTGAGGACAAAAAGGGGCGAGGGAAAGCCGTCAAACTGAGTCAGTGCTCAAAGGAGCCGAGAAAACAAACAGCTAGGAAAAAAGCTCGGCTTCTGGGTCTCATTTCCGTAGGAAGTACAATGGAAGCAAAAACATGTGGGATGACTAAGATATGGAGGAAACCCGTGCTTATGTTTGGCAACAAGCCCTGCCTTTCAGCGCTGAGGGTAGGGCTTGGTTTCTCTGCCTTGCTCCAGGTCTCGCACACGTGTGGCTCTCGTGGGCAGGACTCCCACTCCACCTGCCCACCTCAGTGCTGCCGGCTGACAGAGCTACTGGCAGAATCAATACTGGGAATAATAGGCTGCTGCAACCCCATAATTTAAAAACGACCTTGCAGAAGGGAGTATGTTCTCTGGCATTGCTGAGGGAATTGGCGCTTCATTTTCTTTTAAGAAAACTCTGGTTTCTTTTAATTGGGAGAAAACTGCTGGCCTTATGAAATGAAAGGGAGCGCATGGAGGACAGGCATGGGGAAGGGGAAGCAGTTTGTCCTCCTTCTGGAGCAAGGGGTGTTGTCCTGTGCTGGGAATTTGCTTAGAGTGCAGGAGATCAGTGTGGGATGCATCCGACCGAGTGCCAGCATCTGCAATGCATGTGCTGCTGTCAGAGCTGTTTATCTGTCCTCCTTTTGTAGGTGGCAAAGGGAAATAGGTACTTTAGCATGTGATTTGTCTCATTTTAGAGGAAACATCGAAAAAAGAGGCTCTGGAGGTGGGACTTCATCCCTGTTGACACTTGAAGAAGCCTTGATGACTTGCTCAGGCATTGAGGTGTAATGTCAGATCAGATGGGTCCTGCCCCAGCATGGCTAGGAGCGAGATCCCATTAACCTCTTTGCTAGGGAGGCAAGTGTCAGAGGGTAGAGGCTGGGGCATTTAAACCGAAGGAGCTAATACTGGTTTTGTGATTTTTCTTCTTCTGTGGAGAATTGAAGTCCTGAGGCTGTGTCCCTCAGGTAAGTTGATGGGAGGTTTTCAGAGCCCAAACAGCACTGAGTTGTCTGCACGTTACTGAAAGTCAGTGAGAGCTGTGCCTGCCTGCTTCTTTAAAAAAAAAAAAAAATAAAAATTTTTGATGTTATCTATTGAGAAAACATCCAGCACATAGGTATTGTCCCTTGTAAATGAGTGTGAAAGAGATGGAGAAGCATCTTTATGGTCCAAATTAACAAGATCTGCTCCTCTTTCTGTAGGAAGGAAAAAAAATTACTGGCCTGATTGACTCAGAGCTGCCCTGCAGACCCCAGGACCCAGACTCTTTTTCATGAAAGCTTACTACATATAAACAGAGTCAAACCCCAAATAATCACTTATACTAAGATGCATGGCTTAGCTGAAAACTAACCCAGCTGGTGTCTTCCCCCTGTACCCTCTCAGAGATGAGAGCTCCAGACTGACCCGATCCCAGGCGCTCGCATGTGCAGTGAGTGAAGCTTTTTGCAAAGTGTTGATTTTCCACGTGTGAAAACAACTTCCTCAAGTATTTAATATTTAGCCTTGTCCCCTGCTTGAAAGGATGCTGTGAGCCCTCTGCCACAGGGCAGATGTTAGCGACTTTTTTTACTGCAATGAAAGAATAGCAACATTTAAGTTCCAGTGAGGCGTTGCTGCTTTGTCAAAGTCCAGTTGACCCTGAAACTTGCCGCTGAGCTACAGTTTTGAGTAAGCCAGAAAAGCAAGGTTTCTGATATGCCAGATGTTGTATCTTGTGCTTTGGGCTGTATTGCTGTCTCCAAAAGGTTGAGGAGGAGATGGCTTTTCCTATCTTAAAGAGCCTTTCACAACTTTCTGGTGGTCTTCTGAAGCACCGATTGCTGGTGATAACCTGGGGATGGAATTTTTCCTGCACAAACATCTGATCAGTTGTAATTTGTGGCAATTTCCCTTTGTTCACACTGTTCAGATGCTTTTGCTGATGTTTTGTAGGAGAGGATTCATGAGCTCTTTTTTCAGTAGGATATCTCTGCCGTGTATGCAAGCCACCATTGATATTATAACACGTTTGCCTTTAACTTGATAGCCCATTACTCTTACACGTGTTCACTGTCATTGCAAAAAAGTGCTTTTGTTGGCTTTTCTCAGGAAGGGATGAGGGGATGCAGAAGTGAAATTTCTTTAGTAGAGAAACATCTTTTCTGTTCTCTAAATATGTAAAAGAATAAAGCTAAAAATATTGGTCATTCTGTAGAGAAATAAAAGCACCACTGCCTTGCAAATGCAGCTGTGGGATGTGAAAACATGACTCTCGTTAAGAAGATTTTGGATTGTAATTCTGCATCACACCTCTGCCGCTCGGTGCTCTGCTCTGTGTCTCTCTGTGTGTTCAACTCATAATATTTTGAGTATTTGTGACTAGCTGGACAGCTACAGCCTTAGATACGATGTGATCTAAAATCCTCTGAGACACAGAAATACTTGGAGGCAAGGAAAGATGTTGCTAAAGAGTACATGATGTAACTGAAAAGTCTGACCACAGAAAGCCCAATGTCTGCTAGAGGCACTATTTACTTAATTACCTAATTTTGGACATTTAAGGAACTGTGTTAAAAAAAACCAAACCAACAACTAAGTTGCAGGCAGTTCTTTTGAGGTCTAAAATGACTGTCATGGATGATCCTTAGACAGACTTTCGAAATACAGATTCTTCCAGAAAACCAAACAAAACTCTAGTCTATGCCATTTTAGCAGGCTGATATATATTATTTTTTTTTTAATTTTGGTAGCTTTTAAATCAAAAGTTGCATTTCAGGTTGCTGGGAATGCTCAGTCTGTTTCGCAGTGATGCTTTCCTTATTTCCAAGGTTTGTGCTGAACCATTCATGAATATCTGGTTTCGCACAGTCCCCCGGATTACTATCCGCCTGCGTGCAGCTTTGCACTGGGATGGCTCTCTGGTGCTCTGGCCGCTGCCCTTTCTCAATGCCAGACCTCAGGGAGCGATAACTTCCCAGCACTACGCACTTGCCCTGTAGTTCTGCTTTTGCATTGTCATATTCCAATTTTTTTTTGCTTTTTTTTCCCCTCCCTCTGACCTGCTGCTGATGACCGTGCTGAACCCATGTCCTGATATGTATCTTATGCTACCCTGAAATGTCATGCACAGGAAGCATCTGGCTCTTCCCCTGCTGTATGGGGCATTCTTTCAGCAGATTATCTCTGTTTCATTCTGCTTTATTCTGGCACAAAGCCCTGAAAAAGTCATTTGACTAACCCAAGCTCTCTGCAGATCCACATCACCCATCTCTCGCTGCTCTTGAGACGCAAGTGATTCCTGCTGTGTCCATCTGCTTGGAGCTGGCTGTCTTGGGGACCTGGGCATGTGTCAGGTTGGCTTTTCCCCCCTTCTCATTGCTTTAACATTCATATCCCCTAGAAGATGAACTGCAAGTTGCTAGGTGAAGGTGAATCAAAATATACTCAACTTCAGGAAGTGAAGTTTGCGATGGGGGTGGGATTTTTAAACGTCCATTTTGAGTATTCACAGTGGGAGGGGGTTGGTTTTCTCCGAAGGCTCTGCATTTGCAGGTTTTCCATTGAGAGAAAAGGGAAGTTAGCTTTGGGTTTGCAGGTGTAAGAGAAAACAAGTGTCTGTGACTTCCCTCTGATTTTATGCTGGCTTTTTTTTTTTTTTCTTTGCATTTGGCGCAACTGCTCTGCACAGGCTTGGCAGGTACTCAGCTCTCTGTGCTTTCTTTTGTTGAGTCAACAATAAATCCAGCCAGCGGAGAACAGCTTAATGTCTATAGTAATCATCTAGCCAAAATCTGGCTAAAATATCCTCATCCCTCCAACCTGTGTAGCTCCTGGGTTTGCCTCCTTTCATCCCAAAGGGGACAACATTTGTGTGTGTGGTGGGGTATTGGAGGGTCCTTGTTTTGTGTTCAAGGCGAGACTGGATGAGACTTTGAGCAACCTGGTCTAGTGGAAGGTGTCCCTGCCCATGGCAGGGGGGTTGGAACTAGGTGATCTTTAAGGTCCCTTCCAACCCAAACCACTCTATGATACTATGATTCTATGCCATGAGCAGGGCAGGTGATGTTGGTCCAGCAGAAGTGGCTGGGACCCCTGGGATCCCCACATCCCTGGTGAAATATGTTCCTAACATGGTCCCTTTAGGAAAATCAGGAGAGCATTCAATCAGGATGTAGTACCTTTTTCCAGGGTAAAAAGTAATCTACTCAGTTCCAGACAAATGGGTTTCACTTTGACATTGGAGCTCCAGGCTTTAGTCGTGTGTTTATTGCTGTGTTGATAAGATTAATGATGTTGTCATGATTATCTTAATGGTGTTTCCCCAAAATGCCTCCTTTTCAGGTTGGGTAGAAATGTGGGCATCTCTTCCTTCACCTTTTAAGTTGTTTTCTAACTTTCTTATTAGCAGGAGAAGCTTTGAGGTGTGATTCCCAGTGCTGAGACCAGAAGGTCTGTTCAAAGAATTCAAAACCTCCTGATTTCTGAGGCCTGACTGAAGGTTATTTAATGGTTGGGGCTGCTGACTTGCACCAAACCCCTCAGGGTGTGCCTGCAAGAAACAAAAGCCTGAGAGACATACTTATTCATGACTGTGTACACTCATTATAAAGCTTAATGTTTGCTTGAAGCCTGGGTGATAGGGGCTCCATTTACGCTGTGTTTGGCTCTTAATCATTATGATAATTTATTATACGTCATCTCTAAAAGGTAGATTAAGTCCAAGCATGACAAAACCTCCTATTGGGTTGCTGCTGAGATCTGCCCGATAAAACCAGCCTTGGGTATATTTTAATTTTTTGGAAGCAAAGTTTTTATTTACCTATTCCCAGACCATGCAATTACTTAAAGACATTATTTTTCTGGTCAATGGTGAAATAAGCCTCAAAGTCTTATCAGTGAGGTCACCCGGATACCTGCGAATGAGATCTCCGAGCTTAGCAGCGGTTTGCTAATTACTGCTGATACGGTGCCCTGTAAGCAGCAATCATTAGCAAGATGCTGTTCGGCTGCTGGCAGTTTCCAGCCTGGATGCACAGCACACTGGTGCCTGTGCTGTTCTCAGCATCATGGAAATCCTGAAGTAAGTGATAACCCTGCCGTCAGCACGGGTGAATATAAGCAGAGCAGACATCCTGATGGAGGCCAGGCAATGCTGTTTAGTTCACAGGGCAGTCTTTTCGAACCGCAAGAATTTATTTTCCCATTTGGGGCCCCTGGGCTTGACTTTCAAAACAGAACCATATTCTGAGCTTTTTGTTCCAGCAGAAAATGAGCTTGCTTTTTCCTGCTGAAGCTCTCTTAGTGCTGCAAAGGTGTAAAAAGAAATCAGGTTCTGGCTCACGCCTTCAATTTAATTTTTTGCATTTGCCAGATTGGCTCTTTCAGTCGGTTCTGTGTTCCCCGTACAGGCTGTGGCTGCGCAGGGAAGATCCCACGGTATTAGCACATGTTGCCGAATGCAGATCCACTCCTCGTGTGTGGCTGCTCTCGCTGCCTACAACTGTTTCAGCTCACTTTGTGTGAGATGTCTCCCTTCCAAGTGAGTAAACCACAGATGCGACTTCCCGCATGATTACCAACTTTTATGGAAAGCTTATGGCTCCCTATGAGGTCTCCTCCTCCGCTCCCACTGTGCTGCTGCTTTTCTGAAGGCAAATTAAACAGATCTATTCCTATCTGACTGAAGCCATTGAGTTACTTAAACAGATTGACCTGACTTAGGCTTATCAATTTCTTTAATGAGGTATCCTCTGCAACTTCGGCTTGGCTTTTCGCCATCCTTCTCATTAAAAAAGTTTATTTTGGTATCTCTTTGTTCCAGGTGGAGACATTGCCAGCTAGTTGGCTGGGTATATGCCTGACCTTTAGCCCCTAATAAAGCTTTAATTTTAATTTTTAAATCTAGCAAAGGCACTGAGAAGTTACCTTGCTTATAAATGTATGATTTGGAGAGCATTTTAACTCTACCCAAGGAGCAGCAGTGGAGACGGTGCTTCCTACCTCTGGCTCCATGGAACTAAACCTGCAGAACAGAAAGAGTTTCAAGATTAAGATGCTGTTTCTTGCAGCCTGGGTGAGATGCCTTCTCACGATCGCCTTTTAAAATGACAACAGTGACAGATTCCACCCAGGCTGGAGGATAACCACCTCCCACTGCATCTTCTTTACGAAGTCAAACCTTCAGGATCAAATGGTGGGTATCTGTGAAGAGCTTACCCGAAGTGTAGGAAAAAAACCATTACCGATGCATAGAGAAACTGGTGTGTTTCTCTGGGATGAGTATGAACCAAAAATGGCTGAATTAATCCAGATTTACTCTGATAAAACTGCGCTCTGCTCTGGAGCATCTCTCCATGGCCCCGTCTTTCTTGATGCTGATCGTCCATCTCCTAAAGCTATTAAATTGGCTGATGTTAGAGGGTGGTGGGTTTTTTTTCCTTCAGCCATTAAGTATCATTTATGTATTATACATCAGTCCGGGCCAGATCTTCCACAGGACCTGTATGTGGATGAAGTCATGCCTTTCTGAGGGCCTTATTCAAAGCCACAAGGAAGCTACCTTTCTTGTGTTCCAGATCCCTCACCTTGAACCTTCACCCTAAAGTATCTCCCAAGCTCTTCCTCCCCACCAAAAAACCCCACCCAACAAGCAGTACTGGCTATCTTCTTTCAGGGCACAGATCATTAATCCTGCAGGTGAGATCCTGAGCAGACCACTCAGCAGTGGGAAGGATGTACCTCAGTCTCTTTCTCAACAAATCTGATCTTTTGGCTGACTTTTCTGCAAAAGCCCATTTTGTCCATGTGTGTTGGGCACAACACATACAATGTGGAGACCCCAAGGAAGCACAGACACAGGAATGCCTGATTTTTGGGTGCCTGTTGTGCGCAGCCATGAGATAGATGGCAAATACACACTCCTGCAATGTGCAGGGACATCACCCTGGTACCTCTGGGAACATTACTACTACTACTACTACTACTATGATAATAATAATTATTATATATTAAATAATAATAATGCTATTTTTTTCCTTTAAGACAAAGTCCCTGCAGAGTTTAGTGTGGGAAGAGGGCTGCTAAGTAGAAAGGATTAGATGTGCAAGTTTGCACTCAGGCATCCAGAGGCAACAAGAGACTAAAGTCTCTTCCTGTTGTCTCTCTGACCCTTTCCTGGAGCAGAGTCTATCAGAGCTGACCAGGTTTAGCAGGGACTGGTTTTCCCTTTGTCTTTGGCGTGCTCCATGTATATTGCTAGTGGGGGCAGGTTCCCAACTCCAGTGAAGTGTCGGTTTGGTCTTTTATCCTGGTAGAAATAAAGCCGATTTAATAGAAAGTTGCTGCAGAAGAAAAGCCTTCTGCTCTGGCAAGTAAACCGTCTCTGCTTCTGCCCCTCTTGCTTCAGACACCCAGCCTAGGCGCTGACAGTATTTTCATCTCAAATGCATGGTTAGAAGAGCGGGGCAGGGAAACCCAAGATAAATCTTGCATAATAGATACCTTCAGTACAGAGACATATCTTATTCCCAGACAGAGAGAGGAGGAGGAGTGCGTGTGGCTCTCGGCCCAGGGAATAGAGTGGGATGCGGCGAAGCGGAGGCAGTCCCATGGCACCGGTGAGGACACTACATTACAGATCCCAGCAGTGCGCTCCAACCTCCTGGCTGTGGAGCAGAGATTGCTCTTGTATGTCACAGTGTTTATTACTGACTGCTATTGGATTTTTATAAACCTGATTCAGCAGAGCATTTGCATCTGCATTATTTAAGTGAGTGGGAAACCCACTCTGTCTTTATAAAGTTAGATGTTCACTTAAGTGTCTTGCTGAGCTGGGATTAATTTAGAGAAAATAAATAGCTGCTTCCTGGCTTGGGTAGCAAGCAGTCTGGGGCCAGCATTTGCAACCTGATTAGATTTAGGATGTTTCAGTTCTGAGTGCCTAACTTGCGATACCTCAGCACACAAGTTTATCAAAAAACACAAGCACCCGTGAGAAAAGCAGAGCTTTAACTGCATTGAACCACATTTAACAGCCCAAACACTAATTTACAGAGTGTTTTCCAAAGTGTGAGGTCCAAACGGTTGGATAATGAATGTAAAGCTGTCCAGAGGGCCATGTATATTGGATTTGCAGACAGTATTATTGAGTTGTGGTCAAACTGACCACAGATAGACCTGTTCCAACTCAAATAATCGAGAAGCAGTCTGCGTGTGAGCCACAGGAGTGTGGAGAAGGTGCTTCTTGTGCCTATGTGTGCCCAGTGGGCCTGACCCTGCATTCCTGTGCTGGGCTCTGAGAAATTGTCCATTAAAATCAAAGAGTTTTTTGAGTGAATGAGGAGTTCAGACTGTATTGCTGTGGATTTTAGTTCCTTCTATTCATTTTCCTTTGATTATCAGTACAACACTTTATTTTCACACAGTGTAATATTTTATTAAAGGCGCATTTGTAGCTAATAACATTTATGAAGAGGCAGCTTTGACTGAAACTGCATCTGAACGTCACTTAAATAATGAATGGGAATGCCATATATTCATTAAAATTTGAACAATGATAACTGTATGTCTGTTAGAGTCCCCTTTTTGATGGATATGGCCAGCAGCCATTAAAATACAGTGGGAATTCTTGTTCAGCCAGCCTCACAGTGGCTGATAATAACACTCTTGATAAGTATTTGCAGCTCAGGACACTGCATTTACAAAAGGGATTCATCACAGCTAACAGTGGCTCTGAAGATTGAGATGTTATCATCATTCAGCTCTACTTTTTCTTTTCTTTTTTTTTTTTTGTCTTATATGTGTAAAGAGTATTTCACTTCCCTGTCAGTCTGTAGAGTTGGGTTTCTGCTGGCCCCTATGAGAAGCTATTCACTTTTTGAATTTAAAATATTCACCAGTATCCCCAGCTGGTGCAAACTGGTCTCAGCACCACAATGGGAGAGGTGGAGTGTAGGGTTTAGGGTTTATTTCCGTGGGGTCCGGATGATGGAACACCAATATGATGATCAAAGTAGTAGTAGTTTATTGAGCTTAGCCGATCATTTTTATACAATTCTATAAGTTGTTTAGAAATTCTAATTGGTTGCTGCATGCAAGCATTTGGTGTCCACGCGCACAAGCATAAATGGTGATTGGTTACATCGGTACTGTCCACACGCACAGACGTAAGAAAAGGTTAGTTATACACGCGCATAAACATAGGACATAATTGGCCGTATTAATTAGAGCATGCAAGACTTGTCTTAGTCCAATTGGTCGAGATAAGTCCCTGAATTGAGGTTGTTTGTGCCAAGTTCCCTTTATCGTGGAATGTGCACCTGTGTTTTTCTAATTGGGATCTTTCTTCTTCTATCTTCTTGTTTAGTCTGTTCAAAGCCTTCTAAAGGCGTCTGGAACACTCTTGTGACCATGAGCTACTTTCAGGCCCGATAACTAAGTTCCATATAATTGAACCCTACAGTGGAGTCTCTGTGAAATCAAAGTATGCACCTTTCATAGGTTTTTCTACCCCTCTTCCTTTCACAGCAAACCATGTGTAAGCAGAAGAAAAGACAGCACGTAGGTTACATTGAGATGTTGTTTCAAATGACTTGGCACCTGATTTCCAACCACTGTGACTAATATGAACTTTAATATAAATGAAGCTGTCCAACAGATCTTTAAAACATGCCCATACTTGCAAAGGCAGTGCTTAGCACCCTGTCACGGACACATTCTCTCTGCACAGACAGAGCACATATAGTCACTTGTGACCTTCTAATTACTCTCAACCTATAACATAGCACTGCTGTAAAGAAAAAAAGATGTACTTTTCATCTGATTTTTAACCCAGAGAGTTTGTAGAATTTAGAAATGAAAGTGACCTTCTGGGTCATCTAGTCCATTTTCTACACCCCTCCACTCCTCTTCCAAGCCTTCATGTTTCTGGGCTTTTTAACGTTTACAGATGCATTGCTGCTGCCGCTGTTTCTCCAGCTCAGTAATGTGTGGATGTCACTCAGCTCTAACAAGGAGACTCACACAGCACTTTGAAGTCAGAGGAAAATATGGAAAAATCCTCTTAACAGCATCTATTCCAGAAAGTGACTTTGCTTAGCTTACAGTAAATATGAGGTACTTCAAAAAATTTATTAACTACAGAGTCTTGTAACTCGTTGCTTAGACCTACAAAGCCGATCCAACAGAGGCAGTGTAGTACAGTGGCTAAGATGACTGGCAGATTTATATTCTTCATTTTGACCTTGAAAAAGTCACTTAATAGAGCTTTTCCTTTCCGTCCTTCTCCATTCTGCAGGGCAAGGTTTATCTGAACAAAAAGTGCTTACTAAGCATCAGTAGAGTACCTACTGTGCCAGCACCCTGAGCTTTATCTCTCAAGCCTGGACAAATAAAAAATGATAAGTTGGTCTTCTGAAGAAATAGATCTCTGAAAGAATCTTGTAGGGTTGGGTTTTCAACTGGCACAAAGTGTTGGAGTTCTTCTTAAGGATTTGGGAAGCTGTTTGAGTTTACTTTTTCCTCTGTCATCAAGGCTATAGTCTGTTGACTTCACTCATTCTTTCCCTCATTCCTGTGTTCAGTTCCGATCTGGCAGTGGGAGCTGGAAGGCTCACATCCTTGTGCATTAAACAGGATGCAGCGCCTAATTATTATCTTGATTAAATTTTGTGATTAAGTGGTCTGTAATTGTCTGTAGGCTCAGACTTTCCAAGATATTACTCAGAGCTGCATTGACTGATTATCTGGTCAGGGTTGAGGTGGCACACTGCTTTTATTAAATCTTACTTTAAGGGGAAACAGCACACATCTCTGCATGCGCTTAAGCTCTGTGGAATTTCGTTATATTTCTCTTTGCTGAGCAATATGTAAAAGTCTATCATCAAGTGCAAGGCTAGATAGGTAATAAATGTTGAGAAAGTATCTATAGGGGGATGTCTGTGTAACAGATATTAATGACTTCTTGTTTAATTTCAGAAGACAGAAAAATACCACATTCCTGATAAATTTCCAAAGTATGTACAAAAAACAGAGAAAATAGATATGTAATAGCATCTTAACTTCCCCTTGATGACTAAAGCTACAGCATTTTTAAAGCTAGGGAAGAAGCAATTTTAGGGGTGATTAAATTGAAATCTCTGTCTTTCCCTGTCCTCTCAAAATAAACCATCCATGCATTTTAAATTTTACTTCTCTAATATGCTATGGCATATTGATAAATAATAATAATGAAAAAGCAATGCTCCTTTTAACAAAGAAAGGGCAGTCTGGTAGTCAAATGTTGTTTTTCAAGCTCGGTGCAACTTGGATTTAAAGACTTGAGTATCACCCAGCAATAAGACTGTGGAGATGAAATCCACTTGGATAAAAAGCACAGAGCAATGCAACTTGACAGGCTGAATCCTAAAGGGCAGCACTCTTGGATCCAATAGTCTCTCTCATTTTGAATAATTGCTGTGCAACACGGAATCAAACATTTATTGCTGAGTACAGGCGCATTTGCTCTCCCTGGTGACCCTCTATAAGCAAATGTGCAATACAATTTTATTACCAGGAATGCATTTCACACAAACTGTTTGCTTTACAGAATTAAATAAACCCGGACAAAGGACAGTCAATACTATTGTTTTGCCTTCTTGCATTTAAATGCTGTCTCCTAGACAGTTCAATAGCAAGCCAGAAGAGAGAATGGTTCTGTCTAAATGATTCACGTAGAGAAATTCAGCTTTGAGGAAAAGCTCATAAGAGCACCAAAATCAAGGGGTTACTTCTCTGTAGACAAAGCTTTCAGACTATTGCCTTCATCTGAGCAGACCGTTGCGATTCATGGCTAGTGGGAATTAGGTTGACTGGAGAAATCTTAGCCAAAAAATTTGTTTCCAAACTGGAACGGCCGAGCAGTGGCAAAGCTTTGATTTTGCTGCCAATGCAGCATTTGAAGAGCGAAACCATATTTGTGGCTGTGGCTGAAAGAGCTTCTGGGAGACATTTGAACCCACGCCATGAATTTATGAACTAGAAACATCTTTCAGTGCGCAGGAAAAGGGCATCTCGGAGCAGCATTTGCCTGGGGAGGGGCTGTGACCAGTCTTGCCTTTGGGCAGAGCCTGCGATATAAGACCCTATCTCTTCAGTGCAATTAAAAATAAAGGCATCTGGTGCCTTGCTTGTCATGATGACAGCACATTGCACTGTTGTGGAGGGATGTTAGGAGCCACTTAAAGTGCCAACTAGTGCCTTATTTGTTGTGCTAATGTATTCCTGCAGTGTTGACTCTCCCTTGCTGGGACAAAACTAGACTAAGCAGAGTCAGAAAGGTTAATGTGTTTGGTCTTTTTCTTTCTATCAGCTTTATGAGCACGAGAGGGCTAAGGCATCCCAAGGCATGGAGCAGGGGCTTTGTTGTCTTCATAAAAACTTCAGAACTCCGCTCAGAGATACAGATCCAGCACAACACCCTAAACTCTAAAATCTTGTAATTGTTCATATTCAGATAAATGCTGGTGGTCCGTCCCCGTCCCCCCCCCCCAACACTGTGCTTTGTACAATGATATGGTTAAGGCAAAGGGAAGTGTATTGGGTTTGAGTGTCAAGGTTTTTGGTAGTGGGGGGGCTACAGGGGTGGCTTCTGTGAGAAGCTGCTGGAAGCTTCCCTCATGTCTGATACAGCCAACGCCAGCTGGCTCCAAGACGGAACCATTGCTGGCCAAGGCTGAGCCCATCAGTGACAGTGGTAGTGCCTCTGGGAGAACAGATTTAAGAAGGGGAAAAAAAACCCTGGTGCACAACAGCAGCCAGGAGAGAGGAGTGACAATATGTGAGAGAAAAAGCCCTGCAGACCCCCAGGTCAGTGCAGAAGGAGGGGGAGGAGATGCTCCACGAGCCAGAGCAGAGATTCCCCTGCAGCCCATGGTGAAGACCACGGTGAGGCAGGCTGTCCCCCTGCAGCCCAGGGAGGTCCACGGTGGAGCAGATCTCCACCTGCAGCCCGGGGACACGCCACGCCGGAGCAGCGGGATGCCCAAAGGAGGCAGTGACCCCGTGGGAAGCCCGCGCTGGAGCAGGCTCCTGGCAGGACCTGTGGATCTGTGGAGAGAGGAGCCCACGCTGGAGCAGGTTTGCTGGCAGGACTTGTGACCCTGCGGGGGACCAACGCTGGAGCAGTCTGTGCCTGAAGGACTGCAGCCCGTGGGAAGGACCCCACGCTGGAGCAGGTGAAGAATGAGGAGTCCTCCCCTTGAGGAGGAAGGAGCAGCAGAGACAACATGTGAAGAACTGATCCCAACCTCCATTCCCCGTCCCCCTGTACCGCTCGGGGTAGGAGGTAGAGAAAATCAGAGGTAGAGTTAATCCTGGGAAGAAGAGAGGGGTGGGGGGAAGGTGTTTTAAGATCTGGTTTTATTTCTCATTACCCTGCTTTGACTTTTGATTGGCAGTAAATTAAACTAATTTCCCCAAGTCAAGTCTGTTTTGCCCATGACAGTAATTGCTGAGTGGTCTCCTTGTCCTTATCTTGACCCACAAGCCTTTCATTCTATTTTCTCTCCCCTGTCCAGCTGAGGGGGTGTAGTGATAGAGCGGCTTTGGTGGGCACCTGGCATCCAGCCAGGGTCAACCCGCCACAGGAAGCACTCTAAAATATATATTGGATGTGATTGATAGCACTGCATGGAAGCAAGAGTAAATTCTGAAATGCTGATTTATTGTTCCAAGACCAGCAATTGGGCTATTTATGAGACAAACTAAGGAATATATACACTGGATGACAGGCACAGTGGGATTGGCTATTCGGACTATACCACCAGTCTGTCCAGTTATCAAGAGCCAGCACAGAACAGCAGAGAAACCATCAAAACATTGCAGGAAATCATCAGCTGTTGCAGATGTGTCCGTGGTGCAGGGATGAGATGTCCTGGGGCTCAAGCCCAATCAGGGTATTCTGTGGTGTTCATCCTCTGCATGGTCCAGGATCAAGCCTCCAGATGCAGGGAGCAGAACCGGCACAGGATGCAGGGGGATAGTCATGGTGGACCATTTTCTGAGAGTCTAACCCCATGTTTGGAGCAACAGGTTTTGTCCTGAGCAAAAAAAGGTGGGAGGAGGTATGTCATCTCAGCACTCTGACTGTGTGATCTGGCAGAGGAGTCCTCTCTACCAAAATTGTCTTTGTAATTGTGAGATAAATAAACTGCAAGCATCACACATAGCCAAATGAAATGGAAGCTACAGCGAAGTTGGTCAAGGGGACTATAACAAGGCACTTTTAAGTCAAGGAGACTTTCTCTTTCAAAAAGTTATGTAATTGGTGACCCAGACTTTCAAGACAAAATTTTGGCAAGTGAGTTTGATCTGAAGAAATTCTCTTACTCACTCAAAAGCTCCTGTCTCTTGCCAACTCAGTAATGTGCTGCTGGGACAGGTATAAAGGGCTGCTTTCCAAAAAAATAAGCAGATATTATGCAATAAGCTTAGTTATGTTAATAACTAAAAGACGGATGTACTATTTATTATCAGCTTTCAAATCCAAGTAGGCAGTCATGCTGATGATTACTGATTTTTTTTCCTCTTATAAAGGTAAATGTGTGGGGAAGGGTAGAACTCGGTATTTAGCATTCTACTTTTGACTCTACGTTGCAGCTTGATAACAGATTAAAGATCCTGGCATGTGTTGCTAGAAGCTTTTCTGTTGGCTTTGTGCTTTGAACCAGGTCTGAGAAGCCACATCAGGCGTCCTTCACAGGACGCTTGCTCTAGCTAGAGTAAAATCCTTCTTGCAGGACCTGCTTCTGGAATTTTCATTGAAGTGAATGGAGTAGATCTGGATAGAAAGCGTCTGTCCCCGATTCTGTTACTTTGTATTTTTTGGTCCCGATTCTGTTGAATATAGGAGCTGTCCTGAGTGTAATATCCACTGTTGTAAACAGCAGCAATCTTAAGATTCATCCTGAATTTTGAAAAAAGGGACTTTTTAGATAAAACGGCTGGTGGAAATCATTTGGAAGACTCAGCTGGCTGTATGTGAACTTGGAGCAGGCTCAAAATACACTAAGTCCAGCAGTGAAAAAAATCTCTGTGTTTGTTGTCAGCTAATGTAACCTTCCCCTGCACTCTGGGTTATTCGCACTGCCTCTCCTTAGGCACTTAATTTTGATGTCTAAATCAGGAGCCCGGTAAATGAGAAGGCAAGGCTTCCCACGTTGCCAACGGAGTGAGCGAGCCCCTGCGCCACGGTCACTCAGTGGAGGAATTTAACTTGGAAATTACAAGTGTGAGTTGAAAGTGTGAGATCGAGGCACGTGTCCCAGCGCCGGGCTTGAGCTGCACGTCCTGGCTCTCATCCCAGCTCTTTGTGAGGAGCAACCCAAGTGCTTACCTACCTCCATTCACCTGCTCCATCATCCCTAGGGGATTTACATTACCCTCTGCAGGAGCACCACTGTGTAAGGAACCTGCTGGTCGCATCACACTAAGCACCAGATTCACGTCTCTGCAACCTCAGTGACCTAAAAGGGGTTGTGCAAATGTGAGTAGATGCACATGGCTTCTCTGCCCCAGCGAAAGGCAGTATGCGAAATTTGGGCTTGTATGCCTACAGCTAGAAAACAAATTAAAACCTTGAGTTGATAATATGTCCCCCTATCACACTCAAAAATGCTCTTGAATAGGGTGGATGACAATATCACGGTGTCTCCTGGATGCAGGTGGAGGCTGCTGGGCAAACTGGCTCCTGCCGCCAGGACCCAGCCTGGGACCCCGCGGCTCCTTTGCAGGCATCGCCGCGGGTCGCTGAATCGCAGCCAGCGAGCCAGCTGGTAACACGCTCTCTGTCTGCAGTTTGCTTTATCCCATAAAGTGTTTCAAATGCTTCCCCCCCCCTCGCCCCACCTCTCTCTCCTTGCTTTTTAACAGATGGCATTGAAGGACTTTTACCTTTTTTTTTTTTCCCCCCAGTCTTTTTTAGGCTCTCCTTGCCTCTCATCATGTCACGGGTGATGCCCCTGACAGCTGACTGCTGACTTCTGCGCCAGCAAGCTTTTTTCCTTGTCCAGAAACCGATCTTTTACAAGGCTGCCTAATAACCCCTTCCTCCTGCCACCGGCACCAAGCCCTCACCCCACCTCGAGCGGCTGCTCCATCCTTCTGCCAGAGGCGTCAGGGATGGGCACATAAAGCCCCCAGGAGCAGCAATCCCAGCCTCTCCACTCAGCTCCCGCGATGCTGCCTTTGCCAAGCGGCACGGCAATCTGGGCTAAATTACCGAAGCAAAAGCCAGCTGAAGCAGTGCAGCGTTACCCTCTTCGGAGACCGGCTGCTCTCACCTGGCATCTTGCAGCTAATCATATTGACAGGAGCCATTGTTTATTTTCCTCCGTCCTTGTCTTCCTTGTTTTATGGTAAATTAGAGCAGGCAGGCAAGCCATCCATCAGCCTATAAATGCTGCAGAGTATTTTGGCTTTGTGCTAAATAATTGTGCATTTTATTGCTATTTACACATTCATTTTCCTAGGCAATAAAATGCAAACTGTAGTCCCCAATAGTTTTTATATTTTGTATCTGTATTGTGGCAGCCGCACAGGCTTCAGCAGCAGCAGCGTGCAGCCTGCTGCCGTAAATTCACTCTCTTATTTTAGTAGGTCTAACATTTATTTATAATTAATGTCAGGGACCTTACACAGTAATACCAATTATTGATTTTTTTTTTTTTTTTAAGAAAAAGAAATTACTTTTTTTCTTATTACTGCCATAGCAACACAATCAAGTTGCAGGGGATAATCTTGTCCAGAACAGTGAAAGAAAAGGCTCTTAAAAACTGAGTTGGTGGTAAACTTATAAAAAGGAACATGTGACTCCTTAACTCTAGGGTTCGTATAGACGGGGATTATCATATGGAGGTCAGGGGGCAGTAACTCAAATTAGCAGCTCTGTTGGTGTCAGCGAAGGCGAGTGGGAATGGGAAAGCTCTGCAGCAGGAGCCATTGTAGCCACTGCAAAATGAACACTTTTGGAAGTGGCAATAGGGCTTAATGTCCCAACACAGCTGGGGATGGGGTGGAGGGGTACAGGATCTCCGGTGGATCCCCAAACTCCCATCATTAACGACGGAGGAGTGACCGCTGTGACTGCAGGTTGTGCACCGCCAGCCGATGGGATGTAGCACTCTGTGCAATGAGCGTAAATGAAACTCACCTTGAGTCGCCACAAACACATGCCTAAGGATGTGAACTGGACCAAAGAAGCCTTAAAATAAATTTCTTTGAATCTTTGATTACTTTGAATCTTCTATTACCTTCTTGGTGTTAAGATGGCTAGCCACGCATTTGCAAAGTAAATTGCCCTTATCAGTAGCCCTTGCATGCATTGTGCTTCTTTTTCCATCCGACTGTGGCCCATTATGCCAGAAATTTGCTGAGGGCCGCATCAGACTTGGCAAAGAGCGATGGGAACAGCGGCCAACTCCATCTTAAACTAATTTTTACGTCCTGCCAGGGACGGCTGCCTAACAAGTGCTCGGAGGACCCAGGCTGAACACACAGCCCTGAAAAAGCTGTGGGTCGGAGGCGTGAAGGGGGCTGCAGAGGGCAAAGTAACATTTCTGTTACTGCTCCAGCTTCCCACTCCTAATAATTTACATTTGAAATGCTGAGCAGCAGTGGGAAAGGGAAGAAGCGGAGTCAGGAGCAGAGTCGGGAGCCGGGAATGGATGTTGCATTTCTGCCTTGAGCTCTGTAAGGGTGAGAAAAAGTTGGATGCCTGCAGGCTCGCTCAACCCTTCCCCATCTGTAAAGCAGAGCTGGCAGCAGGATGTCTTGTGCATGGTGGTATTTGGGGGATCATGGAAAAAAAGGCTTGTGGTGAAGAGTTGTCATGGGGGTTGAATAAGCAGCTCGTTTGTCACCTCCCCCTCTGAGGGTTTGGCCCCAGGTTAACCTTCCCATAGCAAACCAGCCTCGGTGGGTCAGGAAATGAAAACAGAGATGGTAAATCCTTTTCTGTGCCACCTTTCTAATGTGCTCTGAAACCAGTAGCAAAGCCCTGTCTCACCTGGGCTGTGTGTGATGTCTGTATATGAACGTGGGAGGAGATGCTCTCAGCCCAAAGCGGGATGTTGCTCAAACCAGGGATAAATTGGGGGTTTCTCAGTCTGAGGAACAGCAATCCTGAGGGATCCTGCTCTGGCTTCTTGAGGTCATTGAGTGGTTAAAACTGTGGAAACCAGTGAGGGGTGGATGCTCAGCATTTGTGGAAATTCAGCCCCCAAACGTCTCAAGTGGACTACCCTAACTGTAACCAGTGAGTGCTTTGGCTGGTACTTGGTTGCCAACATGCAGCCTCAAATGCCACCCGGATTTTGTCACTTCAAGTCTGCCATTGCCAGGGATTTATTTTTTTTTCTCTAGGACTATTAGGGTTTTTCTTTTTTTACCCGCTCATCAGGAAGACAGCTCTATTTTCATTTCTTAATTAGCCTGGTATTTCTACAGTCATTTAAAGATGTCTAAACAACTTGAAGTAATGTGCAACACCTGTCAAGCCAAGGGATTTACATATCAGGGCTAGATAGCCTGGAGTTGGGAGAACACATACACGCCACGTGTTCTCACAAAGCTGTATTGTTGGGGCTTGGGCAAGTATCGTCCAAAGGAACCTCACCTGCATGCAGGGGAACATTGCTGGTGGGCACCTGGGCAGCAAAGGGGCTTTATTCCTCCCCAGTAGCACTGGTGGGCTGCAAAAACTTCTTCATTCCTTCTGTTTGCTGTGATGATGCCGTGGAGCCCAGTCACCAAACACACAGCTCACCTCCATGATTTTTGTAAAGCTGTTTTTGAAAGCAAATCCCATTTTTATCCTGCCTGTGTTGAGCAGGTTGAGCCATAAATCATGTTTCATCCCATGGATGCTTTGCAGCCTCAGCCCTGCTTTGCAGCGGATGAGTTGGAGAGGGTACCAGTAATCCCCAGAGCCTGTAACGGTAGGACAAGGGGTAATGGTTTTAAACTAAAAGAGGGTAGATTCAGACTAGACATAAGGAAGAAATTTTTTATGATAAGGGTGGTGAAACACTGGAGCAGGTTGCCCAGAGAGGTGGTAGATGCCCCATCCCTGGAAACATTCAAGGTCAGGTTGGACGGGGCTCTGAGCAACCTGGTCAAGCTGAAGATGTCCCTGCTCGTTGCAGGGAGGTTGGACTAGATGACCTTTAAAGGTCCCTTCCAACCCAAACCATTCAATGATTCTATGATTCTGTGATTCTAATACAAGCCATGGGGAGGAAAAGGGGTGATATCCCTCTCATTTGTTTCAGGCCTTGCTGTAGAAGAGGCTTTTTATCACGGTGGGAGGTTGGTTTGGTTCAGACCACCAGAAATTTTGACAGTGGCTAGAACCTTGCGTGCCCCTCAGCCTCCTTGCACGCAGCGGTATGATCCATCTAAGGGTTAATTCCAGCTGTAAGCCCTGTCAGACCGGCAGTAAACCTGCTCCCAGACCCTTCCTGCTCCCAGCTAATCCAGGCAAATCCTCTTTCCTTGTACCTTCTCCTCTTTCTTCCACTACCATGGGGTAAAAAGGTGAGGACAAAGGGAAGTTACAGAAGCACACTTCAGTGTCCTCAAGTTGTGCCAGGGGAGGTTTAGATTGGATATTAGGAAAAATTTCTTCACCGAAAGGGTTGTCAAGCATTGGAACAGGCTGCCCAGGGAATTGGTGGAGTCACCAACCCTGGAGGTATCAAAAGACGTGTAGATGTGGCACTTAGGGACATGGTTTAGTGGTGGACTTGGCAGTGTCCGGTTTACGGTAGGACTCAATGATCTTAAAGGTCTTTTCCAATGTAAATGCTCCTCTGATTCTTGCCCCCCTGCACCGCTGTGCAAGCTGGGGTGCAGCTTCAGCAGCAGGTGGATGCTCACAAATGCTACAGGGCGATGCTCTGAGGTGTTCCCAAAGAATTTGGTTTTGATTCAGGGCTGAAAGGTTTGCAGCATAGTGTTTCAGCTGAAGGCTGGACTTGTTTCAATTTCTTTCTTTAAGACTAACTCAAATGGGAGTTTGGGGAAGGGCTTTTTTTACTATTGTCTGAGCCAGGGATGGTCTTGTATGGATAACAAATTGCTCAGAGAGGCAGGAGGATTTCCTCTACTGGCTGTTTTCAGAAGGAGTTAAGACAAACTTCTATTAAAATAGTTACGTCTAACTTGTTGGTGCCGTCTTTGCGCGGGAGGAAACCTCTTAGCACCCCACCCAGCTGAGCATCCTACGAGTCTATGAACAAATGTCCAGAATTAAAGCCAAATCGTGTCAGTTTGGGGTGTCAGGCAGGAGCTGCACCTTGCTGAGTGGCTGCGGGGGGTAAGCAGTCCTCTCTCTTTCTGGTTGATAGCTCTGTGAACAGAAATGAATGCATGTATTTGTAAAACTCAGGCAAGATCGTTTTGCCTTCGTATGCCATGTGCTGTCACTGTGAGCCCCATCGCCGTCTGTCTCCCACACTTTCCTCGCTGTTTTTCATACAAATCAGTGATGCACCAAATCTGCCGTGCACGTAAATCAGAGCAAGGTCAATGAAATTCAGAAGTACGAAATACAAGAGGCTGTAACGTGAGAATGATTTCCATCAACTGCAAGTTTGGAAATGTCTCTGCAGCAGCCGTGTTGGTCACTGGAAACTTCATCTTTTAAACAAAAGATTTAGGAGCGATCCAGGAATCTGTTGAGGCACAGGATCCCCGTGTATCCACTCTCTTTTCCTAAGGATGGGAACACCCCAGCAACAACAACTACCATGTACTGGATCAACCCCTTGTAGCTGAGTGTGACAACGCTTCTGGGGCTGGGGACTCTTGTCCCCTTTTAGAGCAACTTAAAAGCAACGATACCCCTCATTTGATACTACATCTCCTCCATGAGAAGTCATAGGTCAGTTCTCCTCTGGGAACATTTAAGGTCTATTTGTAATGACTTCCCTTTGGATGCAGTCATTATTTTCCAGCATTCACTTTGGTTTTTGAGCAAGAGAGACATAATAAAAAAGATTAAAAACTCATCTCACCCTGTTTAAAACCTAGCCAAGCAGAACAGTGTGTTTTCAAGTCTTTCTTGGTATACAGTTCCTGGCAAATCCTTGAAAGGTTTTAATTAAAGGTGAAATGACTTCTCTTTTTCCTTTGCTTAATAAAGGCAAAACACAAATAAAAATCCTGTAGCTGCCACTTGCAAAGCAAACTTTTTGACACAAATTGGTGGCTCATTTAAAAGAAAACCCAAAGCCCCAGGGCTGCACTGCCTGCGGTCATTGAGGACTGTTAGTTTTTAACACTGTGCCCATTAAAACTTGCCAGGAGCTTTATGGCTAGAGCAAGTGGTGACATTTTTGTAACTCCCATTTTAAAAGTTAATGTGAAACTTTTCATCAGAGTGGGAATGAGATGCCACATTTATTGCAATAGTAATATGCACAAAAGCTTGCAACAGAAAGAAAAAGCATCCCTGTGCCACTGAAAATGGAGGGATGTTTTAGATAGGGAAAAGATAATGCAATGAATGTGAGATTCCTGTTCTCAGTGTTTGAAAGGGAGACATGATCTTGAACCCAAAGACAGGATTTAGCTTTAGATGTTGCTCCTCTGTGGGGTTTGTGCTGACATAGCACAGATATGGTTATGGTCACTTAAGGATAGTGACCCCAAGGCTGAAGCTGGGATTTCTGACCAGTGCCAAACCAACCCGTGTAGGACTGGTGTTTATCTTTTGGTGATGCAAGAGAAAAAGTTCTTGGTTTTCTAATGCACCAGCAACTGGGCAGATGTTGGAAATTATTGTTGGGGAAAAGTAAGCAGCAGAGGCTTCCCCGACCTGGTTCGATAATCAGAGCCCAAGGACAGAGATCGTCTCTCTTCCACTCTTAGTCATCACTAAAAGAATAAATCCAGGCTGATGTTTCCAGCATCTGGCCTGTTATGGCTTGATTTCTAGGTAGGATGTGGCTGGCAGTACTGCAGAGGGCAAGACCAAAGCCGTATTGGATTGATCACCACTTTCTTGTGTTCAAATTTCTGCTTTTACAAAATCAATGCCTGATAGTATGATGCCATTTTAGAATTGAAAATCTTAATACTAAATAAATTAAATCTTCCTCTGCTAATTATTTCTGTATGGATAAGTGATACTTTGAATTTCTCTTTGAACCAGAAATCCCTTAAATATTCACGGATTGCTGTCTACCTTGGCAATCTCCCTTTTTATGATTTAACCACCTAAGTAAGACAAGTGGAAAAGATGCCATAGTTTTGTGCATGTCCGTGTATGTTTCTCCACCATTCAATTATCAGCATCCACATAATTCAGTATTAACATTTTTAATGCACTTCAGGTTGCCCAGTCGAGCGGCTGTATGTGCAGTTCTGATGTATGTAAATCCATTTTGCATGCAGCTCTTGACATATTTTCATATTCAGGATTATGGGAAGCCTTTTCTGTGCCACTCTGATGTATGCTAATCTTTGTTTCTCTCAAAACACTTTAAAAGTCCAGAAAAAAAAGACAAATTTCTTCTTCACTGAAAACCTGTGGTTTTTCTGTACCCAGGCTACCACAAGGTCCAAAGCAAATCTGCCACCGATGGAGCACCAAAGGGCCATATTCATATTGCCTGCTCTGGGCAGCTACTTCTCTCCATCAGGTATCAGAGACAACCTAAGATCTGGCACTCCTCTGGATAAAAGGCAGTCTGAATCATTCGTTTCTTTCTTGACTGTCAACACCATTGTAGATGTAGGGCAAGAGCTGGAATGGGACCGTCACCATATGCACAGAAGCTGGATGATGCCTGGGCTTTTAATGTATTATTTATTGACTCCTTATAAGCTTACTGTGGCTGCCAAACTCTCAGAAGTGTGCACGTAAATGGAAAACTCAAAGTATTATTTTGTACTTGCCATAGTTTGCACTGACTGCCAAGTCCAGACTATGCAGAGATGCTAAAAGACCTCTGAATTTAATTGTGGGCAGTTTGACACCTTCATAGCATGAGAAAGCCTAAATGTAAATCACAGGTTAATGAAGGAGAAAATCCCTGTGGTGTCATGAAACCTTCTCCAGAGTGAATTCAGTCTGATAAATAAATGTTTAATGCAAAGCCGTATCAGTTGGTGTCATCGATTGTAAGATAAACGCTGTTGGTTTAACGAGGAGCCCATCAGTGTGAACATGAGTTAACAACCTCACAGTGCCAACAACTGCTTGGTATTGCTTCAGGGCAGGAATCCCAGTGAAAACAGTCAGAGATGCTCACGTGGGCACGGAAGCATGTTTCCTAGATTTTAGGGTTTATTGAAATACCATCAATATTATCATTATCATTATCATCTGATCTTTCTCTGCATTTAGAATTATAATGCCATGAGGGTCCCTGTGGTGTGTTAATCACTCTCTTAATATCAGAAATCAGGTTTCCTCACAACATATCCTTTGAAGTCTGTTCCACGTGAACAACTGTATTTATAGCCGCATACATTTCCCTACAGTTTTAACCAAGAAATAAGTTTGGTGAATATTTTGGAGCTGGATACTCATAGACAGTCTAGGAAAACACCTGCTGTCAATGTGATTGAGTTCCACCTTTAGTTTAGAGTCTCCTATAATCTGAAATAATCCTATATCCTCACCTGTAATCCTGTAAAACTGAAACTAATGCATGTACAGGAATTCACTTCTACAATACTTTTAGCTTGCCTCTATTTCTACTGTGGCTGTTGCCATCGTTAGTTTGTCTTTTTGTATTTGGATTACCTGAAAGTAGCATTCTTACTGTCTCTGGGGAATTAGAAAGACTTTAAAAAAAATACATAGCCAGCCCAATATGAAGGTAAAACCAAATAGAAGAGGTGGTAATTTTTTTCACCCTTCTCCTAGCAGGAGTGAAAATAGAGCTTTTTTTTTTTTTTTTCATATTGAACTTCTAAATGGTTTCCTTTCCTTTAATTACCATAAATTACACATTTTCTAGAAGAAGATTTTTGAAAACTAGAATTTTTTGTTTAAAATGTCAAAGATCCTTCTTTTTTGAAAGTGAGAACATGTAAGAGAAACAACCCTGCAGACCCCCAGGTCAGTGCAGAAGGAGGGGGAGGAGATGCTCCAGGCGCCGGAGCAGAGATTCCCCTGCAGCCCGTGGGGAAGACCATGGTGAGGCAGGCTGTCCCCCTGCAGCCCAGGGAGGTCCACGGTGGAGCAGATCTCCACCTGCAGCCCGTGGAGGACCCCACGCTGGAGCAAATGGGTGCCCGAAGGAGGCTGTGACCCCGTGGGAAGCCCACGCTGGAGCAGGTTTTCTGGCAGGACTTGTGACCCTGCAAGGGACCCACGCTGGAGCAGTCTGTGCCTGAAGGACTGCAGCCCATGGGAGGGACCCACGTTGGAGAAGTTCATGAAGGACTGTCTCCCGTGGGAGGGACCCCACGCTGGAGCAGGGGACGAGTGAGGAGTCCTCCCCCTGAGGAGGAAGGAGCGGCAGAGACAATGTGTGATGAACTGACCCCAAACCCCATTCCCCGTCCCCCTGTGCTACTGAGGGGAAGGAGGTAGAGAATTCAGGAGTGAAGCTGTGCCTGGGAGGAAGGCAGGGGCAGGGAGAAGGTTTTTTAAGATTTGGTTTTATTTCTCATTACCCTGCTCTGACTTTTGATTGGCAGTAAATTAAACTAATTTCGCCAAGTCAAGTCTGTTTTGCCCCTGACGGTAATTGGTATATGATCTCTCCCTGTCCTTATCTTGACCCACAAGCCCTTTGTTATATTTTCTCTCCTCTGCCCAGCTGAGGAGGGGGAGTGATAGAGCGGCTTCGGTGAGCACCTGGTGTCCAGGCAGGGTCAACCCACCACAAGGGCACTCTGTCCACCATGGACTCTGCTATCAAAAGTTGTCAACAGGAATCAAACAGCAATTTTGGTATGTCCAGTTGTCTGCTTGGATGTTTTTAAAGAACTCTTCAAAGTAGATCAATTCACAGAGGTAGAGTGAATGTTTAGTCAGTGAATTTTAGTTTAGGATTTTCACCATAGTTATTCTTTCCATTGCCCCAGCTTTGGGCTCTCAGTGTGCTGGCCTATATAAAGACAACACAAAAACTCCCATTCCAACCCATCAGTAGATATTAGCCCACCACAGAAAAGCTCTCATAGACCAGCAGGTTAAACCTATGCGTCTGTCCAGCATTGCAAACTACAGGATGAGGAAGGAAAAGCATATATTTAAAGAGCTTGTAGTAATATATTTGCTATTTAAAACATCAGTGTATCTGTGGGGAAGGGGACTTGGAATATAGGGAAGAAAATTAGGTACCACCAGGGAAGCAGAGGTGCCATTTCTTGATTAACAGAGTGTGTGCAAAGAGGTATGGCTCCTCCAAAATCACCTTCTAGCAAGTCAGAGCCTGTGAAAGACATTACTACCAGCAGCTTATTTTTCCACTGTTGTTTTTCAGCACATCGCTGGCGAGACCTGGCAGCCTCCAGCCTCTTGGCCGTAGTCGCTACTGTTCATGGCTTGGCTGGACAGTGCCCTCGTTCTGGTGCTCCTATTTTGTCCTGGAAATACTTGATCTGAGGCTTGAGCCAGAGGAATGGACCATAAACAGGTCAGCAGTGGAGCTGTCCGTTAAGTTTGAATTAATCGCCCTTTTCACTGGCCTATTCCATTTTATCCCATGAAAAAGGCACAGAGGGGCCAGTTTGCAAGGGCTGGTTGCTTCATGGTCTGCAGATGTGGCTGAGCGCTCCCTTGGCACCGTAATAACCAGGAAAAGTTAAGACTAGGCTTACCTTGGCAAGTTTTGGTACATTATCAGTGGGCTTTTTTCACTGAGCCTGGCATGATACCAAGCCTGGACTCCGTAACAAAGGGCTATTATATAAACAGTGACTTATTTACATACTTATTTACTGACTCCCACTGGAAATAAATTGATCATGATGTTATCTCCACAGTCACAGTCATCCGTGTGTTTCTCAGTGATAAGTGGTACCCAGGTGAATGTTGTCCTTGCATAGCTGCTGCCACCAGGGCAGGCATCTGGGCTCCCCACAGCCTTGCCCTTCACCCCAAGCCCAGTTTCATTCCTTTCTCAAGGCTGAAGATCAGGTGCGGTAGGAGGAGAGGGCAGTAGGGGACACAGCGTTTAACAGAATGGTGCCAGTTTGATTTGGATCCTGGAATGAATTTGCAGCATCAGCATTTTTTATTCATAGAATCGTAGGATGGTTTGGGTTGGAAAGGACCTTTAAAGATCATCTAGTCCAAGCCCCCTGCAATGAGCAGGGACATCTTCAGCTTGACCAGGTTGCTCAGAGCCCCGTCCAACCTGACCTTGAATATTTCCAGGGATGGGGCATCTACCACCTCTCTGGGCAACCTGCTCCAGTGTTTCACCACCCTCATTGTGAAAAGTTTCTTCCTTATATCTAGTCTGAATCTACCCTCTTTTAGTTTAAAACCATTACCCCTTGTCCTACCGCAACAGGCCCTAATAAAAAGTTTGCCCCCATCTTTTTTATAAGCCCCTTTTAAGTACTGGAAGGCTGCAATAACGTCTCCCTGGAGCCTTCTCTTCTCCAGGCTGAACAACCCCAACTCTCTCAGCCTGTCCTCACAGGAGAGGTGTTCCATCACTCTGATCATTTTTGTGGCCCTCCTCTGGACCTGTTCCAACAGATCCATGTCTTTCCTGTGCTGAGGAGTCCAGAGCTGGACGCAGTACTGCAGGTGAGGTCTCACCAGAGGGGAGTAGAGGGGCAGAATCACCTCCCTCAACCTGCTGGCCATGCTTCTTGTTATGTAGCCCAGGCTACATACAGCTCCCCAGGAGCAGAGTGAAGTTGTCCTGTAGCCCCAGAGGAGAGGTGGTTGGAGCATCTACCCTTCTCCATGCTCAGCTCCTAAGATGACTTTGCCATAGACACGGTGGACCGGCGAGGGCAGAGATTTTTGGAGCCAGACCATCTTTCATGGCACTTCCAGTCCCATTCAAAGCAAAAATTCCCACTTAGCCTGAAGACATGAGTAGGAACCCTAGTCCATGGAGGACAGCACAATTAATCCTGGATGCTACCACTGCAGTTTCTCTAGACCAAACACTCCTTGCAGGAATCGACTTCTGGTATGTGAGCTTTTGCTACTTCAAACACCTCTGCAGTGGTGGAGAACAAAACATCTTCACCCCAGTGGGAGGAAGCAAGGATGGCAGCTCTAAACACCCAAGGGTACGGGCAGGGTCATGACCCTTTCTGAGCCAGAGACTCCAGCCCTTTCCTCAAGCATTGCGAGGGAGTTTTCATTTCCAGACCGCTCAGCAACATGCCTGATAAAGTCTGCCAAGATAAAGATTTATTTTGAGGCAACAGAATGCAAATTCTCCACCCAAGTTTCTCTTAATCTTATACACATCTTGCACAAAAAAACTGTTTGCTTACCCTGACTACACAGACCTGTTATGCACGTAAGCAGGGCAGCCTGTGTATGAGTACCAGGGAGATCTCCTATCTACCTGGCCAGCCTGAGCCTGCCAGCAAACCTGCCCACTGATAAAAGTCAAGTAGGTAATGATTTTTTTTGCAGATTGCTGGCACCTAAAATGCCATGCAGTTACATTCCATAAACCACCTCCAGTTTTTCTTCTGTTCACTGTGATGGATGAAACACTGCCCAATAGCTGGCTCCAAATTCAAGAAGCATGGAGGAGTTGCTGCCTTCAAATTTGTCTAAAGCTACCTTTTCTCATGTCTTAAATGTTCGTGAATGGTTCTGTTTTCTAGGCAGTGTTGATATGATTAGTTGGAGTTGCTTCGGGTGAGCTTTTTAATAAATCCAAGAGTGATATATGGACCGGCTTGCCTGACTTCAATGCTGTGACCCTGTTTGACAGTAACAGTCAAACAGATTTATGCCTTGCAGCATGGTCAGGGATGGGGCAGAAGAGTTACAGATCATTTTCTCCCTGATTAAATGGCAGAGGAGGCCTGGGGCTGCTTTTCCATGGCTGTGGGCACACAGGACAGCAGCACCTATGTCATCCCTCTGAGGATCTAATGATAGACAGGAGAGAAGAGTCAGGTAGCTCTGAGAAACAAAACACAGTCTGATTTTAATTATATGTGCTGGTTTTGGTGGGGATAGAGTTAATTTTCTTCATAGTAGCTAGTATGGGTCTATGTTTGGGATTTGTGCTGCAGTGTTGATAATACAGGGATGTTTTTGTTACTGCTGAGCAGTGCTTACACAGAGCCAAGGCCTTTCCTGCTTCTCACCCCACCCCACCAGCGAGCAGGCTGGGGGGGCACAAGAATTTGGGAGGGGACACAGCTGGGACAGCTGACCCCAACTGACCACAGGGGTATTCCAGACCATAGGACGTCATGCTCAGCAATAAAAGCTGTGGGAACAAGGAGGAAGGGGGCACATTTGGAGTTATGGTGTTTGTCTTCTCAAGTAACCGTTACGCATGACGGAGCCCTGCTTTCCTGGAGATGGCTGAACACCTGCCTGCTGATGGGAAGTGGTGAATGAATTCTTTGTTTTGCTTTGCTTGCATGCGTGATTTTTGCTTTACCTGTTAAACTGCTCTAATCTCAACCCACAAGTTTTCTCACTTTTACCCTTCTGCTCCTCTCCCCCCTCCCACCGTGAGGGAGGTGAGTGAGCGGCTGCGCGGTGCTTAGTGGCTGGCTGGGGTTAAACCACGACAGGACGGAAAAGGGGAAAGTCACGTGGCAGCTGGTGCTTTTCCAAAATTGCCTTCTGTGATGGCTTTTGGTGTCTGAGAAGGACGGGGCTCACCTTTGCCTGCCAGTGCCATGGGGCCAGCGGCACGTGAGAAGTCACGCACGAACAGGCTGAAGTCGCACAGGCAGCACCCCCTCGAATCTCCAGCCCTCGTGTGGCCTTCGATGCTTGGTGAGACTGATCTGGAGCTGAAGGAGATGGACCAGAGGTCTTGCATGGGCTCCCAGCATCATATATGGTTAAGGGAGATTCACGTTTCTGCCCTGTGTTTAACTGAAGGGCTGCCAGGCCGTCTCGTAATTGCACAATCTATTTCGCATAGCAAAAGCCTCATGCTCAGAAGTCTCTGGCAAGGTGTCAGCCCAATGAAGTGTGTCTTTCTAAAAGTCAGCCAGCTCTGGGCAGTGGGAGGAAGCCAGCGATGAGCCAGGGCAGGGCAGACAAGCCTGTGGTTTGGAGTCAAACAGTCCCCTCCATTGTTCCTCACCAGCCCTAAGCATAGACCTGGGGCGGAAATTTATGTGTATTTTTCCAGGGACAGGCTTTTTGCTGCCCCAGGATGACATCCTCCGAGACTGCTCTGGGCCTTTGTGGGTGCAGTAAAGGAAGATTTAACATTCCATCCTCTCCCAGGCCAGGGCTTTGAGACTCAGGGTTGCTCAAGTAGTTACTCGCAAGGAGTGCGGATGGGAAGAAAGTCCCCAAACAGCAGGAAGGATGCTTGAGGACATACTGTTTGTGTTGCCAAAAGGCTTTATAACAATATAGCTGTCAGTGGCTTAGCTGGGAAATTAATTCATCTTTGGAGGTTTTGCAAGGCAGGGATCTGAGCTGTGCTTCTGAAAATGAGCACTTGCAGTTCTGCCGCTGAGACCTTTCTAGCACAGCACAGTCTCTTGAAGTCAAATTGCAGCAAATCTCTACTCCTTGAAGTATACAGTTTCCAGCTGTAAAATACTATGGGTCGTAGAAGGGTTGTATGGTGGCCACCATCAGTCATGAGAGAGCTGCAGCAGGTCACACTGTCCTTCCCCATCTTCCATCAGGGCAGGTGGGTATGTGGGTTTTGAGTCTAAAGGACTTTGGGACCTTTGAACTATTCAAGCAGTGAATGTAAAGCTGGAAATATCCCTCTACAGGGATGCTGTTCCCTGTTGCCTTTGTGCTGTTCTGCCTGACACGCTGCGTCTGGAAAATGCTGGCAACTTCAAACTAGAGAAATGCGTCTCACACCGGGGTTTTAATGTGAGTTATGGACCAGAAGGCAAAAGCTGGATCCTGAACCGTTGGCATCTAACATGAGCTAACAAAGATCTCCGCAAGTGGTGCTGGTACTAAGTACTTCTTTGCTAGCAAAGTAGGCATCAAAAAGGGGTCAAACTCTACCTTAGTGTAGTGGATGAGAAGTGCAGTGATTTTTTTCTCTATGTTTTTTCACTATTATTTTCTACATGCTTTTTGTTTAAGACCCATCTTTAAAAAAAAAAAAAAAAAGAAATGAAGTGTTCTGCTAATATTGTGTGACCGACCGTACAGATCTTGTGCAATCCCCAAATGTTCTTTCACCGCACCCCATAACATGTGCCCTGTCCCCAAGCAGCAACCCATCTCACTTCCCAAGGTGCTCTGATGTTGACTCATCTGGGTGAGTTTCATGCCTTGGGCTGAAGCTGTCCTGGGCCAGTCCTGGGAGGGACCCAGACAGGGTGTCCTTTGTTCTGAGTCCTTAATTTGGGTTCCCACCTGCCTTTGTGCCCCTGTGCTCCTCTGGGCTGGTGCAGACGGGCCTTTGATGGGCTGATGGCTCCTGGGATGGGCCTGGGAGCAGCTGGGGCAGGGTATTATTTGGGCTCCCCCTCCTGCCATTGTCCCTGTGTGCTCCTTTGTGGGTGTGGAGATGAGCTTTTATCACATAACCTAACAAGTGCAGTGAGAATACATTGCATTTGTAGGTGGGTTTGTCAAAAAAATATTTTCTGAAGGTGTTAAGAATTGCTTTATACTAGTCCTTGTCTGTTAATTGCCAGATTGGCAAGGGACCAGGAACATTCTTCAGATTGTGAGTTTACAATACAAAAAAGATCTACCCAGGGGAAAAAAAGAAAAAAAAAAAAAAAAAAGTGCTCTTTCTGTTCCTTCTTTCTAAAATGTGAGAAGACAATGAAGACAAACGATTGCAATAGATTGAACCCAGTATATTTTATAATATAAAATGTAGACAAAAGATTAAGCTCTGCTCTCCTTTATGGCCATTTAATCACACTGGACCCACTCCTACACTCAGGACAGAGCTTGGAGGAACCTACACCTTCTTCTGAAGCTGCCCCCGTCTGCTCTTGCCTGGGACACCTCAGTTCACATTTTCCCTGCGCTGCACATAAAATAAGTTATCCTGAGGTATACAGGAGTGTCTTACATGGAGACAAGGGTATATTATGTAGGAAGGGGGAGGAGGTGGGAAGGTAGCAGGAGAAATCCAGACCATAAATAAGACCTTAAGCACCCAATCTCTTAAGGTAGCTTAACCTGCTGCTTGTATGAGCTGAGCTGGGACAGCTGCCCAAGGCTTAGCCGCAGGCATACTGTACTTAAACTCTGTTTAACTCTCAGGGGACCATAGCTGGGACGAGGGCTGGGCACGTAGTTTAAATCTCCATACCTGAAGTCCCCAGAAGTGGTTTCTGGGTTGAGGCCAAAATCGCCTGCTCACAGATGTACTAGGGCCAAGGTCACACCGAGGTACATTGATAAGGAGCGTGGCTAGTATCACGCTACTTACTTGTAATGGCTTAAATTAACTATCACAAATAGTATCAGGAGGTAAAACATTCCCAACAGCTGGGGTTGGCAGGCCTGCATGGTTTTTCATACCAGCTGCTGCTTTGGCATGGTCCCTGTCCTTCCCACTTCCCCGCACCTTGGCGAATCCTATGGAAACCCTTTTGCAAAGATTTATGACGCAGGGACGGTCTGAGATGAGGTGCAAGATGTTGGGAAGAGTGAAAGTACCGATGTCTGGGTTGGATCTGATGTGTGTTTTAAGAAAGGAAAAAAACAGTCCCAGTCCAAGTCACAGTGAACTCGACGAAAGCATTTTCCATTTATTTCAGCCTTCCTTTTCCTCAGGCCCTAAATCACATTTATAGTCCCCAGAGCCTTTCTGTCAGGTTAAGAGCCTTTCTGTCAGGTTATATGCATTTTTTTTTTCTATCATGAGTATCCATAGGAAACATGAGCATTCATAGGAAACTGTAAGTAGTGAGAATTAAAATAGAGTATCTGGTGTTTATTTCCACACTGGAAAAGGGCCTTGGGAGTTCTTCTGGTTTCTCACCTTTTCATCACGTGCTATAAAAGGAGGGATGATTAGGAGTTTGGAGACACTGCAGTCCACTGCATAAACACTGGTTTAGGGTTGGTTTTTTTTTTTCAAATTCTAAGTTTAACCTTAGCTCAGTTACCAAAAAAAAAAAAAAAAAAAAATCTGGTGAAATGGATGTTTATTTTGGAGGCCAGAACTGTTTCTTTTATGAACAATACTCCATTTTATAGGCTTTCCCAAGAAAGCCTGGATAATCCCCCTCCTTCCTCCACTTAAAAAAATAATAGAAAAGCAGGAGCTGTGTTTACAAATACTGAATTGGCCCAGCCATAACAGCAGTAGGGGTTCGACCCGCCAGCATCACAGCTCTTGAATTATCCACTCCATAAACCGATCTACTTCTGGGATTTGCCATATTTGGGGGGGTTTAGAGGCTGTGTTTTTGTTTAGAGTAACAACTACATCCAGGCTAGTAAAGCAAATGCGTTTGGGGCCAGCTGGCGTGGACGGGGCTGTGCACAGGGGCCATGATCTTAAACTCCCTGTCTAACTCTCCAAGGTACAGTAGTAGCATCCCCACCACCTTTTTTGGGTTGCGATTCCTGAATTTTACCCGGGAACAGTTTGGAAGATTTCTGGTTAGCCCCCAAACTTCCCTCTAAAAAGTTAAAGGGAGCGCAGGATTGTTCCCTGTTGCAGTTTAATTTACTGGTGCGGGCGAGCAGCCGGGGTTAATAAAGCCTTTTGTTATCCAGCCTGACCCACTTGTCAGCCCTTGAGCTCCTGTAAATGCATTTGTAGGGGCCAGCCTTAAAATAAATCTCAAGGCATTTGGCAAACAGCAGCTAATTGAACGGCACACACTACCCACCATGGGCGGCAGATGGGAAACCTGAAGCAGAGCAAAGGCTTAAGACCCCGGTCTGAGGCTCCTGCCTTCGGAGTCGGATTTACAGGACTCGGCAAATATTTACACGCCGCCTTTAAAAACCAGGCCTGTGCTGTCTCCGAGACACCGTGTCAAACCCCTCGGAAAAGCGGTTTGGCCTTGGGCAGCTCCTCGGGGATCCCCAGGAGAAAAACCGGCAGCAAAGCTGGGGACGCTGCGCCCAGCCCAGACCTGTGGCCACCAGATGGACTTCCCCAACGTCTGGGTACACATGGGATTTGAGTGATGAAATGAGGGGATTTTGCATCAATGTAGTGCACAGGAAGGCTTAAAATGATGGAGTTTAATGGTAACAGTTTCAGTTTTGCTTTTCGTGTGCTGGCCTGAAGCCTGCAGCTAGGCAGCAAATGAGACTTTTCTTGCTAGGCTCTTGCTTGTTCATAAATTTCATATATTCCGACACAGTTGCTTCTCCGATTTCTTTCTTTTTTCTTTCTTTTTTTTTTTTTGTTTAACTCAAAAGAGTGTTATTTAAGCAATGACACTTTTGGGGCTTTTTGCAAACATCTGAAGTTTTAAAACCCACATGTTTTTCTTCCCACAGAACAATGGCATTGTGGGAAGAAGGGATCCATTTTCTGACCTTTAAAAAGTTTAAAACACTGCTGCCAGGCAGGGGACACCAGGAGGGGAATGGAGAGCAGCTCCGGGTCCCTCTGTATCCCCAGACTCGCTGAGGCAAAGAATCTTCCTGCCTCTCTGCCCGGCTCAGGGTCTCACGGGAACTCTCTGAGATCACTGGCTGCCCTCACCTACCCTTTCTTGGCAGGAAAAATAGCAATAATCCACGTGAAACAAAGGCCACTTATACTTTGATTTCCCCTGTCTGTCCCAGAACGTATGAGTTGTTCTTGCTTGGCTCTCTCTGAATCACGAGTCCAGCCCCGATCCTTAAGAAATCAAGCCGGTTGAGGGGAGGAAGAGAAAGGAACCGATTCCTCTTCTTCCGTGTCCTGCTTCTCCCTCTTTTGCCGAGTGCTTTTTGTTCAGCTGCTTTGGGTTATGAATACTTCGCTGTGTATCTTGTGGCTATCAAGGTCAGCCTAAGGGAAGGAGGTGAGTCACTGCCATGCAAAAGGATACAAACTGTAGTTCAAATAAGGCCAGAGCACCGCGGCCGATTCGATACAAAGGGACTCAATGTCTACAGGTCGCTGCTCTGCCCTTTTGGAAATTTCACCCTGAAACTTCTCAGAATGCAAATACTACAATAGAAATTGCAGCCAGTGCTACTGTGTCAAGGGCTCTGAGCTGATCAGAAGTTTTGGGATGGGCAGAGAAAGGCAGAGAAATAAGGTTTGGGAGGAATGCAAAAAACTTTCTGACAATAATTTTTCTTTCTTTTTGTGTGTGTGTGTGTCCAGGCTGCAAACTGTTCTCCATGGCTTAAATGGACATCAAAGGATATCTCTCTGCTGGAATGTTCATCCCCAGATGATCTGATCCTTCATGAACTAACTTCCAAGAAAAAAAAATAACCACCCTCTTCTTTCTACAGTTCGGTTGCTTTAATTTATGGCTTGCTCCCATACAGAAAACCTAAATTTTAATGCTGGGATTGCTCCCCTTTAAATCTTCTGGTACGTAGAAGTGCAAGGGTCCATCTTTGCTGAACCCTCATCGGGAGAGGTTAGCAGGAGGCCAGGGAGACGTAGAAGAGACTGGGAAGCACTGTGAGAAGGTGAAAGGAAATACCCAGCTTTGCCTTTTTTGAGCCCGTTCGGAGGAACCAAAGCTTCTTCCTTTGTGGATGGAGGTGGTGGAGTTAGTATGTTCAGCCTAAGCCCGAGGTGGTAACTGGCCGGCAGCTGCAGCACTCTTTCCTTTTTGCCTTACGTTGGACCCTACATCGTACTTGGTCAGCAGCGACGGCAGAACCCGAGCGGGAAAGATGGTCGTCGTAAGGAGGAGGAACGTGAAAGTGTTTACCTTCGCCTTTTTGCTCATCACAGTAACGTCATTTCTGCTGAACTACACGCACCAGGTGACCATGACTACCTGGGATATGAGACATCTCATCATGCAGTTTTCAGAGCAAGTCCAAAAAATCTTCAAGCACCCCAGGAGACCGTGCAGCTGTCGCACATGCATTTCTGAGCTAGGACATTCCCTCTGGTTCGACCAGAGGTTTAATTCAACTATGCAACCTTTCCTGACCTCACAAAATGCCTTGATCCCAGAAGACAGCTACAGGTGGTGGCTGGTAAGTGGAAGGTGTGGATACGGCCCAGAGTTGGTGCAACGGTTGTGTTAGGCTTCGAGTGATGCCGAGCAGATAGCGAGAGACGGTTCCTGCCAAAAGCATTTGCCGTCTTAGTTGACGAGGCAGGCAGAGGTGGAAGAAAACGGGTGTTTGTGCTGCTGTTTAGCTTGCAGGCGCTCGGAGTGCACGTTCACTTGCCCCAAGCTAGAAAAGTCCCTGGCAGAGTTAGGTGGTGAAGCTAGAATTTGCAAATGTCAATATTGCCTTTTTCTCCCTTCTCTTTGAAAGACTAGACATCGTCAGCTGGCTTGTTTTACTTCAGAGGGTAAAGAGGGCTTTTGCCATCCATCGAGGCAGCAAAGCAAACTTGTTGTGAAGTGTGTAATTTCCCTGGGGCTTTCCCTACCATAAGACATGTAAATAATTAGCAGGATTAAATAGAAAATTATTAATTCCATGTGTATGAGAACAGTCTCCGTTGTGGCTGATGATGTGAAATGGGTCTGTAAAGCGCACGGGCGGCTGTGGGTCACTGGAAAGGAGCAGCCCCTGCGTATCCCTGAGCAGGGTGGTCCAAAGAGCCCGATCCAAGCATCATGAAAGCTAGCGGATACCTTGTTCAAAAAACACAGAAAGGAAGAAGGTGTATCCTGATGTTTTGCCTAATTAAAGCCCCTTTTATGTTCTCTTGAAACAAGGCATTGATTAAATGAATTGCTCATGGCCTGCACTGGTGAGCTGCTAAAGCGCAGGTTCTGGCTGCAGCAACCCCAGTCAGATCACAGTTTCGTTATGACTCACTTTCCCACTCTTGAGAAAAAACAGTCTCCCTGGGCCTTTTTTTGAACACACAACAGCCTGCAACTTGGTGTGCTGTGGTGAGCACGACCCTCAATGTTGAATTTGGGGCTTTCAGCCCTTCCCTGGTGCCCTGGGGAGAGCCCTGAGGCAGGCACCCACTTTTTGCAGGTTTTGAAGTTTCGGAGGAAGTGTCAAGTGCTGTGGGAACGAGGCTCTATCTGATTTATCACTTCTCACTCCACTGGCTGTTGCATTTACTGGTAAAAAAAGAGATGCCACTGAACTCCGAGGTCTTTAACAGTTGCATAAATAATATCCTCGTTTTATGATGAAACCCTCCTTTTTGCTGAGTCTCACATACTCCAGGCATTGTAGCCTTCCACCTGCCCCTTGGCCATGACTCAGATTTCCCATCCCTTGTGTTTTTTCTTGCAGCCCCCAGACATTTTTGCTTCTGATCCCCACATTTCCTAGCTGGGCTTTGCTGGAGCCATGAGAAGGGAAGATGGCAAGCTCAGGTCCTCGTTTCCCTTGCCCCGGGGTGAGGTTTCACCAGGGAGCTGATCTGATCTAACAACTGGCAGTTTTCGGAGAGGGGGGATACCCCAAATTGAGCTCAGTAGATGAGAGGATGAGGTTGTTCACGAACACTATGAGTGTTGAGGCTGGTTGTGAAGTGCCTCCTGGTTGCTTCTGAATACAGAAACCAGGAGCACTCAGCACCTTGAGGAGGTGCTGAGGGGAGGGTGGGATGATCAATCCTAAATCCTGGCACCCGGGCTGAGGAGGAGCCCTGTGAGCAAAGCCACCCTGCATTCTGCACTCAGACACTGCTCTGATTGAAACATGATGTCTCAATGCATTGTCTTTAAAAAAAAAAAAAAAAATTAAAAAGGAAGAAAAAGCTTGGGACTTTCAGTAGAGAGGTCTGAATTTCTGATTCTCCTTCTTGTAGTGAAACTGAAAAAAAAAAAACCCAAACCCACAAATATCTCACTTCAGCTCAACCTGAGACAGATTTAGGAGGGGGAGGGTTGTTTTGTTTTCAGCTAAATTAAAAACTGGTGACTTTCAGGACAACCCAAAGTCTTCTTTTTCTCCCCCACACCTCCCAACCCAAATAAAAGCTGTCCATTAATTTTCAGGGCTGTCTAACCCTATTTTTAGTGTTTTCATTCATTTTTTGAATTCAGGTCAAGTTCAAAGGGAATACACCATTTCAGAACACAAAATCAAATCAGTTTTTTCTTAGGTGGTAAAAATAAATCTTCTAAGATTTCTATCCTTTTCCCACCATATTTTTTTTCAGCTAGAAGTTATCTTCAGCCAGAATGTGCGTAATATTTTGGTGTCCCCCAAAACTGCATTGTGTATTGGAAGTCAGCTACACACTGAAAATACTTGCCCTAATCTGTGATAGATCGAGAAGGTGCCCTGACTCCTCTGAAAGATGCTTCTGGGTAAACCCAGGCATGACATGGCCTCAGGTCCTCATTGCGATGTATTTACTATACACATGTTGCTTTGGGTAAGCCTTTTCGAGACAGTCAGCATCATTTCTACAGCAAGTAATTCCCAGGTGCGTCCTGACTGCGCTCCCTTTTTGCTGTTCATTTTTAGGCTCGTCTTCAAAGTGATTCTGAGAGTTCAGCCAGTCTTACAAAAAACATTGCTCATGGCCATGTTTTACTCTTGCTTGCTTTGCCAACTCAATAATTTGTGACTTTTTACTATATTTGTAGTTAAAGGATGAGGCATGAAGAGACCTGAGAGTGCTTAAACTTTGTTTCAGGGGAGAAATGACTGCACATTCATTCTCAGGAACTGACTTGAGACAGCATGGTTGTTTTGTTATGCTGTAACTGAGACAACGGTGACTGCACTGGAGCTATTCATTATAAGGCTGTGACTTCCCTATCACAGGGACACCCATGTGATGTGCTTGGACTAAACACAGGCAGAGCCCTTGCTGGAGAGCTGTCTGTCTACCAAGCTCAGTCTGCCCTCCCTTCCCATTAACCCTGTTGCTGTATATGTGAATAAGGTTTATTCATCCAAATAATCCTGTAGCATTAGTATCCCTCCACTTCTAGGAAGGCGAGGACTGATTTCAGAGCCTAAGGACCGGTATTTGAGAAGAAGTGACATTCAGGGCCAAAGGATGGGGTGGTTTCACTTGCTTACAGCTCTTCACATGGCCGCCAGGCTGCTTCATGGTTTATTTGGAGAATATATGGTTTCAGCTCTTCCAGTTTGGTAGGATGTGGCCTTCTGGAATGAAATATTCCTGGCTGCTGTGAATAAAACTGCGTTGTCCATACTGGAGTTAGTGGTGCCACCTGTGCTGGTGGGAAGGAGCAGGGAAGAGAAGGTCAGTGCCACCATCCCTGCAGCAGCTTATCTTGCTGCACGGGGCAAGGCTGCTTCTGGAGAAGGCACCTGAAAACGTACGTCTCTGTTTCTGTGTTCACGGAAACAAGGGGGCTGTTGTCAGGGCTGTTACTTGCTTTTTGTTTGCTTAAATCTACCCAGCTGATAAACTCTCCCTTGGTTACTTTAGTTTGGGTAACAAGTAATGGCCAAAATTCTTCTCCTGGGTATACCCCTGCAGCTTCTCTGTTCTTTTTGTGACTTGGAGTCCTCCTGTCTTGGAGATGATCTAGGCATTAATAATATGCCAGACTGTAGCCAGCTTGTTAGAAATTCCTTCCTTCTTTCCTTCCTTCCTTCCTTCCTTCCCTCCCTTATCCCTCATTCCTTCCTCCTCCTCCTCTCTCTCCTCCTCTCCCTTTCTCTTCTCCTCTACCTGCGTGTGTCTCTGTCTGTCTGCCTTCCCACATCTTACGCTCAGGGACTGTGAGAGTCTCAGTGTTTTGGAAGTTAGCACCTTATGTTAGGTGATGCTTTTCTTTCTGCTTGTGTTTTCTTCCCTGCCTCCCTGAGCTGGTTCACCTACAAGTTTTTCATTGTTGTTCCATGACACACATGCTGTGGACATTTCCACTAAATTTAGTAACCTGTATGTAAGGAAACAGGGCAAGAATTATATGCTCTAACACACCACAGCATTTGTTTATAGTTCTCTTGTTTTATTCTCAGGGGTTTTTGGCATTGGTTTTGGTGGTCAGAAAGTATTAAAAATATGAGATCAGAACCTGCTGTTCTAAATTCAAAATAACCCTGTTGAGGTTGATGGATTAAAGCTGTGATAAATAAAATCAGGCTCAGAGTTCCTTGGCCATCTTATCTGTAGCACCTTGTTCATAAACTACCACTTTATAACAATTTTTATCTCGAGTCTTATGATATTTGAGGATTTTGCTTTCTTTTTTTTTTTGGAAGAAAGCTCAGCTCTTGGGGCCATGTGATTAGTGTATCTAAAAGAAAATGTTAGCTTTTAGTTGTTACGTTTGTAGGAAAAGAGTAATTAAAAGATTTGCTAACCAGACAGCGAACAAAAGGGCATCCCCAACATGTGCACAGGGGAAGTCATGGAAGCTGCACTTATTTTTAAGACAGCAGCAGAGCTACTTGGCACCTGAGTCATGCATTTTGAATGCTCTTTGTAGAAAATATGCCCAAATACTTTGATCACCCAAAGTCGTCTTTAAAACTGGGACGCTGTCTGTGATATACTTTGAAAGCAATACAAAGGGCTCAGCGCACTGAAGGTGGCATTTAGCTCCCAGGGAGCTGCAGAAAGTGGAACCAAATCCAGCCCAGTCCCAGGCTCTAGTCCCAGTGCCCAGTCCCACCTGGGTTTGTACTGCTTGGGTGCAAGCATGACATTTAGACCGGCCTTGGACATACCGGGAGAACGTGACCCTGGACTACCTGTTTTTCCCACTGGTAGCTCCTGCGTACGTCCAGCTGGGCTGCAGCTCCAGGGTCCCCTCCGGCGAGGACAGATGGATCTGAAGGTGGTCCAAGCTCATGGGTCCCTCTAAGCACAAGCTCTGCCGAGCTTCAAGCATCCTGCAGCCAGAAACGAGGGCACGCAGAGCTGGCAGAGGCAGGGTCTTTGCTCCTTATAGTGTGGAGGTGACCCGTACCAGCCATGGAAGTCAGAAATCATACAATTTGGCATACGCATATTAGTGTGTGTTATTTACATAATATATGCACATTACATTCATGTTTGAGAATGCGTATTTTTTGACAGACACAAATCATTAAACAAAGCTTGAACTCTTGAAAGCCCCTATATTCTTCCCCTTAATCTCTTTGATACATAGTAATTGCAGGACATTAAGTATAACAATAATAATTCCGTATTTTCCAGACCAAGGAGGCATTTTTAAAATTGATGGTTTCATTTTAACCTCTCCTTCAATCTGCAAAATGGAGATTACCTGGATTTGCCCCACCAGGCTGTTGCTAGGATTAATCTTTGTACAATGTCTTACAGCTGGGAAGTGCTGCCTGAGTATTAATGCCTCCAAACTGCTGCAGTGAGGCAATTAGTAGCTGCGCAAAAGAGATTCTCACGGGGCTTTATTCCCTCTTTATCTCTTAAAAACAGTTAAAAAAATTAGAAAAGCCACAAAACACAGTATCGCTACACCAATTTTCCCAGGCAGCCTGGCTGTGTGCTTGCAGGGCTGCCCTGGCAGTGCTGGCTGCTGCCAGAACCGCAGCAACGCTGCCTGTCCACCACGAGGGTTGTGTCTTGGTCCATCTGCATCCACATCACTGCCATGATTACAGGTTAAGCAGGATATTTCCTACCTGCTAATAAGTTGGGATTTTGAAGGTGTATTTAATACGCTGCCAAACTTGTCCATGGATGCAGGATGCGCAGTCACCGGGAGAGTTTTCCTTTGAGGCTTTCCTGGCTGTAGCTGTGTCGTCCCCACTCCAAGCTATTCGCTCTGAATTCACACCCTCCCTTTAGCTGAGATTTGGATATTGCTTCTTGGCAATCACTGGCAATGTGATGGTACCGGAGAGCCCAGGAAAGCCTTCCGAGAAGGTTATAAAAGCAGCAAAGTCTCTTGTCATCCTTAATGGAGGTGTGCACATGGTGGTGAGAGAAGGAGCAACAGGTTCTTCCTTGGAAAGCCATTCATGGGTAAAGAAAGGAAGTGCAAAAACTTTGAGGATTCTTTTTTCTTGGCTTCTTTTTTCTTGCTTTTTTTTTTTTTTAAAAAAAAATGAAGAAGCAAAAACAGCTAGTAAACTTATGTATCTGAAGTGGGGAGTTTCTAAGGCTGGGAGGATGGTGTAGTTTGTCTTCCCTGTGAACATGATTAGGGAACTTCTCAATCTGGACTCCCAATCACAGTTTTTAACAACCTAAGGTGAAGAGTTGACTCTCAAGTGCCAGACAAATATTTTGTGGAGGGGAGCTGGAGTTTTAAGTGATCTAGTGATATTTTATATGTGGACACAAGGTGGGTTAAGATGCTTTTGGACTTGGACAAGAGGTTAAGCTGCATCGTTAGACATGGCTATTGATTGCACAGACTTCCGAGAAAAGTAGCCACTTCACTCAGGACACAGGGGTCAGGTATTTCAGTGTATTTAAACCCACTTCTAGCAGCTATCTCCATACATGTATCCCTGGCACACATCTACGGCACTTGGAGGGAGGATGCTGTCCCAGCAGAGCCACATGGCACTGACACGGCTCTGCATCGACAAACTTTCACCCATTGCTTTTGTTGATTTATGGGAAAGGCTAGACTGGTGGGAGCTTGTTAAAAAAAAAGACAATATTACTCAAAAAAGGGACAAAAATTCAGTGTGGGAAAGTGAACTATAATTGGCTTGTAATTTTAAGGCCATTAAAATGGTCTTTTTCAAGAAGTCAAGTAAACATTGTGCAATAAGGAACTGGCTGCACATTAAGTCTGAACTTTTAAAAGCTGTATCTGCGTTGGAGTTAACCAGCGTCATTGCCTGCTCTGCTCTGTTTTGCTGAAATGTCAAAGACTAACTAGTGCTGATTGAAGATTAGGCCTGAAAAATGTAGTCCAATCAGATAATCACTGAGGAAATTAAAACAGACCACTTTTAATGAGTTAAGGACGGATGTCTTATTGTATGGAGTTCAGCACACAGTGCGATAAGGTCATCATCCTATTTGAGGTCATTGAGGGAATCTCTAACATAAGTAAAAATCTCTGCTGTGGAAGTTGTGTACAACTGAGGGATCGTAGGGTGACAGTGTCCTGCTTTCAGGCTGGTGTTGGTGCCCATCTTTTAACTTGGTCACAACAGAGTTACTCTAGACCGACAGCAGCATAACAGAAAGAAAAGGCAGATCCCTGTTCTGTGTAAATGGAGGTTGCCTATCCATGATAATGTTTCCTACCATTTTAATACATCAAACAGAGGTCAATACTCCAGGTCCTTTCCTGATGCTATCACTCTGGTTGAAAAGGCAATTTAACTTAAAAAGGGGGCTCAGGTACTTACAATTTTCTGAAAATTACCTTCCTCATCTGAATTTTCTCAGGCAAAATCAGTTCAAGAACAGGTTTTGGGGTTTTTTTCCCAGAATAACTATGTTCTTAAAAATGTTTTGGTGCATGTTTGGTGGTTTTCCCTTTAATTTCTTAAAGTAAGTCAGTTAAAGTCAGCTCACCTTTACAGAGAGACAGTCTACATGGGTGTATGTACGTATGTGTTCAAAAAATCAAAATAAGTTTCTTTTTTAAAAGGGTTGGATTTTTCTACATTATACACCTGATACTACACTCTAAGACATCCATGAAGTTTCCATTTATTTTGAAGGCTGCAGGCTTTCTAACATTAAGCGTTTTTCATATATTGAGAGTAAAAACAGGTTAGATTGTATTCATAAAGAATACACAAGAGTTTAGATATGTGAACATGTGTTTGTAGCATCACACACAAATTTAGAAGATAACTTTTTTCATGTAAATAATTGAGCCATCCACTGAATAGTGACATACATGATAATAATGACAGTGCTTGTCTGGTCATCCTAATTACCTTGCATCCTAATCACCTTGTGCAGTCCATATATGAGTATATAGGCTAGCAAGGATTAGCAGAATGATTAAGTCTATGTATGCAACATTTCTTTGTCTTCGTTTCAAGTTCTTGGCCCCAATATTGTCTTAAAGTTCTGAGCTCCACAGGCATGTTCAATTCAGTGCAAATAAGGTTGCCTTACCTAGTTCTGCAAACAGACAGCATGAAATTTAAACAAAAATTACAGTGATTACATCTGTCTGTGTTTGTTTGTGAGAGAGAGAGCAAGCAGGACAAATTAACAGTTCTTGGTGCAGTCAAGGGAAACACATCGGAAACTAAAGCCAAATTACCCCAGGCCATTGCTGGGAGTCATGGGAAAAGGTGTTTCTCCTCTCTCCCTCCCTGTCTCTCCTTGCCCCGGGCTAGCAGAGCCAGGGCAGAGCCTTTTGGCAGATTTTGTGTTAGGAGCCGTTCTCCCTTTGTGAGCTTGCAAGCCAGCGGCACCACAAGGGTGGGCAATGCTTTTTTGTGAGCCTGCAAGCACTTCCAACCTCTTTTGTAGCCCTCAGAGAGCAGAGCCCCAGAAAGGGAGTATCTGACCATCACCTGCCCTGCACCTTGCCTGTACCTTCCCCATCCAGCCATTGTTTCCACCATGCACCACAGAGCTGCTACAAAAGAGTTTCCCTCCATGGCAACAGACACAATGACCAAGGTCCGGGTGGCTTTCTTCATCCTGGAGAATTTTTTCAATGATTTTACATCCCAACTCTCAGGGCTGACTCTACCTTACCGTAGTTTCCTATTGCACTAGCAGCTGGTTCCTCCACAGTCCAGAACAGCAGCAATAAGATCTCCTGCTCCCACTTCTGGCATATGCCAAAATTTGTGGAAGGGGTGTCAACCACTTCTGTGCTCCATCGGATTCCCTGAGACTCTTCTGTCCTTTCTAGAAGGGTTAAAAAAAATCTTATACATATCCTAACAGAAGATAGTTGGTCCAAGGTGGGATTAGGCTTATAGACACCAGAAGAACATTTATTCTGCTAAGGTCAGCCTTGGGGAGAACGCATGATCTGTTCTACTATGGCTAGATAGAGACTGAGGAGTTCTGGGAATCCAAGGAGAAGGAGGGGAAAAGGGGAACCAAGTTTAAAAAGTTAATGGGAAGGGGTTTTCTAGGTTTTTTTTCACACTTCTGCTCCCAACCCTAAGCCTTGTAATGCATACTGCAGGAGACAGTGTCTGCAGGTAGATGCAAGAATAGTCTTTGAGAAGACATTTGAAGCTACGTCTTGCTCACAGAGAAGCTAGCAGTATTGATAACCTGGAGTGATTTTTCTCCCTAACAGAAATTGCAAGGAGAGAAAACTCCAAAGAATATTAATGCTACTCTCAAGGAATTGTTTGGGATCATTCCCGGGGATGGGGATCCGCTGCAGGAGAGAGGCACCTACACATGCAGACGATGCGCCGTCGTGGGCAACTCTGGGAACCTTCGGCAGTCTCAGTATGGCCAAGATATTGACTCCCATGACTTTGTGCTCAGGTGAGTAGGCACCACCTCGGCTTCACATGTCTTTGTTAAGATTCATTGGTATTTTTGGGGACAAGTGAGCAAAGATTTCAGGGGCTATCTAGTGAAATCTGTACTTGGGTCAAATCTAAGTTCCAGGGATGTAAATTATGTGTGTTGGAGATACAACCTCATGTTTTAGCTTAGAAAAAGATGTTGATACTGTAGCTTGTTCTGCACTGTCCATAATTGCCTCTGTTAAAATAATATAGCTGAAAAAACATGCAGTTTTGAGTAAAAGGTATTTCTGCAGCTAGTACTCACAAGTGATCTTTTACACACTTCATTGACTGTATCAGATTTGACTTTCTTGCACTGGTTCATTCTTAAGCAACGGTGGGGTGGGAAAGCCAAAGTCACTTTTTTTGACGACTGGTTGGCTGCAGCTACTTTGTAAAGAGTTGCATTGCCTCTTCCTTTTGAGGCCATGAAGACTGGCTATTTTGCCCCACTGAAACGTAAGCGGGAACTAGGTAAGCAGATCTAATCGCCCAGCGGGCAGCCAAGATACCTGGGCTGACTAAGTTCACCTCCAACACATTGTCCAGCTTTCACACTTCAGCAGCGAGTACAGCGCAATTTGGGGAGCAATGCAGGGCAGGTCAGAGGGCCTGGAAGAGCGAGATTGCTATTGAAAATACCACATGAGGGATTATACTTTCAGAAATAACGTAACCTTTAGTAGGAAGCTGTACACTGAAGTCAAGAGTGAATCGCCAGAAGATCAACACTATTAAAACTGTTAAGCCACCTTAGGCCACTTGGCTTCCAATGTGGCTTGGACATGCTGTAGAGTCTTCAGATGACATCTAAACGTTCATGATAAGTCATTTCAGGAATTGATTCCTTCAGTCGTGTGCCTTACCCTCTGCCAAAAGCACCTCCCCAAAGGCAAAGGCAGCCAACCTGGTCTTCAGATCCGTGAAGAGAAGAGCCCTTGACATTAGTCCTGCAGGTTGCAAATGTAAGACAGCTGAGGTGCATTTATGCTTAATTCTGTGTCCCTTGCTATGGAGACAGCCCTATTCCTGTGTGGACTTTCTTATCTTGCCTGGCCTGTGTTTCTAGATTCACACAGAAAAGGTTTTGCTAGATTCAAAAGCTATTTTTTTGGAGTAGTAACTAAAGAGTAACACAGAGAGATGCGTGTTTCTGCTCTGAGGCCTTGCCCTTCCCGTAACCATGCATCCCTGGCAAGGGAGAAACTCTCTGTGACTTGGAATTGAACCTTCCAGTCTCAGATTTATATCTGAGCTATCTCAAGCCAGATCTGAAGGGATGGCGCAAGGTTTTAGGATTCACCATGGAAATTTGTGCAGAGAAGGTGACCCCTCTGTGTGTTAATCCAAACCCCAAAATCTCTGGTGACCTGATATTCACTTGCACGTGCTCTGGCAATACAGCCAAGTGCAGGAAAGAGCCAGGGAGTCTGAGGGGAGACCTCTCCATCCAAACACCGTGTTCCAGCCCACCTTTATTTGTTTAACTATCTGCTTTCATGACGGAAGGAAATTCCTGCTCGGTCCTTCCTGCCGTGACTGGGTGTGAACACGGCCTTCTGCCATGTCACGCAGGCAGCCCCACCACGGATGGTGGGGAAGGTACATGGACCTGAGGGCAGGTTGTGAGTAAGATAACTAAGATGCTACCCTTGGCTTTGTCCTGATGGAAAGAAACTCCCCTATTTTATACCTTAGACTGACTAATCTCAAGAAAAACATCATGTCTCATGCTTTACTAATATTTCTACGCAGTACAATGTGGGTCACTGGCAGGGAAGAGGCTAACTCAATAACAAGTCCACGCAGGCTCGCAGGCTATTCTTTCTACACTAATAACTCCCTTCGAGGGAGTTAGAATAAACTTAACTAATTCACCTGGGGGAGCACTGCAATAACACAGCCTGGCATAGACTTGATAAGCAGATGTTGCCTCCCCCATTATCAGTGACCAGGGCAGCGTGTTGTCTGGCAATGTACAATGCTCCTCATCACCTCGTCAGCTACATCGTTCCTTGTCCTCCCCGCATTTCTGCCAGGAGCTGAGCTAATGTCTCTGCAGAAGACTCCACTGGGCTGCAAAGAAATCCCATTCTGCTCAGAGCCAGTTTGGGGGCTTCCTCATGGTGTTGCACAGCACCATGGATTCATGCAAAGTTGGTCAGAGCCGCTTTGGGGATCTCTAATCTGCATTACACTGCACCACAGAAACATGCAAGTCTCTACCAGCGGGGAGCTAATGCATCAGGGAAGGAATTGCTGATGTGTCCCCAGATTTGCTTTCAGAAGTGAACACAAGTGTAGAGGCATTTCTGCAGTCCTGAGTTCAGAAACCCCCACTGATACACCCAACATAAGGTAGCCCTGTTTGGCCAACAGGTTTTGACCAAGCTCTGGTGGGCCCTGGGCAGATCTTCATGCACTGACCCCAGATCTACCTAAAGCACACCACATGTCTGGAGAGTGACCCTAAGTAGATGTACCAAAGTTGGAGGATATACTACAAAGTAAGGTTTGAGTAAATGATGTGTCAGCAGCAGGTCCTGGATTTGTCTACTGTGGGTTTGGTGCCTTCTCGTGGGATGACCATAAGAAATATTTGCTGCTTCTCATCACACATAATATGGTTTGTTACCTTGACCCTAGACATCCAAATACACCTGTACAAATGTGGGGGAATGAAACTGCAAGAAGTCAAGCTGATGGACTTTAGGGCAATGCTTTTCTCACCTACTGGAGGCTACAGTTTTAGGATGAAGGGAGATGAGTCCTCATGGACTTACCACTCTTTTGACTATCTCTCCGCTGACTGTAAAGGGAACACAGGGATGTGCTCTTAGATACACCTGCTTGGTAGACACTCCCATTCAGTCCAAGGAATCCCACACTAAGGCTGAGCTTTCATTTACTGCTAATGTATTCACATGGGTGATGGTCATTTCAGCCTGCTTGAGGACCCCTACCACCTGTCAAGGATGTCTAAAAAGCCTGCATACAGCACTCTCCTTAGCCATGGGAGCATTTTCCTGCCATCTCAAGCAAATGATTTGGGGAAGTTTCACACATGTTTGTACCTAGTTAATTCCTCTCCTGCTTCTTCACTCTCTCCCTTCTTACTTTTGGGCTGCAGAATGAACCGTGCTCCCACTGCTGGCTATGAATCCGATGTTGGGAGCAAGACCACTCACCACTTCGTTTACCCGGAGAGCTACAAAGAGCTGGCAGAAAACGTGAGCATGATCCTCATCCCCTTCAAAACCCTGGACCTGCGCTGGGTTGTCACCGCTCTCACCACAGGCACCATCAACTTGTGAGTAAGGGCAGGCTGAAAGGGTGGGAGCTCCCACACCTCATGTTGCTGTGCGAGATAAAAGCCTACACTGGGTAAATCCTGGCTTCTGATAAGGCCTAAGGGAGCTTTACAGACCCCCTCAGGTCGGAGTTCAGTCCTGAACACTTGCTTTCTAGGAAAAGCTTAATGTTATGGTGCAGTCTCTGAGGCAAAGAACCAGACCCAGCTCTTCACAGCCCCACACAGCAGTCTCAGAGAAATGAAAAGGGGAGTTTTTGCTGCTGGAGGCAGCCAGTTTGAGCAGTGGCTTCCTGGGCTTTGGGGTTCAGTGCCTCATTTTGGGCTTCTGCTCATCCTTCCTCCTTTCCGGTCCCTCAGGAGTATAGTGAGTGCAGCCAGCATGCCCATACCCAGAGGTACCCATCAGAAAGCTATCTGCAGAATCCGGTGTTTGGTGGGTTATTCATTTAGTGGTGGTTCTAGACACCTGGATTATCCCACCCGAGACATTTGGGTGGCCAAGTGGTCCTCCAACATACATTATCCCACTTGCAGAAGAGGACAAGGAGGCAGAGAAGTATGTGCAGGCTGCTCACGCAAGGCAGTGAGAGCAGAAGCAGACTGCAGCACTTAGTGCCCCATCCACAGCATCCTCCCGTGGACAGGTCGGTCAGGAGTTCGGTCTGCCTTTCCTGGCGGAACACAATTGAGTGCCGTGCAGAGGAGACACTGTTGTTTTGTGCATCATCTGTGTGCCTTAGCCTTCAATTCACGTGTTCTACCTGGCAATAATGTGCCACACTGGTATTTATTCTCCATTTCTTCTTTATGAGTGCTTTCAGAAGTAAATATCCTGCTTAATACATTTATGGCAGCGCTAGAATTAGAAATGTGAACAAAATGAATGTTTTTTTCTGGACGCCTGCTAGCAGATTCTCTCACTTCCTGTAAGCTGTTTTTTCCTAACCCAGAGAATGAAATACGTGACATTTGTACTGTGTGTAAGGTTATCTGCTGGGTGTAAAACCACAACCTTGTGGGATTGCTCAGTGACACCCTGTTACACATAGACAACAAGAGCAGATCAGTTTACTTTATTCCAGAGAGAAGTATTTCAAGACATTTCAACTTTTTTTCCCAATTTCAGAGTCTCAGAAGATTAAAAACTTGGAAAAGTATGTCCCTGTTGAGTGGGCATAAGACCCACTTTGCATTTTTAAGGAAAACTTTTTGATGGGACAACAAATGGAGTTTTATTTCTTCTTTTCTTTTCCTTTTCTCTCTTTGAAAATGCATTTTAGATTCTTTTCACTTCTTATTAAGATTCTCTTAACTTTTAACAAATCTGGTTTAGTCTCTTTTTAAGTTTTTTGCCACCAGCACTTAGTATATACAGTCATAAGTTGTCTTGAAAAAAATCCATCTTCAGGACACACTTGTAATTTGGAAAAATCAGCCCACTTCTTAGAAAACTGGATAAAATTTATCACCTTTTTTGCAAGGCTTAGGGTTTTTTTCTTTTAGAAACTGTATTGATAAAAAAGATTGAGAACCTCTGCCCTTAAGCCTGGATCTAAATCCTATCAGAAGCAACGGAAAGATCCCGCTGCCTTCAACAGCCTTTGAATGAAGCCCCTTGCTGCATCTTTGTCATATCTGCACCTGCACTGGGAAGAGGAGCCCACAAAGGGCCAGTTGCTGCCATCATCACCCATCCGTGTTTCCATCACTGTCACTGCTCTGTGCCCAGATTGCAAAGCTGTTCACTATTTTTTTGTCAAGTATTTACCTTCAGAAGTGGCAGCAAGTAGGTTGCAGTGGCAAAGTTGAGTGAGCCCTTAGCCTATCGGGAAGATATAACTGCTTGACTACAAGGCAGTCACAGCACATGAAAGGAAAAACATCTTTGCTTAATAAATTACAGGATATATTATGTCTTTATAATCAGATTGTATACATGGGCTTGGTAAGCGTCTGGTATAAATTAGTGTGTGAGTAACCACATGGAAGAAATATCAGTATTTTAAGATTTTTGCCATACTCAAAGGGGGGAAATTGCATAATTAATAAGCTGGTACATGGTGGAATAATAAAACCAGAAATTTGTAAGCACACAAATCATAACAATATATGTAACATAATTTTAGGCTAGCAGAATAAACCTATGAGCACGCATTAAACACACAATGTCAGATACAGTGTATAAAGAAATTGTTGACTGTACATTTGTAAAGGGGAGAAGGCATGAAATAAAAGTAAAACCCATCTGAAATGCGGTAGTTTAGAAGAAAAGAAATACTCACCTCCTTACCCCAACCTACATGGCCATCATGCCTAGTGCACAGGCTGCATAGTATCAATTGAGGTTAGGTTAACAACAACCTAAGTGCACTCATAGTTAAAAAGATAAGCATCCTGTATTGATTAGACTTTTACACAATGTTTAATTTTCTGTATCCCATTCAAATGAAGTAATAATTTCCTAAGACTCAAAACCTGTGAATTAATCATATACTCCTCCCAGTAGTATTTTAATTCAAGCAATTTTTACAGCTCAAAACAAAAGCCAAACTGCAGGTGGCCTTAATATTAGATTGAATTGATAGCTGAATGATTCTCTCAGACATGTCCCATTTGACTGATGGATGTCCATTCCAAAGTTGCTCACTAAGACTGAGCATTATCCCAGAAAAGACCAAGAAAAGCCTTCTGGGACAGAAAACCTTCAGGCCATCATCAGTCATATATATAGCCTAGTTGCCTTAACTTGCCTTCTGCAAGTCTTTTAGGAATCTCCATAGTGAAAAAAAGCTCCATGCATCTCTGCTTTGTTTGGCAAAGAGCAATTTTTATATTCTTTAAAATGTTCCATATCTTCCACTTGGGTCAAGGGTACAGTAAATGTCCTGTACAAGGTGGCCAGTAATGATGGCAGGCTTCACTAGAGCCCTGCAAAGTGGCCCATAGAAGATGTTTTCCAAATTATATGTATTCTACCTGTAGCCACCTTCATCACAGGCTTCATTCTTTGTTCAGTTCCTGTGTAGTATTTCTGGGTTACTAACTCCCTGACTGCTATGCAGCCCAGGTTTTATATGATCATAATGGCATAGGTCTCCATTCATTCTTAATCAGGGTGCCAATACTTTCTGTGCAGGTGTATGAAATTCTGCAGCCACGTGACAGCAGGATTTGGGTACTGCTTCTGAAAAAATGAAATATCCCATGATTAAAATGCCTAACGTGTCACCTGACAAGAGCTACAGTAGTCTTCTGGTTGGAGCAGAGCTGTCTGCAAATACTGTCTTGAACACTGCTTACCGTTCTCTTTGGTCTTCTACTGTACCTAGGTAGATGCCCATGAAGTATGTCCCCTTGCTTCCTCCACATCACCTTTTTAGAAAAGATTGGCTGTTTATTTATATAATAATGAGATTTTACCAGCAAAGAAGCCTTTTTGTTTTCATAACCACAAAAACGACGTGGGATCACCAAGCCTACTTCTATTGACTTCACTAATCGAGGTCAGGCGTGGGAAGCAGATGCAAGGGCAGATTTGCTGAGAGCAGATTAAGAAGTCTGCATGGTTGTCCCTTTCCCTGTGTCTTGTGTCTCATCTCGGGAGGGCTGGAACCCACCCGTCACCTATCCCACTGCATCCAGCCCAGAGCAGGGATCACAGCTCAGGGATGCCCAGAAGTACTTAAGGAGATGAAGACGTCGCCAGGTCACCACTGGTTCAGGGAGACTTAGACTAATGTTTCAAAGTGGTGATGTTCCATAGTTCAAAGAGAAATAAAACCGTAATGACAGGAACCTTGTCGTTACCAAAAATCAAGTGAAAACCTTTTAGATTGAACTAATGGAAGGCTTTTGTGATTTACCACAACCCATCTAAAAAGCATGCAAGGTATATTTTGGGATATACTCCAATTACAAAGCTAGGTCACCAGAATTTTTTCACTTGAAACAAAATCGGGGAGATTTTTTTTTTTTTACAGCACTCATGATAAGCTGTGCAATGCCAGCATGCACTGTGCATGAGATATGGGGAAGAAAAGATTTTTTTTGTTTTCAAGACATGACTCGTGATTTCAACCCAGTCATAAGGTATGACTTGGAAGTTTTATGCTGGGAACTGCAGGAAGCCTTCAGCATCCCTCTGGGGAGGAGGGAAATAGCTTGCTGGTGAGGGGCTGTGTACTGGGAATGCCCGAGTTGCACATAACCACAGAAATTATGAACTCTGCTACCACCTACATTGAAAATAATGCAGTAGCTACAAGTATTAGGAGGGGAAAAGTCTCCCCCTGGTGGGAAAAGGTTTTTCTGCCATGAAATTACATGGAAAGCCCCATCATCAGAGTGCAACAGTCGTGATCCAAGAATTAGAAGTCATGGGCTCCACTTAATATTGACTCTACAGTATATTGTTAAATAAATCTTTGGTGTCCTACTGTCAATAATTAACTTGAAAATTTAAAAATGTAATGGCTTCCTATAAACTTGCTTCTGTGACAGCTCAGTTCTTTTCATGCTGTATCACTTAATTGCAGCCTCATTTTCCAACAACTTCTTGAATTTATTACTTTCAAATCATTTGAATTTATTACTGTACATGAAGAGTATTCTTTTTTTCTTTGGAAATACCTAAAAATATTAATTATATTGAGCTTTTATTAATCTGGGCATTGTGTTTTCTTTCTTTTAACAGCACATATGTTCCAGTTCCACGGAAAATCAAAGTCAAAAAAGAGAAGGTGAGCAATGCTGGTTTGCGAATTTGTTCTTCTAATCCATTTGTAGTTCTTTTGTCTCTTGGGTCAAACTGCAAGAATCCAAGGAACCTCTTGACGTTCATAAAAACTGCAGCCAAAATACACACACTTTACAAGGCTCAGCTAAGCTAAAGGTTTAGTTCCTGTGTGCCATTCAGGCCATAGATCAACCACTAAATAACTGAGGCTGGACAGAAACTGCTCTTGTGACTATGCCATTGCATTACCACTGTTCTGGAGGTTTCATTGCTTCCTCTGGTCCTGCTCAGGGAGATTTAACGTGCACTGTTGGCCAACAGTGCTCACCCTTCACAGCAGTTGCTCTGTTCCCACCCGTTGCAGTCATTTGACACTTTGAGCTGTGGAGAGCCTCTGAAGTTTTTTTAAAATAATTTGACTATTTGAACTCCAAGGATGTTCCTCACTCCTGGGTCAGTTCCTTGTCATAAGGAGCTAAGTGAACTCTGAACAAAGATGTGTGTTTTCAAGTCAGTGGAGAATTCATGATGCTATCAACGGCTCTTGGGGAGGGCTCTTAGCCCGCAGCTGTAATAATAACTACCTGCACCCAATTAAACAAGCTTGGAGACTGGGCTCAGGCCAAGTCCATGCTGGTTTTGTCCCAGGTGTATTAATACTGTCCCAGGCAATGTTGAAGCAAGGTTTGGAGCATAGCACAGACCAGGGAATATTCCCTGTTTTACACTGGGACAGAACTGAGCAATGTGGACACGATCTGTGCCATGCCACTTCCCTCAAGGCTAACAAAACACCTCTCACCCATTTTATTTCATAGTGCGGATGTGTAGAAGGCAATCAGTCAGGGGACCTCACTTCTCTGAGAAGGTCAAAGAAAGATGGACAAACCTGGTGCCCACCCTACAGCAGTGGGAAGAGAGCCCATCCCACGCATACTGACTCATTGCCCAAGTATGCTGTGGTTTAATAGACATGCCCTATGGCTGGAGGCAGGCTTTCCCATGCAGCAGGGTGGTCATGCCCATGTCTCACCTTTAGCCACCATGCAAAGACTTGTTTTATTGTAGCTGTATCCTTTGGGGATGTAACCAAGGCAGGCTATGGAGAGGAAAAATGTTTCTTCCTCCACAGACCTTCCAGCAAAACAAAAGTCTCATTCTCTCGGCCTTTCGAGAGGCTGATTTTCAAAGGAGCTCAGGCTCCTAATGTCGCAAGGGTTGGTAAAGTTTGATATTAGCCCCGGAGCATTAAAATTACAAATTAAAGCACATGTCCTTCATTCAGGAGGTCTGCTTTTGCCAAAGGCTTCAGATGAGACCTTTTAACCAGTATCAGTTTATATCCCTGTGCTTCCAACCGTGGACCTCCAGGGGGTATTAAATAATCACTTAGCTCATCCCTACCTGTTGTGGGGAACACAATAACCTCTGAAAAACCCTCATGAGATGCACTATGGCAGGTTGTTAAACTCATGTCACAGTTGAGTAGCACCAGCCCAGGGTACGACTGGTGATATGCAGCAGCTTCCCGAGCAGGGAGATGAGAAGTTTGTATTTCTTATCACACCATGCAATGCTAAACACCCTGTGAGAAGCGATTACACACAGATACAGTATCAGCAATTAACCTCTGACTTTATAAAAGGAAAAGCCCTGCAGCTAACCAGATAGCACTGAAACACTGTCACTCTAATTACAAACGCAGCATGGAGGGAAAAGCCTCTCTTTGCCACATTCAGGGAAGGGGGTTGAAACCAAGGGCTCCCACCAGTCCTTGGATTTACTGTACACTCAGGTCTGATCTTAAGTAAGTGCTCTGTCTTCATTAGATGGCCTCATAATTTCCCCAGGAGATAACCAAGTGCGATTTATCTTTTGTAAAAAAAAAAAAAAAAAAAGCATAGAAAAATAGCATGTTTGGGAAACGAGAGAAATGCAGCTGATACAACCTGATAGGCTTCATGATAGTTTACACCTGACCCCTGGTTTCCTTAGACCTGTACCTATAGACATACCAAGACATGGTTGGCATATTGTGCAGAAGATACAGTTGCTCCTACATTCCCACCCAAATTACAGTTGGACTGGATGATGTTAAGGGTCTTTTCAAACCAAAATGATTCCATGATTCTGTGAAATCGGGCATGGCATCTTACGCTTGCCTTGCTCAGCCCTCCAACTCCCCAGAGCTCATCTGCATTACAGCAGGATGCTGCAGGGACAGTTGAATGCCTGATTTTCTTCTCGCTTGCGCCATTTCATACACATTGGTTTCAGTAAGAAGCACCCAAGATTTACATTAGTGTAAGCAGGTGAGGTATCAAGACCAAGGAAGGAATATTCTTGTGTAATTGTCCACGGGAAATATTCTTCAATGCATTTAACTATACGACTGTATTTTTTACTTTCACCTGCCCTCAGGGAATAACTATTATTCCTTTGTCCCCTACCCCAGTGTCCTTTAGGGATGACATGCTACTGTTGTTTTTTCCTAGGGTATTTTATTAATGAGTCTTTCTCTCCAATTTTGCCTAGATCCTGGTTTATAATCCAGCTTTTATGAAATATGTCTATGAAAACTGGCTCCAGTATCATGGGAGATACCCCTCCACAGGCCTTCTGTCTTTGATATTTGCACTCCATGTATGCGATGAGGTAAAGTCTGGCTATGTTTGGATATATGGATAAAAAATCAGGACGTTCCATACTGAAGTGCCAGGAACATGCCCTGGCCACTCACTCAGCTTTTATTTCCCCCTCTCCATCTTCTCTGCCATTTGCTTCTTCAGACAGATGCAGAGTCCTCAGCATCAGTTCTCAGACACCAGGTCAGCTCTACAAAATCCTGCAAGCATGGGTCTGTCAGCATGGGGGTTAAAAATCACTATGCTGGAAAAATCCCTGGCCTGGATACAGTTCTATTAATGAAAGAGAGCTTTTGTCACCTAGGCCTGTGTTGCTTGGAGAGGTGATGGAAATATTCCTAATGATGCTGGCAGAAACTGTACCATAGTCAAGGCAGAGAGGAGGGGTGGCTTGGGTGGAATCTCTTTTCTGGTAAGCAGGCAATGCACAAGGCTCTGACATTACCAAAAAGAACTTAAAACCAGCTAGTATTTGGGTGGGTCCAGGTGTGGGTGGGTTAGGGTGCTTGTTTTGTGGGCTATGACCCACTCAAACCCAGCCATATCCCCCCTCTCAGTTTAAATAAATCAACTGTGACGGTTGGACTTTTACGACTAGAGGAGACAGGCATAGCCATCGATGAATGAGCCTTTGGGAGACGAAAGGCCATAGGTGTATACACACACAAAGTACATAATGTCCATCTGCCTCTGAAGTGGCTGCAAATGTCATATAATTAAGCACATAAGTGGGCGTCGACATGGGTCATCATTTGGAAGACTAGGAGCAAAACCAAAAATTTTCCACTCTTTGTGGCCTTAACCAGCTAAAGAGGAGATTCAATTCCCAAGCCTCTGACCTCCTGAGGTCAAACATCAAGCTTAGGGGACAGGAATGTGTTTTTCATATCTCTAAACAAGAATTCATGGAGAGAAATTTCCTTTTCTGTCTGAGTTCAGGTACGGTGGTGGTCTCAGCATAGCTTAAGATGTAATGTCCCTTGAGTAGGCCTTGGTCATTCTTCTGTGGTTGCATCGTCTCATGCAGCAGAATAGCTTGGCATACCGCCGAGGTCTCCGGGTGCTGCTGCCTGTAGATAAACTGAGAATCAAGAGAGTTTCTTCAACGTTTCAGACGAAGACCAGTTGCTTTGCAGGCCATAAGACTAGTTCTCTCTTACTTCCTAGGTGAACGTGTACGGCTTTGGAGCAGACAGCAAAGGACACTGGCATCACTACTGGGAAAACAACGCTTCAGCTGGGGCTTTCCGGAAGACAGGTGTCCATGACGGGGATTTTGAGTTCAATGTAACTTTGACTCTTGCCTCCATTGAAAAAATAAATTTTTTCAAGGGCAGATGACCCTGGCCACGGGGAGAAGTGGGGGCTGCAGTTTCCAACGTGCAGCAGAACCAAGCTCAGTGAAGATGATCTGGGCACCAGCCAGGTTTCAATGCGTGTATCTGCGGTGGATTCGGAGCGTCTCACTGCTGCAATGCTCACCGCAGGGAGCTCAGCCGAGGACCGGCTTCCACATCGCACGTGATTTCCTATCTACGGATAGCTGGAAACTACCAATCAGTTGTGGGAATAAATGAATCTCTGCTTAGGCTCTGCGGCTCAATTCTTGAATTATTGATGAAAGATCTGCCTGTTGCAATTAGGGGAAACATGGGCACAGGAACTGCTGTTTGTGTGTCCGTTCTTTCCTCCAGTAAGGCAGGAGATCCTTGAAGAAGAGTGAAAACAACTTCTGGGACTTGAGACCCACTAGGGCAGCTGTGAACATCATAGTAAGGATTACCTCAAAGAAATGAATTCACTTCTGCTGTTGATCTTCTTTTTGAACTGTCTCTGCTGTTTCCTCTATTCTGATTTTGTGCTGTATTAAGCAAAAACATGATGAAGTTGCCTGGAGTAGTAAATATCACAGCCATTGCCTCATTCTGCATTGATAGTGTCTAGAAAATATGGATCAAATCATCTCTGATCATATATTATTTAATATTGCTTCCTACACAGCCATAATGAGACAGAAGACAATACTGAAAACTCCAGCAAAAAACTGGCCTTTTTAGCCACTTGTTTGTTTGTCTTGTTTGGTTATATATAATTTTTCTTTCTTCTTTTTTTTTTGGTGGAAAATACTCTGGAATGCTCATTTTTATTTAATCAGTTTAAGGTTGGAAAGTGGACTTTTTCCTTTCAGTCGTTTATATGTGCCTTTTATAATTGTGCAACAGATGTGATTTTTTTTTTAAGATGACAAACCCTAAATTAAACTTTTTTATAAAAGGGGGGAAAATTTACCAAAGTTTAGCCTCCATGTGGTATACTTTTGTAGTCAAAAACAATAATAACAGCTCCTATATTGTATTTGAGCAAACACAAACAAGACTAATTTTTAAAGGTAGGTTTTACCTTTTTTTATGGGAAAATATTCAGAAGTTCCAAGGAAACTTTTCTTCTTATTTTTTTACAAATTGTATCTCTTTACAAGGTCTCTATCTGAAATGGAAGAAATGTCATGGGTTGGGATACCAGCTAGTAATACAATAGGAATCTTTTGTTCTGTAGCACTGTAGCAGCATCTACAAGGACATTATCTACGCAAGCTGATCCTACAGTGTAAGCCAGACTTCAAAATTATGTGCATCTCTGGAGGAATGAGTGTATTAATGTCAGTACCTCGAGGCAGTGAGAGGAGGGAAGTGACAGTGGAGATTTTATAACCACAGATTTTTGCTGGAATCAATGCATTTAATCCTCAAGGACAGATAAAGTATGAATCCAAGAACAAAGTTTAGGTAGTGAAGAATGGAGAACAGTGTTTTTTTTTCTTCCTGATATCATGAAAACAGGATTCATGGATTATTGACCCATTTTCAGCTCTGGTGAAGCCAATGGAGTTCGTGCCACAGACTTCAAGGGACTTTAGATCAGGCTTGGAAAAAAATGGCATATTTCATTTTTAGTGTATTACGATGGTTGGGGTTTGTGCCAATTTAGAAATCATCATCTAAATGACTTGTCTTTCATGCACCAGTTGTGGCAGCATGTCCAAGCAGGTAAGTATTTGAGCTCAGTGAAAGCCCAGCCCTTCGACAAGTGACGTGCTTCAGTCCAAGATTTATCTATCCCCTTGTCTTTCCGTGCCAGTTGTTAACAGTGAGCTCCCCTCCAAGGCAGCAGTTCACAGCACGATGGCACGGTCAGCTGGAATATCCCTATTTTGGGCCACAGCACCACTCACCAACACGAACTGCTTTACCCATGTGTGTATGACCGGACTCGCAGCGTATAAAGAGCCGAGGGTGCCGAACGTCTGTGCAGGGAACTGAGCTCCCTTTGCTGTAGACACGTGACCCTTCGGTTCAGCGATATGGAAAGGGCAGGATCTTCAAATCCTCGTGCTGAGATCTCTTCATGATCCTCATGTCAAGAAGCCCTTTCCCAGCATGGTGGCCAGCAGAACTCACCTGCATGTCACAGGCGCAGCAAATTCAATGGGCTTACTGTCTACTACATGTCCTTTGTAAAAGAGCGAAACATTTCTACCTGAACCATGTTTGTTTGTTTGTTTTAAGCATTCCCACTATTTAAACTGTTGTTAATCCATATGCTTCTGGTGAGATGTCACAGTAATACAAGCAAAGGAACTTTAAGAGGAAAAAGACTCCATGGAAGACCCCAGTGGTATCTTTACCCTGTGGCTGGATTTTGGAGATACTTTTTTCATCATGAGCTTCAAATGTTTTATTTTTATTTTTCATGGACAGATGTCAGTAATTCAGAAACATTTCATTGCTGTTTCAGTCATTTTTTAGAAAGAGTTGGAAGAAAACTCCTAGTGGTTTGGTACCCAAATCCCATTGATTTTTTTTTTACCTCACAGGTGTCAGCTTGGGAGCAAAGAAAGTGGTAAAAAAAATCACCTATCTTTTACCCTCTGTTGTTCTGGAAGTTTCCTTTTGCTGTCCAAATTAAATTTCCAATTTTCCCCTGAATATTCTGCCTCTGACAGCACATACGAAACATCGTGGCTCATACTATTGTGGATAGATTTGGTGTCTTCATCATGGAACAAGCTGCAATTCCCATTTAATTCTCTTGCCGACAGCAAGCACTAACTGTGTACCACTGCTGTCTATTTTTCAGAGTGTGAGGAGAGCAGAGAGTGAACCTCTCCGGCTGCAGGTTGAGGCATAGTCTGTGCCATCACATTTCCATTCCAGAGGAACTTTTTCTTGAGTCCTTCAGGCAACTGACTGTTGTTTTAGATCTTTGTCTCAGTTTCTCCACAATTTTGCTGCTCTTTCAAATGCCTTCAGAATAAGGAGATACCAACAGATGACGCTGAGGGAAGAATTAATTCCCACTGCCAATGTTGAAGACTGTCCTGTTTCCTGCTAGAAACTTTCTGGGTTTATTTTGTTTAAAAGGACAAAGGAAAACATTTAGCAACATGTCAAGGCTTCAAACTCTTGGACTGTATTTGCCACCACTGCAAAGTCTCTGAAGCACTCCTTGAGTGTGTGTTATGTTTTTTACCAAAGCCAAATCTCTTGAGCACTTTTTTTCTCACATGACCAGATTTTCTTCCTATTTTTCTTTGACTACATGATTGATTATGTTTGGGGTTTTTTTCCCTGATGGTGGGGAGTCTCACTCAATCATTCTTTGACATATTATTTATTTAATTTTTCAGTATGATATGAATCAAAATAAATTTTTTATTGTAATCAAATCAAAGGTGTTTCTCTCTGTGCACACTTTTTCTTCCCGCAATATTTCCATTAGCTCCTAGAACCTCCTCTGTCACATAAGAGTGTAATGAAGCCTTATTCCACTTCCCTCCCACCCATCCCTCGGGTGACATCAGCATGCTTCAGGTTGCTGGAAAGCTTGTGGTCATGGGTATCACACTGCCCAGCTTATGGCAGCTCTAGGCCTCTCTGGAGAACAAAAATTAAACTTTGTATGGATCTTTGCTTTATTTAGGTGATATATAAGGGAAATTAAGGCAGACTCAGAAATCAGTGGCTTGAGAAGAGATTCAGCTCACCTGTTCTTTGGGACTGACAGACCTGGCTTCTTTCATAGGGGAGATGCTGAGGATTCACCCCAGGTCCCTATTTTAAGGGCCTAGTTTAGCTGGTGTGATCACACAAGCACTTTAGTCATGGATGGCCTAGGCTGTCCATTGGAAGAAGCCCATCTATGAGATGGACATCTTTGATCGGGTATCACTTCAGCATGCCACACCACCTCATCTGCATGACTGTGGCTTTACATGGGAAGACTCCACCTTAACTATTTCTTGTGGACCTCATAAGCTGCTCCATTTCCTTGTGCACCGTTTCCATTCATTGTTTAAGTGAGTGAGTAGGGTAGATGGCCTAGCAGTGATGCAAGTTGCCCATTAAAATGCAACCACCCTGGTTGCTTAGTGGTAGAAGCTCGAGAAATCATCACAGGGCAGCTCAGGAAGGTCCCGTTCAGATACAGGCAATGGTCTGATGGTCACCGTAAGAGCTGCTTTCCAGTGGGACCTTCAGAAGACCAAGTTCTCGGGAACTGCTTCACACTTTGCTTTTCAACCCAGGCTCTAGGCAGGCTGCATCAGTGAGAGATTAACTACTGTTGATGGATACAACCCAGCCAGCATCACAGTTGTTGAAAATGAGTGGGAAGTAGAGGCGCAGAAGTCTGAGAGCTATCCCAGTCACTTCAGGTCCCAAAGGCTGGTTTCTGCCCAGAGCTATAACCAGGCTGGTCACAGGGTTGTTCCAGAGAAAGGAGTGCTAACCTGGGATGGCTTTTGAACTGAACTGTCATTCACAGTGGCTCTGTACCTGCATACTTGCCACTGTGCAGAGATGCAAAGCATTTGCTCCTCTGTCATCCTCAGCAAAGCAAAATAACGCTGGGGAACAGCTTGCTCTTGAAAATCATTTTGCATTTTGCTTAATGTCCACTCACAAGAAGTGGACTGAAATGGAGCTTCCAGGTCTGAAATGATTTTGTCAGGAAAGTAATTTGCATAAAATTACAATCTGAAGACCCACTGAGACCAGTAAGACAGGCAGCAGCGACAACAGCAACATCCAGACAGATGGACCGACCACAGGAGTTGGACAAAGGACTTTGCTTATACCATCAAATGAAGAACAAAAGTACCCACAGGGGAACAATATGGCTTCACTTCATGGCATGGGTTCCTTTGATGGCTCACATTCAGGATAGCAATTAAACCCAACAAATGAAAAGGCAAGGGAGTCCCTTGCCACTTTTAAAAATCTCTGTTTTCACTTCTCTTTCCTAGAGACATTCAGGGAGCAGATCTCATTACATTTTGTTATCTTCAGGCAATGTGAAATAAAATGTGGTTCACACAGTGAAAAGTTCTCCAAGGTTAGGTACTTGTATGCAGAGGTAAATCTCTGGTTTTCAGTTTAATTTTCTCCTATAGGAAATTAACTATGCTGCTTTACTCCTTAGTTTCTACGGTAACCTTTGCCTGGCAGAATATAAATATATCCATATGGGAATTTGTTTAGACCTGTGACATTAACACTCCTACTAAGACAGGACATTTCCCAGAATAGTTACTTTTTCCCACATAATCAGAGACTCCAGAGTTACACAGCAACTACCAGCTGCCTCCCTGTTTACCCAAACACTAAAGCAGTAAGAAAAGCATCCTGGCTTATGCCACTAACACTGCATCCTGCAGCACCATGATGTTCCTCCAAGGACACCCCAACCAAGCCTCCAAATCAGGTGTTACATCAAGGAGCCCCTTATGGCAGTTTCTCTCCATGTGGCTTTTTGTGTTCCCCTTCTTGCTTTCTTGGCCTCAAAGAGGTGTCACCATCCAGTGGAAGCTGCATATTGCTCCCCCAGCCCAAACCCACAGTTTGGGGCTGGGTGTTTGAATGGACTGGCTGTACTTTGAAGCATGCCCAGCTTGTAGCCACATCATGCATTCATCCTGCACACATGCCTGGGTGGCTTTCATATGGTAGAAAATAATGGAAAGAGTGATTTCCACTCCTATTTCTCCTTTGAGTGTCAGAGAATTTTGTATAACTCATCCTCACATTCAGATATCAGAGGATGGGGATGTGTGAGCAAGCTCTGCAAGACACTGATGAGGCACCGAGCTTCTGCCTGCAGCGGTGGAGTCACAGGCAGAGTCATGGGAACAACTGATGACTGATGGTTCATCACTGGGGACATCAAAGAGCTGGCTGCGGGGAGAAGTTCTGCAAGCTGACCCTCTGTCATTTGAGGGTTTGATTTGAATAAATAGGAAAGGAAATAGAAATAAACAGAAGTAAAGGTCAAGACAGGCTAAATAAAAATACAGTCAATAAAGCTTCAATAAAACCTTAGGAAAAAAAGGTAGCATTTTAACATTTGTTTGGTCCATCAAAGTAGGTGGGCCAGGAGTGAATTAGGCTGGTGATGCTTTTAGGCAACACATTGTGATTTGACCCCAGCCAGCAGCAACCACCCGCACAGCCACTCGTTCACTTCCCCCGTGCCACCCCTTGCCCCAGTGGGACAAGGGAGAGAATAGGAAGAGCAAAAGCAAAAAAACTCATGGGTTGAGATACAGTTTAATCAGTAAAGGAAGACAAAAAACCCAAGCTATGTAAAGGCAATCAATCAATCACTCACCACCTCCCACCAGCAGAGCAACACCCAGCCAGTGTCTGAGCAATTGCCACCTTGGAAAACAACCCCTCCTCCTCTTTCTCCTTCCATCCCAGTTTATTGCCCAGGTTGACATTACATGGGATGGAATAACCATCTGGGACAATTCAGCTCAGCTGTCCCAGCTGTGTCCCCTCCCAGCCTCTTGCTCACCCCAGCTGAGTTATTGGGGGGGAGCAGAGTGAGAAACAGAGAAGGTCTTGACATTGCACTGTTCAGCAACAGCCAAAATTCTGGTGTGTTATCAAGAGTGTTTTATCCACCAACCCAAACCACAGCATTATGTGGGCTGCTATGAAAAAAGTTAACTCCATTCCAGTCAGACTAAAATAAACTAGAGACTTAAAGAAGTCTATGGATTCAAGAGGTGCTAAGACCTTTCCTGCTGTCTGAGAGCAGGTGATACCAACAACACCTGAGATAAACCTTTAGGTCAAATTTAAACCATACTACCTCAGTAACTAGTTGTTCCCAATTATTCACCCATCCCACAGACAACCCACTGGAACCAGGTGAGATTACTTCTCCCCATTAGCAGGAATGACATTCAAACTGAAAAAACTAGGAGCTGCTTCAGGAGGAGTGCAGCCAGGGGCACTGGTGCCAGTTCTATTCTTGTTACTGTAGGAGCTGGAATAATATTTGAAACCAACAGGCAGGGGCAATGAGAAATCACTGTTTTATGTGGCTGTGTGCTTGGTGTTTGCCAACGCTTCCTTCCCTGAAGGTGTGTGCCATTCCACCAGCGATAGTGGTGGCTTCTTGGGGGCCAAGGGAACTTTGCTGCTTGTCACCAGTTGCGAGTCTGGCCCACAGCTTAGCACAGAGATCCAGCAGATGCAAGTCAATGAGGCTGGAACAATGTTTTTATTTCCCATAATAAGCAAAGGAATGGGAAACACCAGCATGCACACAGATTAATGGGTCTCTGAGCAGTGAGGTGTGATTAACTCATTTCAGTCAGCGCTGGGGATCTCAGCACCTCATTAGCTTTTTCATTAATGGTTACAACTAATATCTGATTAGCGTCTCTGTTTCACCAGTAATGAGTTCTCCTTCTTAATGGAGATGGAGTTTTCTACTGGGTGACGGTGAAAGGGAGGGAGAGGAAAGGAGCCCTCTAATTACTGTGCTAATGGGGCACCTTGCCATTGCCATCACTGACCCGACTGTCCTCCCTGTACGCTCGTAACTGTCCCCGCCACCTTGGCGTGGACATGTGTGTGATGTGCCAAGCATGCTCAGCAAGCCAGAGGGGAGAGGACCCAGTTCTGGTTCCTGAAAAAGAAATCAGGCCAAGCTGCACGACAGTAAGTGGGACAACTTTGGAAGTACCGTCGCCCTCCCTGGGCTAATGGGTATGAGGGGCAACGAGTGACTGGAGGTGCACAGGGAAGGGAGAAGGAACACTGGATACAGATACGAAGCAACAGTTGCTTTCACATGGAGCGCTCAGTGCAGCCATTTGTTTTCTAAAAGATTTTAATAATTTCCCCACTAGAGCGTGCTGTTTTCCTGTTCCCATGAGTTATCTGGTGCTTTCTGGAGCACACAGCTCTCTTATAGCAGCGTGTGTCACATCACCGGCTCAGAGCTTGTTCCCTCCTGACACTACTATCTTCACAGCTATAAAGCTTGTTATTTACAAAATCTATCTATTTTGGCCTCTGGATGAGAACTAAATGCAGAAGTCCACTGGCCAAGGAGGGGATGGGGCAGCACGAGATAGGAGAAGTCCTGCAAGGCTTCACACCCTGCGGGTTTACATCAGTGTGGTTATCCATGCAGTTTTCCTTTCCTGCTTTGAGAGGGGATGACACTCCCAGCTATGCGCCTGTTGTCTTTTGTGCTCACCCTTTAGAAATGGTCGTAATTTAAAAACAAAACAACAACAAAAAATATTCTTCCTTTGAAACTTAATTCCCTAACCAGGGACAAATATTTGAGACTCCTGGCTATGTGGTAATGCTCAAATCTTTTTAGCTGGGGATGTAAAAGGCTTTAGTTATAGCAGATCAAAATGTCCTTTGTGGACCATAAAGACAACTCGGTTGTTTCTAACAGGACTTGCATGTTACGCTACCAATATAATCAGCTTGTGTAGTTTTGGATTTATTTGTTCTCAGCTGTAGTACCCAGATGTTAAATGAGGGGTAGATATATTGTAAAAAGCAATCAATGCTGCAAATTAATTATCTGGGTTCAATGAAAGCAGAAGCCCTATCTGGTTGCTGACTGCCAGCAGCGCGTACGCTCACGCCTCAGCCGTGCCCCAGAGCCGAGGCAGAGGGGAATGCCCCGTGGGAAGCGGTGGGAACCACTTGGCAGAGCGCTGGGCAGGGACTCAGGGGTTGTGGCTCCTGCCTTGGGCCCCAGGACGGCTCCGCTGGGTGACCACACCAAGTCCCATTGCCTGTCTGCTGCAGGGAAAAGGGCGTCCATCTGGGGCACCCCTGGGGACGGCTCTGGCTGGGGCACGTTGGCATCACCCATCATCCCCCACAGGGATGCAGAGCTGCCTCCCACTCACCTTATGGGAGGAGATGCTTGTGCCAAGTCTGAGAGACCGACAAAAGAGCCGGACCCAGTGCAGCACGTTCAGCCTGCATGGGAAAGATGTACCTCCCATGGTGATGCTGGGCCCTTTCCAGGGTGTGTGGCAGTAAGCCCCCCCATTTAAAATTGTCCTATTTGAACAGCTACTGCCTTCAGTTTTAAATTTCCTGTCCAAATACTTCATTAGGCCCCTGAGTTTTCAATATTGTGATACCAGTACGGTGAACAATTGTTCTACTTCATCTCTTCTGCTGAATACTTCCATAGTCCACCCATCATTTTGAGCTGAAGAGTTTTTATTTGTTATTCTCATTCTTTGACCATCTCTGAGATCTGTTTGAGGCCTCCCACCTAGCCCAGTAACTCCCATTCATTGGCCAGATCCTCACAGCTGACCATGGGTGATGCAGGATTACAGCCCAGGGTAAAATTGGCTAGCCCAGCTTGCGGATGCTCTAGCCGCTATTGCATTGCTTAGCTTCCTGCTGTTTTCAGCAGCATGGGAGCTTGTCCTTACTCATAGCCCAGGAATAGCAAAAGCCCAGAGCAGGCAGGGAAAGGATGTGCTGGGATTTGTAACAGGACTTTTCCCTTCTGAGAGTATGCTTCATTGAAAATAATCCTACCCTGGGTCATCTGCATTTAGGGGCAGTTAGGGTACATTGTGGTGACCGTGCTGACCTGTTTGCAAGGGTAAGACTAAGCTGTTTGCCCAACACTTCCTTCGTGATAATGAAAAGCACGGTAAGGCTCAACTCACCAGTTCTAGACATCTGTCCAGGAATAACCCACTATTCATTCCTGTGGCTACATCAACACTGCTGATACTTCATTTTGGGGAGCTGGCGTCACCCATAGTGCTGAGGACCAGTTCTCTCCAGCTGACTGAGCACATCTATGCTGCTTAGCACTTAACCCTGCATCTCCTGTCTGCCCTGAGTACCGTCCCTGTAGCCTTAAAGAAGAATTATCACTAAAAACATATATGTATTTTAGGTAAAAGTATGTGAAACAACATGAGAGTGCTGCAGCAGTACCATCAGAGTGGGATTCCTATGACAGAAAGCTGAACGTTTCTGTTGTGTTCCCAGAGGTGGCATGAAGGGAGAGCTGGAGAGTACAAGAGTGAGCTGGCAGCTGGCATTTAACAGTAGGCACATTTTAGGAGATGTTTATGTATGTAAAAATATAAACATAAAAATAAGATATAATAAAATAGTTCAAGTCCCATTCTTGTGACTAAGGGCACAGATGTACCATGGAGTATGCCTGTAGAGCTAAACCTCTGTGTCTTAAAAATACTGGATGCCTTCATCTATACTGCCTTTTGGGAACAGTCCTTGGCTCATGCTGTGCCCCAGGCTGAGCCTGGGCATTCTCTGGGAGGGGATGAGAAGCCATGAGCTAAAACAGTGCCAGGGAACAGACTTCAGACTAAACAGTATGGATGATCTCTGGACACAGCTTGGTCCTAGTTAGTCTCTGGCCTGCATGTATACCCTGTGACTTCTTTTCTACAATAAGAGCAAGCAATGTTTAAAGATGCTGAGAAGTACTGGCTGGCTTTGATATCCTCGCCCTTGTGTTAAGGAGAGGTGAAGATGGCTGAGAGAAGTTCATTTCAGTAGTATCAAATGGCAGTAGAAGCAAGAACAGCCATACACTGCAGCTTGGGAGATTCAGATTGGACATTAGGAAAAAGGTCTTTCTCACTAGGAGGGTGAGAAGGTAATAGGTCATCCAAGAGAAGAAATGGGACCTCTGTCCTTGGAGGACATCAAGACTTGGATAGACAAAGCCATGGCTGATCTGATACAGCACTGGGGATTTCCACATGGATTAGAGATCTTCAGAGAGTCCTTTCAGCCAAAGATTTTGGGAATCTCTGGTGAACTGCAGATCTGCAGCATTTTTCTGTTGATTTGCAAGGCTGGGGTTATGTCTGGGCAGCATGCTTCTCCAGGAGTGGAATGGCTCTGGTGAACTAGCTGAAATTGCAGAGTTTTGAACAGAAGACAGAAAGTTTTCTTTAAACCCATCAGCAAAGAGTCTCTGGCATCCAGCTGTTCTGGGAGAGGCTGTATTTTGCAGGAAGGACAGAAATGTAACTGTGCTTAAAACAGCAAAGGTTGGTCTCACAGCTGGTCCAGAACAGCTTTAGCTCTGTGGTTCAGGTATTCACCTCCTTTGGTAACAGTGCCCTTCAGACCCTCCTCTCCTGTGCAATCATACAGCACACCTAAACCAACCCCCTAAACAAACCAAACTCATCAGCTCTGTAAACCTGCTTAGTGCAGAGATCAAGGCAGCACGTTATTACTTGGCCATGTTCTCAGTGGATGCAGACCAGCTCCTCTTCCCAGAGGTCAAAGCTACATCAATTTACACCAGTCAGCAGGATTTTCCATTACACCCCAGAAGAAAAAAAAAAAAAAAAAAAAAGGAAAAGAAAAAAATTGCCATATTTGTCATCACCTGAACTCTCTGTGAATTTAACTTTCTGGATCTGGATTTATGGAAATGCCATATTGCATTTATAGATCTGCCATACCCTAGCATCCTTTCCCTTCAACTCTTTGAGTTTGTCTTTTGTCAGACCTGTCCAGTGCTTAGCACAGGAGAGTCTGGGCCTTGATCAGAGAGTTTTGATCTGCTCAGTAGCCATGAAAAAAAATGCCCAGCAAAACCTGTCTGCCAGTCAAACATTTTGCTGCACCTCAACAGGTTCCTAAAAATCATATCACTTAATGGTATGCAGCAGGGTCACAAGTTGTCACTAAAATGATAGTGACATGATGAGGCCTTGCTGCTGTAGCACAAACATCCAGGAGCTTCAGTAATACAGTGTCTGTCCTCAGTACCAGGAGATGTACAAACTCAGAACAAAAAATGATTCTTATCCCCAAGATATAAAGGCTAGGTAAGTATTTAATATGTCCACTGTGTTGCCAAAAATAATCAAGAAATGGCATTTATGACAAGATAATTTTCAAAATTACCTTACACCTAATGTATATGTATATAGAGTGAGACATATAGACATACATGTGTATTCACACATCAAATGTCCACCTTTCCTTTGGGCTTGATTTTTTTTTTTTTTTTTTACATGCTGTCCCAATCTTTTTTCCCCGTTCCAAATTTTTAGGAGTTGTGGAAAAACTTTAAAAGGTAGAGAAAAATAAAAACCACCTGCTTTTACAATGTACCAAAAAGCACTGGAGCAAAGTGAATATTTTCATTGGAAAAATTAATGATTTATGAAGCCCCATTCCCTTTTGAAAGAATCCTCATCTGTGGTGGGAGGGTACAGCAAGGCTGCTTTAAGCATGGGGTTAACAGATTTCACGCTACAATAATTTATTCTTGCTCTGTAGGTCAGTCATTAACCATTATCCGGGTCACATTTCTAAAACTTACCTTGACTGGACTGTGTCATGCTCACAGTTATCAACTCATAGACTTGACATAACATGTGCAGACTTGAGTTTCGGGAAGCCCACACCCTGCAGTGCTAACCCCACTATTGAAAATTTATATCAACGGCTCCACTGACATCAGTCTAAAGCTGCTTACGTGAAGTTGGTCTGATCCCGTGTTGGCCTGAATTCAGTTTAGGACATGACAGAGGGACTACTGAAGGCACCGGTAGATCTTTCCATTTTCTTTAGTGGGTTTGGATTAGGACTGCAGGTGATGGCCATGCCGGTGACTAGAAGTCATGGACCTTTCCCTGGTATCGGTGCTACGAGAGAGCACAGCTCACCTCCACCCAGCCCAGCTGCGTTTAGACCCCCGTACCAGGGGTTGCCCCGCGGGAATGGCTCCCAAAACTGGGCCAGCAAATGTGCAAGCAACTAAGCAGAAGGGACAACTGTGGGACAGGGTTTCAGTCGGTGCTTTGTTTTATTTATCAGTATAAGCCCAACCTGAGGCAGCTCAAACCCAAATCCCACCGACGTACTCCTGAGCAGTGGGAAAGGCCACTCTGGCAGGGGCAGGTAGAACCTCCCCATGTTCTTCACCATCACCATCACCGTTCCTCCCCAATGAAGAGCAGGTGTTGGCCATCTCCTGTTAGCTTTGGCTTAGACACCAGGTTTTGCATTTCTCCTTTACTAGCAAAAGAGATGAAAATCAAAGCCCGTGCGTGTTTGCTTTTCCACTGGGTGGTTGGACTGGAACAATGGGAAGCGATTTATGTTGGAAAATAGTTGTAGAAAGAAAAAGATACCACGAATGCAGTCCCTACCAAAACGGGAATGGGTTAGGGAAGGGAGTTCACAGTACACAGATTAGTGAAGTAGCTTGTCCAGGTTAAAAGGTTAGTTGAGGTGTGGGTCTGGATGCTGTATTAAAGGACAGAAATGTCATTTCATGGCTTCATTCACTCTTTCCTATGGAAAGGACTACTTGGAAAACTGTCTGTTCATTTCATAGCACATTTAGCTGTGGTAAGACATCCCTGAATGTCCCTGGGGAAGGGAGAGAGAGTCATCAAGTCCTCCATCCTGCCTATGACCCCATCCCCAATTAAGTCCGTCGCCTGTATCCGCCTGACACCAGGAGGAGGTGACAGGTCCACTGTCCATCCCCTCCCCACATCTTCTCTTCCCCATCATCTCCAGTGGGGTCAGCTCAGCCTGGCAGACCTGCAGGGCTGCTGCCAGGCTCAGAGGGAAGCAGGCAGCAACCCTAGCGGGGAGGTCCCTGCAGAGTCAGCCCTTGTCTGTTCCTGATTTTTGGTCTTCACTGACCTTGGCTAGATAGGAGGAAAAGCTGGAAAGCTGGAAAGCCCTCTGCCCTGTTCCTCGTCCCCTGCTCCATGCAGTAGCCTCAGGAAAGGCTCTTGCTCATCAGTTTGTTATCGATCCTTGTCACTTACAGCAGCTGTAGTTGCAGAGATGGGAGTTGCAATTAGAGCAGTGGGAACAGCATAACCTGCTACCCTGAGGTGGTGGTTACCAGAAGAGGCACATCTCCCATGCAGGAGTGGACAGAGGTGGTCCAGAGACCACACGATCAAGAGCAGCATACTTGGCCTCTGATTTCCACTTTGCAAACCATGCCTCGACAGAAGCCACCCCATTTTTCTCCCCCTAGGTCTCAGCACATAGGTGTCCCACCTCATTTCTCCTGACCTGCACAGAACAGAGAGAATCCTTGAATTCCCAAGGACTGACTGAAAGCCTGGAAGGCAGGACTGAGCATCTCTGACAGCCACATAGCATTTGGACAAGAAGACCCTGCTAACACAAGACAACCATGTCACACAGCACACCTCACTAACCCTGAGATGATCTGGATAGTCCATGTGTCCTGCTGGTGTGTGCTGGATAGGAAGCTCAGCATCTTAAGATCGACCCTGTTAAGAGATAAAGAAGCAAGTTTTAAGTCAGAGCAGTTTTTCTGAACAAGAACAGTCTAGGATCTTCACTGTTAAGAGGTAAAGAAGCAGGTTTAACCCAGAAGTCTTACTGAACAAGAAAAGATTATTTTTTTTTTTACAGAAGCTGGTAGAGCCCGGACCACACTGATGCTTATTTTTAAATCTTCACATCAAAGCAGAGCCAGAGCTGGTGCAAGAAAGCAGGACTGCACTGCTGCAACTATGGGCAGGGAAGGAGAAGAGGTGAAAAGAGAGGGGGTGAGACCTGCCCCTTCCAGCAGGGGCAAGAGATGCCAGACCGGTGCTCTCGTTTTGTGTAACTTCACCCTAATAGCAAGGAAGAGGCTGCGCAGCTGCACGACCACATCATTTGACACAAGGGCAAACAGCAGCAGCCACTGCTCATGAGGAGCCCAAATCTCCTTTTTTTTTTATTTTTTCCCCCCTGATAAATCCATACTGGTGCTAGCGCTGCTCTGGAGTGGCCATCCCACACAGTTATAGGGGCCAGAAATAACTAAACTGGAGTATGGTCAGAAACATAACTAACAGATTACATCGTCCTGCTTCTGGCATAGAAACCTCTCCAGCTTTTTATGTTCTTCTCCCAGAAGGGCAAACAAGGACACATGACATATGTACAGCCTCATTTATCCTGTCCCTGACCTGCATTTTAGTCCTGATTCTACTGTGTTCTCTGCTAGCAGCAAATGAAATCCCAACGTGTGCTTGTTCTGATTTTCCCGTTGTCGTCGTCGTCATTGTCGTCCCTCTCCCCCGCTTCCATTTCTGATTTCTGAGATGTCCTTAAAATAATTCTGTTAGCAGGAAAATAAACAGGACATTACTCTTGATGGCTTTCAATTGTATTTTCTCTTTCCCTGATGTCAGCCCCTGGCAGAGGGGGGTAAAGAGGAACTCAGGGCCATCAGAGAAGCTTTTCTGGCAGAGATGAGGAACCTGCATGCTGCCAAACTCTTCACTATTGTTCAGTGTGCACCCTGCTGTTTGTTTGGGACCTGGAAAATAGAGCCTTACTGTGAAATTGTTAAAGAAAAAAATTAAAGCTGAGCACAGCAAAGGCAGGTCAATCAGCAGAATAAGCTGGTCCAAGCAAATGGGCATTTTTTTCCTTCTGTGACAGCTGATGGCGATGAGCAAGAGTTTGTATTTTTTATGGCTATTGTTGTTTTTGGCTTAGTAATGAGGGGTATTATTAGAGGCTGAGCAGAAGTAAGACAGAACCTAAACCAGATTTGCATCCTTTCAGGCTCCATTCACAGGGCAGCCTTTATCCCTGGAGACATAACTGGGTCTTCCTTGGCTCAGCTCACCATGGTCTACCATCCACTCCCAGTCTGCTGGAACCCTGGCTCCCACCAGCGCTGACATCCTGCTCCATCCAGCGAGCCTGTGTCCATCTATACTGATGGCGCTGAGTGCTTCTGCTCATTTCTTCAAATTTACCTCCTCTGAGTGAAGCAAAGGTTGGGGTGTTGCAGGATCAGTTCCTTGCCAGAGCAACTTTGCTTGAACACAAGCTGGATTAGTTAAAAACACAGTTATTAAACTTTGGAAGGACTTCCTTTGTACCACAGGGCAAAACTGTCCCTCTTCAGGGACAAACATCTTCAGGAGTTTCCTCACATCCCTGCAAGAGCTCAGGATGCTCTGGTCACCCATCGTAAGGGAGAACCAGCTTCCGAGGAGGCTCAGCTGAACCCCTAATTGTAGTGATTATTGCCACCTTACTCCTCAGTCTTTCCTGCAGATGGCAACCAGCATGTTCTCAGTTAAACCAAGTGACAGGCTGCAATAGCAAGTGACAACAGCAAGAATGACAGCAAGGGAGAGATATTGCTTGAGGCAACACTCCAGACTGGATGGAGCTGCTTGGGTGCAGGAGGGCAAACAAGCCGCTCCAGATGGAAGAAGCCAAAGAAGACATCTGAAATCACCTTTTTCTTACTCAGAGATGAGCATCGGCCTGTTTTCCATCCTGCCAAGAGTGCTGCATTGCTTTCACTAACTGTGGCTGCTCCTGAAACATCTAAGTCTCCCCTTTCCCATCCAGCCTGGATTTTGCCCTGAGACCACAAGCTTGGCCATAGAGCGTCAGACCAAAGGCTCAGCTGCCCCAGCGTTCCATCTGTAATGAAAGTCCTGGAGCAGATGTTTAAGGATGTGCACAAAGAACAATTCCATTATTCTTCTCTCTCAACTCCTGGCAGCTGAAACACCGAGGAAGAGGTTATATTTGTATCTGTCCTGTCCTACACCAATTTCTCTTGCTTTTTTGACTCTACTCCAATGCTGCAGGCATTGAAACAGGTCTGAATTCTTCCCATCAATAGAGGGCAGTGCTGTCCTCACTGTCAAGCCTAGGGATACGTGTTGCAAGGAGAGATAAAGTCTAATACTTGTTAAAGGTTGAGGCCTTTTTGGCACAGGTCTGTGTTTTGGTCTCCTGTTAAACCAGCTTAAGAACTGCTGGTCTTACAAAAGCCAGGAGTTAATCAGTAACTCAGATGTTTATCACCTGCATGTTTAACTATTTATTCCTCCCTTGCAATACCTGCCTGGTTTTTTTATCTTCTTTTAATGAGTAACTACTCGGAAGGGGATTAAATACACCTGCTCTCTCAACATATTGGGACTTTTTTGGTGGTGGCCATTTTGACTGTAAGCAGCTGTATCCCACATTCATTAAGACACAGAAAGGAAAATTCAAGTGTTTCTAGAGAAAAAAAAAATTAGCCCATTCAGTACAGGCCAGTCCTTCCCACTGCCTAGTCTGGCATGTTCCCAGCTTCAGCGCGGTTCTGCAGGCATGTGTCTCCATGTACACACTGGTAAGACTTTACCCCTTATATGCTCTCTCAATATCTCCTGTTGCCCTTTCCTCTCCACCTGTTCACAAAGAACCACAGAAAAATTTAGAACAGAGGGATCTCTGGAGGTTAACTGGTCCATGTATCTTCCCTCTGCTCTATGCCAGTGCTTCTATTTACTGGGAGAGGAGCAAGAAGGTGAACAAATCTTGTTGTACAGTGAATTTTGGACTAGGTACTTTCTATAGGGGAGGACTCAGGGCTGTTCCCAGTTTTACCATTACTACCTGTGTGAATGTGGGCAAGAACTCTACCTGTTCACATGTAACCTGAAGCAATGTGGTCTGTCTCTGAGTACTGCAATGGTAAATCAGCTGAGTATGAAGTTTTTGGACATCTATAAAAGAGTGTTATTAAGGCACTATAAAGCTTTACTATCTTTTTATGCAGTTCTTCCTGTACAGGGGATGTGCTGACCTCTCTGTGCCCCTTCCCACCCTATTGCTCCGATTCCTTCTTGTGTTTCATTTCTCCCCCAAGCTCTGTGTATATTCATAATCCACTCTACTGATAACGACATGCTTTACCAGGTTTAACTCCTCGCTGCCCAGCAGAAGTGCTACAGCTCCTCTTTAATTCACTTCCATCTTCCCAGTTAGGGCTGTCTTTGTCCCAAAGCCTCCACTCACCCGCATCACCTCCAGCAGAGAAGCAGGCTGTGAACATGGGCCTGAGCACACTCAAAGTAAAATCCAGGGGCATAAAAGCACATAAGGGCAGCAATGCTTCTGCAGTCTTTACTCCTGGTGATGTTGGCTGAGCCTGAAAGCACACAGCTGGATGCCAACAGCCCAGGCAGAGTTTAAAGGAGTGGTACTGGGAAAGGAAAGATGGATTGATGGACATATTCTTCCTGTAAACTGAAAAAGTCTGACCACAGGCAGCCAGAAACAACAAAAGTGGAACTCCACAGGGCAAATTTCGTGGTTGCTTTTGAGAGAAGAAACTCTCTTGACCTGGCAATGATGTTGTTAGCTTCCTAGCATTGATTCTGAAATTCCCCTCTCTCTTTCCAGCCTAAAAGAAACACTAATTAAAGCCACCTATTGCAAATACAGCCCTAGGTTCATAGTACTATTTATTAAGCTGCCTGAAAAGCCCCAGCTCCTCAGTGAGACAATATTTTTATATGTTATCATTTTTTTAACTGTCAGTTATATGCAGTGAGATTAAGGAGGCAAAAGAAAAGAGTAACCAAGAGGGGGAGATCCCACCAAAAAAGGGGATCAGTAATTCTCCATTTGTTATTTGCTGGAGGTAGAGTAGTAATTTGGTCACAGACAACAGAACAATAAAGACTAAGCAAAGTTCCATGCTCTGCAGCATGAACAGAAATTAACATCCACAGAATGTGCCAGGAAAACCCGTGACCACAGTGAGAAGCTTAATGGTCTTGCATGGATTGGTCTTCCTTAGCATGTCTCCTGTTGAGCACCCAAATGCTATACAAAGTCATTGGGGAGGCTGAAGAGCTTTGGTCTTGGAAAAAACAAGCTTCACGTGAAAGCCAAAGTCATCCCTGGATGCAAAGTTTTCTTCAGCATTTTCTGTAAGGCTTCAGGCAATGAAGGGAACCAGCCTTCTGCAGGTGCATAGTGCTCAACTATAAAATACTGTATTATCTTCTGAAGCATTGTCCAGGTGTAAAATGCTGCATGGGCTCTCCAAAGTGTTAAACCTTAAAAACTTTGCTCTATCTTCATATATTTACCAACAGACTTGAATTTATTGTGGTAAGGGACAACAGTGAATGCATGCACATTTATCTGAAGTGCAGTATTTTGCATGCCACTGACAGCACCACAAAGTTTCTTATATAGCTTAACTGTGTTTTCTAATTATATGCTCAGGTGGCACCTCTCTGAACTGAGGCATCCAAATTTGAATTGGCAATTACCTTATTGTTTGCATGTGCCCAAAAACATGCCGAAAGTCAGACCTCTTGCCTTACCATGGTGGTGCAAGTGACTGCCTGTCACTTTGGGCTCACCCTGGAAAATGGGGCATGGTGAATGCAAGACAAGGCCTAAGGCCAAAAAGAACTCCTGGAACTAGGCTGGGAGGTAGCACACTGACCTGTCTGGGTCAGTCACCTCACTCCTGCAACAACAGAAGTTGTTTGGTAGCAGAAGCTGAGGCTCTCAGGAACTCACTGGTGCTTGCCTACACCCCAACGTGCACTGCTTGCAGCCCACATCCCAAGCGGCTGCTGCTGCTGCTGTGTTTACTGTGGAGGTTCCCAGGTCTGTCCTCCTTGTCCAAGCTAGAGATCACTGCAAGGAAATTTAGAGGGCATCTGAAGAGAGGGTGATGGTGCACAAGCCACCCTTGCAGCGCTGTAGCTTACTTGCTCCTCAGGGGCTTGGATGGAGAAGAGGAGGTTGCACTTCTGTGCAGGGATCATCGAGAACCAATCACTCATTCTCCTTTCTCACAGTAAAACCTGCAGAAGGAAACGAGAGGACCAGCAGTGAGGGGAGAGCCTGGCCCAAGAGCATCCAGGCTGTAACTATGGGGACCCTCCAGGTTCCCAGACCCTGAGCGTGTAGCATCAGCCTTCCTGAGGGCTGGGAAAGGCCAGTGGTTAAACCACCAATATGTTGCCCTATTCAGTGATTGTTAACAAGCTAGTAATGACTTTGTACATTTCTATCTACATTCAGCTAGCGCTTGTGCAACCAATTCATCTTGTCTGCTCAATTGCTGGTATGTCAATATTTCTGGTGGGTACCTTCAGTCAAGTGATTGCAGGTGAGACAAACACATACAGACTGTATGCTGTTCGTGGAGGTAGGAGAACAGCTGGATGGCTGCAACAGCCAAGGGTCAGGACAGTAAATTCCCTGTGTCTTAGCTTCCCACTAATTTCCCATTGAGTTTTCCCAAATAGCTGTCCGTACACTGTAACCTGTTCTGAAATCCTCAGATAAACAGAGTTCATGGCAGAACCAGGTGTTACAGGCACATATTACCTGCAAATCAGGAAAGATAATTTGCTGTGTTTGGGAAGTTTTTCTTCATAGCCTTGCCTGAAGGTAGGTACTCTTCCTATCTGCATTTCAAGAAAAGGCATTCTCTTCCAGGAACAAATCAATACGTTCACATGGAAGCAAATCACACCTGGAGCTGTAGTCAACGGACATGAGCGGAAGCACCTTTTATGGCCACAGACCTTAATTCTCAAAAGCAATCAAGAAGGGAAGAAGGAAGATGAACGAGAACAGTTTGTCAGAGGCAATGACATGCTCTTTGGTCATGCAGGTCAAAACACGCCAGGCAGCATTGTTCTTCTTTCAGCACTGAACTCAGAAACATCACATGAAAGGTGTGTCCCAGGAAAAGGTATCACCCACTCCTCTGAGACATGATGGACGTGCTTGCAGGGATGTGATTTTAGAGAATAGGTTGCTGATTCACCACTGGGACTTATGTCTAGGTTAAAATTTTACTTTATTTTCCTAACGTTACACAGCTCAGCCTGGAGCTCACTAAATGTAGCAAGGTTTATAATCTGCTAACCTTCAACTTTGCCTGCACTTTTCTCCTTGCTTCCTTTCCTGTGCTACTAATAATTGCTCTATTTCTGGAAAGCTGAAACCAGATGTGGGGAAAACTGATCAATCAAGCAACAAGTTTCCAGTTCCTGTCAATGCCAGACACAGAACTTCCCAACTGTGCATCTACACCTACAAGGACTAACAGTCCAAGAGCAGGAGCCTGGAGATGACTGCTCCTCATAACCACGTGAAAGGCATTTCTACGTCCAGTTTTTATCCTGTTCCCCAGATCAGACGTTCACCAGATCCAAGGCACCACCAAACCTCAGTTTGATTTAAGCCAAAGTAGATTCTCAGTAGAAACTTGGCATTGTCCCTGCCTCGGACTCCAGGCACAGCCTCAAAGGCCTAAAATAATCTTAGTATCTGCACATACACCACCTCCTGTGCCCGGTGAGGAGCCCTCAGATTGCCCTGTGCATTCAGTACAGCTTTTACCACCACTGCCATTCTGGGAGGTACACAGGGGTATATGCAACACATGCACATGCACCAATACAAAGGACTTTCACACTAGGCTTCTGAATTCATCGTTTCTCCTCATGTATCAGTATGATGAAAACCACAAACTAAGACTCAAAGGAAATAAAATATTGGGGGCTTCAGGTCATGTCCTCCATGACAGTTCTCTGAATTCCCAGGTGCCTTTTACCTTCTCTAATATTAGTTCTTGATAAAAAATGTCCATCTTTTCCTCCTCCTGCTAAGTGGTTCCTATGAATCTCTGTAGGTTCCTTCTCTCTTCTGTTTTAAAACTCCCTGTACTCTCCTGAACTTATGTGGGAGATCCTTCACCCTCCAAACTGCCTTCTAGCACACAAGGAAAGGAAAAGGTGTGATGACTTCACACTGCGTCGTGTGTAGGTAGAATGAAGTCATCACATTTGATGACTCACTTGCTCCTCTAGCCAAGGCAAGACACTCTTTTGTCATCAAGGGTGGCTACAGAGAAAAATCTTGATTTACACATGAGCTTCCTCATACCAGAACCATGCCTATAATCTGTGGTGCACATGTACTGCTACTCAATGAGCACAGCACGCCGCAACTCGGAGCTAAGGGATTAAAAGAGTTAGTATTATTCAAGACATAAACTCTTTTAAGTCACTTCTGAAAATCCCTTCCTTGAAGTCTGCAGGTGTGGGATCCAGAGACGAAAAAAATCTGTCTGCGCACATGACAAAGGGGAACAGAGGTGATGGTCTTCTTAAGGAAATGAGTGTGGACCGGGATATAGGCCTCTTAGCCACATAAGGATTGTACAGGTGCCAGCAGTGAACAGACAGTATCGCCCTTGACACATAGACATAGCAGTACCATCTCCTCTTTTGCTGCTATTTAGAGTATCCAAAAAAAAAAAAAAGGTAAAAGCTTGTCTTCAATGGTCTGAACACTCTTGCTATTAGAAGCTAAGCTTGGACCTGCCCAAGGTTTCAATGGGAAATCCCTGCTGTGGGTTCACAAGAATTACAGTTGATCGCTTAGTAGAAAAACAGTCGAGCAAACTGAATAAGCTGAAATGTTCTGTTTGACACCACCTTCACAGAGCAGCAAGAGTAGATGATGGTGAGGGAAGACATGAAACCTTCACCCAGACACTGCTTCCTGACGGGTCGTAACTAGGAGAGTCTTGCTTTAGCAGCAGGGAGACTTAGTATGGCAGAGGAGTAAGGGATTTCTGAAGAGCCTGAGGAATTAGTAACATATTGTAGATTTGATTTTAGAATGCATGGGGCTCTCTGAGTATGGGGTGGGTTAGCAGTGACTGCACATACCAAGAAAATATCTTCTTGGCTTCTCCAAGTTTCAAATATGCTCCATCCTCAAACAGAGCATAACAAAATTATTGACACTCTGGCCATGGAGCAAGAGGATGTGTCTGTTCTCACATCTCCAGCTCTACATCTTTGTATGCTGAAAGGAAAATAGATGTTCTCTGGATGAAACTTGTGATTGCCACTCTTGCTGCTGGCCTGCACTAAGAATCTTTCTTACTCAACAGCAGAGATCCTGTGTGAGTTGGGGTGGGAAGTCTTGGCCTTGTGACCAGCCTAGTTGAGTAAGTAATTCAGAAATGACAATATAAAACTGAATAACAGTCAGTGGAAGCCCAGGTTTCCCCTTTGCTACATAAGTGCCCAAACACATGACTGTACCACCAACTCCATCGAAGAAGAGCTAAACTCAGTAACGCCCAGGACAACGAACTGTATTAATTCAGCTATTGGCATAAAACTTCTGTTTTAACAACAGATGTCTGAGGAGCTTATCAGTTGCCAAGTGTTTTCTTTCCTTTTGTTTCTTCACTAAAGCACTGCAGGGCCCAGCTTAGACCGACTCCCCAACCAGACAAACCCTACCAAAGGCTGTAAATCAGCAGTTGCACTGGAAGCCGGTGTTGGAAAAGACACTGTTACACAGCAGTCTGATTTCTTTTAAATATGCAAGTCATTTCAGTCTAAATTATGCCTGAGAAAGGTTTGTTGGAGAGAAAAAGCACTTGACCAGGTTTTGGAGTGCATCACTCTGTGTCAGCATTGCCAATGCTGCTTCTGGATGCCAGATTTTCCCAAGACAGCTGCAGACTTAATACCACCTAGCTCCTCACAAAGTACTTTACATACTCCTTCTACCCCATCCTCCAAAAAGTCCTTTCAAGAGGACAGAGTTAGGAAGATCTTTCAGAGGATATCTAGCTGAGGTGTCTTTAATATATTCTATATTTCACTGACATGCATATGAGAAACATGCTCTTCATCTATGGCAGAATTCAGGAAATATTAGGATGCAAAGATCTATACATATAGACTGGGATCCTTTAAAGGACCTATGAATATGGAGGAACAGATGCTTCAGGGAATTACCATATGAATCCACGGCATGCACAATACCATACAAAAAAAGCTATTTATGATGATTATGTCATTTTTGTGGAAACAAAACCTGCAGCAAATGGGCTAGAATAGCACTATTCAAATCCTTCAGAAATGCAAAGCTTCCCCAGTGTTAGTTGTTAGAAGCCTGACCTTTTTGCAATGTAAATACTCTCTGGGAGGATAAAAGATATAAAATATGGCCCCAAGTCTCTCAGTTTGCACTGAGAGTCCCAACTAGGATTAATTAGCATTCCTGTAAATTGAATTTCAGTAACAGACAGAGAAATGTTTAACCTTCAGTGTAAGGAAGGTTGCAGGTTAGCTGCACTAGAAGTTATCTAGGAAATAAATCTAGTCTACAGCAGGCTTTCTGACAAGTTTTCTGACAACCATGCTGTTTTCCTCCCTCCTAAGAGCTCCACCCAAAGAAACCAAAGAGTTTGTGTCAGGAGAAGAAGAAATCCTCCCCTCGCCTTCTGCCGGTTTGCCTTCCATCCAGGCTCTTGGGAGTCCCCCACATCTCGGTCCTACTCAGCACCAGGCAGGTCCTACCACCCCTTCTGGCACGGAGCATCCTACCAAGCCCAGCTGTGACAGAACAAGTCATTGCCATGGACACTGCATTGTGCACTAAAAATGATACTGTAATATGAAATCCTGGATTTTTGCCCTCCCTGACAAAATTTCAACGGACTTCAAGAGCATTTGGTTGGCTGGAGCGAGGCAAGAATGCAATACCTTGTCCAGCTTTTTGTGAAATATATAGCAAGAAGGTAAATTCCTAGAAGACATTTCAAAACCTCCTTTTGGGTGTATCATTTTCCATCAGACCTTATAGGATTTATTTGCCGAGAGCAATCCTTTGCAATTCAGTGCAAAGTTTTCTTCAGGCTCCAGCGCCTTGGCCTCCCACCCAGGGACTCTGTCTCCAGTTTATTCCCATTTAAAGCAGGTTGGGCCTCACCTGCTGAGGGCTGGGCTATTCCCTGCAGGTTCCCAAGTGCATTCCTGAAATACTTGTTGGGTGGATCAAACTTATCCTGGGATCTGTCCTGCTTGAATATGTAAAGGATTCCAGTGTTATCTGGTACGGTATCTATAGGGTACTGGCCTATGCTCTCCTCCCATACCTTATTTCCTGGGATTTCCTACTCTTTGAGAGCAGCCAGGGAGATGCTGTCGGTGCCATATTACTGAGGGTAATGCCCTTTCCAGTGACTGCTCCCCATGAATCCCATTGGGGTGGGATGTGTCCGCTAGCATAGACTCCTAATCCAGCCTACCGCAAGCAGTCTGCCAAGGACATGGCATTAAATATTAATTATGGTTAATTAATAATAAGTTAATATTAATAATCTCTTTCTTTGCAGTCTATAGGAGAAATACCCTTTTGGGGGGATGGTGGTGGAGAGGGGAGTGTGTGTGTGTTTGTGTGTGTGTGTGTGTACGCATGCTCTGCACCTGCAACAGACTTCAGGTACTGTGTGGTTGTGATTACAGCCTGCTGGTAATCTTCTGAGAAATCTTCATCTTTCATGGGAAAATGCAGATGCAAATACATTCAGAATGTATCCTAGGAAAGAGTGATTAAAGAATTTGTCATTTCAGACAGAAGTGCTAAGAAAAAAAACCCTTAAACATCACCTCAAATGAAAAGTTTTGTTTGATTTTTTCCAATGAAAAAATCAGGATTCCCAGTTCCAAATGGCCTTTTCTTTCATAATTCAGAGTTGTTTGGTGGACCTGGGGTTGCTTTGTGCAACACCTGGGCAGGAAGCAGCCCTCAAAGATCAAGAGACCCAAGTCTCAGGAGATCCAGGGACCTTTTCCCCTGCTGAATTTTGGCCAAGGTCTCAGCACTGAGACTTTAGCAGAGACTTTCCAGCCTGGTGGACCTCCGAGTAGAAATTGTGTCAGAAGGGAGAGGAAAAGAAGCATTTTGCAGCCCCTTAGTGTGGAACAAGCATGAGTGAACAGATAATTGGTGTGGAGCTGGAGGAAGAGCAGAGACAGGACTGTCACTGCTGTCATGGCGAGGTCCTGTCTCAACCCACCCTGCCCTGTGGAGCAGGACATCTCTGGGCAGGAGCGTGAAGATGGGGTGAGGGATGGTGGGAAAGGGCAGGCAGGACAAAGAACAGTAAGCAGAGAAGATCAGCCTTGCAGCTGTGTTCAAAGGATGCTGGAACAACAAAACTAGACTGTGAGACAAGGTGTGAGGGGAGATGGCCTTTATCAGCTTAGTTGACACAGCTGGAAAAGTCAAAGGGTGCTTCTGGTCTGCAAACCCTTCTCCAGGTTATTTGCATGCCTACAGGTTGGTATGGTTTACCCAACTGCAGCAAGTGGAAATATTACCTCTTCATACAGACTTTCTCTCACTCATATTCAAAGAGCTGCATGGATGTCACATCACTTCTGAAATGATGCTCTGTAGCCACAGAAACTCCTAAGAGCACTTTCCCTACCTAGCAATGAACACTCCAGTGTGGCCACACATGAAGTCTTCAGCTGGTTTGTTTGCTTCCCATAGTCTTTCTTTTTCTTTCCTTCCTTCCTTCCTTCCTTCCTTCCTTCCTTCCTTCCTTTATTCCTTTCCTTTTTGTCTTTCTAAACTCAAAAAAACACCTGAAAAATCAAATGGCAGAGGCACACTTTAAAACATAAAGCATCCTCCTGGTCCTGTGCCTTTTTTGAGAAACAAAGCAAAAGGGGTAATCCTCTGGGACTCGGGGATGACCCATCCATCTGTCCATCAGTGCAAGTGGTAATTCCTCTTCTGGAGGAATGCAAAACCTGAAAGATAGCTTGGGCTGCAGCTTTTTTGTCCTAGCTTTAGTGGTGTTTTTAAGAGGCAATCAAACAATCTGTCTAGTAAGTAAAACTTGTGACTTGCTTTCTCCCACTCACACTTACCAGAGCCGACAAAGGGTATAATAATGTTCATTGTTTTGGTTAAAAATAACATGGGGGAAGTAATACTTCCCCTTAATTGAGTCAGCCTGAGGCAGCTTTTTTAAAGAATGGTGAATCATGTTACAGGACATTTCAGCTTCTGAGAAATGCAGTGCAAGGCCTCAATAAATGCGTGTCCATTCCCAACAGGCCCCTCAGCAAAGGTCAGCGGGCAGACTGAGCAGCTGTCTAAGGTTTCAAAATACTAGTGTCCTTCAGAAAAGGTTATCTTTGGTCAGACCCTGACAGTTTGGACAGGGCGATGGAGCCCCTGGAGGCAATGCTGCCCCAGTCCACGGTGCAGTTTGGTTGGGTAAGTCGTGTGGGCTTTCAACTACAGGCTGGTACTTAGTTGCAGGGACACTGACCGATGTGAACCCAGCTTCTGCTCAGTTCGGAGTCCATCTGACCTTGTTTCCTCCCTCGTCCCTTCCCAGCTGGGGTCCTGGGGTGACAGGTCCAAGTTGCAGCACCAGAAGCTGAGTGGTGGCATTTTAAATCCATCCTAGAGTTTTATTTTTCTGCTATCTTGTTCATCGCTCTCAGTGTTGCAGTTGCACAACCATGTACGATGTGCTCCCTGCACACGGCTCTGTGCCGCAAACAGGGTGGTTACAATTATGGCCACTATTAAAACATAAAGGAGAGATAAAGACATATGTTTCAAAGTGACAAAGGAACAGGATAGCAGATGCACACAAATGGCTGAGTAGTTACCACGTATTTCTGGATAGGTCTTCTTATCTGAAGTCAAAATTTCATGTTTACATTTTGAACTCTTGTAAACACCTGCTGAGCCGAAAGCAAAGTACAATAAAGCAGTACGAAACTGCAGGATGGTGTTGACCAAGCTTTGCCATACCCCCAGGCAAATCGCATCGAGTGTGCCCAAGAGCTCCCTTAGCACAGTAATCTATGACAAATGATAATGAGAATTTAATCAATAACTGATTTTCAGGGGGGTTTCAGCAGACATCACAAATCACCACTGATCTTTGCTCAAGCACATGACTGCTCTGAATAAACACATGCAAGAAAGTGAGTCCAAGTGTGCTAGTAAACAGTGTCTCCCGAACAGTAGCAGGAACAGTAGTTTGTCTCCTGGTTGGTATCAAGATGGCAGCTCTGATTTTGGAGATGTGCAAGGTGAAATCAGCAGACATTGGTCCCAAAAGGAGGAGGCTAAAGTCTGTAGTTAGCATTGTCTCCTTCACAGGTTCATTCATGATCGCAGTCAACTCATATTCCTTTTGCACAGGTCCTTTGAGATATGGCTACAAACCAGAATCCTGAGAAGGAGAAGTTTTCCTTCCTTAGGTAAGATGGGGTACATTTAGACTCCATCAGTTCTATTGCTTTTCATCATTGGTGCAGGCCTGGTTGGTTGTTTCCCTTGTCTGGTATTTTTTCTATGGGCCACCACTCTCCCCATGGTGCTATTCCAAGCTGCGCTCACCATAAACAGGTAATGTTCGATCTGTCTCCATTTCCAAAACGATGCAGTGGAAGGAGCACCAGGCTGGGTTCAGGGAGGCATGGGGAGCTGCTGGAAGCAGCTTGGAGCTGTAACCATATGTGAAAGCCCCAGTGGCTGCAGCTGCTTGTGAAGATGGACTGTGGATTTGCAACGATGAGTGGAGCAACCAGAAAGGAGAGGAGAGACACTCTAGAGCCCTCCCTGCAGTCTGCACCCTGGAGCCCTCAGCAGCGTGGGAGTTTCTAGGCTCTGCCAGTACAAAAATAACTGACACCAAGTAAAAAAGCGTTTAGTCTTACAAATGCTCAGAATAAAAGGAACTTCAGATATAAGTGACCTTTTCTCCCCAAAACAAAGATATACTTCCATAATGCTGAACTGATTTCTTCATTTCTTTACCTTGCATTAAAAAAAAAAATCAGGCAAGGTGTTATGTAAAGCACTTGTTGCATAAAGTCCAGTGACTCACCATCTTGGGGAACATAACATTCCCAAATACCGGCCTCCAACACCAGGAAGCCTGGTAAACTGAATAAGATAATCTGCAGCAGTACCTTGCTACTCCATTTAAAATATCTCTTGCATAACTGACTCTTTTGATGGGATCTTTACTTTGGAAAAGCAAACAGGTGTATACATATAGTCTGTCAAGAGGTTGTAGCATGTTGCTACTGGCTTTACCCGAGAGGTTTGGCCAAATGGCAGATGCGCTCCATCACACTGATGATGGGACAAGGTATTCCTCAGAGCTAATCCTACATATCAAAGTAAGAGGAGTCAGCAAAGAAGGGATGCAGACCCACGTTTGCATTTCTAGCCCAGCACTCTGCCCAAAAGCATCCATCTCCTGCATTTTCTTTGAGCCACTGTGTTTGGAGCTATAAATTCACTTCTCTTTCACCTTTTCCAGACCTTTCTTTTTCTCTCATACAGCAGACAGGAGAACCCATAAGCATCTTTGCCCTGTGCTGCACACATGCCAGCCATGCAGATGGAGGTCCCCATTTCAGTTATCTAAGGCCATAGGACAGCATGGTCCTCATGGGACTACCCTGTCCTGATTTGCAAACCCATATGGAGAAGGATCAGTTCTGAGGTTTCTGGGAGAAAACTGGGGATACATGAGCAAGGTTGGTTGCTATTTTCCAAACCTTTATATTTCAGTAATACTTTTGGCCTTGAAAGGTCGCTGGGTATGGCACTGATATGGCCTCAAGGGCTGGGGAAGGAACCCCCCACTCGCTCTGCTGTAGGAGTACAACTGCTTCTTACCTCTATCTTGGATGAACACTGCCCAGCCCATAACACTACAAATGATGTGACATGTTGGGCCAAATCTTGCTCAATTCAAACACTCAGCATAACTCCTCATGTGAGTGGGAGTCCCCCATCAGCACTGAGATCATTACTGAAGCTATTTAAACCCTTCCCTCCTTCTCCTCCTCCTCCTGCTCACCTCTGCACCCTCCAAACCAAACAATTTCCCCTTCCCATGCTATATTAAGATCATATGCAGAAAATCCAATACATTATCCTCAGGATTAAGTAGCATTAGCAGAGAGTATTAACACGTTGCTGCTGTGTTTGTATCAGGGGCGCATTTATTCTCTGCAGGCACTAAATGTTCTCGGCGATTCCCTGCGCAGGGAAGGTGGGTAGCATACCAAAGCCATGCATTTAAAGGCTGTGGAACAGTTTAACTACAGATATATTAAGGAATTTGCCTCAGGAATGTAAACAGATCCAGAAGGTTTTGAGAGCCAAGGGAATTAATTTTAAGAGTTCTCTTGCATGCTCACACATGTGTACACACACATACCTGCTCACACCCTTCTGCCTGTACCCCTACATAAATATACAACAAAAGCAGTGTTTCTAAGGCGCTAATAATAGTAAATGCTCTTGCTACAGAGATGAAAACTTCATACTTATTTGGGGTGGAGTGGAAGGTTATTCACTGGTCAAACAAGGAGGTATCCATTCATGATACAATATTAAAGGATGACCTGGGCTTAGCTGCAGTACATGGGAAATGTACATAAAATACATCTCTGAGGAGGTTAATATGGTTAAATAAATTTGCCAGAACAAAGAACAGCTTTACCTCGGGAAAGAAAAATCAAACCTAATCTTGTCAGGCATTTATTGGAGCCTTGGGTCATCTCAATCTTCCAGTGCAAATTGTTTACTCCCTATATTTTTGTGCAGCTCTCAGACACACAAACGAGATGTTTTTGCATGTCCTGGCCAGTCAATTCTAGCTTTAAGCTCTGCCATACTCTCCTTTTAGGCTTGGACTAAAACTGCACCTAAAATTTTTGCACGACCCTTTGGAGAAAAGTATCAAGGCATATAAATCAGGACTTCAGTAACTGTAGATGTTCAATAATCCTCCAGCACCACCCAATTAGTACCGATCAGCTTCAGTACATGCACTCAGCTGCCCTGCCCAAGCAATCAGGTACCTATTCCCCCATGTTCGCTCACAGTCTTGAAACTATGTTGGGCACCAGTTCAGTCCCCTGAGGATCCTGCTCCATTTTGTGTGTCAGGCAAGACCTTTATCATCCTGGAAAAATCAAGCCCCTCTCAAAATTGAAGTGGGGCCACTCCTTTTAAAAAGTGACTACTGATGCTCTTGGTGTCCACCTTTTAGATAACACTCAATGGTTAAAGCATTTGCCCAAGAAATGGGAGCTCAAAAGTCCCAGTTGAGGTTTGAATAATTCATGAACCACTTGGTGGTTCAAACCAGCAAATGCCAAGACAACATGGGATAGTGTATCGAGCCATACTGTCAAAGGACAGAGTGCTAGGAGCCCGTCTAACTCCAGAGTGGTCATGGAACTCCCAACAGAAGGGATTATTTAGTGTTCTGGTCAACATGTAGAGACCACCCCCAACAAGAATGGTATCCCTGATTGTATTTGGTGGCACACTTGCTGCATTACATGTGCTCTGAGAGTGCCTAAGGGACCGGGTCTTGTAGGCAAACCTCTGCTGAGCTCCTGGATCCTGATGGGTTTAGGAAGGATGTAAACACTGACTGACTCAGCCTAGACACCTCTGGATAGGCACCTTGGCCACAGGAGGAGAAGACCTAGGAGTGCACACAGCCAGAAGGGGAAGGCTGGAGGATATGGCCTCAGCCATGACACCTAATCGAAAGCAGACGTGCTGCTCCAGCTGGTGCTTTCTAGGGTGCCTTCAGTCACCAAGAAATCATGCCTGAAAAGTCTAATGAGTTTAAGTACCCCAAAAGTAGAAAGGTTTTTTGGATGATTTTGGAGCCTTATGTGTTTCTAGCCCACAGGTCCTTTATTGGGTAGGGTGGGATTGGATAAGAGCAACAGCAAACTCTCAGTTTATTTTTATATAAACTGGACTGACATGTAAGCAACAACTGCAGGGAGGCATGGTACTCATTTATGAAGTTCTGCTCTGGGAATGAACTTTCCAGCTTCAAAGTCTAGCTCAAATCCAAATGGTCTTCCATCTAAGTGTCTGGAGTATGAGGGGTTTTCAAGGATATTTAGATTAAGGAATTCAAATTTCAGGATATGTGCTCTGATGTAGACATTTCTCTATTGAAATAAGGAGTCAAAATAATTCCATTACATATAGATCCAAGATTTCATTTCCTGTCCCTCTTAAATTTTAATTTAACCATTTGAATTCTTACCTTTCTTTAATTTTACTCTTTTTTGCTAATGGACTAGAGAGTCCTGTGTTTAATATACTTTAAATGAAATAAACTAATTATTAAAACACAATATACTTAAAAGACTGAAACTATTGTCAAAAAAACACAATTGGGTTTTGATAACAATTGTTTGGAGACTGTTCCTAAAACTTTACACATCACAAGTTACAAAACTGCCATTCTTTCTTGTTCAAATTTGTTCATCTTGTTAAAAGTATTAAGTTAAGAAAGTTCTTGTTCATTTACAACATGAGATAAGATACAGGAATGTCTTACTCTGATTTTGTCCAGGTAAAGGCTTACTATTTTTTCTCTTTTTTAAACTGTACTGAGTTTCAAAGTAGTGTTGGGTGTATTTTTTATAGGGGTGGCATTGAACAAAACCCTCATCTCAAGCATCTATGCAAATACCATAGAGTGGGAAGGGAATTCTGCACTCCCTGCAAAAAGGAGGGACAGAAAAACGCTTCTGAAGGACTCCGAGCAGCCTAACTCTAGCTACTTATCTCAATGTGACTGTGGCAGGAGATTTCCCTAACAGACCCCTCCCAGGAGGTACTGCACCAAATTCTCAGCAGCCCTTCACACCGAGGTCCCATGCGACACCGGGACTGGCAGCAGCCGTGAGCTCAGGTGGGTGCGTGAGGTTGGAACTTGGAGGCACACGTAGGTGCGAGCTGATGCTGCAACTCCAGCACCTCCACAGCAACTAGATGGAGACTTTCATCCCATGGTCAATACCCAGAAGGTCATCTACTTTTTCCTGAGTGGTGAGCAGTATTGCACTTAGAAGAGCAACTGAAATAGGCTGGGGTTGAATGTAAATTTAAGTTTCCATGCAGAGACACAAAAAATCCATGCAGTTCCTTGCTGCACAAAGACAAAACAGGTAAACTTCTGGCAGTCCTATTCAGCCAGATTCTGTTTTTTCTTGGCAGTAGCAATACAGGTACAAATAAGTATTACTATCATCACTGGGGCTTTTCTTTATTTTTCAAATTTCACAAAAGAGATGCTTGGTTGCTTTATGAGATATTTGGAGACCATGGCTAATTGGATCCTGATTTTTAATTTATACTGAGGTCATACCTCACAGTCCCAGCCACAGCCCCTGATCTGGCTCTCCCAGTTGTGACAAAAAATGCTGAAGGATGGCACCCTTTGGCTGGCACAGTGTGGTTCTTCACCGTGGACATGCAGAGCAGGACCTGGTGGGTTCCACTCTGTTCTCACTGTATGGGATGCTCAGAATTTTTAAAGGCAGAGTAGGCAAAGGCTTTCCAAACACCTCTTATAAGCTAGCTGCTAGGTCTCACTATAATATCTGCTCGCATAACAGGGTGTAGATTATCTCTCCCTGTAGTGCATAGAAGGACTCTCAAGGACGGGATTACTTAATTGTGCCTACCTAAATGTGTGATATCTAATGCAAACTAATCTTGTACTCTCCCTCTGTGATCAGCAGAGAAAATAAACACATGGAAGGACAATTCAACCCCTCTTAAACACTCCTTTAAGGATGGGATGGATTATCTTCGATAGGTGATTCTGCATTGCCTGCAAATGGCTGATGTGCCTCTTATCAGAGATGAATTGCACTTTTAAATCACACAGGATGAGGTCCAAAAAAGAGACAATGCCCAGCTACTCTTGCTTCTCCCAACTCTGCACTGCAGCTCAGCTGTCTCAGCAGTATATAGGAAAAACATCTGACCCTGTTTCAGTTGTCAACATTACAACTCCCCCACTGCCTCTGCCCTGGGAAGGGCTAAGCCCTTTGCCTTTACGTGGAAATTTGCTGAGTGTATATTTATAGCTGTTATTCATTAAATAGATTCACCTGACCAGAGGGCTGCCACAAAAAGTTTATTCTTGGTACTGTTTTGTAAAGGGAGGGTTTCTAGTTAGCAAAGTTGTTTATTTAATCTACAGTAAAAGCCTGCCTTCAGGATTGTGCAAGCACAATTTAGGGCAGCTACCAATATTTTTTAAAGCTGAGATGTCCTTTTAATTTATTAATTATAAACACAACGGGAAACCCCAGTCAAAGTGGCACAAGTGACAAGAAAAGCTCAAAATAATTCTTCTGCATCTGAAGACACCTATAACTTCTGGCACTTTATGCTTTCCACGTTGTGCCTGCTGTCCCATTTAAACTCTGCTCAGAAGGGGCTCAGCGGTCATTTCAAACCTAAGCCCCATCAAGACCCACAATGTGGGCAACTCCTCGCTTTTCTCAGCTGTGGGGTTTGGCCATACAGAAGACAGCTATGCATCGGCAGGTTGCATTGGGACTTGCCTGACTAGGGTTCCTGGCCTCTCCATGGTTCATCGTCCTTTGCCCTGTGACATTTTTGGAACATTACAGCTTCCTACGGTTTGGCTCTGCCCCTTTCCTGATGTCCATTCCACTTCTTGCTACTCGGTTTTGCTCTTCCCTACCCCTCCTTTCTTTGCTCTGTTTGCTTTCCTTAAAAAAAGCATGAATCATCACCTTGAAGTGTCTCTCCCCTTTGGCTTGCTTAGACCCTGTGCCAGCCTAAGAAGCTGGTCAAACACTGCTGCAATTATCACATCCAAACTGCCATTGCTCTTTTGCCAGAAGCCCATTGATTAGTGTGATCCAGGCTTGTGTCCCTATTTTCTTCAGAAGAGTTCACCCCTGGCCAGAGAGTATTTTAATTAGTAGTCTACAGGATATTCCCTTGTACAACTGCTCCAATTATGTTTAATCAGTAACACTGTACATGCAATAATTAATTAACAGTAAAACAGAGAGAGCTTGACATTGTGATTCATTGGTTTGGTACTCTTTGGTCCGTTATTCGGCTAGTTTTTCTTCTATAGTTATGGAGCAAATCCTTTGGGGAAACCGGTTCAGTGCATCAGGACTCTCAGTTTCTGTTCCAGTGTTACCAGTATTTAGTTTAACACTCAAGATCGCCATTTACCAGCAGCCCGAGTCTGTTGTGAAGGTCTTCAGTGGCTGCTGAAGCCAAATGAGCTCATCTGGTGTGGAAGGTGACATTGTGCAATGTGGTTAAGCTGCTGAACAGCTAGAGGAGAGCTGAGGTTTGCCAGAGTGACAATGTCATCAGTTCACCAAGAAGAAAATTAGGGACGTCACAGACTGTGCAAGCAGCCATTGTCCCCAAGAAGCAATGTTTTGCGTCGCCAGTGCACAGCAAACCACAACAAACGCACCCAAATGTGGGCCAGTGACACAAGCGTCACCACATCTCAGCTTGGACAAGGGCCACTTCTTTGGCTGCTATCTGCAATTGCTGCTCCTGTACCTAAAGTGAACCTGTCACTTGACAGCACGCAAAGCAATGGACCTTGATTTTTTCAGGCCTATTTGAGAAGCCTCCACATCCTATGCAAGACACAGGTTTTTGCATAAAAAGTGAATTTCTTTCCATCGACAAACTAATTGATGCATGGGAAAGCATGAGGTAAAAGCTGAAGTTTTTCAACGGCATGTCCAAAATGATTTTATCCTGTTTTGAGAAATGATGTATCAGAGGACAGGTTTGTACTTTGAAAGAGGAAAAAGTGTCCAAGGCACCTGAACTTCACTTTCTCCCTGAAATCTGATAGGCTATGACTCTTCTTCACCACAAACACTCAGCATGTAGCAGGAAGTTAGAACAGAATAATGGGCTTTTGACACTTTCCAAAGAAAAATATGAAATGCAATAGGCTTTATCCTTCTTTCATTAAAAAGAAAATTTAAATCACATTTTGCCAGCAAAAATAATTGCAAACCTGTAGGGACAACTATGATAAAAATAAGCATCTCAGATTCCTTGTGGCCTGGCTAAAACAATATTTTTTCCTTAATCTTCATTATAAACAATATGAGGAGCAAAATAAAAAAAAAACAAAACCAAAACCAAACAGAATTACATATTGATGCTTCTTGTAACAAATAGATTTGAGTGAGCGCTTCCATGTCATGAGATTGCTGCACAGGAGCTGGTCTGCTGGTCAATGCTGGACACTGTCTGGCCTGCTGTGGTCCTTCTCCCAGCTATGTTCTGATGACTGAGGTAAGTTCAAACATGTAGGTATTTAAAAAACATAAAAGCAAAGAGCTCATAATGCTTCACGTCCTGTTACACACATCATTTAGTGGCTGCCTAAGCCTTGCAATTTCTGCTTCAGATATGGAGAAAAATTGCCTGGAGTCAGCTGTTTCTTGGGGTTATTCTTGTTTATTTTTAATGGAGACACAAACATCTGATCCTCCAAACACAAGCAAACAACAGTCCAGTCCCTTGCTCAGGGATCCCCTCAGCAGTCTCTGTGCAGAAGGAAGTCTACATTTGAGACACACTGAGCATCACCCAGCCAGGCCTCAGCCAGCAGCATCCTGGATCCATACAGCACAGCAAAACGCCATCGGAAACTGTCAGAACGAATTTACATGCCATTTCAATATGTTAGCTGAGAGCTATGCCCATAACCCAGACTTTTGGCAAGTGAGGGGTTGAAGCGAAGGGCCAGCACATCTAAGCTGGGGCCAGACCAGACGTGGTTTGCATCCAAACACATCAGGAAACATCCCCATTCTCCCCAGCACTTCCAGGTTAGGGCAGATCTAAAATACAAAGATTTGCTGATGTAGCTGTATTGATTTAGAGTGGGAAAGAATCATAATGTGAACTAAAATAGCAATATTGCCTGCAAAACTCTCCATGGAGAGGCAAGATATGCACACAATACGAGCCCAATTATATATATTTTTATAGCTGATGCAATCTGGGAGGAAATTTGATAAAATGTTTTTGTCAACATGAGCTGTGTCATCGCTGGCTAAATGAACCAAGTCTGTGTGTGTCGGCTAGTCCTCCTGCCTTTCTCTTGGAATTACCAAGTATCTCGAAAGCATGAGCCTTAAAGTTGCAGCTGTGCATCTTTGCAGTCACAGATGATGTGGCTTTTGAGGTTGAAAGTAGTTATTATTTGGTGCCTGACTAACTGTGCTGTAAGCAAATATTATGGATTTGTTTTTACTCCCCTGGTACAGTGATTGAAACGATATCAATCAGACACTACATCTCTCATTGACACTAGTATTTTTCCTCATGGTATCTCAAACCTGAGGTCAACATTTGTATTCTTTGTATTATTATTAGTTCTGCATAGACAATGTATTTTGTAGTCATTTATGTCCCCCACCCTTTGATACTCTGAAGGTTGTAGGAAGGCGGGTAATTGTCCAAAGACTTCACAGATTCAACGTGCCAGCAGCAGCCAGCCCCATCCACGCAGCTCTGGTTTACAGATTGATGGGATCCACTGTCTTCACTGCATCCATCACGTAAACCCAACACGTACGCCTGACTAGCCTGAACAGCGCTGCTAATAAACAGCAGCGTCTGTGTCACATTGCTCTTTATGCTTTGCTTTGCGCAGATGAGTTTTGTTTGCTTAGACCTTGCTACCCTGCTTTCAGCAGCACTGCCGTAATCATCTGTGAAAAAGCTTAAGTGGACAGCCAGTTTCAATCTTCCGAGATATCCTCAGGCTGATCATAAGTGCGCTGTTGTAGGACAGATACAACATAATCCTGACAAGCACATCTGACCCCAAAATTTCTCTGTATTTTCTATTATATTTGTTTTAATAATGTCACGAAAATTACTCTTTGGGATACCAGAACTGAAAATGAAGCATTTTGCTACTTAAGAAGACAAAACCACTGAAAATTTTTAATCAAAGACATGTGGAGAGGGAGGGAAAAAAAGGAAGGTTTTATGGAACCTTTTCACTGGAAAAATGCAGTTAGCTTTACTAATAATAATACCTCCACACATGTGATCCCTTTTCAGGAACCAGCGCTGAGGAGAGAATGGAATAAGAGAGCAGGAGCACAGCCAGACCTCCCCTCCCTCAGTGGGAAGATTTCCACGTGATGGCAGGTTTGCAATGCCCCGACAGATCTTGCCATAACTCAGAGCACTGGCTGCCTTCTCCTAAGCACATGGGCAGCCAAAAAGTTGCCACTTTGAATGACAATTCAGCAAGGGGAGCTTGGTAGAGGTTTAGAGAGGCTGAATTGTCCTCTTTACTCACAACCTATTCAGCAGCATCCTGCCACCCCTGGCAGAGCTGGCCATCCGTGCCATCGGGAGTGGAACTTTTCAGCAGCCACGGGTCTGCTTGCACTCGCATCTCCAACAAGAGCATCTCCGGACACCTTCCAGCATCGGTGGGTGATGTCTGGGGGGCTCTGCTTGGTGTCCCTCTCTGGTGCTCTCTCCAAGTTTCTCCTGAGCCATCAGCACTCACAACCTTCCCCTTTTTCTGCAGTTGCCCCCCGTAATCAGCGGTTTTCTCAGCCTCGGTGACCACGCAGAAGGGTTTGATGGAAGGTGCCAAAGGACCCACCATGGCAGGTGGGACACAGAGCCATGGGGCAAGGCACATGTGTGAAGGGTTGGCTTGTGCAATGGGCTTGGTTGGAAGGGGTAGGTGTCACCTGCAGCACACTGCCTGGTCTCCCCCCAGCTCGAAGAGATGACACCCTGCATGTGACAGTCTACCCAATTAGTCAGGTGTGACTCCCTGGGGTGGCTGGTGACCTGATTACAGGATCCATTAGCTCGGCACATGGGATAAAAGGATGGGAACAGGGTACAGTGCTGCAATGCATGCTGGCGTATGGGACGTTGTACGGGAGAAGCCCATAATCTTGACCCAGGATGTGAGATTTGATCATTTCGATGGAGGATGGGAAAGACTTGAGGACCACCAACATGCAAGTGCTTTTACAGCATAGAGCATCTGCTGACAAAACTCCATGTGCACAGTCCTATTTTTACAGCATGTATTTTGCACGGACACAGACGTTTACTAACAAACCACAGCTGCCTTTTAGACGGACAGTTACTGGCCTGTGGCTCTCGAGGAGTCTTTGGTAGGATCTGTGCATTTAAAAATGAAGCAGCAGCAGATCTTTTTCTCCTCTTGTGGAGAAATTGTGGTGAAATTGTGGTGAAAATGTGCATTAGTAGGGAGGCCTGCAGGCATGTTGCCTGTAAATGGAAGTATTTTTTCCAGACTTAGCAGGATCTGCTTTTCTGCTGTGTCTGTGCATTTGTATACGCGTGTGAAATGTGATCACAATATATAGTCAAGATAAGAAACCAAGCCACTGATGTCCAAATGATTAGCTCTGACTGGTTAATAAGTACCTACATGACAAACAGCAAAGTCTAATGGGAAGGACTGTTATATGAAAAAAATTGAAGCAAATGATAAGTACATGATGAGAACAATAAGGTGCCGAAATGAACTGCCACACTTTCTGCTTCAGCTCCCCAAGTAAAAATAAGCAGCTCGTGTCCTGTGTGATCCAGGATCCTGACCCAGGAGAGCAGGCACTTCCATCAAACTGCATGGAAACAGTGATGGCTGGAGCTGGGACCACTTCTGTTTTTTTCACACTGACCTGGTATTTTGGCTCTAAAACCTTCTTTCCAATTACTGGGAATGCTGCTAAATTTCAGGGCATCGGGCTGAAATTTTCCATGTTGTTTCCGTTCCTTAAATGAGTCTCAACCTTGAGGTTTGAATCTTAAGACTTTTTGTTTGTTTTTCTTGCGGTTTTAGGTTCACTTTGAGTTTCTTGTAGAAGTCTTCAGCCAAAATTATTCTCAAAGGCCTCAAAAAGGGAAGTAAGGAAAGAACAGAAAGAGAACAGGGAGGGATAGGCCTGCCACCCACAGAAAGGGAAAAGGCCATCAAAAAAACCCAAAAATAAGAAAGGTGACCACAGTGGAGTGAAGGAATTGCCACAAGAGGAGGCTGAGAGGAAACGTGGAGTGTGGTGAGACAGAGAAAAGGAGATCCTCCATCCTCCAGCTCTACCACAGCAACAGGGAAGATGAGGTTCATGAAGAACAGAAATGACCTGTCCTATTTCTTTTAAACAAATCAATATCCAGTTGCAACATTCCCTGACAGCAAAGATTGCGTTAACATTAGGAAATAAAGCTAACCTACTTAAATTGGGAGGCAAAAGAATGTGTGTCCAGGGCCTACAGCGAAAAGGAGAATGTGGGAATAATAAAACCTTTGTTGTCTGCTCCAGCATGGATGTGTAAGATGATCTTGAGAAAGCCATCTGCAAAAAAACACCATAACCAAAAAATTTCAGTACCTCACAGGAGGGCTGTGCGGCTGTATAGTTGCCAGTTTTCAGTTACTACCATGTTGAACTCTCTAGGATAGCTTAAACAATCATTTTCTCACATTTGTTCTATACTTTTTTTTTCCAAGAGTGCTTTGAAAGCTGCCTGACCCTATGGCCCTCCCACCACAGCAGCTGTACGATGCCCATTTATATCAGAGGATTGCTTTTGTAAAGGCTGTGGTATCCTGGCATCTCTGGAGGAGATCTAAAAAGCGGAGGTGGACTCACTGAAACCCTCACATGGTACCTTTATTACAGAGCACCCAGTCCTGACCCAGAAAACCTTGCCAGCACATGCAAAAGGCTGCTTATTCTGCAGGAATGAAACCTGCTGCAGCACGGAGGTCTGCAACAACGCTGGAGCCTCTTTTGTTGGACCTGTGTGGTTTCCGACAGTGACCACAGGCTTGAGGCACTTCACAAGCCCCCTTTTCCCTGGCTATAAAGGGATTTAGCAAGCAGCCCTACTACCCAGGCCAGAAGGACACACAGAGGCAGGTCAAACTCTTTGGATCGTCTACCGGTGTCCTTTAGCCTTCCCAGCTGCCTGGCAAACCCTTGTCCCCCCAGACACCGCTCCAGCTTGGCCAGGTTGCAGGTGCTTCATCTCGAGACATGCAAGATGCTTCATTTTGGGGCATGCTAGACTGCATATGGAGACACCCCGGGGCAGGCACCTGCATCCAGACCTGGCGTTAAGATATCGGTGGTGTAAAGGAACTTCTCAGATGCCGTCTGCCTGAGTGTTTGCCTCTCAAACTGCTTTAGTTAAAGCCTTACTGGGATGGCTGCCTATTCCTTCCTTCCCCCGTCAGAGCAGGGTCAGACCCTTCCTTCGAAAGGCATCGCTGGTGATGAGATTTCCATCTGACAGTGGGACCCAGTCCCTTTGTTTAGGAACAGAAACGAAACATGCTTCATTGCACCTCATTAATTCTTTCAACATAAGCATCTTCAGTTACATGTTTCTGTAGCTGGACATATGTGTGTGTCACCACGGTAAAGGAGAAAAGAATTTCCACCAATGTGAAAGTGTGGTGCTCCCTTTTATCCTGATCTCATTGTTAAACAAATGAGCTTCCTTTAAAAGTACTGTGACGTTTATTTGCGTCTCCAAAAGCGGCTATTTTCACCCCTGTGTCAGTTTACACTTTAAGAAGTAACCTTCTTTTTAGGGGCTCTGTTAATTAAGGGGAATAATCTTGATTTCAGTTAGTAAAATTGCTTTGTGTGTATGTGGGTGTGTGAAAATAATACAGTATCTTATTTCAAACCTCATGGGGTTTCAGCAATTATGCTTTTAACAGAAAATCTCAAAAGTCAACAGCCTTATAATGTCTAACTCCTGGGAACCAGAGTAAGGAGAAATTAAACATCCATCTTTGAGTTTAATGGTGTAAAAATACAGGTGTAGATAACTCCCGTTACGTGCATAATTCCCTCCTGCTGAAATACAGATCCCAAAAGGCTCACCCTGCCCAGACAAGGTAAAGCCAGATCCCACAGCCCCTGCTTGCTTGTATCAGCCTGCCTGCACAACAATATTGCACGTGAGGAGGAGAGCAGGCTGTGCCCGGGCAGACATTTCCAGGTGCAAAGTAGCACGTCCCAGGCGAGGAAAGCCTCACCCACTTCTGAACATGCCTTTCTTCTTCTTGGCTGGTCCCTTATCATCCCACCCTTCTTCAGCTCCTGCTCCCTCTTTTATTTTTTCTCGATCAAGGATATGTAAATGCTGCTCTGAGTCACGGCTGCTGCAATAGGAGTTTCATCTCGTTGGTAACAGCAATGCTGCGTGAGCGTGTGCATTTCTGCTTTACGTGATTGTCTGCACGTCCCTTGGCAGACAGCGAGTATGTCTCCGAAACCACGGCTCACATGTCTGATCACTTCCACTCCAAACTCTCGAGGCTGACTTAGGGACAATATAATAACCAGTTTCTTGCAGGCAACTGGGCAAGGGTCCAGCCAAAAAGTTCAGTGAATCTACTGGCTGACATCTAACTCATCTGAAGTTCAGGTCCACAAATAATCTTCTACAGTCTCTTGGCAGAGGTAACATTCAGAGACACCCGATCTTCTCAGGCACTCCTGCGCTTGGCTTTGCAGGAGATCTTGCCCCAAAATGTGGAGGGAGTAGTACTGGCAAGGTTGGTTAGGTGGTAGGAAAGGGGATCTGCCCACTTTTGGAGATAGAGGGCTTGTATTTGCAAATCAGACCACCATCATTTGAAACTCATAATTTGTTGGCAGCAGATAACTTTGCATTCAGGTTGGCAGAGATTTCAAATTCTTCCAGTCCTGAATTGCTGTTTGTAGATGTTCGCACGGAGCCCGATTTAATGGGTTCTGGTGCCGATTAAGACCAGTTGTAGCGCACATGGTAAATACCATGGGGAAGTGACAGCAAACAGAGCTTTTCAGGAGAGCTGTTAAAGTGAAACAGCAGCACGTAGACGACATGGACATTGGGACAAAGACTGGTCCCACAGCCCTGTCCTTACCCTGTTGCAGGATCACCAAACAGACAGGGAAGAGCACTAACATGAACTAAAAAAGAAATTTTCCTCCCTTTCTCATTCCCTATTTTCTGGTTTCAGAATATTTCAGATCCAGCAGAAGGCATAAGCAGACATTTGTCCAAATTTGGCAAATTGCTTTCAGAACGAGTTTATTTGAGCAGGTAATGCAGGGGTGAGCCCAGTGATGCACTGTCACATTTTCAAGTCTCTCCAGTATTTTAAATTTCCTGTTCACTGCCAGCCAGCAGTATACTTGAAGCAGGGTGGGTGGATCAGGTATGATGGGGTATGTGCTGTGACATGATTTGTGACTTTTAGAGACACCCATCACTGAGTGTTTCTAAGGAGAGGGTGTGGGGCAGGACTACCCTTTAGGCAGTTCAGAAATTTTTCTTTACAGTGCACATTATGAAGCTTCCTCATATTATCCAAATTCAAGTATTATCCAATATCAGGTATTACTCTCTTGTACATTATAGTGTGCTCTAGACTGTGCTTCTCAACTAGTCTTGAAAAAGAAACTCATCAATCCCATGTGATGAGAATCCTTAGAGCAATGTGTTTCCCTATAAATAAGAATTTTGGCCATTTTATAATCTTTCTAGTCAAAAGTGTCTTAGTATTAAAGGTGTTTCTCTTGGGTTTTCTGCTTTCTTATTGTCGTGGTTTAACCCCAGCCAGCAACTAAGCACCAGGCAGCTGCTCGCTCACTCCCCCCCCCCCCCCCTCAGCAGGATGGGGGAGAGAATTGGGAAAAAAAAAATAAAACTAATGGGTTGAGATAAGAACAGTTTAGTAGAACAGGAAGGAAGAAACTAATAATGCTAATAATAACAATAATAAAATGACAATAATACTAATAATAATAATAATAAAAGGATTGGAATATACGAGACAAGTGATGCACAATGCAATTGCTCACCACTCACCAACCAATGCTCAGTCAGTTCTTAAGCAGTGATCTGCACCCCCTGGCCAACTTCCCCCAGTTTATACACTGGGCATGACATCACATGGTATGGAATACCCCTTTGGCCAGTTTGGGTCAGCTGTCCTGGCTGTGTCCCCTCCCAACTTCTTGTGCACCTCCAGCCTTCTTGCTGGCTGGGCATGAGAAGCTGAAAAATCCTTGACTTAGTACAAACACTACTTAACAACAACTGAAAACATCAGTGTGTTATCAACATTCTTCTCATATTAAATCCAAAACATAACACTACACCAGCTACTAGAAAGAAAATTAACTCTATCCCAGCTGAAACCAGGACACTTATTTATTTTCTTGGTCTCCTCATTTAAAAGTTTTTGCTCACTTAGAAGCAGATCTTGTGACTTTTGCCCGAATAAGGAGAAACAGTCATGCCATAATTTGGCTCTGTTGGTAGTGAGGGGATGGAGAAAGAAAGATTGGGAGAGGAGAATATTTTTCATTTTACTTAGGCCACATACTACAACAGTTTGCAATACCCGTTTACGGGCAGAACTAGACAGTTTGCTGGCACATATGAGTCATTGTATGCAGACTCCATCCACAGCTGTTAACCAGTGCTTTACCTTGGCACAGGCAAGAAGAGGCAGGAATTGGAAAGTCCTGTGGGGTTAAACCTGAGGAACAAGCAAAAGTATGATAAAACTCAGTGGGAGTTTTCTATAATTCACCGAGTAGCCCTACACACAACACAAGGGCTTGGGCTGGGGCAACAGTAGGTTGGCAGGGCTGCTTGCTCCAGCTTCTTCTCTTAACTGGGGGCAAATAGACCCATGTATAACTAGTGGGCTTGCAGTTGGCACCCAGACAGGGACACTGCAGGTACAGACTCCAGGATAGGATGGAGGTGGCTTAGCAGAGAATTTAACTAATTCGCTAGTCATCTACTAGCAAAAGGGGATGAAATAAGTCCAAAGATTTGGCAAAAGGTACTTGAAAACTAGTTGCAAAAGCCTGTTGCTGCTTCTCTGCACTGGGTAGGGGATGGCTGTCTGTCAAAGTCATCTTCTTTAAGGAATTGCTGGACATCACAGTCAAAGAGGTTTCTTCTATAAGGTTTTTTTTAAAGCATTCCTTAATGACTGAAGTTGGGAAGCCTTTTGAGATGGGGTAGAGAGTGCAAGTGAGCTTGGTCTGGGTTACAAACAGTTTTTGCTGGAAGAACCGATATTGGTCCATGGCAGCACATACAGATGTGGGGCTGTGCGTGCATCTCCCTCGAGCACCCCACTTTGGGCAGCCCTGGTTTGCTGTTCTGGCACAGATGTCTGTTGTTGAACAGATGTTGTCTTGTAAGCTCCCCTAAGCAGCTCCATTTTCCAATCAGAATTGTAACTGGAATTATGTACAGAAGATAATTGCAGCATTTATAAAAGGGGAGTCTAAAAAACTGGCCTTGCAGCTCAGCGAATTGAGGTCACCCATCAAGCTGCTGCCCTCCCCTCCTGCTTGTTTCAAAAAAGCCAGATGACTTTATTAGAGTCAGCTGCTGAATAGATACCGTTGGCATTACAAGCCAGGAAAGACAGCTAGGATACTCTTTTGTCACTAACTTATATTTTGACCAGAGAACAAACCAATGCTTGCTGTATCGTCAAACAGGTAACGGTCTCTTATGTAATTATAGCAAATTATTATAATAGTTATTATAATAATTTATAGCTATTTGTCCCTTAAGCCAGCTCCTTCGTCATGTTTTTCACTGTCTGCTCTGTGACTGTCTTGTTGAGATATAAGCATTTTTGGCAGGGGCTGTCTGTGTCATATGCAGCGCTGGTCACCCTACTCATGGCTAAGGAGAGAGGTTCTGGTTTTGGTAATTATATTGTATCACTGAAATCAGCTATTAGCAACAGGAGAAAAAAATTGTAGCATCTGGATCAGTATATAATAACTGTACGGAATCACAATGTTATTTTAAATGTAAAGAATCACAATATTATTTTCCCTGCCCTTGCTTTCAAGACCTGTGCAAACATGTAAATACATCAGGACTGGATTGTCTATGCAGTTGTCTAATGAGACCTTGGCAATTAGTTTAGGCCTCAGCTTGTTAGACACAATGGCCCTGCTAGTCAGCAGGTGTAAATAAATATAAAACAGCTGTTGAAAATCTGACCCATAGATTAGAGAGCTATATCTGAAGCCAAGAAATAATCTTTGGATATAGCGCTGCCTGAACAAAAAGATGTGGTTTGGATTAAATCTTCAGTCTGCAATGCTAATATAATTATAACTTCAGAAAAAGAAAGCATCAACCTTGTTAAATAAACATCTCTGTGGCAGAGAGAACAGAACTTTTAAATAAAACAAAATAAATTAGTGAGCCAAACAAAAATCTCTTAAGAGGCAATCCAGAGTACTTTTCTACAAACAGCTTAAGAGTTTCTCCATATTTCCCCTTTTCTTCCATGTTCTAACCATGATAGGGAGATGATTGTCTAATGCCAGTATCAGAGCATGGCAGAGATGAGATATTACACTGTAGACATGCTTGTGGATTGGCTAAGGTCCACTGTTTTTGTAAGAGCTTCAGCTCTATGCATTTTGGTGTATAGACTTGATTGCAAAATGTCTGTAGATGTAAAGGTGTGTACATAAAATTCAACGTTAATATCTAAATGGGGCACTGCAGACCCTTGGATAATGGGCCATGAAACTAAAATGTGCAAGTGGAGACTTTGCTTCAGTCTCAGCTGTTCAAAGATCCTGCAGTGGCAGAAATTGTGCCCACCTAAAGTTCACTGCAATAACTGCATCAGCGCCAACACAGACTGACAGCAATGCTTCACGTTCAAGAAATAGATTTTGTTGTTGCACACTATTCAGTGCAAATCATACATGGATATATTTATCTGTATTTATTTACCTGCATATATAATAAACACACGTGCACACGTAGAATAGATATATATATAATTGTAAGGAACAAATATGTATACTTTGAAAAATGATGTCTTCATCATCTTGGTAAGTTTTCAATTTCTCTTAACTATAATTTCAGTGTAAATTTTTTTGACACTTTTGACCTCATAAGCAGTCAGACCAATGAGATTGAAACAGCTGATTTTTGTTAGCCACTTTACACAAGCTGGTAAAAGACAGTGCTGGTAAAAGGGTAAGTGGTATTCCAAAATACTGGAAAGCCAGTGGGATGGTGGATGAGTTGTGAAAGCCCAGTGCTCCCGGCAGAAGCGGGTGGGCTGGCAGGTGAGCAGAAGTCTGTCAAGACAGGTCTCTGCAGCTTTTTGTGTGTCCACGGAGCGTTTGGGGTGATGCTATACAGCTCTGTGATCCCACTGCAAGACAGATGTAAGGGATGAACATCCTTAAAATCCCTGTGAAATCCTCTAAGATCTCCAGGTGACATGAGGGATCTTTTTCTCCTCAGATCGGAGGGAGCTGGGGCTGGGCTTTCAACCATGCCTGTTGCTGTTACCGTGGGCAGCAAGTGGTTAAAGCAGAGTCAAAAAACATGAAGTACCAGAAATCACGAAAGCTGGTGATAAAAGAAGGCTATGTTTGTGACATACAGCAATTTTAGAAGCACCGGGTATTTCAGTTTTACGGTGATCCCAGCAGTTTCAGAGCCTACAAGACTCCCCCTTGGTCAGCGTGGTGGTCATCTCCCAGTTCGACAGAGGAGCCAAAACAAGAACCAGCCCTGCCGCGTCCCTACTCCAGAGCCGGCACTGGGGCAGGCTGGCTGCCCTTGGCAGGGATGTTTTCCTTCCCCTGCGGTGTCCTAGGAAGCGAAATGACTTTAGGGAAAGGAGAAGGGAGGTCAGTCCTCCTGCTTGAAACAGAAGAGACACATTCCCCCCCCATGCACGTAGTCAGCGCAGCTGTCTTCTCGGGATCTTGGTCAACTTCCATTTCCCGAATCAGTGAGGCTGTTGAGGTGGCTGTCATTGAAACCCCACTCGGAGCTTCACTGCACTTCCCTCCCCAGGAGGATGCTTTAGCGTGGTGTGGTGTTGTGTGAGAACCCCCTGGGGTGCATATGGCTCTGCGAGCCTGCTCTGTAAGACAAGGGGCTCAAGAGCAGGCAACAAGCAAGAAATCAAAGAGGACTCAGTCCCGGGCTGGCCATTCGTGGTCAGAGAGAAAACCCTGGCCTCAGCTGACAGCCTTGAAATATGTCAAAGCTTCCTTTTGCTGGCCCAAAGAGGCCTGGGAATTATAGCCCCATGGCCGGGGGTTTTGTTGTCCTCCACAAGAAGTCACCCCGGACACAATAAAAGCAGCCTTCTTGCCAGAGCAGCCAAGGCGATTGAGAAGGGCGAAGGAAGCTCTTAAACATTTGCTTTCTGGATTTTGACTGCCAGATCTCTTGGGAGAGGTTGGACTCCTCACAAAAATGCTTGATGTGAAGAAACTCCCTAGGAAGGGATTGTTCTGTTTTGTTTTGAACTTGAAGGCCTCCAGTTGACTTGGGACACTGCCACCAGCCACCTAAGGAAAGCTTGAAGCCTTCCTACACAGGGTGGTGTAAAGTCCTACTGTGGGTGTACAAAAGGCCTTCAGAGGCATGACTTTCCCTGGGACACAAACTTCTTGCCACGCTGTATTTTGTGGTTGAACATAAACTGGGTGGTTTGATGCTTTTAATGACAAAATTCTACTGAGGTTTCTCTTTCCCCTCCCACTCCCCTGTGGCTTTTACTCTAGGTTAACATGAGGTTTTCCCTGGAAATCATTCTGTATGGGTCCTATGTGCCTGTGGACATTTTTTTGTCCAATGACTCTTTTAAGAAAAATGCATTACCAATCCAAAAAGGAAACAGAAAACTGGTTTCCCTGCTCAGGGATAGGAGACACCATTCCTGGCTTGAGCATCTCGCTCTGTCTCACACTCCCTGTTGTTCCCTGAATCTTGCATGCTAGGCAGTACATCCTCAAGGGGAGGGGAGAGACTGTTTTTCTCCCATTCTTTGTTTCCCCTGGTCCCAGCTTTAATGTCTCCTCCCATGAGTTTGTCCTCCCCACCAGGGACAGCAGGGTCCTCTTGGGCTAGAGGAGCAGTGATGCTCATCAGTCCCCCTGCACACATCCTGACACTGGGCAAAATGTGCACTTGTACACATCCAGCTTGGTGCTGAGGGCTCGTGGCTGTGGCTGTCGCAGCAAGGGGCTCAGTGGTATCAGTGTAGGAGCAGTGTGCTGTGACAGCTTCGGTGCTTGCTGCCTGCTGCAGACACCCTCAGCGCCATGGTCTACAGGTATCAAGGTAATTTCATGGAAATTCTGGGGTCCTAAGTATCAAAGTTATTTAGTGGCTGTTCTGTGAATATCTCCTTCGGTTTAACACCCAATTTCTGTCTAAGTTCTCTTTTGGGGACCTAAGTGCTATTTTGGAATATTGCTGCTAGACTGTCCTTGCCTCAGTTTCCTTAAGTATATAATGGAGTGTCATGGTTTAACCCCAGCCAGCAACCAAGTACCACGCAGCTGCTCACTCATTTCCCCCACCCCATGGGATGGGGGAGAGAATTGGAAGGAAAAAGGCAAAACTCGTGTGTTGAGATAAGAACAGTTTAATAGAATAGAAAGGAAGAAACTAATAATGATAATAAAATGGCAATAATAATAATAAAAGGATTGGAATATACAAAACAAGTGATGCACAATGCAATTGCTCACCACTCACTGACTGATGCCCAGTTAGTTCCCGAGCAGCAACCCCTCCCAGGCCCAATCCCCCCAGTTTATATACCGGGTATGACATCACGTGGTATGGAATACCCCTCTGGCCAGTTTGGTTCAGCTGCCCTGGCTGTGTCCCCTCCCAACTTCTTGTGCCCCTCCAGCCTTCTTGCTGGCTGGGCATGAGAAGCTGAAAAATCCTTGACTTGGTCTAAACCCTACTGAGCAACAACTGAAAACATCAGTGTGTTATCAACATTCTTCTCATACTGAATCCAAGACATAACACTATTCCAGCTACTAGAAAGAAAATTAACTCTATTCCAGCCAAAACCAGGACATGGAGGTTACAGTATTTTCCATCCTCATAAGTTTATTGTGATGATGCAGATGTTTAAGGCACTCAGCTTAAAACGAGGTGAACTTAATTTTCTACATGTTTGTGATAAATAACTAGAACCCTGGTTATTTTGGTAGTTTACCAAAAGGCACTTCTGATCGAAACCCTACAGCCTGTGCAGCATCTGTAGGCGTCTGCAGATGCATTTTGTATGAAATGCAGTAAAACAGAACAGGTACAGTGCTGAGACTGCTAAAACTCTAGTCTAAGTACCAGTTTCTTTAAAGACATTTTCATTAAAGATCAAATCTGTGACAATGTGAGAGATTGCAATATGCTATGATAATAATTTCCCTTCTCTATGGAAGGAATACAGTTGATTTGATTTCTTAACCCAGAGATACAAAACAAACACAGACTCTGTTGTCTGCTATTTGCAACTCCCACAACTCCCAAGGCCACAGCATGAATTGCCCTTAAATTTGACTAGCACTACAAAATGCAAACACAAACATAGGCAGAAAAGTATCGGCAGAGCTTGCCCTTTTTTTGCTTAGTGAGGTGGCAATGGGAAACTGCCTGTAAGATGCACCACAGCAATTCAGCTCCAGCGTAGGGCTGGGAGCTTGACCTCTTCAGGTCATGGTGTACGAACTGTGCCCATGTCCTATTTAATTGATGTTCTGCTTACCACTCTGTTAAGCACCAGATTTGGAAAGTCTCCAGCTGGTGCGGAGGAAGGAACGGAGTCAATTTGCCCCTATTCTTTCCTCCACTGCTGTGCAGAAGAAGGTAGGATTTGGCTTTCTGTTGGTATTTTAATCATTACTCCTCAAAATGAGTACAGAGCATTTATGATTTTCTTTCTGCCTGTCACATGCTAAGTGACATTAGGACTGAACTGTGAATGGAGTGAGGTAGTGGTGAACTGCTCTGCTTGCAGCCTTGGAGTCAGAAACAAATTAGTTTCTCATTCAGCAATACTAACCCATTGCAAACATCCTGGTGACAAATTTTTAAATAATATATCAATGAAAGCATTTCGTTTACTCCATGTTAAGCACGTCCTCCTTTTCAATTACAAATGTCTTTTTTCCCCCCCCCCCCCAGTGTGCCCAACAGAGAATGGCTTTATATTTTTTAACTACAGAAAAAATTGGATTAGTGAGCCAAAATAGTTCTGGTTATCAGTGTTTCAGTTTTAGATAACAAATACCATGCTTGTAACCAGCACATGTAAAGAAATGTGTTGACCAGTGGTGATTCACATACAGAATCAGGCTGCTAATGGACAGCTTGCAAATGGAAGGAAAAGCTAAGTTTGTTTAATATATTAGTGTGCAGATGTTATCTCTGTTTACAGATAGACAAGCTGAAACTTATAAAGACTGAATTGTTTGCCAAGAAAAGACAGAAAAATGCAATGGCAGGTCTAGGGAAATATTTTGGATCTGCTGTCTACAAATCATCAGCTCTACCAAACAGCATTACCTCCCTTTAATTAATAATTCATTGTTAAGTGTTTGGAAACAGCTGAGCAACAAGCACATTACACTAAAAGATGTCTCGTTGGCATCTTTTTGACCGTGAAGGATGTGACTTAATATTCCTCCATTTTGGCATTGAGAGAGCCTGTATATGGTAAAGAGCCGCTGTGCCTGGTTTTCATGAGTGATTAAAGATGAACAATTGATTTATTATTTTTGCTACAGATCTTGTTGGCAACCATGCAAGATGTGAATTGCCTAGTTGTTTTTGTCTCAGGAAATGTAGTGTTTTCGGCATGATAAATATTTTTATTCACATACTTATCTCTCTGAGGACCTCTTCTTCTGCCTTAGCTCTGTTATGCTAAACCATCATCTCTCTTTTCAACCTTGTCTTTCACAGGGGAAAGTTTCAGACTCTCTTTCCATTCATAGAAATGAGAGGGGGAAAAAAAGACTGATTGTTTTCAATCTATATAGATCTTCATATCACTGAAAAAAAAAACCCTGGCTGGACTGTGTCATTAAGCACTTCCTTTGTGCTGGTAGAGATTCTACCTCCTGCCTCTTGGTATTTGACTTTAGCGTTGTATGTTTGGACCTTCCCAGTCCAGCTCCTACCAGTTATGGTCTCATCTCTCTGTGTCCATCTGAGTCTGGCTGTTTCTCTGGTGCCTTCAACAGGGACATTCTGCAGCCATCCAGTGTGTAAATGCAGAAGCACTTCCTCAGCAGGAGTTAGAGGCCATCTTCACTGGGGTCTTTAAACTCATCTAGGCAAGGACAGGAAGGCTTAACATGGCTTCAGGCAGCCTGGATGCTGCTAACTTTGTTGAGGCACAGGCTCTGCTGACAGTCCTGTGGACAGCGTGATGACCAGGTGCTTGTGAAACCTCCACGGGGATTGAGGTGCCTTGTGCTCACAGCCACCCCTGAAGCAGCTCTTCAAGAAGGGTACAGATAGTCCACTTTTGGGAAGCTCCTGCCTTCATGTCTAGCTTATTTGTGTCTAACTTACACACAACCACTGAACAAACTGCATCTGCCCACGGACCTTATTACTTGTCCCTTTGCTTGCATAGCAGTCTTGCTGCTTCAGCAAGACCAAATATTTTGAGCATTTATTTGGTCTAAGTATTATTTGTGTGCCACATCTCCATCCATTCTGAAATTGCTGTCCATGAGTCCACTTCCTCGGAGCCCTTCCAAAGTCCAAATATCAACCCTGCTTCTGCCAGCACAGAAAACATGTCACTGTGTTGCACACTGGTGTCAGCTGCCCAGATTCCTGCACGTGTAAAATATCTCCAGCGGTGTGCTCCCAGGTACACAAAGAAATGATACACATCCTCAAATAATGCCAATGGGCAAAGTCCAAAGGTTTCCTTCTTTTTCACCATTCTCCTGTCCGTGTGCTCAAAGCTCTTGCTCCAGTCAAGCTCATTGACCTTGCCAAAGTCTTTCCTGCATTTCCACCCTTGCTCAGCTCATGCTTATCTTCTTTTTCTCCCTGTCCCACTCTTTGCCTCCCAACGTCAGAGTCCCACTGCTCTAGGGCCCTTCTGGGAAGCTCCATCTTGTAGGGCACTGACCAGTACTATGGCACGTCAGCATTGTTTTCAGGTTGCCACCAAACCTGTCTTCCTTCTTTACCTGGGCTTCTTCACATAGCTGAGCTTCTTCACCTAGGTTTCATGCTTGGCAACTGCGGATAATATTTTATGCTATAAAACAGTTGGTGGCAAAGGGGATGAACGTCCTCCCGCTGGAGTAAATCGGGAGTAACTAAATCTGGTGTGTTGCTGTCCAAGTGGAAAAAACCAGGCCTGTGCACAAAATACTGCAGAGCATGAAAGTTTAGTGTGCTGTGCCACTGTGAAAACCATGACCTGTGCACCTCGTGATAGCATTGCTAAATGAGCTTTGAAAAGAGAACATTTTTCTAGTGGCTTCTTAAAGAATGTGGGTGGCAAAACAGCAACAGTAATCAGCAACGTTAATTGCAGTCACACATCAGTTTTCATTGGCATTTACCAACTTTCCATATAAAAGAAATTGTTACACTTGAAAGCTGAGGTCAGGTTAGCTAATCATTCATAGCGTGTTTACTTCCTCCCGGGATTGTCTAGCAGGAATTGTACCTTGTGTTTTAAAGCCATTTCAAGCAAAGAGCCTAGAGTGTAATTGTTTAATTGATTTAAAGATCTTTATAGCTGACCTGCCAATCAAAGTGATTCAGATAACTAGCTGGTGTGTAGTCTGGTGAATTAGACTCAACTCTGTATTACACTTATTGACATGTGGAGTATCTCTGAGGAATTGATCTGCTTTTTTTCCAAAACGTTGATTTCAGTGAAATGGTGTTACTACGTATTTAAAATCATCCACTATGTCTGTTGCATAAAATCATGGGACTGTGAGTCAGTCATCTTGGATGACTAACGGTTTTGTCACTGATTCACCGAAAATGAATGTCTATACTGCACCCAGCATGAACAGAATGAAAGCTCAGATGCAAAAAGCAATCCAATCAAAGGGCCAGAAGGTTTGTCACTGGCTAATTAGGGTAAATTATAGGGCTATAGTTTTATAAGGCTGTTTTATAAGGCTACAGTGTTTCCAGTTACCATGTGTACTTATTGTTTCAGAATGGACTAGTTCCTTTATAATCTTGTGCCTAAGGTTATCTAATCATACAATGGGTGAATAATATATTTTGCCAACTGAGAAATGTACAGGCATGATAAAGTGTTTTAAAAGGAGTATTTTAGTCATTGCATTAGAGTTTGTTTTCTTCAAGTTACGGAATATGACTTTAGTAGATAAAAGGGGAAAACTAGGCTTTCAGTCACAATATGTCTGTTTATAGGCCAAATATAGAACAGATTAAAAAACAAACAGACAACTATAATTTGTGTTTAACTATATGACCTGGTACAAGAGTCTGTAGTGAAGACAACTGGTGATTCAGCTTTGTCAGTGAATTATACTTTTTCCAGCCTCATTAATGACCTGGACTAGCTAATACCACCTTCTGCAGACAAAGGTAACCTTGTCCCAAATTATCAGCCAGTCATTAACAGTCATTGAAGGCTGGAGAACTCCTGCCCCCAGGACACTTCCAGGAGCTCAGCACCAAACCCAGCTGCTGCCCCCGCGGAGGGGAGAGCTTTAGCTCAGATCCTCATTGCGGCCAGGTCTCCCTTCAGGGTCTGCTCTGGCTCCTGCCTCCCACCCATCTCCCAAATGCCCAGTGCTGCCTCCCAGCACACCACAGCCCAGTGCAAGAGGGGCTCTGCTCTGATGAATTCACAGAAATTCGGGAAGCTCTTGCGTCTGCCCCTGCAGATCCTTCATGTCTGGGGCACTTGCTGCTGGCTCTCTGCAGAAAAGTCATCATTATTCTATTTTTTTTAGAAGAACTGGCATACGGCCCAGCCTTATGCATCCAGCAAAACTAAATCCTCAGGCTTTGCCTTACTTTAACCTCCATATAAGTTGCCCTTCGGGAACTGTTTGGTTAGTCCTCTCCATACCTCATCATGGAACACCACAGCTACAAGCATTCACACATGGAGAATAGGGACAGAATTTACATGACATTTTGTAGAACTGACTCTTGCCAGGACCCACATAAGGACAACCTTTCTCATCCCTTGAAAAGTTCATGTCACATGCTCTATCTTTGCTTGCTTCCGTGGTGATAATTACCCCTGACTGTGCTGTCGTCTTTTATGTACCTCCTGTATGGACCACCATGGCTGGTGGAGCATGTCCTCCCACGCCACAGAGGAGCAGGAGGGTCTCTGCTAGAGGATCTCTCTACTGAAAGTCCACATGCAAAGGGAACAGCTTTTTGGTTTGGTTGGGATCCAAGGGAGGTTGGAAGGACTGGCTTCAAGACAAGGTGCCAGGCAACGAAATGGGCACAGCTGAAACTTCACCTGCTTTCTTACTCAATATTGTGATAAGAGCTTTCCTTGTATGTTCATGTTCAACCTTCGTTGATTGCCACTGCCGCTCTGGGGTTTTCCCAAGACAGGGTGTGTGTTGCTGCTGATACCACTGTAGTGCTGATAGGGGACTGGTTATTTACAGCCTCTGGGCTCGCCTGCTATTTCACAAGTACCAGTCACTGAACAAGTTCTGCGGGCGGGCTGATCCAGGGAGCAAAACATTGCTACTACATGCATGTGTTTATCTCCGTGTTTGCTACAGTCTTGAGTCAGCTCTGCCTCTCTGATCTTCTTTTCCCTACACCTTATTTTTAATACATTTTTCTCCTCCTGTCCTGCTCTCTCCCTCCCAAACCTCTGTTGTTTCATTTCCTGAGAAAAGCACTCACTCACATCTTGAATTAAAAAAAAATATTTCTAATTCCAGTATATTCACCTTGCTCATTGCCAAAAGTCATTATGAAAATCATGAAGATGTTGGAGGTTCAGAAGGTAAACCAAAACACAATGATGATGTTACAGGAATCCTTTATCACGGGAAGGAGAAGGAAACCTACAGGGCTACCAGCTCTGCAGACTGGCAGAGAAAATGGCATGAATATTCATCTCTGGTCTCAGATATTCCCTTCAGGAATACTCTGAAAAGCAAATTATACAGGACAGTGCCATAGGATGGTCCCTTGTGTTCACACTGCACTGGGAAGTGGACTCTGAACTGCAATGCGAGAGGAGCTGGGGGCTCTTTATGCTTTGTGGTTCCCCTTCTTGAATCATTTTGGCCACAAGGATACAAAAGGCTTTGTTTTGCTGAAAAGAGGAGGGGGAAATCTTTGAAAAATGCAAGTTTAAGCCAACTGTGCTAGTTTTAGTACCCTGCGTAGCGCACAATGCAGGGCTTTGTGCAGACTCCAAGGAGAATAACATATGTGCGTATTTAAATGGGAACTGAAAAGAAATGCTCTGTCAGGGAGATAGGGATCAGTTTCCTAAGTGAGTGTAATGGCATGAGAACAGTTAGGAGATGATTAAGACCAACACAGAGAGCAAAGCTCTCTGAAAGAGAGGCTTGCCCTGGACATATGATCTGCTGAGTAGATCTCAACTGAAATAGATGTCTTTGTGAAATGTGTTTGGATCTTGAAAGCATAGGCAGGAAAAGATCTCTTTTAGGTTTTGTTTCTCCTGGGAACACTCCCTTGTAGGCAGAGGAAAGTTTGATAGGGACCCAAATAGAGATGTCCACCTAGTTAGACATCCTTCTGGGATGCGCTTCTATCAGTAGTTACCCCTTTCAGCTGCTTGTCACTGCCAATCTACTGGATGAGACACTTGTGGGACTCTTGTTTATTTTCCTCATGGAGAACCAGCTGGATTACTTTCATTGTTCAGCTTGTTGGTCTAGGCTGATTTTCATCAGCAGCTGGCTGAAGAGTGCTCCCATAAATTGCCCTGCTTGTAGGGTGCTTGGCAGTCACTGACAGCCAGAATAGCAGGGGAAAGAAGGTTGAGACAGCAGAGTCCAGCAAGAAGATCTCAAAAAGATGTAAAACCACCAGCCAAGACGAGAAACCCTATATTCATTCCCTTACTGCACTCGACCACCATAGCTCCCTAGAGCTTAGTGCGCCAAGCTGTGAGCCTTGATAATTGCCACAGCGAGGGGAAAGAGATTCCTGGGATCTAGATACTAGGTAGGGAGAGGGACATCCTGATTTCGGCTTGAGACAAAGTGGAAAGAAAGATGGGATACGCAGGCAGAAACTGTCCTCTACAGTTTCATAACTCTTCTGCACAATTCTTGCTTGCATCAGCAGCACTGATATATCATGAATAATGGCAGGCATCTTTTATATGGGAACCATTTTGTATAGTACATTCCTTACCTGTCTGGAAAGTACCCTGAAATAAGTGACAGACAGTTTTGAATGGGCCACTGCTCCAGTACTCCTCTTGAAGCTGGGTCATGGTACAGCCAAGAGCAGAAAATGCCTGGGTCCAGAAGGACATCCCATACAAAGCAGTCATCCAGCTCTCAGGAGAAGGCTCTTCATCCCCAGCAGATAGTGATATCTCCGTTTCTTTTCTGCTTCAGATATATAAATCCAGAGTAGAACAGCAGTTCAGGAAACGCACGAACCTCATGTTTCCTGTTGGGTAGGCAGTCCTTGTTCTGCATGTTTAGATCATGTTTCTGCACTGTTTAGGGAATCTTATCTCTGGATTTCATTGTGAGGACTGTGTATGTAAAGCCTAGGGCTTGGCATTCCTGAGGTCCGGCCAATGTCTGGCCACAGGTCCTCTGAGAGCGGTTTGTTTTGTTGCAGGGTCATCTCTCACTGCATGATGAAATGTGCTTTTACTGCCTTGTGTTCGACACTGGAGTTGAACACAGAGTCCTACCATGGAGCATCACGTTTTTTATGGGGAAAACACTGGGATTCAACTAAAAGTAGAGCATATCTCAGTGGGTGGTTACAGTCAGTTACTTTCCACAATATTTCTGCTGTGCATAAAGCAGTCTTTGTCCCTGTGCAGCTGAAATATTAAACAGGCTAACGAGCCACTCCTGGCCTTTCCTTACATGTAGGCATCCCTGCCCACCACCTCTTCCAGCAGTTAACCATTGTCAGGGAGGATTGGCTCCTTCGCAAACAGTCCAGCAGAAGGGAGGCCAACCTCTTCTCAGTGTGTTTGAGTGAAGGAACCTTCTCCTTATCTTCTTTGTAGCAGCAGGGTGTGTGCATATCAAAAAGAGACAAACTAAGCTGGCAGAAAAGGTCTTTCACAATTTCATAACTGTCCCGAGCAATTTGGCTTGCTTGTAACTGTCACCACATCAGTCACGCCGCTGGATTGCTACAGCAGCTGAACGGGAACAACATCTCCTTCCAGTTGCTGCGTACCTCAGGAATGGGGCTCGGCTCCCTTGCATTGCACGGAGCATCGACAGTCCCGGTGGGAGGAAAGCACTGAGACCACCAACCCACCTCATTGCCAGTGGTGTTCCCTACCTTGTCTTTACACCAACAAATGCTGAGGTCTCTGGGCCACAGTGCCGTTGCACTACTTACCTACTCAGTAGCTACACCACCAGCTAAGGTATCCATGGGAAAGGATGTTTTTAAACCCTCTGTCAACTGCTTTTCCTTCCCAGGCTAACATGTTGTCAATTAAACTGTCTTGAAGTGAAGCTGAGAAAAACATGTGTTCTGCATGTGTATCTAGCAAATAAGAAAAAAAAAAAAAAAATCTAGTCTGTTCCGTCTTCTCCCCTGTGCCTTTGCAAATCTGACCCCGATTTCCATTAATTTTCTCACAAACATTTGGAAATCAGAAGGTCAGTCCTCTGAGGTTTTGTGGTCACCTGGTTTGAGTAACCTGAGGAGTTAACATCAGATCTGTAGACCTTGTTAACCGAGCACATAAGGAAGGCCTTTATGAGGTTAACTCCCAAATTTCTGCTTAGATGCTTTCCATAATTTTGAACTTATGTTTGAATGGAAATTTTAGGCTGTTCTTACAAGGCTATGCACCTCAAAGGTGTGTACACACAAAGCCCACACTACCTGCCTGCCCTTGCTTGACTTTTTTAGACAACCTTCTTCCTTGCATCCCTCTGTGACAACCTTCTGTGGCTGATAGCAGATGGACAAGCTGGTTGATAGGATTTGTCCTTCTGCACTTAAAATGCTACAGTTTCACTGAAAAGTAGGCCAGGCATCAGGCAACCAGCCGTGTTGCCCCGTCAGGCTGTATTTATACTGCTAAACCCTTACCCACTCTAGGAAGTGATCCTTGGCTCCTACCACAAGGTCCACCCGGGTGGTGATTTTATAATATGGAGCTGAGGGCACATCCCTAGGGGAAAGCACAAGAGCCGGGGGGTTCAAAGACGGCAGGGATAATGATAAAAGCAATGCAAGGCACCCGGTTTGGTCTCACCCTCACTGCCACTGGGGAAGGCCACCTGGGGGAGGTGTCACCCACACCAGGTTGGGGTTTTGTCTCAGGCAAAGATGGCTGGATTAGTCCACACCAGATCCTGGGAGAGAAGAAGTGGTTTTGCAGTGTCGGAGGTTCATTGCCTCAGTTTCTTCCCTGGATGGCTTTTGTTGAACAGGGCAGACATAACCCCAGAGCACAGATGGGAGATGAAACTGTGCAGAGCCTGTTCTACAGTCCTCTCTCTCAGGGACAGAGAAGACACAGTCCCTGGTTTTTGAAAGAGCCTCTCCTGCTTAAAGTAATCATCCCTCATGGTTTTTCAATGCAGAATGGAGCACCAAGCGTGGGCTTTTAGGCTATAAAAAAGCCCACCCTGCATGTTGAAGATGCCCTTCACCAAAAGCTTTTCCTTTCCTCCCTCTTCTGCAGCTGGTTGACAGAAGGCCTTAGAGATTAGCTGCGTTCCTGTGAGCTATTTATACTGAAATATTTTGTGTTGAAAGATGTAAGCCCTTTGTTTCCTCTGTATGTACACAGTGATCCCTGAGGGCAAGCAAATCCTGCTTTGTTTTGGATCAGATACATTGTGAATTACTGTTGTAAAATGGCCCCGAGTGCACTTTTATGAGTCAGTCTCACCTTTACGCTTCCACATGTCACCAGGCGCTCTCAGATGTGTGTGCAGCTTTCCAATTCCAGATTACCCTCGTTAAAACAAATCTAATCCCCATTTGGGATGATGCTTCCAAAACATTTTCCCCGCAACAGTGTTTCTTGATAATTTTTCCAGGCAGAGAGAGCATTTAGCTCCCTGGTTGAGCAAAAAAAGAAAACCCTCCGGTAACATGGTTGGCCAATTTGGCTGGCTGATGTGTTGGATTAGGCAACCCTCATATGTAATGTAACCCTCATATCCTAAAATAAAATGCATGGGGCCATACGGTATCCTCTGCTTCTGTGAATTGAAAAGGACTGTGCTTCCACACATCCCAGGTGAGAGGATCTAAAAAGGAAACACAGAGATGAGAATGGTACAAAAACCCAGGAAGGCAAATACACGGATAGATTTCACCTCAGACATCCCTCCCCTTCCTCCCTGCCCATAGCAGAATAGTTCGTCTGCTGGAGCATACGGTCCGGCTTTCGTGGGAAGAGCAGGCTCAGAGAAGCAACCTCACAGAGGGACCCTGGCACAAATCCCCGGGTGGGGATTTTTCTGTATATCTCTGCATTGTGGAGAGCACCTACAAAGGTGGGGATCTGAACAATCAGCCAGCTCCACACCAAGACGACCTGATGGGACTGGAGACCCTCTGACCAAAACTCCCACAGGCTCTCCAGCTCCGTAAGCAAGGACTCTGCTGTAGGGAAAAATCCAGAAGTATGACGTCTGAATATCGGTCTTGGAAGACAAGCCACCTGGCGATACAACATGGCCTTTCTTGTCTCTAAGCCAGTACACTTCTCATCCTCCATTCAGCTCTGAGGTGAATCTGACAGCACCAGAGGCAATGGGCACAAGCTGAAAGACAGGAGAATCCAACTGAACATCGGGAAACCCTTCTCTACTGTGAGGGTGACTGAGCACTGGCACAGGTTGCCCAGGGAGGTGGTGAAGTCTCCCTCCTTAGAGGTACCAAAAAAACCACCTAGACATGGCCCTGGGCAACTGGCTCTAGGTGGTCATGCTTTAACAGGGGGTTTGGACCAGATGACCTCCAGAAATCCATTCCAGCCTCCACCATTATCTGCGATTCTGCGAATCCACTGGAAAGGTCCCTTCCCCTGAAGCCTCCTGCACGCTGTGAGGTCGCAGGGAAGCTCAACGATAGCAGCAGCCCTCTGTTACAGTTTCTATCAGGGGGACAGTTTTCTGTGATCCAGTTTGACTCACTGGAGCTGGTCAATGGCCAAATTCTTCTTTTTGTTACACCCATTTAGTGCTGTGGGCTTCAGCGAGTGGGAGGATAATGGAACCCATCCAGATTCATTTTATTAAGCAAAAATGCATTTTGGTCCAAGCTATTTCAAAAGTGCTCAATAAACAAAGCACAATTTAATATAATGCCCTGAAAAGGTCACCCAAATCTTATCCCTTTGGGAAGAGAATTAATTTAAACAAGACTTGATTAAGGAATAATACCATCCTAAAGGGGATATTGCTTTTTCTTGGACAGTATAGGTGTCCGTCGGTTGCTGAATCCTTCTCTGATTGCAAAATTTAGTGATACAAACACAAAATGTTGTTATGTACTGGGCACTATTTACACTGCTAATTCCCCTGAAATGAGGTTTTTATGCTAAATGCTTCCACACTTCACTGGCACTCTGTTTTTAAGAATTTAAATGAGAAGACCTTTCTCTTCACCTTAGCTTTGATTACAGGATTTTATTTTCTGTTACTTGCAAGTTATCAGTACCACACTTATTAGGCATGCTGCAACCTCAAAAGGCTTCTTCAGATCAACTCAAAACACCCTGAACACTTTTTCCAAATTTTTTTTTTATATCTTTTGGAGAACCTATGATGATTACTTTCCAGATATAGACAGCAATACGTACCAAATGCCCCCACCCCTCCCAAATAAAAATCTCAACCAAACAAAAAACCTGTCTATAAATAAAGTTTCATTATATGGTCTTTATGAACCTTTTCTAAGACCAGCACATGTGAAGAAGGATAGCAGATGAATCTGGGCTGTCGTATAGCTTTATTCTGCTCTGTAAAGCAACACTGCTGTAGGAAATAATATCACTATTGTTACAAATGTTTCTGCAAATTAACAAAAGTTAATTCTAACCAATAGGTTTGTTACAGTTGATTCTTTTTACAAGGAACTGTTCTAGGGTATTGCTGATTTTTTTGAACCAAACTTATTTATGGAGAGTAAAACAAAAAATATTTGTGATTTGCAATTTTTGTTTTACTAAAAGGAATAATCACACTGTTAGATTTCTCATTTCTATTACCAAAGGGAAATCCTCCACTTTTAAAGATAATAAAACATCCAGCTGTATTTATACAGAACCTAGACAACAACTCCACACTTTTCCTCTGTTTTTTCTCTGGCTTCTTCCTACCTCATATGCTGCATAGCCTCCTCAGTCTACCAGCCCTGATTGCTGGGATTGTGCCTGGCATTAAACACTTAACAGAGACCTTTTGTTGCTAACTGTATGGTTATGACAAATGGCAGATTGTTAAAGCAGAAGCTGTGTTATCAAAAGTCAATCAAGAGTGTGCCAAAAACTCTGGCTTCTTGCACAGAATTCAAATGTGGAATAGGCATCATCTAGATTGGAGAAAGAAAAAAATCATAAACACGGGCCAAATAAAAACCTTAGGAAGAAAGAGGAACACAGAGGTGTGCAACTAGAACCAGTAAATGTGTCACCAAGTGTGTTCTTGTTTACTTGCTTTTGCTAGAAAAATCCCTAAAAGAGGGAACCTTTAAAAGGTGACTGCAGTGAGGTGAGCCCTGAGGAATTATGAAGGGTGAAGTGTCCTACATGCCTTTAAGAAGGTGGAAGTGAAGAAGAGGAACAAGTCCAAGGAATTCAGCTGAATGTGGAAAGCTACTGGAACAAAATTTGAAATGGCCTGGGAGCACTTGGAAGATAATAGGTGCTAAGAAATGGCCAGCACAGTTTTGTCAAGAGTAAAGCACGGTAAGGGAATTTAGTTTCTTTTCTGATGTGGTAACTTGTTGTACAGGGCTCATGTGGCAAGGTTTTGGTAGCGGGGGGCTGCAGGAATGGCTTCTGTGAGAAGATGCCAGAAGCTGCCCCCCATGTCAGACAGAGCCAGGGCCAGCCAGCTCCAAGATGGACCTGCCACTGGCTGAAGCTGAGCCCGTCAGTGACAGTGGCAGCGCCTTTGTGATAAATATATTTAAGAAGGGGGAAAAACCTGCTGCACAACAGCAGTTGGAAGAGAGGAGTGACAATATGTGAGAGAAACAACCCTGCAGACCCCCAGGTCAGTGCAGAAGGAGGAGGAGGAGATGGTCCAGGCACCGGAGCAGAGATTCCCCTGCAGCCCATGGGGAAGACCACGGTGAGGCAGGCTGTCCCCCTGCAGCCCAGGGAGGTCCACGGGGGAGCAGATCTCCACCTGCAGCCCAGGGAGGGCCCCACGCCGGAGTAGGTGGGTGCCCGAAGGAGGCTGTGACCCCATGGGAAGCCCACGCTGGAGCAGGTTTTCTGGCAGGACTTGTGACCCCACGGGGGACCCACACTGGAGCAGTCTGTGCCTGAAGGACTGCAGCCCGTGGAAGGGACCCACACTGGAGCAGTTCGTGAAGAACGGCAGCCCATGGGTTGGACTCTATGTTGGAGCAGGGGAAGAGCATGATGAGGAAGGAGCGGCAGAGACAACATGTGATGAACTGACCCCAACCCCCATTCCCTTGTAATGCTCGAGGGGGAGGAAGTAGAGAAGTCAGGAGTGAAGTTGAGCCTGGGAAGAAAGGAGGATGGGGGGAAGGTGGGTTTATTTTTGCTTTTTTTTCTCATTGTCCTACTCTGTTACTAATTGCAATAAATTAAATTAATCTTCCCCAAGTTGAGGCTGTTTTGCCCATGATGGTATTGGCGAGTGATCTCCCTGTTCTTATCTCCACCCACAAGCTTTTCACCTCATTTTCTCCCACTATCCTGCTAAGAAGGAGGAGTGAAAGAGCAGCTTGGTGGGCACCTGGCAGCCAAGGTTAATCCACCACACTCATCGTGCTGATGACAGCAAGCAACCGACAAAATTTATTGCATTTGTAATAACATTCTCATAAGGAAAGCAGGGATATATGGTCTACACAAAACTTCTACAAAGTAACCACAGAATTCAGTGGAGTGACACAGAGCAGGGCGCAATAATTGTGACCCAACAGGGATGGCATATCAAATAGCCCCTTTCAGACTGTGTTCTATATCACTGTAAAATTGAATTCCAGTGTACATGAGCAACTGGCACCAACCTGTGCAGGCAGGTTCAACACTCAAAATGATCTTGTTAAACAGAATAATGGCCTAAATGAATTAATTTATTAAAAACGTGGAAATGAGAACTCATAGATCAAATAGAAAAAGAAGAGAAGCTCGCAAGGCAGCAATAGCACAGAATAGGATCTAAAAACTGAATATGAAAAAGTATGATACTTGGGCAACTAAACAAATGTCACCCTGGGACATATTAGCACGACTACTGTAAGTCAAACACAGGAGGTAAACTTTGCCATTCATTTAGCCCCTTTTGAGTAACAAATCTGCAGAGACACCCTTCAGCACCTCTGACATCCAGATTTCAATGCCAGTTTTCGATACTGCATATTAAAAAAGATGTAGAGAAAACAGAGCCACTTGAGTGAAGAACTATGAATCTGGCAAGCACTTTAGGAAACAAGATTTATAAGGAAATGTTTTAAAAATAAAGTTTGTTTTGCTTTTCAAAATACTAAAAGGGGAAGACAACCAGTAGAAATGCCACAGAAACACACAGAGAAGGAAAGCCGCAAAACTGCTAGCCTTCCTGTACATGGAAATGTTATCGAGAGTGTTACATACTAGAAGGAAAATTTGTTCTCCAAGTGCCCTCAGCCTATGATAAGAAAGAACTAACAGGAACAAAAAACAGAAAATAATTTCTTAAAGTAATGTAGCTCAGAAGACATTACCTAGAGAACCCCCAAACCCTATTGCTGGAGGATTTTAAAACTGGTTAAAAAAAACTTGATAAGGGATGGCTACATTTACTTGATCCTTTTTCCAAAGAGGCGGACAGATTCCCATTTTGAGTCCCCTTCAACTCTGATTTTCTATAATTTGATATGAAAATACAGGTTCTGTTCTTTCCACTAGAAGCTGCTTGGCAGCCTTCTCACTTTAAGGGGAAAAAAAAGTAATATTTGGAAAATGCAGTGAATGTCTTTCCAACTCTGGTTTCCTGTCAATAGAGTAAAGCCTTGATTCTTACTCAAAGTCTTGAGGCTAGTAGCCTGTTTTTTCAAATGTATACAGTAAGTCAGTACTTCCAGTAGTATTTTCATTTAGTATCTTTTTTTTAATCCCTTTTTATGCAGCACTACAGTGCTTTAGGTACACCTTTTTTGAAGTCTTGTGCTGGTTAAGTGGTTACAAATACAGGAAACCACCTGAGCTTCTCTAATCCTCTTTCTATAGGAAGCTGGCTGAAAACCTTTCTTCCAGTCTTTTGCAGGGTCACATCCCATTTTCCAGGATGTCTCCGCCTCCCTTCTCCACCTGCTCCTGTGATGTTTATGCCATTTTTCTTCTCCAAATATTTACACCATCAGTAGATTGAGCACAAAGCAATAAACAGAAAAAGGCGTGTTCAGCTTCCAGAGTTACTCAGTTTGTTCCTACTTTGTACAGCCATATATGCCCATCTTGTGCCTAAACCCCTTGTCATCTGGGATACCCACTTCCTCCGTGGAGTTTCCTAGACTTAAAACCATCTTAAATGCAGCTAAACTTTCTCAAAACCAGCAGCTATCCCTTGTGTTTATCCTTTACATGAGAAACAGTCTAAAGAAAGTTGACTTTTACATCAGCTACCAGATCCCCACCCCCCCCGCTTTTTTTTTTTTTTTTTTTTGCTTCCTGCTACTACATCCCTCCGTCCCTCTTATGATCAGGAGAGGAGGGATCTGTCCCCACCCATAATAAAAAAGGATTGAACAAAGTACCTGATACAATGTTCAGGTTTTCCTCCTAACTGTAAGCACCTCAAATCTTGGGTCAATCATTCAGGCCAGAATAGATATGTTGTTCCTTTTCCACTTTTATAAGCAAACCTCCTATATTAAGGAATGGATTTAAGTATTTAAACAGAAACACATATCAGTTACAACAATCAATCATTATTGTTATTTAACTGCAGGAAGGACTTTGGGTGTCCCAGCATGAGCAACTGTTTATCAGAAAAAGGTGTTTTAAAATAGTGGCTAATCCTAACCTTAAATATTTACCAGATCTGAAGGCTCAGTATCACACCACTGTGCCCTGGCTCAGCGTTTCTGCAGTACCAGGGAACACACTAACTGAGGCCCCTTAAGATTATTCCAGGGAGGTTTGATGCTTCGCCAGGAAAACTCACAAGTACGTAGCTGCTGGATGTTGGCAATGGGCACGCAGACGATGTGGCTCTGAAAATGTCTAGTTCGGAACACTGCAGCTGCTGGGAAAAAAGGACATTTCCCCTTTTGGCGAAGACAGTTCTGTTTCGACAGGCTTCTTAGAAGAGGCACTGGCAGCTGCTGAACCCAGGACACTTTTTGGTACCAGCAGTTATCGTAAGCCATGTTGTTTGCGTTTTTTCCCCCCTTGGGCTTTTAGTGTGCTGCTGGCTCTGTGTGATCATGCAGGCAGGGAGTACAAGTTACTCTGCAATGCTGACAGTGGCTGGTCCCCAACAGCCAGACACTCCTTTGAAGCCACTTGGATATAGGTGAGGATCCATTTTCTGCAGCACTTTCCCTAGACCAGCAATTCTGATAAACTGCTCTTACAAATTTGCGTGAAGGAGGGTCCAAGCCAAGGATGTGGATTATCTCATCCTTGAAAAGCCCTGAAGGATTTAACTTCACCCTGAGGCTGCTTTCCAGCAGCCAAGGTTACAAATGTTGCCTTTTGGGGGTAGAATCCACCAGATTCCTCCATCACCCCATGGGTTAGCATGCAAGCTTGTCATTACACGAGCTCTTGCCTGACCTTATGAAAAGGTGGTAGATCAGAACTGGGTGGGCCTCCTGCAGGTAACCCAGGAGTCCTTGGGACCCTTCTTGGAAAATCATCACACCCACAGAAGGAAGGGCTGAGGTCTGGCTTTCATGTCCGCATCTGGAGCTTTCAGCTTGACCAAGACTGGGGTAAAGCTAAAAACACTGACTTGATGAAATGTCAGCGGGTCTCAGGCAGCTCAAGACTGCTTTCAGCCTTTGTCTTGAGTTTCTAATAGTGACAGACAGAAAGGACCTAGAAAAACTCCTTTCACTATTGAAAATAAACTGCTGTAAAGCAGCTCTACAGCTGCCCGGGGGGGCAAGATCTGTCCCTTCTCCCAGCCTGCATCAAACGCCACAGAACATGAGATTAAATGTGGCTCCTGAGGGCTTTTGTGCCTTGGAACTAATGACAGTGATAATCCAGTAGGAAGAATCAGATATGCCAATGGTTTTGTAGACAAAGAATCTAGTTAAAGGGTTTTGATTTTGTCCATGCTATGTAATACTATTTTTTAAAGCGTGTTCCCCAATTTGCTGTAATTCACAGTTTTAAATACTGCTGCAGACAGAGTTTTATGCATTTCACAACGTGTTAACTAGTTATGGTCAAGACTTCCTTTCTGAGTTAAGAAATTATTTAAGTTTCTAACAAGATGGCTTTGAAGTTCTGTCTGAATATGGCTTCAGATATGACATTTGAAAATTGACCATAAAAACTGCAACAGATTTTTGTCCACTTCTAAATTCTGATAATTTTTAAAGAGCTTCTTCTGAGATGAAAATAACCTATGATGTGTGAGACAAACAAAGCAATAAATGCATTCCGGCAGGGAAATCGCGCTAAACAGGAAATCTTACATTCAGTAACAAATGTTCTTCATGTCATCCCTTATCAGTTTGCTCAGGGTCTTTCTGAGCTGAAGGGACACAAAGTCTTGTACAGGCAGTCTTTTCAGATATGGGGCCTCATAGCTCAAAATGTTTTGTTTCAGTACGTTCATGCTATTCTCCCAGGCTGAAGTCAGTATTAATCATCCTGCTCAAACCTCTGATCTCGTGGCTCAGATGTGTTCGTCACCAAAGGTGAGGCAGTCCAGTGAAAGCTTCGTGACACAGGGTGCTGTTCTCTGGCGGTTAGATTCTCCCTTTTTGCAAGGCTGCCTGGTACCACAGACCATGCGTAGGTGGATTACTACATTCAGGCTTTTCTACAAAGTGTATCTACGTGCACTCAAAATCTACTCATCTCACGGTACTAATAATTGGCTAGCTCCGATATTGTAATTACTAACAACCTTGAAGTATTCAAGACTTAAACTCTGGCCTTGGTCCCCTATCTAGAAGATGATAGGGAATGTCCTCATCATTTCAGTAATGAGCATTTTTGCTACAAACTGTCTCTTGACATTCATTTTCAGTAAACCATAGCAAAGCAAGGTTCCTAACCTTAGCTCTACCCAGCAATGTAATACCAGTGCTAATGAATAATAATTAGCCACATTTGTAAAGCTTAGCTACATGCTATTAAACACCTGTGGCCTTGCATCCTTAGATGTTGTATCTTAGTGCTGGGTGATGAAAAGCTAAATTAAATCCTCCGTTATGCTGGCAGACACTTACAGAGTTCAATGAGTTAACAGGGCTAAACACAACCTTGCTGCCCAGCCTTTCTGAAAAGCTGCTTTTTCAATTTGATACCAGTGGTGATCAGCCCACTGGACTGGGGATACGGGAAGCAGCAGCAGCACGTGTGCACGTGTGTTTCGCTATAAACTGTGGGAACTCATGCCCACACAGCTGTGATCGCTGCTGGGCATTACCAGCTATGTAGTATGCTATGTAGTAAAGAGAAGTGATATGTCTGAGTACTGTATCTTCTACCGAGGCTATCTTAGGATAGAAGCTAGAAGGACTTAGCATCCTAACTAATAAACACAACTAGGCATGTAAGATGCATTTTTTCCAACTACTGTTAGCAGCAGCTTCGTTTTTTCCTTCTTACTCTGCTTGGCCTGTACTTTTTGTAAAATTGGCAAGCCTTAGGACTTTTTGCTCTCTGTTCATTGGATACCCCCCAAGACAGCCCTGAGAGTCTTCAATGGTTGTGACACCCTTGTCCTCAGCATATTCACCTGAATTCCTTCCTGCTCCAATTGGTGTTCCCCAGTTTGGTGCCTCTGAATCAAGTTCTATTCACCAGTGAGCTCTTCCCTTTCCAGTGACATCTGGAGCTGGAAATAGGTTGTGCAGCCACCCCCTACCAATAACCTTAATCAGTGTTTTTTTCAATCTAAATCCCACCCTTAGCTGTAGCTCTGCCAATGTTTATCACCTGTTTGTTCAAAACAAAATACAATGTTTGCAGGTTTCAAGTGAGGTTGACCTGCTCACATTAAACCTCAGGTGTTTGCTCTATTAGATACTTGTTCTGAGCATTAAGGCGTGGGTCAGCAATGACCATTGTTCTTCCAAAATTGCCTTTGATTTTTAATTCTGAAAATTATTCTCTGAATTTTTTTGGTAAGGTCTAGTTTGTTCAGTCTAGCAATGACATTGAATGTCATATGCACTAGCCTCCTGTAGACAAAATCCTGGAATTTTCCACACCCAGAGCTAAATCTAAATCATTCCTCTCTTACTACCAAAACTCTATTTTTTCTTGCAAGATATATCTTTGGTCCTTTTTTTAGAAAAGTACTAAGTCCATCTGCCCTTTGGGCATGAGATAACTCCATTTACTGCTAATTGAAATATTACAGTAACTCAGACCTTATGCCTCTTTAATTTCTGCCTTGGGTTTGTAAAAATCTAAGCCTGCATCCCATATCCAGGGGACATGCTGCAACTGTAGCATTTCAGACCAGCAACTGCTTATTTTGGCTAGTTAGATGTAGCCTCCAGAGTGCACCTTTTTAAGCAGTCTTGAAACCCTTCACTGTTCACTCTGTTTTATGGTGGTAATCCCAACGTTGCTGTGACCTACCCTATGCCTTCCTTTGTTGGCTTTCCTTTGGACCTGCTGCTTCCACTGAGCAGAATTTATTTCTGTTTCCTTAGCTTTATGTTAGTGTCTTAAACTTCTGTCTAACCTCAACCTCCCAAGCCACAACTTGTAGCTATTGCCCCATTACATTCTCTGCCACTACTGAAAAGGGTTTGGCTTCATCACGCCTCCAGTTTCCTTTCAAATAGATGTAGGCTGATATTAGACCACCCCTGAGTCTCCTCTTGCTACGACTAAACAAGTCCAACTCCCTTACCTTCTCCTTGAAGGTCATGTGCCCTACCCCGCTAACTATCTTTGCAGCTCTTTGCTGAGCTTTTTAAGGTTCTTGACATCCTGGTAAGTCCAAAACTGGTCTCACAGGGATGAGTAAAGGAGATAATAATTTCCCTGGATCTGCTGGGTATGTCTCTCCTGATATAACTCAATGTGCGATTTGCACTACCTATAATGGGAGCAGACTATTGTCTCTTACTCATTCTGTCATCAACCACAAGCCCCAGATTCCCCTCATCAAGTCTCAGCCATTCAGTTCCCAACCTGTGCTGATGCATGAGGTTATTCCACCCCAGGCACAGAAATCTGCGCTTCTCCCTGCTGAATTTCAGGAAGTTCTTGTTGGTACAATTCTCATGTTTCTCTAAGTCCTGCTGGGTTAAAACTTTGTCACTTGGTATATCAATCACTTTCCCTCACTAAGCATCATCTTGAATTTGCCGCAGGATACAGACCCCTGGTCTCATCATCCAAATCATTGATGAAGGCATTAAACAATACCAAACCACTGTGGCATTCCACTTGTTACTGGCCTTCAGCTGGGTATTAAACCATTGATTATTACACACTTTAAGCCTGGCAGTACAGCCATTTTTCAAGCCACACTCATTGTCGTGGTTTAACCCCAGCTAGCAATGAAGCACCACGCAGCCACTCACTCATGCCCCCCACCCAGTGTGAAGTGGGGAGAGCATTGAAAAAAAAAGTAAAACTCATGGATTGAGGTAAAGACAGTTTAAAAGGACAGAAAGGAAGAAACTAATAATATTAATAGACAATAACAATACTAATAAAAGGATTGGAATATACAAACAAGTGAGGCACAATGCAATTGCTCACCACTCACTGACTGATGCCCAGTTAGTTCCTGAGCAGCGGATCCCCCCAGGCCAACTCCCCCCAGTTTATATACTGGGCATGACATCACATGGTATGGAATACCCTGTTGGCCAGTTTGGGTCAGCTGTCCTGGCTGTGTCCCCTCCCAACTTCTTGTGCCCCTCCAGCCTTCCTGCTGCCTAGGCATGAGAAGCTGAAAAATCCTTGACTTAGTATAAACACTACTTAGCAACAACTGAAAACATCAGGGTGTTATCAACATTCTTCTCATACTGAATCCAAGACATAACACTATTCCAGCTACTAGGAAGAAAAAGAACTCTATCCCAGCTGAAACCAGGACACTCATGCACCCCATACTTTCTCAACTTGAAAATAAGAATACTGTGGGTGATGGTGTGAAATATGTTACCAGAGACAACATATATTATATTCACCACTCTCTCTTCATTCACATCGCCAGTCTTTTCATCAGCAGCCCTTTTCCAATTGTCAGGAACCTCCACTAATTGACATGATGTTTTGAGGATGATCGACTTCAACCTGGCAATCACTTATCTCTGCTGGTTTCGCTAGCTGGATGATTCCTACAGGAAAACCCCTCTCTCCTTCTTTTTTGCCTTAGGCTGAGGAAAGCTTTCTCGGAGGTATGATTTGGATTGCAGTTGCTCCTTCTCTATTCTGTGGTATTTTGAGAACTCCTTCATTTTCTTTTCACTTTTTCTTTCTGATAAATATACAATAGTTATGTTTTCTTGATGGCAGTGTCTGTACATTTGTTAAAAATCTTTCAGAGTTGCTCTTGAATTAACTGAAAGCTGTTTAACACTTCAAAAATTTCAGCTGCTGTGAGACATAAGGCTACTGCCTTCCTTTTGGCACCCAATTTCAGGCAGCTAGAAGCTGAAATGCTTCTGAAATTTCCCAGTGTTTTCCACCTACCCAGAGACTGCCAGCGGAGGTGGTGCTTCACCTGCTGCAATTCTTCATTAGTGAGAAGTTTTTGAGGAGCACTTGGGGCTTGAGATGTTTGCAGGGGCTGTCCTCTGTTCAGTATGTAACTCCTGTTGGATGCATGTGGCGATAAAACCTACAGAGGAGCCTGCTCAGTTCTTCTGGATATGTCTAAGCTAAAAGGGGACAGGTTGTGAGCTCGACACCCAAACTTTTGACTGCTCCCCCCCACTTAATTGCTATTTTGCTCCCTGGCTCTGGTCTGGCCTCTTCCCAGGAGCTGTCACCAGGCAGTATGGAGAAGACCACGCTCCAGCCTACGCAGTCCCCCGAGGGTGTCCCATCAGGCTCTGCAACCTCCTGCACACTCATACGGCCCCATGCATACCCTGGGGTATGCAACACATCTCTTCAGCTTCATGCCATAAAAACATCGCTCTTGGGGTTGCAACACCGCCCTTAGATTATCTGAGAGCCTTTGAACAAAAAAACACATTAAAGGAATAATGATCCTGTCTTAGGACTGCAGGGACACCACTTGTAGCACAGAAGAGAGCCAGGGCCAAGTGCCGTACAACGTGTGTGGGGTCAGTCTGCCGCAGAGGGCTGGTCCTGAGACGTGAAGCCTGAGCTGGGCTACGCCACTTCGTGTCGGGGCCAGAGGCTGGGCTTTGGCCCTTTTATATTTAGCAGTATGGACACAGCATCTGTTTGAGATGCAGTTCGTACAGGCCAAAACTTAACACCAAAGTGGTACTTTTTGTGACTCATTTGATTTGCTAATCTGAAACAGATTTACCATGTCTTGTTTAATAGGGAACAGCTTTTAAAGCTATTAAATGAATGAACTGCTGATTTAGAGCTGGCTGTTTGATTCTGAGCAACTGTTTTGAAATGGCTGGCAAAAAGAACGTGTCCAGTGTTGCTGCAAGAGTTGCAATCAGCTTACCTATTGCTCTCTTCTCCTGTCCCTACTCTCTCCATTACTTTGCCTTAAGTCTACACACCCGGTCTTTATCAAACGATGCCTAAAGCAACCCCTTAACTGGACTGCAGTCAAAACCTGCTGTTTGTGTCCTATCTCCTCTGTGACACCCTCTTCTTTAAAACTCCTGTAAGAAGTAAGCCAACCTCCATCTTCTCTGCGTGAACACAAGACAAGGGAGAAACCTGAGGTATTTGTTTCATAGGTGTTTGTATTTTATGCCCAGGAACCCAAGACCATGAGCGTGGCCCCAGGCAGTCCCACGCCTGTTGGTGTGGTCAGCTCTGAGTACATGGTGCCAACCAGCAAAATTATTTTGTGCTGCTTTGACTGCGGGTTCAATGCTGTTAGAGCAGCATTTATAACCAGAAGCTTTAGAAAACAGCTGTAGTTATCAACTGATCGCAAGTGATAGATGTCATTTAGGGTCTTGCAGAACCAGACTTTCTTTTAGTTAATTGCTTGGCTGTATTATTGCTATGTAAATGTGTGCTCAGGGCAAAAGGACATATACTGCATTTTCAAGCAGAGGGCACATGACCTTACTACATTAGGAAGATTAGACAACAATCAGGCCTTTTACCAGCTCTTCCTTATCAGACATTAGTGAGGACAGAGTTCTGACTTGTACTTGCTTAGGTGCTCCTCAAACCGACAGGCACTCAGCAGCCTGTTTTGCTTGAATTCAGTCTGTCTCAGCCTTGGTGGTTTCAAAAGTTCAGCTGAGATGTGAGTTGGCTGTTCCTTCAGAGAGGCTGTGAAAAAGGGAATGGGAAGGATTCTGGTACACACACGTGTACTTGTGCCTATGTATTTGTGTGTATAGCAACACCTCAGCCAGAGTGGAAGGAAGAGGTGAGGCAGACAGAAGTCCTTTCCAGATTTCTACCTAGTAGAGGAACTTTGAAAATATAATAACTAAAGATGGGGGCTAAAGGGAGAGAGTGGAGCACTTGTACTTCACTTTTGGAGCAGTTTTGCTCAGCCAAATAATGACCACAGAGAAACAAAAAGACGTCAGATTGCATTTGGTGCCTTCTGCTCCAGTCAGTACAGGAGTTGCAAACATGTCAGCTGATGTGACCCACACCAAAATGTTTGGAATCAGGAGATTTTCTGGTTGCTTCCAAGTCCTGTGATCTCTTGCTTCAAACGGCCTAATTTATCAGAGGACACACTCATACCCAGCACCTCCCTGGTCACACCTTTCTGTTAAAGAATAAGTTTCTGCAAATTCTGTTTTACATAAATGACTTAAAGTCTCCCTCAGGTTGCTTCTGCAGCCCCCAAATGAGTTCTGTTTGAACATCCCTAATGCTGTGCCTCTAGGGTGGATGTGAGCAGGGTTTTCCTCGTAATGCTTAAGTAGATAGAGTCCCCATTTTCTAGTACGTGCAAGCAGCTTTTATGAAAAGAAATTTACAACTTAAAAGTACTTCTTTAAACTTGCCATTGAATTTGCAGCAAAGGACAGCAATTGCAACTGATGGTAAGATTCTCCCCATTTGGTGAATGGAGATGGAGTGTCTTGGCACCCCAAGCTGTTGGCCAGACAGATTGAGGGAGGATTGCAGATGCAAGAAGTTGTGGGCATCAGTTGGGCTCTGTTAAATTCTCTACTCATCCAAGGCTTCAGAAATTGAATTAGTGACCTGTGTACCTTGTCTTCTTGTAGGTCATTTTGGAAAGAAAAGCTCAAGGAGAAGAAATGTCAAAAGGCAGCTGTTAATGCTGAAGCCAGTACTTTCTGACTGGTTTCCTTTAGCCAGAGCAAACCCCTTCTGACAAATGGGAAGTTTCTTGTTGGAAATGAGATGGAGAAGGCCACTTACCTCTGAGAGAGCTGAGCCCCTCATTTACAGCCTTTCAGCGTTTCATTCTGCCTGTCTCTGGCTGCTGTGTAGGGCTACAGCACTGGTTTTAGTTCACAGTTAAAACAGGTCTCTCTACTTCCTTGCTTGCTCACAGTTAACTGCAAAAAGAATCAACATGAGTAAAAAAGGAATATCTCATGCTAGCTCAGTAAAGCTACATCCATAAGGGAACTTACTGTGTTTTTCTGTATGTTTAGTGTAGATCCCTGAAGAAACAACCTCTATACAGTTGTACATACAGATGTGTACATGTGTGTTTAACAGCTGGACAGGCCTGAAGAGTGCAATATTCCTCCAGCAGGACCAAATAAACTCATGCAAGGGGCTATCAGGTACCCATAAAACCAATTCTTTGATCTCCCAGCAGCCCTAAATAACTTTCTGTTTAGACCATTGGGCAAACAAGAGGGCAGGTGAGTAGCTGGTCACCATGCATGTCCCGCTGGGGCCATCAGCAAGTGCAGGGATCTTCGTGGGCCACGGTGCATGGCGCTGTGCTGCTTCTTCTGCCCAGTGGCAATCAGATGACAAAGAAACAAAACACGAAGAACCCATCCGAGTAGAAAAATTGAGTCTGCATCAGGACAGATAATCAGCAGCAGTGCATTACACTTTGTGGTGAATGTGCAAGCTGAATTCCAAGCGCAGACACCACTGAGACCTCTAAAAGCCCTGTTGGGCTGCCACCAAATGAGGAAGCACTTTTCTTTACCACTTGATGTATGTAAAACCACTGTCATCCTGGGAAAAGGAGTTGCCCTAGATCCTAACTGAAACCCCAGTTGGGATTTCTTCCCTTTTGGTTTATCTTGTGCAGGTTTTAGAGTCCCTGCTGGCTTAATCTTTGCACAAAAGATAGTTTTGAAAATGGAGGCTCTTTTCATGAGTTCTTGGTGGGAGAGACAGGTTTTAATCTAAATATTGCAATTTGAGCCTTTTCTGTTTGGAGGAGGAGTGGAAGTATGCAGCAAGTCCCAATTCCCTTTCCAAGCGTAGTGGGGATATGAAACTAACTCCCCGCCTTCGCAATGACATCTGTGAGCTGCAGAACCAAATTCTTCCTTTTTCCTATCTGGCTTGATGAGTTTTCGTCGTTTTTACAAAATAAATTAGCTCCAACAGGAGGAATTGCAAGTAAAATATTGCACGATGGGTATATAACCACCCAGTAGACTGTGATTAAGACTTTTTCCTGGTAAGCAGAAGAGCTGTGCTCAAACGCAACTGAATAAGTATGATATCTGAAAACAAGTCCCTTAGATGCCTGCATTATCTGTGGGTTACAGACTGTGAAGCAGTACTAGAGAAAGCGTTCACTGACCATAGGTATTCATCGCTTGGAGAGAACTCGCAGTCAAAAACCTTATGTGGAAATAAACATAAAATCTATTTTAGACCTTGTCTCTCTTGGCTTTTTCTCTTGGCTAGCTTTAATATTTACCACTCATCATGTTAACTTCTCAGAAACCCAATTCTTAGGCACTTAGATGTCTGCATGCGTTGGACCGAAAGCCTGAGTGGCGAATGCAGGGCCGGGCAGCCCCGTCACTTGGCAGCTGAGTCCTGCTGTGAATTTAGCTCACAGATTCCACCCCAATTAAGAGAACTTCCTACAGATATGTTACTCTTGGTAAAATGCTCCACCAAAAACCTCCGGAAATGGACATACCTATTCAAAACGAAACAAAGCAACCCCACCACCCCTCCGTTCATCAAATGAACTTACAGATAAACCCTGGTCTTCTAAAATTTATTAAAAAAATCTTCTTCCTTTTCAAATGGCAGGAAGTTCATATTGCAAGACCAGCTAAATGACTCACCCCACATCTATGCTTCTGCTGAAGCAGAAAAACCTGCCAAAAGCAGTTTCCAAACTGGAAATAAGTAATTCTGTGGGGATATGAATAATATCAAGCAAATCTCTGACAAGGGCATGTGAATCTGCAGTCTGTGGTGTTATTTATTTATATTTTTTATTGAGGTCAGTGCCCTTGGTTCAAAGCTGCATTGGATAATTGTTGGAAGGACAACCGATCCGCATGGCTACATCAGCATCATCAAGGGATCCAAAGGCAACAACAAAAGGCTGTAGTAGAATAAAATTCCCAGTGGATGGGGTGTGATATTTGATGGGTCACACAGGGAATTCTTTTGACATGAACCAGCAAACATCAAGTATATTTTTCATAAAACATGTAGCTTAATCCAAAATTATCCCTGCTGTATTGCTAGCAAGAATAAGGGAACACCCAGTTACTTTTGCAGTGGCTAATAATATTACCACTGCTTAACTGTAAACAGTGTGCAGAGATCTTTCTAAAGAAATGCATACATTTTTTTTTCAAAAAATAATGCTGTGCTCATACTTTATTCAACTCTTTTTCCTTCTTTGCTGCTGCAGCACAACCACTGAAATTTCCTCTGTTAATGCTGGCATGGCAAGAAATATAACATCAAAGGAAAGAAGAATAGTCTCATAATTAAAATCTGTTTCCATAGCATTGAAATAGATGGAATTGCTACCCTTCAGTGGACTTTGAATCAGGTCCCTAGTCCGGTGGTTCTTCATTTGCACCACCCTCTTTCCCCTGGAGCCTTGTAAGCATTGATTAGTTAATGGCTTTAAAGTGCTATTTAAACGCTGAAATATGTTACAGCCAGGTATTGGAACACATAGGCAGGTTTCTGCTCAGCACATATGATTAGTCTTTCTGTAGCATGAAAGTATGCCATTTCCCTTCTTTGTGCAGATGTGTCTTTGTGTGTGCGTATACCTACAATAATCCAGTTTAGTAAAACAAAATAAAACAGTAAATCAAGGACTTGTTTACTTTACTCTTAAAAATGTTGGAGACCTCTGCTGTGATCTCAAGTGAAAGCCATAGATAGCACTGGAGAGAGGTCATGCTTTCAGGTTAGTTTGAACAGCCCATTTGCTGGTTCAGGAATGGACATCTGTGGCTGGGCAGCCACCCCCTATAGAGATGCTCTTCCGAAAAGGACAAGTGCATGCCAGCGGCATAAACCTGGTTTATTAAATAAAATAATATTTGCAGTAGAAATACTCATTAGTTTTTCAGTGGGCCTATGTGGGTGGCAGCTTGTCTCATCTCCCTAGCACAGTGGTTCCTAAAGTGCACAGGTCTGTACATGTACAGGTACATGAGCCACTCAGCTGCTGTGGGAATGCGGTGTGAGCAGTCGTGCAGCCCAGCACAGGATGAGAACTCACTGAGGCAGTGGCTGTTACATCGTCAGCAGTGCCACTCTGGCAAATTAAGCCTTGGAATTCCTGTTTTCCTTACCTGTCTTCTAAGTAGACTTTTTAAGAAGAAGAAGGGAATGATGTTCCCCAAGCTTTCAGCTGTGCGCCTTGCTGGCACACAGCAGGATTTGGCTCTCTGAGTACAAACTTTAGCAATGACATCTTCACATAGTAAAAATACTTCCTAACTTGGATTTTTGGAATGACTTAATTTTCTTTTGCAATCCACCAATCATCCTCAAAAGACACTGTAAATCACCATGTTATTCTCAGTCATAACTAGCAAAATAGTTGGGAAGAGTGCTTGAGCTAGTGAAGGCTGCATTTGGATGCACACATTCCCAGGCTTTCCTACTCACTTGGGCTAGCAGCTACTGACTCCCAGGGGCTTCTACCTGCCTGTCTCCAACGTTTTTGAGCATCCAACACTACATGTGATTCAAATAGCAAACAAACTGCAGAAGTCAAAGCAAAAGAAAACACTTCATTCCAGTTCTCCAGTTCATTCCAGACTCGGTACTTGTTTTTACTGCAAAAGTCTGCATTTAGTGCACAGGGAACAGTTCATTCCATTTGAATCTCTGGAGTTTTCAGCCCCTTCCCCAAAAAGCAGCCAAGCACAGCAGACTAAAAAAACTGCTTGAGGATGGGCCAAACCACACAGTTCAGACACTGACCCAGATCTGTTTTCTGAGGACTGAGTGTTTCTGAGCTAGGATTTTGTTTCATGATCAGATGAAGGAAGGATTAATCCCTTGGAAAATTAGTCAAGCCCATCTTCTTTTTCTAGCATTTGCACTTGTTCCATAACTTTAGGAGCCACTGATCTAGACAGATCTTCCATAACAAACAGAGCAAGCTGCTGATTTGATGACATAATTTTGAAGATGTGACTTCAAAATAGGCTCAGTTGCAAATTAAATTATTTGTGATGGTTTCATTGGTTTCCTGGCCTCACAGTTTAAAATGAGTATGAAAAAGGTTAGACCTTTTATGATCAAAAAAACAAAGAAAGCACACACACAGCAGCATTGTGTCTTAGCATGATAAATGGTTCTATTTTGTTGTTTTAGAAATACTCTTCATCCTTGCAGACATTAATTAATTAAAGGTAAGAAAACATGATAAGAAATTTCCTTTATTCAAGACTTAGTAATATTTCAGAATTATTGCTGGACAACATGGCCTCCCGCCATTTTGTGGTGAAAAAGGAACCAGACTTCCATGGTTCTCTTTCTGAAGGCAGCACTTCTGACTCCAGTACAGAAGCTGGCTTAGGAGGAGAGAAGATAATATGCATTTGAACAACAGCAAGCTTTATAGACTGGACTTAATAAGTTTATTGTATAGCTGAGAAAACAGAGGCAGAGAGTTTAACAGAGTTCCAGAGTTTCAGGAATTCCCGATTTCCTCTTCAGGCCACTACATGAGGGAGAATGATAACACACTGTGGATTTCATCAGTTTAGGTCACAGTAACCTGCCATAAAAGGGAGGTTGTTAAGTGAAATCACACACATGGAGTAACTGCGCTTTACAGAAAAGCCACAGAAAAAGCAGCTCAGGCTGTCACAGTTTAACCCGCCCCTTAGCGGGTGGCTACACGCAGAACTGTGTATATAGAGACACTCTCTACTCAGCAGGCTAGGGCCTCTTTTTGGAATAAACGATTAGCTGCGCTTCTTGCCAAAGAGCTGTTTGCTGGGAAAATCACACAGCACTTGCAACACCCGCTGCACCCTCTGAACTTCATCAGAAATGTGTGAAGGCATTATTTTCGTTCTCGTGCAATTAGAGTTCCTTCCTAGTGGTCATGTTAATGTATGAGCGTAAGGTTTTGCAATTCAGGATCTGGTAAATAGACTTTTTATATAGTAGTACATATGTCTGCACAATTTTGACCACCTGTGCCAGGACCCTGCTGTTGCAATCCTTTCCTCAGCCTTTCCCAAGATTGCTACTCTTTCGGTCCTTGGGCAAACCCGTTGGAAGCAGTCGCCTCTCCTCACCAAATTGTGTGAAACTCCTTCCCGGCACGGTAGCGCTTGGGGAAGCAGGGCGGCAGGTCCGCGCCGTTCACTGCTCCCAAAGCTTGCCCAGGCAGGGATGTCAGAGGTGAGCCTCCCCCCGGCTGGGCTACGCGACCTGGAGGATGGGGGCACCTGGGCTTGCGGGTGTGCGCCGGAGTTCCCCGCCGATATTTAGGGACCCTGTGCAGACCGGGCACACGGGGTGTTACCCGCCGCAAACTTCTGCGAGCGACGGGGGGAGCCCTCGGGCGAGGGCGCGGGGACGGGCGGGCGGAGCCCCGGAACGGGTGGCGATCCGCCCCGTGCTCCCGGCGGGGAGGCGGTGGCGGCGGCGGCGGCGGGCAGCGCCGCCCGGCGGGCGGGGCCCGGGCTATAAATCCGCCCCGCGGCGGCAGGCGGGTGGCTGTCGGAGCGCGGCGGCGGCGGCGCAAGGAGAGGGGTAGCGCAGCAGGTAAGGGAAGGTCCCTCTACCTGCCCACCCACCTACCCATCCATCCCCCCCTCACCCCCGCGGACCTCGCAGCCCCTTCGCATCCTTGCATCACCCCACTTCTTTTTTTTTTCTTACCAATAAATCCCTTTCCCCTCCCCGCCTTCCAAGCAGGGCTTTGCTGGCTGCCGGCGGAGGAGCGGGTGGCTCTGAGCGGGGTGGTGGCTGTGGGCTGGCAGGAGGGAGCAGCAGAGGGGGTGCCCGGAGCCGTACCCCGGCCCCTCTGGGCTGCGGGATGCTGCTGCCACGGTCCAGGCTCCCTGGCAGGAGTGGACTGGACTGGAAAACATGTGTGAAGCGAAGGCACATACTTTTCCTACGGAAGTTGACTACTGGCGCTTGTTGCTTGTGTCTCCCTGCTCTCCCAGCTCCGTGTTGGAACTGGAGCGGAGGACAGAGTTGACTGGTGTCCAGCCTTTTACCAGTCAGGTGTTGCAGTGGGGTTGTTGTCTTCGTAGGTGATGATAGGTGCAGTTTCCCTCCCGTGCTTCCAGGCTTCAGGTTCAGGGCACTTCTAGTAGCGTTTGCAGTGGAGGCACAGCCACGTCCTGGATCTGATGAAATAAGTGATTTCGCTTCTGCTAGGGAGGATGTTTTGGTTAAACGCTTTCCATTGTGTTATGGTTTTCCTATGAAACACTTGCAAACTGGCATTGCTTGCTGTTTTACCCACTGTTTTATAAAGAGCACAGTGCCTGATTTTGCACCCCATTTCCAGAACAGGACTTCCATTAGGCTTCAGATAGAAGTATTTACCAACTATGTTATTTGGAGAAGTATTTACCAACCGTGTTGTTAGGACAATTTTCTCCTCAGTTGTCTGTTTAAATAGGAACTGGATTTTGAACCTAGAAAATGCAGTTGCAGTGGCATGGAAGAGGTCAAAGACAACCTGAAGCTTTCTGTCCAGCCTCTCTGCAAGGTGTTGCACTGTTTTGACTTCTTCTGGCTTTTTGTCAAATTTTTTTGTGTCCAAATGTGTGAAAGATACACAGCTGCTGAAAAACTCACGATTCAGGGCAAGCAATGGGAATAGCCTGTAAACAGGAGCTATCAAATCCTTCAGGTAAACATGTGAGAAGCCTGCCTTGCTGTTTTTATACTTGGCCATTACAGGCATAGCTTAAATCAAAACTTCAGCCAGTGGCATTAAGGTGGTGCACTTTGAACTTGGCTCTGGGAACATGTTTTGTTTTTTTTTTTAATTTTGTGCTCTTTTAACCAGAGTCTAACTTAGTCTGACATAGAATGACTGTGTTTTTATCACAAGTACTTGAGTAAACAGCAAGCAGCTAATGCTGTATGATGTCCTGTGCACAGCAAGAATTTAATGACTGTGGATGAAATGGTAGAGCTCAGGAGTAGGTGTAGCAAAAATAAAGTGTTCCTTAAAGGTTTGTACAGTTCCCTGAGTATTGATGTGTTCAGGAGGAAATGGTGTGTGTTTTGACGTGGAAAATAGAGCTGTAGTGAAAATGGGTTTTAATGTAGCAATGAGAGACTACTTAGGGTGTGTATGGTTCCTGTACCTAATATTTTTCAGTATGAACTGAACAGATGCCATGGCATAACCATTTGGTGAACTGGAGACCACAACTTCTGAATCTGAGTTCCTTGCACTGCAGTTCAGCAGATACCTGAACGGGCTGGATTTCAACTTTGAAAACTTTGAACCAAAATGTCTACAATCAGTGAACTAAGAGATGAACTCATCCCCTTGAGAATGGGCATTCTGCAAAGTGGCTGGCCTTGAACCAGGCTGAGCGAGAGGGCTCTAGAAGGTCTTGACAAACTGGGGTTTTAATTTGTTTCCCTTAAGAAGAAGCGATTGTGTACTGATTTCGTACATTCATTGGCCACTTTACCCAAGGTAACAGCAGGGTAGAGGTGTCAAAGTGTCAGGTGTCCACAGAATTTGGCAATACCCAAGGAAGTGTCACCCACTGCTGAGGGAGCACTGCCACATGTGCCTGCCTCTGTTTGGGAGCAAGCATCCGCACCACCAAAACCAAGACTCTTAAGTTTTTCTGTTTCTGCCCTGCACAATGGCTTTTTTGTTCTTGCCAAAATAAAAAGGAATGCTAAAACTGTGACAGATCATCTGGGTAGACTGTATGAATGCTTGGTAAAAACAGCAGGATTCCCCAATATTCTTTACTCCCATGGGAGATACTTCGCTCTTTGAATATTCCTTTTTGCACTGACAGTTACATGGGGAGATTACAGTGCATCTTGGGAAACACTTTGGCATGGGAGCCTGGTCCTTAAAAAAAGTTATAAGGCAGTTGAGTAATTTGCTCTTGTAGTTCAGGTGGGATTAGCAGTGAACTGTTGTGAGAAAAATTCTTTGATTCAGATTTTTAAACCTAAGTGATTAATTTGTTTGACTGAAGTGCAACATATGTCTTCTCATGACCAGCTTAAGAGATTCTGGCAAACTTCTAACTTCCCGTAGAAAATACTGTTTTTTCACTTAACCTCATTAGAGCCTGAGAATCTGTTGCACAAAACGTGGAGCATACATGTAATGAGACATTTCCTGCTTTTATTGTCTCAAAATAGACAAAGAGTGAAAGAAAAGATACAGAAGGGGTGAAAATGGCTTGAAGCTCTTCAGAATGAAGACAACTAGAAACTGTGAAACTCTCAAAAATAATACAAATTCTAATTGTGGTGGATCAGCAATGTTTACATCATGTGTACAGCTGGAAGCTTAAGGCAGCAAAAGCCCATTTGCTGTCAGGGGAGGGTACAGCCTGGGAAACCAATGGCCTGAATAAGTTCAGTCCCAGCAGTATGCAGCAAGAGTGAGTTTCTCTAGTTGCTCTGGTTCGACCACTTGAAAGGAAAACCTTCCAAAAACCAGGAGATGCAACTGCTTGATATTCATAGGGATGAAATGCTGGTTCTTGAGATGATGTATGACTTCCAGATGACAGTTTGTTTATATCTAACTTTCACGTTGCGTCACAGCACCTAGAAATCTCAGGCAGAAGTACAGAAGAGCCCACTTTGTCCTGTCGCTGTTTTGCTAAATAAGTGGTATTGTATGTAGACTGCCCTCCAGCTTTTAGGTGTAAATTTGTAAGTTTGTAATGCACGATGGTGCTGCCCCTGCAGCCTTTTCTGTGAAGAATGGAGTGGATCTCCAGCTGTCAGCAGGTCAAGGAAGCAACAGTTACCCCTCTGCCAGCTGTCAAAAGCTCTGTGCCAAAAGTTGCAAGTGAATCACTTGCTAGTACTGGAAAGTCACGGGAAATATTCTGAAACTGTTTAAAAAGGTTGCGAATAAGGCAATCCCATTTTCAGGTTTGGTGGTGTGTGTTGCTACGGATTACTAAAATCTAGGTTAGGCCTCTTGGAAATCAATGGCTATGAATATAATGGCTATTGAACTTGGTGTTCCGCTCAAATGATGGTGTGGTTTTTTCCTATCTGTGCCACTTCCAGAGCCCTGGGTGACTTCAGCGGGGCCAGTCAGCGGGAGGTAATCCCTATTGTTAATTCCCTTTGGCTGCGCGGTTGGAGCAACAGCAAGGAACCATTCAGAGCTTCTCCTGAATACGTGATCATGTATCATTAAAGTGTTATTATGACATAATTAAACTCAGTACTCAGCGTCCATGAGAATCAGTACCATTATTCGCCATTTAATCCAGCACAGCAAGTGTGGAGTAAAGAAAAAAAAGTAAAGCCTGCAATTATCCAAGTTTCAGACTTGAATGTGCAAGGTCCTATGTTGGATGATGAGGGAGATTAGTTTAGTTTTACTTTTAGCTAAGGGCTGCTGCAGAATCAGGCCTGTTTGGTTTCCCAACTGGCATGAGAGTGTTGTCTTTGGATAATGCCCAGCGGTTTGTTGTTAAATGGGGTGTTCTCCATGCAGAGGTGCTCTGCAGTGTGCTTGCTGATGCACAGCTGGACTGCCTGGGCTGATGAAATTTTCCACAGCTGTATCTGTTTGTACAAAGCAGGATGTATGTCAATCTTACTGCTCTTATTTTGTGTGGCTGATCACGTTTCCTATGTTTCTTTTGGGTTTTGTGCTACTTCCTTTCAGTTAATTGTCACAATTTTAAAAGATCTTTTTCATCTGTCAGTCAGGTTTTTTCTCTTGGTAGCTGGAAGTTGGTCAATGCAGATCTTCCTTTTCAAGTCCTGTTTTTAAAACTGGATATACACTACTTTTCCAAGCCTTTAACTGGCTGCTTCCTGTCTGAACTAAGTATAGCTTCAAAAGTATAGCTCTTATAGCTTATTCTCTACCATGGACATGTAAGGCCAGTCTGCTAGTACTGTATGGATGATGTAAAAATTAATGGAAAGAGCAAACCTTAGGACCTAGTGTAGCATGAAAACCTAACTGACTGTAAAACAAATCTTTCTGTGTCTTTTCAACTATTCCTTGGGGGTTGTTTTTGTGTGCGTGTGTGGCTTTTTCTGTCCTTGCCATTTCACCACTATTACAACTTGCCTTCTTTAAGAAATTCTGATTTTTTTTAAGAAGCAAAAACTAAATGGCGAGGATCTTAATCTGTAATGTCCCTGATTAAGACTCTGTAGATGGAGGCACTGGTGTTCAAAGCAAAAAAAGTGGTAATATGTTTTATATATATATGCATGTCTTTAGTGGTAGGCATAAGGTATAATGGAAAACTAATCAGCAAAGTAGAAGGCAACTTTTAAAGGAACCTTTGTTTGTGAACATGGTAGGCAGACATCCAGATGGGAAGTGCACTATTAGAGGAAGGAAGGATTGCTCTTGCTGTGGGGTTTTGGGTTGCTTCCTTTAGGAAGCTCATATGTACCTTGCCAAACTAATGATGTCATTTTCCTACTGCTATAGTTCTAGAGTGCTCTAAACATATTTTGTATGTATTGTATGTAATATATCCCTGCTAAATTTTAAGATGCATTTGTGTCCTCGGACAAAGTTGCAACACACTGGGTTATGTGACTAGTCTATGAAGTAGAAGTAGATGCACTGCAGAGTTTTATGATGGCCCTTTCTATTATGGCAAATTCAAAATACTATTCTTTTTCCTAGATGATTCAATTTAAGAGCATCACATATTTCTTCCCCATGTGAAATGTACTGAATTTTATGAAGTTGTGTATAAAACCCCAACCTTACATAAAAACTTGGGCATGCGTAACTCCAACTTCTCTTGTAAACGAAGTCTGGAAAGTGACAAATAAGTTCTCTGCCTGATGTATAGATGCTAACCTGGAACATGGATGGGTAAAGTTTTGAAAAAAGTCAGCTGAGGATGAAGAATTGCTTTTTGCCCACTTTGAAGGATTTTGAAAGGCCTTATTTTGAGAAGCAAGGAGTATTTTGGCACTGAATGGTGCTGACTTACTCCCTCACCAGTCCCATCTGTTGCAATACAGGCAGGAGTGTGCTCAGCCCTTAGGAATATCATATTGTTATCTCTAGGTGCTAAGGCTTGAAGGCAGTGGAAGACTGTTACCCAAATCTAGTCCTGAGTAGTTAAGCACATGCAAATGCTTAAATTTGGGAAATTTTATAATGGGACTTTCTTGGGAAGAATGAAAGATGTGTCCTTAACACAATGGCCATTTGTGCGAAGTTTGAGTCCAGATTAAGATCTAGAATGCTAAAGTTCATCTGAGAAAAGGGGACTGGGAGCTCACAGGAACAAAATAATATCCATAAATTATATTTTTCTCCTCAAAACCAAACAAAAACCCTCAGACACTTATCATGGAAAACTTCAGCCTAGGCATTTTGGCAGGGGTTATAAAAAGAACTTGTAACAGCGATGAGCAAGCAGTTGTAATAGGTGGTAGAAGCGTGAACCCATATAGTATGACCTAATGAATACATTTAAATTAGGATACATCATCATCCTCAGCTGTGATGTTTTGTAACTTAACCACTCATCTTTGCAACATCAATGTGAAAATACAAAACATACGGAAAGAAACCATTATATACTTGCAAGGGTGCAACCTAGAGAGCCAGACAACATTCCTCATCTCTGAGTATACTATGGGCCTGTCCCTTCTGGAATAATCTCAGTATGTTTTCGCCTCTAACTTGCACAGAACCACCCACTTTTTGAAGCAGTTGCAGCTGGGCAGAAGCTATGAACTATTAAAGCATGGCAGAGTGAGAATAGGAGGGGGTGGGGAGCATGGCCTGACCGCTGGTGAGCTGCAGGAACAATAGCTTGTTTCTTGTCTGTTTAGACTGCAATCTTTGTGGCAGAAGCCGTCTCTTCCATGTTATGAAATGCCTAATGCATCTTTGCGGTGTTCGTTATTTAATCTGCCCCCAAAGCCCAGCCTAGCACCCAGGTGCAAGGCAGGTGTCAGGTTCTGTACCAGTGCATCGCCTTTCATCTTTGCGTCAGACCTTTATGTTTGCAGTCCGTTGAAGGAGGAGTGGGACGGACGCAGAGAAGGATGTTGGGAGGATGCTAGGAGGGTGCTGGGGCAGTGGAAGGAGACAGGCTGGCTTGGTGGGGTAAGAAAACAAAGCCTGGGAAGGCAGCTGATTGCTCTTCACTCTTTCCACCCTGCAGTGCTGCCACCCACAGCCTGGAGTCATTTAAAGCTAAAGGACAATATTGGCATCACTACAAATGGGCAGAATGTGTTTCCAAATAAACTTAGGCTGCCACTCAGATGTAGGATTTCTTACAAAAGCCCCGGGTTCTCCTACCTCCACCCTGCGCTGTCATGCTCTGCAAGGACTGTTTGCAGCCACGTCAGCGGTGGCTGCTTGAGGAGGGAAGTTGGGATGACGGCACTCCTCATAGCCGGAGAGTCCCGGGAGTCACTAGTATTTTTAATCTCTTTGAAGAAACTTCATATTATTGGAGATAACTCTGTGAGAAGTGGATATGACCAAAAGCAGTTTCAGGTGCCAGATGCTAAAGAAACCTGAATTTCTGAGAACTTCATTAGGGTTTATAATCTGTCCCTCATGGAGTTGTGATATTATAGTGTGGGTAGTATTAGGGATTGCTACAGCAGGAAAAAAGCCCCAAGACATTGCAAGCTCTCCATTTCCCTGCCAGCTAGGAATAACATAGCTGCTCATTATATTGGGGGGGATGACAACCAGAGTGTCCAGCATAGGGGAGATGGGGACAGCAGACATGTCCTTTGGCTAGCACGCCACCCCTTCCCACAGCCAGTTTCTAGTCCTGTGAAGCATGGGAGGACCCCGAGCTTTCCAGGGAACATTCTTCATCGCATCCCACAGCGAGAGGCTTGTGCAAGCCGCGTTGCAACAGTTTTCTTGCTCAACATCTGCGGAGTAGACAGAAGGGTTGCTTCCAGCTCACTTTGTTTTGATGCTACTATCAACACGCAGCTGCCAGAGCGTGTTATGCCTGTGAAGAGTAACCAGCCCCTGGTCTGAGGAATTGGTGGTTTAAAGGCAGTGTCCGACCCCAAAGCGATTGCAGCTGAAGAGCTCTGCGCCCATACAGGCACCGGCGCCAGTTGCACAAGTGGAAAAAACAGCCAGAACGACAGGACTGGAGGAGAGCCTGGAGATCTTGCCTCCGTAACTGCGGGGGTACGCTGAAGCCGCAGGCAGGCGTAGCTGCGGGAGAGGCTGCGGACCCGCACCTGCGTGTTTTTCGTGGGAGCCCGGTGGAATCAGCTGCTGGCTCTGTCCTTGCAGTCGTCTCCCTGTGGCTTCACCCGGCTGTTCCTTGGCGCAGGGCTCAAGTTCTTGGCTAAAATGTTTCAGTTTCCTAATCAGATTGTTTAGCACATAGCATAAGTCTAAACTCAAAAATGGCTAAAACTTCTTGTTTTTTGAAAATCACTGTTATGTTATGTTATGCTTCTAAAAAACAACTTTATTTTCCCTGGGTGCCGGCTCTTATTTTTCAACTAGAGCCTTCACTAAAACACGCTGGTGGAGTAGCTCACAAAGGGGGTTGAAAAGAAATAAAAGCAAATTGCTTAGAAACAAAAAATAATGAAATTGAGTATTGGCAGTGTGCTGTGCTTGAAGATGGCTGGGTGATGGCAATTCACAGGACATCTGTGAACCAGAGGTCATGAGGCAACATAGTTGTTTCAGTTCCCTGATATTATTTAATTTAATACTTTGGTTCCTGACCTCTTCTGATTTGAAACTTCAGGTTATTTAAGGGCCACACTTCCAAGCTTCCTGTGTGTCAGGTTGTTAACTTTTAGTTGCAAATTGAGATAATCATGTATAACCAGAGACTAAGGAAACCCAGCGAGTCCCAGGTAGTTGAGTGTCTTCAACTTTTGACACTTGCTGCTCAAACTGTGTAGTCAGATGCTACTTAACTGTCAAAAGTCATCTGCTCTTTTTTTTTAAAGAGGAGGAACTACTATAAAACCTCTTCCATGATTTATTGTGTGGAGCTATGTCAGAGAAAAATCAGTAACTTGGTACACAAAGGACCTCGTGATACCAGTGCCTGTAACAAAGAGTAGCTTAAACAGGGCATAGTGTGGGCAGATGCTTATGCATGAACTGTTTTGGATGCTTGCAAAATGTGTAATTTTCAAATGAATCATGAACAGGAAGATTAGATTTGTCAAGTTTATTATAAAATATCTGAAATGTAAACTGCACTTAATGAAAGCATGCGTTGTGGACCATAACCATACACGGGTGCTATCAACTGATGTCCCCTTCTCTCTGTTTAGTGGAGACAAAAGTTTTCTCAGGCTGCTCTCCGGTTTGCAGTAACCATTTTTTGTCCTAGGGCCGGTCAGACCGGTTTACAGCATTTACTGTGAATGACTGGAAGAGGTCTAATTGACTGTGTGTAAGTCTCAAATGCACTTTGAGCATCACAGTAACTTTCCTTGCTTAATTGTCAGCCCCCTGAGCTGCCCGGTTATTTTTCTGACTGGGAACTGAATGGGGATCTTTGCTAATCAACTGCTGCAAGCTCTGGAGACATCTTAGCTGTCTCCACTCTTGCCTCATCCCTACTTCTTTAATAGTGCTTTCAGCTGCTGCAGATGCACAAAGCCTCAAATTGCCACCCCTGCCCTTCCTACCTTCTTTGGTGCCTGAGCTCTGAAGACATTTGTGCCTTGCAAGGGATAAAGTGCAGAGTGATGGGACTGGCTTGGAAACACCTCCCACGTGTGGCCCTGGAGCCCAAGTCTCGCATGGTCCCTCTGTCTCTCTCCAAAGAGAGCAACACCAGTGTTTTGGGAGCTGTGACCCTCAGTGCCCGTGGCCTTCTCCCTCTTTGTCTTTAGATGTTAATGGGTATTTAATCCCACGTGTAAAGTGATTACTGTCCCTCCTGCTTGCTCAACCTGCAGAGGTGGAAATGCCATCAGTCTGCTCTGGTGAAGTTACTCTTCTGTATATATCTAATCAAAAGGAGAATAATCTCTGCTGCCAGTGTTTAAACAAGCTGTTTTGAGGAAATTGCCTTCTTAATGAAATGCTCAGGCAGGAGTCTTTTCCTGTTCTTTGTTTTCCATGATAGCACGTAAATAAAAAGCAGTTGGGTATGAGGGCAAAGGTAAATCCTGTAGTGCTGGTAGCAGTTCCCCCAGCCCTTCGTGGATGTGAGACCATCACACTTGATGCACCCTGTGGCACAAACCTGGACAACCAAATTGTGTGTTTTCAGAAGAACAGTTTGAAATGAGCTATCTTTGAACTTGTTTCACTTCTGTGCTTGGAATGAACTTGGTCACGTATATTAGGATTACCTAATACTTGGTACTTATGATTGCAACACTGCAGTGTCTGAGGTTGGATGGCCTGATGCGTGGCTTCCTGGCTCCTTTGTTGGGATCCCTGCTGTGCAAAGCCAGGCTGCACATCCATCCTGTACCTCCTGCTGCCAAAGCAAGGCTGCAGCGATCACCGTCCTTCCAGCAATAGTGCAAAGGGACAGGGGGTATAGTCTGAGCTTTCAGGAGCAAAATAATTGGGTTCAGTGAAATGATGCCTGAGCTACTAGCCTTGGTTATGACACTTTCTCCGGTGGTTTTGGAGCAGTGGGTTTGGGCTGGAACAGGTACAGAAAGGCCTCTCTGAATGAAATTAGTGAACGCAGTATTGCACAGATGACTTCGCCTTCCCCACATCCCCCTTGCTTCCTAGAGGCTGGTATGATGCCTTTCCTGCTAGTTGGCAAAGGTAGATATGTAATCAGTTTTAAAGCACTTTGCCAGCTGCAAAGGTGCCTTAGACCTGTATTTTTTTCTTAGTTAGAAGTATGATTGTTTTAAAACTTAATCCTCTGAGCAGCAATCGTAACCGATACCTGGGTGCAGGGTGGTGGGTGTCCGCTGGGTGGAGTTGGCTTGTCCCAGAATGGAGAACTTGGGACCTCTTAGGAGGCTGAATTGGCCAAGTGCAGTGAAAAAAAAGTTGTTTTTCTCCAAGTTGGCAACTTTACACTACTGCTTGCAGATATAAATGAACTTTGTCTTTTGAAGACTTCTGTGAGGCAAGTGCTTTGAAACGTGTATAAAGGAATGCTTGTATGGTTATCTATTTGGGAGAGTTATGCAGTTACATTAGCTTTGAGCTACTCTGTCACGTAACAGGGAGGGGGGGAGCACAAAGCACCTATTTAGAGATTATAAAATTTGTGCTGAACATGGGTGGTACAAAAACACTTCCCCAGCATCTTTCTCTTTGGAAAATAAGATGGTTTTTACAGTACTGACAGATAGCAGGGCTTTGTTTGCCAGCTCTCGTGAACAAATAGCGTGTTGTTGTGCCGCCTTCTCACAAGGTTGTTTCTTGGTAGGAATGTTTCAGGTATTCCTGATGCAGAGAAGGAAAACCCAGAGCTTGGAAAAGCCTGATCTGAAAACGTTATGTGGCTGCAAGATCTGGTATCTTTCCAAAAGCGAGAACTTGGTACATGTTGGGCTTTTGTTCAGCCGACTTCATGGCAGTCCTGTAATCTGCTGGTCAGCACTTCCTAGTGCTGGTTCTTTCGGAAACATAGAGCAACAACTTTGAACTATTATGAAAACAGGATTGTTTTTTAAGGCTATAAAAGGCATCCATCTTGTTCTTTTTGGCACAGTTTTTTTGGTCATTTGTAGTCAATGCTCTGAGTCCCTGAAAATCTGAAACTGTCCCGTGTAAACAACTTTCTTCCACAAACACTAGCTGTGGCTTTGTTCCCCGACTGCTTCTAACTGGAAAACTGCAGGGGACCTGGCTTCTTACTTTCCTCCCCTATAGGCAAAACATGGAAAAGTCTCTTGCACTTCTAGTCCCTATTGCAGAATTGGGTGCAACATTAAGGTGCTATTTCTGTCTTAACAGAATTTGCTGAATTGAAAAAAAAAAAGTGAGTTAGATGCAATTGCATGTAAGTATTTTTGACCTCTAAATATTGCAGCAGCATTTATTTTCCCTCTCTGCCATTCACAACTGCTCACTGTGTAAGAATGGCAGATTACATAGGTGGCTGTAATTACAAAAATACATAACACTGTTTCTACAGTGTCACTTGCAGTTGCCTGAAATTTTGGCAAACTTGTTTTTAGCTTGTTCTTTATGATTAAGATCTGTAACAGGTAAAATTTACTGGAAAACCTGGAGAAAAAGGGTGAATCATAGTGACTGCTGGGGGATTAACTCTTGTCTTGACTTCTCTGACTATTTAAGTAGCTCTGGTGTCTTGTAAATTTGGATTACAAATTACTGGCAACGGGGTCAGTTTTGTTCCTGTCCCCATGCCTCAACTGGTGGGTTTAAATATTCATGAAGCCTTTCTCTAAGTTTAAAATCCCGGGTCTAATTCTTTACCAAAAATCCACCCAATTGTGTAGCTAGCAAGAAGGGTTCCTAAAATCTGAAGTGGTTTGCATGTGCGTGGACATCAGCGTTTTTTCAGCATTCACTTTCTTAATCTGTGTGTGCCACTTCATAGCTTCCTGCAGCACCCAGTGATCTTGCAAACTTCCTCACTAGAGCATCTTTGCCCAGGGAAAAGTGCATCGAGTTAACCCATGGGGCAGACTAAAAATGCTGCTGCTGCTTCCACTGCCAGCTCCTGGATACTCCTGTGGGCTTCACAGGTCATTTATGTAGACAGGGTTGATTGGCTTAAATCAGATTGAAGTCAAGAGGTGGGAAATCATGGTTTAAAGAATCAATTTAAATTCTGTTCTGTAGTTCAATGCTTATCTTCAGGAAAATTGTTAATAATTAAAATGTTTGCAGTTAACGCTTAGTCAATAATTCCTAAATGTGTTTCAGCCTTTTGGCTTGCTTTATGAGTACACTTACTCATATGCTTCACTTAAGACAGTTCTAGACTTTTGTTAAAAAGGAATTGATTTGTTTTATAGTTGTGTAGTTAATAAATTTCCAATTTTGTCCAAAGATGTCTAAAACCCACATGATATGCATTTCTCCAGCAGGCCAGAGGATACGTAACAAACATACTTTGACTTTTGTATTTGTCATCTTGCTGTTAAAACAGTTCTGGTATCTCTTTTGAGAACTGTTTCTGGTCATTCATTAGAGCTTCACAGGGAACAGCCCTCTGCCTCGGGCACCTGAACATTGTCAAGAGAGTGAAAACATGCTGTTCTTTTTAACTCGTGTTTTGGACTGATATGGTTGCTGAACTGAGATGCCTGTTGGTCCAAATGCAAAGGGCGCAGTGCACCTGCAGCACAACCTGCTGCTCCCACTGCCGCAGCAGTCGCCTTCTCTGGGGTTTGGCCATACCCCTGGTCCCAGTTAAGCTTCCCGCAGATGAGGGCTGGGTATTGCGATGCTAGTCCTTTCCTATTGCAGGATGCAGCAGTCTTGTTCCTTACTCCGGCAGTTTTGAAAACAGCATCTTTGCATGCACTTTGTTGGTGTCCACTTAAAGGAATATCTGTTTTACTTGGTACTATTTGTTCAGATCGGGGAGGGTGTTTCCATTCCAAAGAATAGAGCACATTGATCTGAGAGTAAAATGATGCTAATGAGTGTCCAGTTCAGTTTTCTTACCGTAAAGATCTGGGGGATGGACAGGGAGCCTGCATCAAAAAGAAAAAGAAAATAAGAAGAAAAAATAAATTTCAGAGATGAGTATTCAAGCTAATTTCCGAAGGTGGTTGTGCAGATTTGGCTCTGCCTCCTTTCACCTGTGAAACAACAGTTTCCATGGCGCTCTACTGGTCCCTGCCCTGTTTCCTTCAGCATTCCCTGTTTTGAAGCTGCCAAACTTTTGTTTGATCTTGCAGCCTTAGTATTTCTTTAATCTTGTATTGTGCAGGAGTGTGTATATAAATAAAACAGGGAGGCATTTTACAAGATATTCATAACCTTCTTGCAAAGGTCTTTTAAACTATAACCTGAGACAGTGGGTCATTGCTAGGGGGGGTTGGGTGGAGCAAGATCTTTATTTGTTCCTGTTCTTAATCTTTGATGCAAGCTGAGAACAAATCTTTTTTCATCTTTGCAGATATCAGCTACTGACCATGTCAACAGAGTTCCAGGATGCTCACCTTGCAGAGGTGAAACCTCTGGTGGAGAAGGAGGAGGTAATTATTTTGAACCTTTTTACAGCTTGTGTTTTATTTCAAGGCTGCTGTTGGAACTGCACGTGTGTTCTTAGATTAGTTCTAACATATCATATGGAAGAAACAAGAGAAACTGTAGATAGAATAAGAGTGTGGTTTTCAGGGTTTTTTTTATTAATGCAAAACAGAGCTTTAATTATTTGTTCTTTCTTGGTCTTTGGTGTTACTCTTTAGTGCTAATCCGCTGGTGACATTTTTTCTTTTCTGAATAATGACAGCTCTGGGTGTCTTCAGGTATTTTGCATGATGCCAACTGGGCAATCTCACGTACATCCATCTATACCTATAGACTTCTCAATGTAAAGATACAAACTTTGCTCTGTCAGCTACCTTTCAAGGAGGCACAGAGAACCTTTACTTTTCTTTTGGGCACATCTGAGCCCGGAGGTACGAGTGTGCCTCATCTAATCGTCTCTGAGTGCACTGAGCTACGAGTTACAGCCAAACTGCTACCAGGTCTGCAGCGGGCTGGGTGTGCGCAAGCCACAGCCTTTCCTCTGGGGTTGCAGTGTAGAAACATCGTAGCCTTTTTTTTGTTTAACCTTGTACTTCTTTCCATTTGTTTTTTGCACCATTTTCTTCAAAAATCTGCCCGCAGCATCTGGGTTCAGTGGCTGTCTGACTCTTTGGTGGTAGCAGTACTCTGTGCTTCGGTATGTTCATGGCAAATAATTGACTGTAATATGTGAAGGAACCTCTCAGCTTTTTTCTTGAATCAAAACTAAGATTTTTCTTTTGTTCCCAGTGATTGTAATTCTTGAAAATCATGTATATAAATGTGTTTTTTTTCTGGTTTTCTACACGAGAACTATTCATTGCTCTATCTGCTACTTTCTTTTTTATTCCTTACCTCTTGCGTAAACACTTCAGAAAATCGTTTCCACTTGTGACTGCAGTGAAACGGCTAGAGAAACTTTAAACACAGCTCCTTTGCCAAGGACATTGCATGAAAGCAGAGCTTGTTTGGATACCAGTGAATGCAGCACTCAAACTTTTCAGAAGCTAAGGTCCCTTCTTAATGCCAATATTGTTCAGTAGTAGCAAAACAAAGGAGATACTAAGCAGAAGCCTTATGGGTACTGAAATGCCTTTCCTTCAAAGTTCAGAAATATCTTAACACTGATTAACTTCCTGGGTTTCTGTAGCACGTAGATCAAAAGTTGGAATCCGACAATGAACCCTATATGCTTTTATTCACGATGTTACCTTAAGTTTTGTCTACGTGGGAAAGCTAGCACAGAGTTTGATTTCCTCTGTGGCCATTCTTAACATAGATGAAGGAAGTTAGTTAATGTATTTTGAGAAAGTGGAAAAGATTGCCCTGAAGGACACTCAGCACATACTAAGGTTAACAGTGGAGATGGTGTTGAGTGGGTGATGCACTCTGAAGTCATGTCCTGGCTTGTTGTGCTCAGGTGTCTTCTACAGCTGAGTCTTTGTTCCTGAACAGTTATTTCATATGCTGTCTATATGGATGCCACATATACTTACTCCTTTCTACTCTAGACCCCACAGAAACAACCATGTATGAAACTAGCTATGTTTAAAAGGTTGTGCAACCAACAGTGGAGTAAGATTAAAACCTAGCATATTGTCTAAAGCTAAGGCTGTGTAAAATGACTTCCACAAGCTCAGTCAGCTCTTTAGCTACTTGTTTGTATGTACATGACACTGCCTAATTGCCTAAAGATCATGGCTCTAGAGTCCTGCCATAATTACAGGTTGGACTGCATGAGGTCCACCATCTGAGATGATATTGCCCAAGACAGCAGTTTTATTGCTTCTCACATCTTCCATCTTGAATTTACCTGGGCTTCTGGGACCGAGTGACCTCCTTGCCAGGATCCTAAGCTTTGTTTTTTATCTCAATACTTTTTTAAAGCTTTGGCTTCTTTGTCATACTCAGCAACTTAAGTGTTGGCTTGGCTGCTCTTCCCTCTGTTTTCAGCCCTCCAGTGGAAATAGAGGTTTGACTTCTTCCTTGTCCTTTTAGTAGAAGGAGGTGACTGTAAGACACTTCTTCCTTTGAAGTTATAAGCCTCTTAGACTATTGGAGATGGGGAGGATGTCACCTAACTCCTTTTCTGCTGGAGGTCCTTGACAGGTGTAGGAACTAATAGTGATGGCTGGTCACAGGTTGGAACATACCTCTCTGTGTCCAGCCAGCCTCCCAAACGTAACAAGGCCTAATTTTAGCTAGGATAAAACCCTTCCCACCTTCCACATCATGTAAACAAACCCCAGTAATGACTGCTTAACTGAGTTGCAAGTACTCAGTGCATGCTCGAACAACAGCTTTCCATCCTAGGCAGGACTGAGGTGGGCTGTTGGCTGTCCCATGGCTACAATAAGCAATGGAGAAAAGTCCAGTTACTGCTCTGACTTGTCCAGTGATTTACCAGTAAATGAAGCTTCACCAGCTTTTGTGCTTTATTTTGCTGGTCTATAATGTTTTACTGTTTTCATGTTCTCCATGAAGATTAGTGGGCAAAAGCTTTTGGGTGAATTTTGACATTCAGCAAGAGAGCTTTCGTTGAATGAAGGGGCAGGACAGCTCTTGGCTGCAGAACTGGTGGGTTAGAACACACGTGTCCCAGTGCAGATTTCTGTAGCTGCAAAAGTTACCTGCATTAATGCTTTAAAATCTTTTCACAGGCTATCACTCGCCTCCTTCCAGACTTCGATGTTCAGGCAAGTAAAGCTCTTCTGTTTTTTTTTTTTTCTGGTAAAAGGGGAAACTGGATTGACATTTGAGAAAACAGCAAAATGTGGTCAGAAGTGACTGCTTGCCAGAAATACTGTTACTGTGGGAGAGGGGTCTGAATGGGGCTCTAACATAGTGAAGTGAAGGAGACTGCAGGAGGTCTTTTCAGACTGAAGCTGAGAAAGTTTCATCCAAAAGGGGTGGCTGGGTTGCAAGCAGTTCTATTCTTGCTAAAAGAATGAGATTCTTCAGCAGTGGTAGTGAAAGCAAAACATTCCCCTCCCACATGGACACACACTTTCCCCAATTAATTTGCTTTCATTAGCAGTGTGCATGCATTTCCTCAGAGGAAATGTCCCTTTCCATGTATGGTTGAAAGTTTCCAAAAGATTCCTGAAGCCTGTGGAGTGGTGGAAGGCCCTAAGCAATCAATTTTGCCCATAACAGGGTGACGGTAGTTTCCGTATGTTTATTTACAGCCAGAACATAAGAGTTCATAAAGCACACAGCTAGGTCAAATGGTGGCTTTCCACTTTTCCCGTGTCATGCTTTTGAGAGGTAACTTTCTAACTCTCTTGGCTCCCCTTATATATTATTTTATCGCCATTTGGCGTTCTGAGATGTGTGCCCTTGCTGGTTCTTAAGCTGAGACTAAGGAAATGCATGGCTGTCAGTCAGGTTGGGTTGAACAGGGAGGGAGACCAGGGAGCTTGTACCTGCCTCGACAAAAAGAGCGAGCGGTGAATTCCCATCGCTGAGGACAAGGAGTATGTGTTAGGAAAAGAGGCTTGCCGGGTGTCTTATTTTTATCAAGGGGTGTAGGGAGGGAGGTAGACTGCGGGAACAAGGAAACCTATTAAATTGTTCTAGTCTCTTGAATGTTCAGGTGGAGGTGCTTGAGGGAAATAACCCTTCTGTACTTTGTGGCATGTAGCACTTTATTTGCACCTGTCAATGTTTTTATTCAATATTGTGCAAATTGGTTAAAAATCCAGCGCAAACTCAGCAGTCTTTTCCCTGGAAACCAAGGGAGACAGTTATCTCAAACATATTTGCCTTCTTTCAATGGTTCTTCTGCAGAAAAACTGTAGTTTACATTAATCTGGCATCCTTCCCCTTATCCTTTCTAATGATGAAATCCACTGCCTGAAGTCTTGATAAATTTAAGTTGAAGTTGTCACCATGTGACTTCCTGTGCACAGCATGGGAGAAGCTTTTTGTTTAGGCCCAGATTGATCACTTGGTCTAAATAGATCTGAATCCCAGATTAAGTCTGCTAACAGGAATACTGCAGTATTTTGATTGAGAATCCAGAAGTGACCCATATTTCATTTCTATTCTTGGAATAAATTTGCTTGGTTTGTAAACCATGTGTATATATAGATTTTTTAACTCGCAGATCAAATTCTCTAAGCCTTTTGGTTGGTTGGTTTTTTTCCATGTTTTGGATTAACTGTCACTAATCCAGAGCAGTGGTTCTTGTCATTTAGCCCTGTTCTGCCAGCTCTTGCTTTTTTAATGATCTTTCTTTGTTAGAGTTTAATCTTTGGTTATTCTAGTTCAGGAAGGAAAAATGTGAAAGAACAGTCTCAACCCGTTACGTTAAGAACTGCCGCTGCAAAGGAGGCTTAGCTTTGGTCCTTAAAACCACAAGTACCCTACCTATGTCTCTAAGTTCTGTGGTTGATTTATGAAAGAGGTGGTTTGAAGCTGTTAGGAGAAACTCTATTGCTTAGTTCATTAGAGAAGTTCGTGTGTGGCCCTGGAGGTCCCAGATCATCAGGACTGACACTGAAGCTCATGTGTGCTCTTAATAAGTAACCTGTCCCATGAGCCATGCTTGGGAGGAGGATGGACCTGGCCAGGGAAGGAGGTGATCAGCGCTTGGCAGGATGGAGCTTCTGATTTAGTGCCTGTGTATGGATGTCGGTGTCCACCATATCCCTTGCAACTTGCTCTGTCCTTTTGGGGACAGGTTATGCAGTGGTCAGTTAATAACTTTGGTTCTGTCACTACTGGAAAGTAGTGACTGCCTGGGAGGTGTTTTGGTTCCAAGAATAAATTTTATCTAGTTATTCGGGTTTGGGAAGAAATAGACAGATTTGTGTAAAACATACTTTTTTCCATTTTTGAAGTTAGCCACTGTATAGTGCAATATTGCCTTTCTGAAAGCACATGTTGCAAGACATGTATGTGGTTATTCTCTGGAGGAAAGCTTTCATGAAGTGACCAGGGGATGGCCAAGGCAAGAGATGGAAGAACTGACATTTCTGAACTATCTCTAGTCAGCACTATATGTCTGTCTGTGGCACCCACCTGAAAATTTAAGTGAAGGTTGCCTGCCTCCCAAAACCTGGTTTAGCACAGTTAGTGATAAACTGGTGCAGGGCAGTGTGCCCTGTGCTGTTGTGTTGGCTTAATGCCAAACACATTTTAGTTGTATTTCCAGTTTGACGTATTTGCCTATTTTCTAGCTTGGTAGCATTGGAGCCGATGGAGACCTGGCTCCTCGTCACTGTATATATTCTCTTCGCTTTGTGTTTCAGAAGTGAGCAGTCCGTCAGGAGACTGCTTTCTCGATAACTAAGCAAAACTTTGAGCTGTGTGGCAGCTGTAGGTGGCAGAGATGAGTTTTCCCTTGCAATTCATGGCTCATGGCCATCTATATCCACCAGCAGGCAAGAGCCATTTCTGCTTTCCCTCCTCCTCCTGCCTGCGAGGGCAGAAGGAAAGAGCGTCCTTACAACGGGTGACAAATCTGCTGGTCCTCATGGTACGATGGGGGTGGGTTTCCCACCGGCACTGGTGGATGCAGTTTGGGGCGTCGCAGCACGTTACAAGAATTTCCTCATCCTTTTAGGTCTCTGAAGAAAAGCAATGGGGGTGGTTGTGGTTTTGTACTTCTGCAGAGCAGTGTGACCCAGTGCTAATCGGACTAGGAAGAATCCCTGAGCAGAACTGTTGCAATGATCTGCTTCAGTTCACGCACCAAAGTTTTTGTTACTGGCTTCCACCTTTGCAGAGTCACTTATATTTACATCAGAAGTCATCACGCTTATTAATGTACCCAACTCACACCTGAATTGGGGAACCTTTTTCTTAATCTTGCTAATTTAATACAGAAATTTTAAACAAACAAAAAAAAAGAGGAGAAAAATACCTGGAAAGGTGGCATTGGGGTTTTAGAAAAACATAAGGTGACTTGAAATAGCCATTTTAGAGTAGAAAAAGCAAGGGGAAAAATGCTAATAACTTCAGGGCAAAGGGGATTTGAAATCCAACATTGCAATACCTCATTAAAAGCTCAAATATTTTTGATTGCCAAGACACCGAAAAAAGAAGTGAAAAATAGCATACGCAGGTACTAGTATATTAAATTTCTTAAGTAATATGAACTTAAATTGCTAGGAGACAGTATATTTTAAAAGCCATTTAAATCCTCTTTAAAAGCTCTGAAGCTTGTCCCTCAGTTCTGAGGCAAGAGAAGGGAGGTGTATTTAACAGGCATAATATTATAAATTAAAATAAAAGCATGAGATGATAATTGAGGATTAAATATATTTGAAAGCTGTAAAGTAATCTTGATGGAATGCAGTATTTTACTTAAAATATAAAATATGGTGTTTTTAGCAAAATGTGCAATGTGTGTGTGTGGTTTTCCTTTTTAGATATCTGAAGCGTTTTGGTTGCATATCCCATGCTTCAGAAAACAACTTGTTTGTAAACATGTTCCTCAATCCATGTCTTCCTTAGCCAGGGTGGAGAGGGGAAGGAATAAATGAGCTCTCCTGCGTTACTGACTTACAAATTGGCTCCCCCTTTCAAACTCATGACAAAACGTCAAAAAAGTCACTTGACCTGAAAATAAAATCTACTTTAGAATGGATCAGCTCCTTCAAACTAAGATAGCCTCTCTTAAATTGCATGTATCAAAAGTATTTTTGTGTGTGTTTTCAGGGCAGTAAGATAAGACTGCACCTCTGTTAAAGTGAGAGATGTGACAGATGGTGTGTTTGTCTTTATCCTTCTATCGGATTAGTGTACCTTGGATTTTTTTCCAAGATAGTGTTTTAATACAAATCGGTTGGTGAAGAGCCTCTTACTATAATGTTGACGTTGATTGGGATGCGCTGCCATCTGTTTTCAGTGCTCTGCATTTTGAAAACATCCATCCCTACATCACGTAGACAAATCTCTTGATCTTTAATAGGCTCAATACGGATGTGAAGTTGTTCGTTTGATGTCACCAAAGAAACTGGTTTGAATTGATTGTTTTTTAGGAGAACCTTTTGCGTGTTTGCCATTAAGAATTCATGCTAATGGAAAATAGTGCAACCCTCTTGAATTAGGGGAGTCTTACTGTGAAGATAATAAGGAATTAAACCGATTGTTAAACTGACTGTGATTTATGCCAGTAATTAGAAGTATGATCACCTGCCGTCTCCGAACTATTTTTAGTTGACACTGAGTTTGAACTAGACTCACGCTTCCAGTTCCAGAAGATTAGGTGGAGGTCAGCGGGATGTGCAGGTTCAAGGGTCTGGCTTCACCTACCATGAACAGATTTTTTCTTTCATGCACAAAGGAGGAAGGTCCCAAATCTTGAAGGGTGGTCCCTCTTAAGAAAACACGTTCTAGATTTTCAGTGCTGTTACTGGAAGGATCTAGCAATAAAAATCTGATGATACAAAATGCCTATTAGTCTCTAATTGAGGATGAAATAATTTCTATATTCCACACTAAGCAGGAGGTGTGTTACACAATATTGCTTACTCTCATTACTGGTGTTTAGGTTGCCAAACTATTGATTTTTATGCTTTGTATTGAAAATTATGTAAGTACAAGAGGAAGGTGGAATGTGGAAAATATTAATTGCTATTATTATTAATTGCTATCTATTGCTAACACAAATCTCTTCTGGAGTATTGTGTAATAAATAACCTACAATACCCTATTTTCTGCCAAAAATGAAACTTAGTGACACTAGTATGATAGATGTAGGGATACAATAGACTAAATATTGCTTGTCTACTTTGGAAAATACTAGATTTCAAACAGTTAAAGTCCTTGTTTTTGTTGTGCAGAATCATTTTGACTTGCACTAATTTTTCAAAGTCTTTTGTGTTCTTACTGGAAACTTTAATCCTGGCTTTTTAGGAAAGAGCTTGCTTTTGATTTAATTTAGAATAAGTTTGGGGTGTTATAGCATTTGAGATAAAACCTGAAATAAAGCTAAACTTCTCAAAACCTGATGGAAGCAGCAACAGGAAAGAGTGTACTAATTCCCAGGTTTGAAATTTGGCACTTCATACGTTGTGTGACAGTGACTAAGTTCATCTTTGATGTCTGAGCTCTATTGAGTAAGTACTTCTGGCCAAACCTGACTCAAATCCTATTTAAGAATGACATCCTCATGAATTAGTCTGTTTTGGTTTTTGTAGCTGGGCATTATGAGAGTCATAAGCCTATACAGGATAGCAGCTTGTCTATATAACCCGGTTTCCTGCTTGGACAAAGTAGAAACCAGCTAGTGTCCTCTGTCTGGCTTGCTGGATTTATCATTCTGTTTTGTCTAAAGATGGTCCTGGATATGGAAGATACAGTCTACCTGCTGAATAGTGCAGTGAGTATGCAGAGGAATGAATCTCTAAAGAGACATAAAAGCTGAGAATTAGTGTTTCAATGGAGTATAGTTCAGATAGCAGCGATGCTCAGCTTGCCCAGCGTACAAGGAGGGGGATATCTTGATTCGTTGCGGTAATTGTGACTTAAAACTGATGTAAATATGTAATTGCAAGGAAAATAGGTGAAATGTGGAATGGTGTTGCCTAGCATCCTTATTTTCAACAAAATGTGTGGTATATTCCATGTATCAAATTAAGGAGCTAATATTTAGATCAAATTACTACCTTGGGTCTGTGAAGAGCTTTTGGGTTTTGCTCTGTAAAGATTTTTGCAGAGGCCGTACGCTCCTGATTTCTGCAGCATAGTTTTTAATAGATTTGAATTTAACTTGGCTTTGCCTCTGGGCATTACTGCACAGAGCAAGTCAAGGAAGCCCTGCAGCAGCAGACAGTACGCTGTACTGAATGACATGGATATCTGTGTCTTGTACAGTAAAAGTATTCTGGTGAAATGCTAAGACTGTCTACTAACTATATACTGCCTTGACTATTATGTGAGTGTAACGGTACTGTAAATAAGTGTCATAAATAATGGTACTGTAAATAAGTGTCATAAATAACTGTTGTTTTGTGATTCCCTTTACACATGTTGGCAAAATAACTAATTGTTTATACCCAACTGAAGTTCAAGTGCAAAAGAAACAAAAAACTGTTCTGTATATTGTGGATGTTAGTATGACCCAAGTCGCATCTAACTTACATAGACATCCAATAAATAAAAGATGGTACTCAGAGGGACTTTGATTTGATAATAAAGGTGCCTGTAGCTTTAAGATCATTAAATAGTACAAACTTCTGTTATGTCAAATAGCAGTATGCTTCTTAACACTGCTTCTCTGGTAATCACCATGACAATGTCGTGGATATGCTGCTCTATAGCAAACTTCAAACAGTTGGGTTTATGCTCAGGTCTATACATAGCAAGCCATAAAGCTAACACATGTGGCTGTCGTGTTTATTGGGGAAGGCTACTATAATCACAAGGCACTGCAGTGCGATAAGTCTTTATGGCAAATACAGGCTACTTAATACTGCTTTCTTTGGGGAATACTAGTTATTTGCTGAGTTAAAGTCCTTTTCCTAGAAAATAGAATTATTTACTTTTAGCAACTTGCACTTTTGCAAATGCCGCCTGTCATAGTTGTAAGCTGTTGTTAATTTAGGTGTCATTGCACCAAACTGCTTGCTTTTTTTTCCTTTTTTCTTAAGCTGCCTTTTAATGAGGTTAAAAACTATTTAACTCTTTCCTCGGCATCTGATTAGAGCTAGCAGCTTAAGTGGACTGGAGTAGGTAACAGCCGAATATAAAAGGTTAGCAGGGATCCCTGACGGTGGGGATGAACGGGGTGTGTTAGCAGGGGAATCATGAAGACCCCCAGGGCTGCGGGCAGACCCTGGGATGGGGCAGGACCTGTGCTCGTGGTCAGAGGTGTTCACTGGAGCACTTGAACAAGCCCTTCACAGATTTCCTCCTGTTCTTTGGCAGGAGCAAGATGTGGAGACTGTGCATGGCTCGGTCCACGTCACCATGTGTGGGACTCCCAGAGGGAACCGGCCAGCCATCCTCACCTACCATGACATCGGGCTGAATCGTAAGTAGACTTTTTATTTAATAGCACAGGCATGGCCTGGTTCCTTAATGCTACTGCCATATTCAAAGGTGTGGAAGCAGCGGTGGTTAGGAGACCTTTCCCAGGTCCTTGCTTGTTTATGTCCACTGCAACCTGTTAGATGGTACCCAGTTCCTCTCTCACAGCAAGTTTAATTCTCAGATATTTTATCCTCACAAAGTAAACAATTGGAATATTTCACTTAAAGGAGCGAAAGACCTCTGCTAGCTCATCGTGACTGTGTATAAATGCTGTAAAAACATCTGCAGGGGATGGCTGAGGGTGTATTGCCAGCAGGACTGAAAACAACATTGCTGGTGCTTTGTCTTGGGTTCCTGTCTGATAACCAGTCTTATGCTGCTGTGGGTTTGTATGAATTACATGGCAAATCAGGATGACGAAATTAATGCTGGCATTGTGTCCTTAGCCAGTATTAAGAAAATAACTTTGATAAGTGCCTTTTATCTTATCTGTCATATCCAAGAATATAATGACCTAATATCCAGATCTGCTCTAATTTGTTCTTTTCACCAGGACTGTTTGCTTCACACAATTTACTGTTTCTTAATCACTTATCAATACTTACATGCAAAAACACCTGCAGATCTTTAAAGTCTGGCTGTTGCTTGGGGGGTGGATATTACTCATAAGAAAAAAATGTTTCCTTGCCTGTTTTTTTTTGTGGAACTGCCTTACTTTATTTTAGATTTTCAGTGGATCAGGGCAGAGCTTGATCTGGGTCCCATCTTTGAATAAGACTTTCTTCTTTTGGGAGTTACAAAGTCTATCTTTATGGTGAATAAACTTTCTCTCCCTTTGAAAGGGGAGGAATCTTTTCCCAAACTTGCATATTCTCCTAAAGCTGATTTTAACTAAAAATGTTTTATATTCTGCAATGATTTTGCCTGTACACTGTAGCGTGAGGACATTCAGAAGCACACACAGAATATTGAATTGCTTTCTAGGCATCTCAAAGGTGGTGCTACAGAATTTATGCTTTCCACTCCAGGAGAAAAATATGCTAACCGTCTTCCCACATTAATATTGCTTAAAAATCAGAAATCAGATCACCTCAAAGTTGGGAGCCTACAGCATTGAGTATCCCAGGAAAATGCTTTTGTCTTGAGCTGCCTGCAGCAGCCGATCATGGAATGTTTGTCTTGTAATATTTGGGCAAAAGCACAAGTCACGATCTCAGCCTTGGATACTTTTTTCCTCCATCTGTTTTGACACAATCCAAAGAAAAATGAATGGACAAGTAAATGGATAATTTTGTCTAAGCCAAAACCTGGGCTGAATACTCCTGACCACATTTTATTAGTATTTTAACTTTGAATAAAGAATAATTTTTTCAGATTTTGCTGTACCAAGCAAATACTTATGACAGGTACCAAAATACCATGGATAAACCTTAGCAGGCCATGGGGAAGGAGCTGTTCAGGGCTTTTTCTTCAAGGAATTAAAGCAAGTTGGCACAGGTTGCTTTGTAGCAGGGCTTTTTTGGTCTTTCCTCCTTAGAAATAAAGGACTGCCACTTTACCCAGGCTATAACATAGCTCACCTGATTGAACGAACTTATCATTAACCTGCAGGACAGGTTAATAAATGACTTTATAGCTGCAAACTCACTGTTCCCCCTCAGCATAATTATTCCGTATTTTCTTTTCAAGATAAAACTTGCTTCAATCCTCTCTTCAACTTTGAGGATATGCAGGAAATCACCCAGCACTTTGCAGTCTGCCATGTGGATGCACCTGGGCAGCAGGATGGAGCACCGTCTTTCCAGGCTGGGTGAGTTGTCAGGGAAACAGCCCATGCTTTGAGTTATCCTCCTTCTGGAAAAAAAAAATCTTGATCTGCAGTTTAATTAACTGTAGTTGGCTGTTGAACTTGAATCCTGCCACTATTTCTAAGGTGCTGGAGCTCTGGGAGCTCTCTTGTGTTGTGCCAGTTCACAGTAGACTTTGGGGCTGTAATTTTGTGTTTTATCTCTGATAACTAGACTGCTTGTAAAGCAGTTCCTTTAGACATCTGTAGACAGATGTCTGCACCTGTCAATTTAAATAACGAATTACCTCGTTTTGTAATGTCATCCTGAATACAAATACAAAACTAAATTGTTACTATAAACAAGATAGGCATTAGTAACTATATAATGTCCTTCCTAAATCCATGTTTTTTATTAAATGGCAGCATGGTAGATATTGATAAGTAGACTTGACATCCTGTGTGGAAAATCCAAGTTGTTGAACAGTAACAAAGCGATGTAGCCCAACAGAATATCATAGATACAGTCAGGAGTATGCAGCTATCATGTATTGATGCTATTACTCTTGGAAACCTTGTGTGCCATGAGCACTGTGTTTGCCAAAATGCTTGTCCCATTTAGTTCAAATGAGACAGGTTGCCTTAAGATGCCCCTTGGATAGGAATCAGCTCGGTTGAGGAAGGGAGCAGCCAACAGGCTGAGGGGAGGGTACAAGGCAAAGAACAGTTGTTCTGTAAGAACTAGGTATTAAGGAGCTTGTATGTACCCTTATTGCATGAGCCAGTCTATTTCCCTTCTTAATTTTTAAGCTGGTCTGATGCTGAGGAGGTCACGATGGGCCAGGTTCTCAGCTAGCGTGAACTGCAATGGCCCAGTTGTCTACCAGAGCTGCCTACAAAGCTATTTTAGTCACCCACCTTTGTTTTCGTTTGAATTACGAGCTTTTAAGTGTCTTAACATTTGCTCAGGACATGAGGGTTAACACTTCTGAGTTGTAAGCTGCATAGGGCAGCCGTCATGGTCTATGCTAGTAAAGACCACTGCTTAATAACATCACGATGACAGCACAAGAAGCTGTATTATCTCTCCCAGCCCTCCAGCTGGGAGACAGCATGCTCCAGTTAAAAGTCATAGCTGTTGCAGTGACGCTAGCTTTTGTCATGACAAGGTTTAGTTTACCAACAAGAAAATCTAGGAAAATAAAGTAGTTTTGCGTTGTTTGGGGTTTTTTTGTTGGGTTTTATTTTGGAAACTAAACTAGAGAATCATTAGGTGTAGTCCTGATGGGAAGAAGAGATTTGCATACATCCTAGGCAGATGTTCTCCAGCTACTTTGGGTGGATTTTTTTCCATGTGCTGCTCACTTGAGATTTTGCTCAGAATTTCCTTTGCTCAAAATTTTGTTTCTGCTCTGCAGAAAACCAGGAGCATTAACTGACAGCTGCTTTTGTTGAACATCGTCAGCAGCTTCGTAGCCCTTCCTATGCCTTCCTTTTCTCTATTAATATTAATAGAAAGCTATCTTCATTTATCCTATGGTACTTTGTGTGTCCCTGAAAACATGCATGCAAATTATTTGCCAAACATCTAAATCTCATTACTGTAGTCTGCAATTCTGCAACATGGGGAAACTTTTATGGTGGACCAGAAGTACAAATGTGGTGAATGTGGTTGGAAACTCACGTCTCAAGTTCAAACTTATGAAAAAGTTTTAAGTGTTAACTTTTCTTGGAGGAGATTCATGATGGTCTGTTTTGCTCTCAGCCGGACCAGACATCTATCATCCTGTAACTGACGTAAAGTACCATATAGATTATGCTTGTATTTCTGCTAAATTACTTACATGTGCTTGCTCCTGATTTAAATTTGGCTCATACTGTCAATGATCTTGTAATGAGCATGTTTGGTATTGAATCTACGGTGACCGCTGTGTCTCTAAATATCCCAGCCTACTCTACTGAAAGTGGTGTAGTAAATCCACAAACATACATTTGTTGTAGGTACGTGTATCCCTCCATGGATCAGCTGGCCGAAATGCTTCCTGGAATCCTGAAACAGTTTGGGTGAGTGCAGAATTATTTTATTTTCCTCATTCTTCTCTCTACGTGGCACACCGAAAGATCAGGGCAGAGCAGATATTTGCCTGTGCTGCCCCTGAAGCTTCAATCTGGCTCTCTGGCGTTTTATTTGCTAGAATTACAACCCAGTTGTGGGTTTTTTAATTCCTCTGTTATAGACAGATCACTTTTGCCTTTGTTTCTGAAAGAGCTTATTTTTTGGCCTTTTCTGAAATGTCTGTTTATTTTTAAACAGGAAGCAACTTTGAGTGAAATCCCATGTGCCTAATTTAGGGGCTTCCTCCAGTATTTTCTCTTCGTCGCCCGCACAGGGGCAGGGCACAGACAATCTGTTCTTCCCACTGTAACAACCCACGTTTTCCTGTGTGGTTAGCAGAGAAAAAAAAGTGGTCCTATCTGAGGACACTGTTTTGTTTCTGTGACTTGAGTGTCTTAGGGGGTCAGTCCGACCTCCTTAAGCCTCTTGTGCTACCAAGTGCAGATACCAGGTTGCTGGTGTCGAAGGACCTAGTCACAGTGTTCCTCTGTTGTCTACCTGCAAGTTTAGGTGTGTGTCCTCTCAAAGCTCAGCTTTAGCAGGAGCTGTAGCTAAGAAAGGTGTCTTCTCTGCAGAATTGGTGCTCCTGGTACACATTGAGGAGTGTGGGTAGGCACCTGCAAGGGGTTTTCAGACCAGGCAGAGAAAACCTGGCATCCAGGGTTGGGCAGCCTTGGAGAGAAGACAGGCTGGACTGTTGGTGGGAGGTTTAGTCTCGGACCAGCACCCCAGTTTAGACATTGTTCGGTTGTTGTAACCAGCTGTTACAGTACCTTCGACCAGTTTACCTCACTACCTTCTTAAGAGATGTGGTTTTTGAAACACCTCGTGTGAGGCACAGGGTTGCCAATTCTGCTCTTGCACTGAAAAAAAGCTAACGGAATGTCAGTACCTTGACAATCAGTTAAACTGGAGTGTACTTACAAAGCCTTGATTTAATATTGCTAATGAGAATGAAAACTATCCTCACGTATTTTCCTAAAAGCATTGTATGACCTGTTTTTCTGAGTGGTTTTGTCTAGTCTTCCCTTCCATGTATTTTCTAAAGGCCTTGAAGGTGATGCTTTAAAACCAGTTTCAGTTAATGCAAATATTTGGTTTGTCTCTGCCCTGTTTGGTTATGAAGTTTAAACTTAATCACCCCAGTGGCTGGATAGCATGAGAGGTTTTCCTGCCAGCCCCCTGTTAGAGAGGAATCAGTATCCCAGTTGGATAGCTGTACTGGGGAGGGCAGGGGGAGCCTGGGGAGGGGGGAGCTTTGTATTTAGGCTGCAGATTTCAAGACTATATCTTGTAAGTTTTTCTGGCAGAGACCAACCATTTCCTTCCAGCATCAGAACAATGCTGTGGTTGCTCAGTCTATTTACTTAAAGATAAGTGAGAATTGCTGCTGCCCTGCAATGCACGAAGACCAAATCTGCCGAAAACAAACCAGCTACTACGTTGAGCTCCTTACTGGGGCCGGCGGCATTGCTGAGGGTCCACGGTTTGCCCAAGCTGCAACCCACCCTTCTGCAGATACGCGCTGGCATGTGAAAGAGGAAGGCTGCTGATGCGGGTTTGTTTATTTTCGGTGCTGTCTTACTCATCTGTCTCTTCCGTTTTATTGCTGTGCAGGCTGAAGACCGTTATAGGAATGGGAACTGGAGCCGGTGCCTACATCTTGACCAGATTTGCTGTAAGTTTTGCGGAGCTTCCCTAAAGCCTTGAACCTCGTTTCCCTGACGTGTTCTCACCCCTGTAGCGTGCGCAGAGAATTCCTGCTCTGCCGTGCCCATTTAAGTAAGCAGTTAGGCTTTTAAGTTAAATACCACAATCTGCGGGATAGCTAATCCAGAAGACCTAGATTTTCCATTTTAAGGCCGGGGCTCTACCCAGTTAATTTGCAGAAGGTTTTTTTAATGGGAGTTCTCTATTTAAACTGAGGGTGGAGAAGAAGTTAAATCTTAATGTTCTCCAGCTGCTCAGTTGAATTGCTTTAATGAAAAATCTTTTTCCATACATATGCTTGTTTTGTGCAAGATAAAACTAGACCTACCGCCTTCCTCCCCAGGAGATAATTTGCTAATTTAAATTTTATGCTGACTGTCAAGTTACAAAGGATATGTGATGAATCTTAAATCTTTTCTTTTGCAGTTAAATCACGCAGAGATGGTGGAGGGATTAGTTCTCATTAATGTAAACCCTTGTGCTGAAGGTTGGATGGACTGGGCAGCAACTAAGGTAAACATTTTAAGTTAGGAAAATAAATCATACTGCGAGCCTGTCAAGCATGAGGAGCTGGGTAAGCTTGTGTGTCAAGACATGGCTGCAGACACAAAATATCCCAGGCTAATTCCTTTGGGGTTTAATCTTCCATTTGCAAACATACCTCCTGCAGGGCTAGTGATAAAAATAAGTACTTTGAGGAAACAGATACCCGTGGTATAATGGAGCTACTGGGTATAGACAATTCTTAAGAGCCAGTAACTGCTGGGGAGAACTTAGTTTAACCTGGACACAGGGTAGTTTTGGAAACAACTTTCTTTCAAGTAAACTTCAGGCGTAGTGTAACATTCAGTTCTTTCTTGTCCATGGCTTTGTTTACCAGCACAGTCCAAAATGTGAACTAGAGAACAGAAAAATGTTCAGAGCAACATCTTCCAGGTTTCAATCATCTAGCTGAGTCTTAGATGCCAAAAAACTCAGAAAAAGGGCATTAGCTACAGTAACTGTGGACAGATGGTCCATACAACAAGATTTGTAAGTGAAAATGTTCACATACAAAGCATCTCCTTTAAATGTGTTCTTTTGTAGTTGCAAGAAAGATTGCAATGTGGGAAAACAAGCACTGAGAACTGGTTTCAAAAATATTCCGGGGACCAGTATATATGAATAAGTATAAATGTTACATTACATGTCACTCAGATTTAACCTGTTAAAACATTTTTCAGGGTAAACTGATGGAAGGTACTTTGCATCATTCAGGGTCATGTTTAAGTGAATGACAGTTGTTATAAACACTCCGAGAAGTACAAAACTTAGTGCGTCATCTTTTAACCACACATAGAGTCAACCCATTGTAAGTGTCTAGGGTGATATTAAATGTAATGACAACCTTATAATACTAGGAGAAACTTTCCAGAGCTGGGTTGTAACATTCTTTCAAGGCTTAGTTACTCATTTTTTAAAATAATTTTGCATACCACTTTATTTTGGTAAGCTTGATCTGGAATTATATTTAGTAAATCCTCTACATTGAGATGTACCATTTGACATGTTTTGATTATCTCACCCAATGTCTCACTATAATTAAATTTTTCCATATCTGTGCCTCTGCCTTCAACCTCAAGTATTGCTGACCTTAGGAGTACAGCGGGTGCCCTTCTGTCCTTCCAAAGCAAGAGCACATACTCTGGGGCATGAGCTTTAGGTACCAGCTCCAATGTATTGTCAGTGTGGGTTGTTAGGGAGGAGACTGGGCAGTGAGGTTAAATGACACCCATCTGGCTGGTTTGCTTCGTATTCTTGCAGGGAGTGATTCCATATATACCTATGCCACTAGTAGTGTGTTCCCTATATAACTGCATTAGCAAAGACATCTTAGGAGAATGACTCAAACATAAGCAACCCCTAATGGTGTTTTAGTTGGATTGAGGGGAAAAAAATATCAGTCCAGGATATTGTACGTATAGTGACAGCAGAGAAAAATCAATTGGTCTACTTAGGGGTAATTGAAAGGTTTCAATTGTTCAAGGATTTTTTTTAATATCAAATACTTAGATAATCTTGCTGTTCAGATTTCAGGTTGGACAAATGCTTTACCAGACATGGTCATTTCACATCTTTTTGGAAAGGTAAGGATGTTCAGAAGGTTCCTCTGATGTATTCAGTCATCTGTATTTACCACCTGGGGCTGGGAGGAGGGGAGAAGCCTTCACTTAAAAGACAAAGTACAAAGTTAAACTCTGAGATTGGGTTCATACCTGTGTTCCCAGTATATGCCATGGGGCTTGCTGTGTCCCAACAACTCAAGTGCATCTCGGTCATAACAATTCTAGTAAGGGTTAGCTCCCCGTTTAGACAGCCAAACTTAAACATGAGTATAAGCATCATATGTGATCATGTTCTGAGCAGAATTACCCCACAGATTTTTTTATACCATAATATACTTGTAACTTTGGGAACGCTGGTTATTAGTACTAATGGGGCTCTTCAGTGCAAGCCTACTTCAATGGAAAGTGCTATACTGTTTTCTGAGGCTACTTTGCCATGCTTGAAACTGTTAGTAAATGCAATGGTAAACTCCATTCCAGCAGAACAAGGAACTGATCTACAAAGACTTTAGAACCAAACTGTTTAAAAATATTAGTGGTTGAAGTCCCTGAAGCTTAGTTATTTACTATTGTGAAATTGAGTTCTGTGTTACATATGTTTGTAAGCTTTCAACATCTGTTCTACTCCGGAAACATTTATTGAGCTTCTTACCCTGAATCTTTCTTTGTTTTAAAACCTCACACTTGTCTGACTGTAACCATCTGCATTACAACTACATGTTTTGCAATCATAAGACCTTTACGTTAGAACATACTGAAGTTTTAAAGCGAAAAATGTGCTACTGCAATCGGACGCTAATGTTAATTCTGGATGACACCACTGGGTGCTAGAAGTTGTCCCTTCCCTAAAGGTGCACCCCTGTTGTGTAGATACAAGTCTGATACACAACTGCTGTGCCATGTCTTCAGATCCTTTCAGAAAATAGCCCCTATTCTGAATGATTCTGTCTCCACTGTAGGAAGAGATTCACAGCAACCATGACCTGATCCATACTTACCGTCAGCATATTATTAATGATATGAATCAAACCAACCTTCATCTCTTTGTCAACTCTTACAACAGGTAAATACATTTACCTGATTTCTAACTGGAAACTGTTTTAAGAGGCTGTCCAGCTCTTAGAGCCAGTATTACTTGTATGGTGGAGTTACTTGTGTTCCCTCAGTATAAAGTTCTGCTTAACAGTGCCTTTAGGGATCTCAGGTGGTTTGCTTATGGGAGAAGGACCTTGTGCGTTTGTGGGGAGAAAAATGGTACACTGGGACTGAGCTAAGATACTGATACTTCAGTCTAAGAGTGGTTCTCCATCAGTTGCGGAGGCTACAACTTGTATCAGATTAAATTAACATATGTGAGTGTCTGTGCTTTCTCTAAACTAGAAGAATATGGAAGTATTCAAGAATGTTTCAGTGTATCAAGAGCCTTTGTCCTCTCCGTTTTTTTCAGTCGGCGAGACCTAGAGATTGAGCGCCCTGTTCCTGGAATAAATGTTGTCACCCTTCAGTAAGTATTTTATTTCCTACCAGTTCACCTGTACATGATGTGAGCTTAGAGGAATGATCAGTGGGTGTATTGCATATGTGTTGCAGAGCTGTAGCTGAATGTGCTTATGTGCTAGAAAAGGATCTTGTAACTTTGCGTAGGAGAAGTTACTGCAAGACAGGGACTGCCGTTAGGAAGACTTCCCCTCTTCAAACTTCACAATCATGTTAGCTGAAATGGAAAGTTAAGTAGTTCCTGTCACTGTGTATCTGCAAACTTGGTCTTAGAGAGTAAGTACTTGAAGAGTAGATGCACTTTGCTTCATCCAGAAATATGTTGTCGTTAACTATAGCTCTGAATGCACTTGAGCCCTGCCTATACAGCCAAAAAAACCCAACCCAAAACCATTAAAAAAAACAACCAACCAAAAACCATTCAGGAAGATGGAGCAGATATGAGAATGACTATCTGCCGGTTCTTTTGCTAACAGCTCTTAACTTATGCTGCAATTTATGCAACATTACAGTTGTCAAGTCCTTCTCTGCTCAGCTGCTGGTGTTTACACGCAGGAGACTGAGACTCTGCTCCTCTGCCAATCTGGTTGAAGTTGGATGACAGGTCCAAAAGCTGGAGCTCAGGGGCCTGGGGGGAGTGGAGGTGAGACTTTGATGCTGATGCCCATATTCAATTTCTTATAAAACAAGGAATAAGAGCACTGGGAATGCCTGATTGCTACAAGGTGAGGAAAAGGACAGGTTCTCAGGCAAGGTGTCGGAGCACGTCAGTAGATCTGCAGCTAATACAGTGGATTTGAGGTATATTTAAGGTATCTGGAATACAAAACAAACCATTTTCACGCACTTAACGGTCTCATCCTTGCAGCCACACAAAACACGGCTTAGGGCAAGTGCAGGCCGGATCACAGAGATAATGCCCCTTCTGTGTGCTTCCTTGCAGATGCCCCGTCCTCCTGGTGGTTGGTGACAGTTCCCCGGCGGTGGACGCCGTGGTGCGTATACTGAGCCCCCTTTGCCACCCTGCTGATGGGCAGAGTGAGCCAAGAAGCCGCGCGAGGCCGGCAGAGCTCATGCCTGTGCAGCGAGCTCGCTGGCGATCGATCCAGCCCAGCTGGCTCTCCTCTTTCAGACCGCGGGAGAGCTGCCATTAATTCCTCGCTCTTTGTCCCCTCTGTCTGTGCACCGTTATTTAATAGCTACCGCGTTAGGAACAATCGCCACAGCAGTTCCAGTGAACCGCAAATATTTTTCCTTTAGAGAGGAATCTGCTGCTGGTATTTTAACTTGTTCTGTGCTGTTGGAGCCGTGCCCTGGGTCACTATGGAAGCAAAGAGCTTCTTTTTGACCATTATAACTCGCCCCAGATGACTGGATGACTTCAAATGTTGTGCCTTAACAGGCATGCCCAGTCTGCTGGCCTGTGGCCATACGGCTGCTCACCACTTGGGACGCTACCAGATGACCCCAAATCACAAGATAAACAACACTTGTTGCCACTGGAGTCCCAGAAACAGATAAAAAAAATTTCCAATTCCCAACTAATGGGTTGGTTTGTACATGGAAAAGAATAGTCAGAAATGTGAACTGACCTCCTTGGGTTTAAAGATGTAAATATGTATACATAGAATCTTTACACAGAAGCCTAAGGTACTCAGTTTAGTCTGTATTAAGCCAGAAAACGAGGGGTTTTAATCTGTTTTCATCCAGCAGTTCTTAATTAAAATCTTATGTATAATGCCTTATGCTGTTGTTCTTTAATACAGGTTGAATGCAACTCAAAGCTGGACCCGACAAGGACCACACTTCTGAAGGTAATAACAAAAGCTGTTTTTTAAAATAAACATTCCCCTCATTTAAAATCAGCTGGATTAACTAAAAAAGCAGAACCAGAGCAATGTGCTGCAGTACAGATAACACGGTGAGAATCCAGTTCTGATGTGAAAAGGCAGTTCCTTCAGGATAAGAATATTTTAGTGGGATAAGTGAGACTAGGGGCTTCTTGTCAAGGTTAACAACAGGGAATTTCTCAGCTCCTCCATTTTAAAACACTAGCGGTGAGACTTGAAATGCTCAGTATTTCACATACCCATAATGAATTTGACTAGAGCTGGCAAAGTTGATCTCGAGGTATTTTGAAAGGTTTGAACAAAGCCATCAGCAGACTGGAAGTGCAAACCAACTCGTTCCGTTCCTGTGCTGCCTGTCCCTCAGCAGTAGTGTCGGATGAATAGACAGCTGATCTATCAGCCACGGTTTTGTCATCCTGCCTTTTATGAGGGCACAGTCTAGGACATCTTGCTGTCTTATTTTCCAAAAAGTTGATAAAATGCACTATTGAACAGCAAAACACCGTGCAGAGGCTTTGGCTGATACTTGGCATTCAGAGTACAGGTGCAATCTTCAGCTCATTACTGATGAAGTAAAATGGAATGAGTGTAAGAGCATGGAAACGTTGAAACAAGTCTGGTCATGTTTCTCTGGGAACTTTTACTGCATCTGTCTATTGAACTGGTTGGTGAAAATTATAATAAACAATGATTTTTTTTAAATTCATTTTCCTCCTTCACGTTGAGGAATTACACTGCTGACCTACCACATGGACGTGGCAGACTCACCCTAAGAAAAAAATCTGACAGTATCTCAGGTCCTCTATCAGTGGCCAACCTTTGCTCCGTGCAGGGATGCGGCTGATGCCAGATCCTGCTACAGGCCTGTTTTGCTGCTAACTAATCCTAGATAGGATTTGGGGTTTCCTGTAATTTACAACTCAACTGTTTTCAGCCTGTGGTGTTCCTTGGAACAGGACTGTTTTTGTTGGGTTGATTTTGAGGGGTGGAGTGGCAGGAAAAATGAAATGCTCCAAAAATATTGCATGCACTCAAGATAGCTTTTCTAATTTGGCTTTCCCTGCTTCCCTTGGCAAGTCAGGCTGATGCGTGCCATCCGCAATCTCAGCGAATCATTTTTCCCTCTCACCTCTGAGGTTTAGGCGTTTATTCTCTCCCCTTTTTGTCATTCAGGTCAATACCGAGTCACGCTACTGTAATTCAGAGCTGAACTTGTAACCAGGGCTAATAGGCTAGTGTCTAAAACTGGTAATCACTGCCTGGCAAAAAAATATTTATTTGTAGCTCCAGCCAGTGCCTGAGGGTCAAGACACTTTGGGGTGCACTCACAGCTTTTATAAACATTCAACTGCTTGCTTTGATGCATTCATCTACATGTATGTTACTCACACGAAACAAGGAAATGTTTTTCTGCCAGATAGCTAAAAAGGTCACTTTAATATATCCTGAGCATAAATAAGTTCCTCTGGCATTACGCTAACTGGCTGTTCTCATCCCCGTTTCAGATGGCTGACTGCGGTGGGCTCCCTCAAGTTTCCCAGGTAGGATTTGGCTGACGGAAATCCTACTAATCCTGTTCTGCAGCGTGTCAGACTGCAACAAATGGGTGTTTTCCTGTAGGGTACTTGCTGTTCCCAAATGGCAGCCAAAAGGATGGTTATGATTTCATGAATAATGATGTCAGTCGGTCATCTGAGCTTTCTTTTTTCTTTAAAGAGCAGTGAAGCGCAAAATTAAGATTGGGAGGGGATATTATTTCCACTAATTAAGTCTTAACCAAGTAAAGGTCTGAGGTGGGAATGTGGAGATATTATTTTATGCCCATCTACTAAGCTAGCATGGATTAAGGCTTGAGCAGTAGTGTTTTAAAAACATTCTTATTTGGACTATTTATAGTATAGATCAGGAAAGTGGGAGGCAGGAAATAACAATGCTATGAATGCTATGTTCTTGCATACACTGACTTGGCTTGAGTGAGAATGAACTGGAGTTTCTGAAATATATTTAGGCATAAATTCCAAGGCTGCTAATAAAACTAGGCTGGGAAAGTTAAAATTTACCAATGCTCTAGTGTTGCTTCACTAAGAGCTGACCTGTAAATCAGTTTTAGAATACGATCTAATATCTAAACAGATTTCTAAGCAATATAATGTGGTGTTTGCAAACTTAAGGAAAAAACAGAATTTGTAATTACCTGCAGTTGAAAAGTCCCTGTTCAGGTAGTGTGTGCTCTAATGGTGGGAAGGGGAAATGGCTTTTTTAAGCCACACAGGAGTATGTGCATTGCTTCTGTTATACAGAGTCCATTCTTTGCACTGATTCAGATAGAATTATACAAAAAACTATAGGCAATATTGACATGTGCAATAATTGAGATTGTGAGGCTTATTTGGCCACTGTCAGCAGCAGAGAAAAATGAGTGCCTCATTGCAAGAATGTCAGTCAGTTGTGCTTGTATATTCTGCTGAGCTTTTTTGCCATATAAACATAACTATCAGCTCTGACTAGCTGAATTTGTTTTCTGCTGATTAGGAATTGCTCAGTTACAAACCCTGTGTGAACTGCTTTGTATATTTTTGTGAGGCCAATTGTTTTACTTTGGCTCACGTGTCCCTGTAACTGTGTGAGCAAAGTTTGGGCCAGGTTTAGACCACTTGTAGTCACTTCTCTGGAAATCTCATTCTCAAATGCGTGTGTCCATTTGGTAAAATAATGGGGCAGGGGAGCAGACTAGGGAGGGGAATGGTGGAATTCTCTCATGTAAATGAGATTTTCAGACATTCAGTAGAACCCAGAGAATATTTAATATGTCCCTGTTAAGATAGGGCATTCATGACATCTATAACATTGTAATGTAGCTGACTTGCAGAGCACTGTGTACAATAATACTCTTTCTTTTGCAGCCTGCCAAGCTTGCAGAAGCTTTCAAATACTTTGTTCAGGGAATGGGATACAGTAAGTATTGGTTTTATGGAATGGTTCACGGGGCTACCAAAGTTTGCTGGGCATCTAAGCACCCAGAGAGTCTTCTGATCCCAGATCTTTTCCCTGTTGGATATGCATTTGCAAGGGGGAAAAAAACCACTTGTGGTATCTGGGCAAAGGGTTTTCAGACCAAATTATGTTACTAAATAGTAGAGAGCTTTGTAGGCGGCTTATACTCACAAATACCTGCTTTGCTTTATCTTGGTATTTTTAGAGTGGATATTTGTAATGGTGTCTCCTCATTGCATCACAGGATATGACTCATATACTGCACACACCATTTAAAACTTCGTTAGGTCAGAGATTTCTTTGATTTGTAGCTGTTCGTCCTTCACGTATGTGCTCCTAACAGCTGCTGTTGTGGAGATGCATTGCTAACCTGGGCTGCCAGCAAGGGTTAAACATCTGAAAGTAACGGGAGGTGTGATGAGTCTCTTTAGTTTTCCTCTGGATTGTTGCAGCCAACAGCAACATGTCGTAAAGCTCTGTCTTGAACCCCTCAGCCCTGGCCACTGATTTTGCCCAAGTAATTTGGGCTCCCTAACTGTATGCCTGGAGCAGTGGTGGTACTTCTGCATGTGAAGCTACCGTGAAAAGTATATATTCAACCTCAGAGGCTTCTCCAAGGGTGGTTAAGGCTGGAGAGGAAGGCAAAGGCTTCCTTCCAAGCCCATGAAGCAAGGCATTAACGAAAGACTCTTCTTCCAGTCCCCTCCGCAAGCATGACCAGGCTGATGAGGTCCCGCACCGCTTCTGGCTCCAGCGTAACCTCTTTGGAAGGACAGAGGAGCCGGTCTCACACCGGGGAAGGCACGAGGAGCCGGTCTCACACCGGGGAGGGAACGAGGAGCCGATCCCACACCGGGGATGGTGCCAGGAACCGCTCCCACACAGACACGCGCATCGAGCTGACGCCGAACTCGGCAAGCAACGCTGAACAATCAAGCCCCAAGTCCATGGAGGTGTCCTGTTAGGTGGCTATGGGAGGTTTAAGCTGGTCACAGTGTGATGAAAAAGTAATGGATGCCCCCTGTGTATCACAAAAACATAACTGCTATTAATCTCAAGCTATTCTGTAGGATGAACTCTGTTCACCAGGGTCTGACAGGGACCAAAGAAAAGAAGCATCTCATTTGCTCTATCGTTATTCTTGTAACTCAGACAGTTGCTGCTATTGTGCCCTCCTTCAATGGATGCCAAATTCTAAAGGATACTTGCCAAAAGCTGATGTGGTTGTAAACACTTCAGAGTCAAACCAGACTTGCTTAATATCCTCTTTTAAAATCAAAACTGTTACATGCCCCTTTATCTTTTATTCTCTTGAAGTAAACTGGCACAATTTGAGATGAGTTTCAAAGAGGGGGAGAAAAAAAATCACTACTATGGATGGCTTTTAAAAAAGGAAATGAAACAAATGTGTTATGGCCTCATGTTGAAGCTGGAGTCGAATTCATTGTATATAGCTTGACTTCAAATGATAGAGAAGTTAATGTATCGTGCATTTATAGGCCTTCTAATTCATTAGTATTCAAGCCTGTTTTCCTATGTACAATAATATACTACTAAAATAGGCAATTTTAATGTGACTTGGAGATGAACTAAATCTTTAAGCTTTTTTATTTCACTTTTTTGAGATTTAGTTCCAGTCTTCCTTTCCTTCCCCCCTCCTAGCCCTCACAACCCGCTTAGCCAAATGAGGACAGGATTTAAATTTAATAAGCAAGGTAGCATTTCCTGGTTGGGATCTTGGGCCAAAGGGTTTACCATACTGCAAAAGTTGGTGTAGTTGTAACAAGTAGGGTAGCCGTACATGCCAGCAAAGCAGAAACAGCTTGATTTTTCCTTCAGACAGCTTCTTATCTTTGCAGCTCAAGTTTTTGTGTCCAGCACAATTGTGATAAATTCAGAATTCTGTAAGCAAAGCCAAATCCAGCTGTTCTTTGTCAGGAGAGATGAATAACTGTGGGATGGCATGTAATTAGATACTGTACATTCAACTGCCACTAATTACTAGATTTGAAACTCTGATGAGATCTCACTGGTGCTGAGAAGTGTATTCCACAAAGTGGTGGAGTGGCAGCACTGTATCTGTGAAATACAGTGTTTAATGACTGCATAAATGTAATGATCTGCTGGTTCTGCATCTTTGCGTAGCCTCCTGATACCTTGGGTTACTTTTTTGATGCTAGTGGCTTGATACCTTTCCACCAGTCAGATTTTCACAGCTGGGTGTTCTTAAGTTTGTCCTTCCATAGGTAGTGGGACAGGATTTCCTGAGCTCCAGTGCATACCTGCTGCATTGCAGTCCTCACACAAAAAAGAAAACTCAAATGCCGAGCAGTTAAATAGCAAATGTTAATACTTGGGATTGCTTGTTCAGGAGAACACCATCTAGATTACTTTATATTGACTAACTTCAGCTCTTGTGTAGAATATCCATAACAGTTTGTGGGAAGAACAGACAATTTCCAGAAAGAATAAAGCTATTGTGTAAAGTCTATCAAGAAAAGTTTCTTAATGAAGTATTTGTATTTATTTCAAAACAAATAAATTTGTAACTTTGCAATGTCTGGTGTCAATGTTTTACCAGGAGTACAATAATCTTTCTGAGTATATTCCTGTCACCCCTTTGTATCAATGAAAACTTTTTTTTCTTCTGCTTGTATCTCTGCCATTCCTTACTTTTGTGCTCAGAGCTTTTTTTTTTTCCACTCCAGCCTACTATTTATAGTAAGAAAACACAACACACTTCAGTATTGTTACTGACTATTCAAAGTACTAAAGGATAATTTTGCTCTGACAAATATATAAAAAATTGAGCCTCAATATGGAGTACTATTTATTTGCTGTTTGAAGTTTTCTTTGTCTCCCTAGATGTAGTACTGTCTAGTGCATAGATCTGCGGTCTCTACACTGACTTCCTCACTGGAGTTGGTGCCATGGTCATTGCATCCTTTCTGTTCTCAATCTGATCTGTAAATCCATTGATGTCGCATGTTCCTCATGAATCTCTGGAGATATTTGGGCCTCTTGACTGAAATTGCAGATGCCACTTTGAATTTCTAAAAGCTGTTCTTTTTGGACCTCTTGCAAACATCTAACTTGAGAAAAGCAGAGAAAAGATTAACCCTTCAAAAATAAGTTTTAAAAGGACTCCCCAAATACAAGAGGGAGAAGAATCTAAAGGTGCAGGAAAGAATTAAAACACTATTTCAATTCCATCCTTAAAGCAGAAATGCCCTTTTTCACCTTAAGCTTCTCTTGATCTCGGTGGTTTCCTGTTAAAAGATTGGGGCTTTTTGTAACTTGAGCAGTATCTGCCCTTCAAGGGGAAGCATCCCTCTGTGGGTTTGGGGGATCCCTTCTGTGTGTTATGAGGCACTGGGAGCACTGATGCTGTGCAGTGTGGGCAGTGGTTAGAAGATAACAGTCACCAAAATGGCTCTGCTGTGCTTTCTGCATTGGGACCTTAGTGAGGGTGTGGTGCTCTTACCTAGGGATTTATTTAACATACTGGTGTTTTCAGGGACAGGTGGGTTTGAGGCTTTGCTGGAACTATTTTGGACTGCTCCTTCCTCCTGTATCTCAAAATCCTGTGATAGGAACGGGCACAAGCAAATATTTGGCATGTCTGAGCCAAGGCTCTGCTAGATGTGATGATTCAGCAGTCATGATTGGACTGATACCAGCAAAGGGCTTGATTTGGTTAACCACAGCCTGTGCCAGTGAAAATGGGAAGAACTTGTGCCAACTCATCTTACAAAAGAAGGGCAAAGTTATGTTCTTCGCTGAGTTTTTCTGGGAATGGCTAATCATTCCTTCCACAAGGACACCATGGTGTGCCTGTCAAGTCTAGGCAGTTTATTTTTGTTTAACGGGGAGGAATGCATCCAAGCCTTCTCGCCGCACAAAGGGATCTGCGAGCACTTCTGAGCAGCGAGGAGTTGCTAGGATCACTATAAATGTCAGCTTTGCAACAAAAAGTGTTCACTTGGCAAGGAACAGCATGTACCTGTACAGAAAAGCTGGAGGACACTACTGAGGAGTGCTGTCTTACCTTTTACAAGGAGTTATGACTCCTCTTTCACTGCTGTACTGATCTCCTGGTATCTTTAACTTGTGCTGTAACTGAAGAGATATAAATGGCTCGCAGATTTAATAGAAATTTTTATAAACCCCCTTCCTAGAGCTTGCAAATGCCGAGTTCTGCATTATTCCTGGCAGAATTAGCCTGGATACTGTAGTGTCATTAAACCAGAAAAGATGAGCTGGGGCTTCACCTTTTTCTCAAAGTATGAATGGCCACCACAGGGCAAGGAGCTCCTGTGGCGTAGAGGAAATTCAGATTGGGTAACGGGAGGTTTCCAGAAAATAAAGGCTTCACAGCTCACAGTGCTTTTGTGGTTATAAAGGGTGGAAGAGGAGAGAAAGGATTCCTGGGGACCAAGCAGCTTCCTGCTTGCATTAATGTTATCTCAATACCGAATCTTTGCAGTAGCGGTGTTCTTCAAAACCACTAGTAGGATGTCATTGCTGAAATCGGAGTTCTTTCCACCTTTGCCTGGGCCTCAACTTCTACTGTATAAGAATTGGCTAAACTTCAAGATGGCTTTCCCCCTCCCTGTCCTTGCAGAGGAGGAGAGGGAGAGGATGTGTCAATACCATGTCATCGCAGCAGGACTTTTGTGCTGAAGGATGCTGCTTTCCTCTTTAAAAGTCTCTAGAGACTAAACAGCTGGAAACTTTAACCTAGATGTGTTTTGGGGGTTTATGATTAATGTTGTGTGTTGCAAGCAATGGACTGAGCTGGAGAGAAAACAGTTTATAGCAAAGCTGCTTATTTTTTCTCTCCAGTGCTAGAATCCTCTTCCTCTCTGTTTTTGCATCTTGGGCAGAGTATCTGTTCCAGTCCTCGATGTGCCGGTAACGTGGTTTGTTGTTTCAACCAACACAACGCATTGAGCAGTGTCTCACAAGTGCTGCTTGCAGCTTGGTCCTCCCCCTTCCCACATGCTGTCTGCCTTTTTTTTTTTTTTTTTTTTTCTCTCACTATTTTGCACTATTTCACATCCACTGGAACTGAAAGTCTCTCCTGGTCTGTATATAGGAACAGCTGTTTTGATGTGTGGATTTGGTGTTTCCACTGAGCCAAATATAGGCTTTACATTGCTAGCTGATCACTGCTACGCTTAATGTTTAAATAACTGAGAGAAAGGATGTCAGGGTATTTTAAGAGATCAACCCTTCCCCCTCAGCCCTTTGTAACAGACAAACACAGCCTCTCACTGTTTCTATCTGTTGCTTCATTAAGGGCTCCATTCATTTTATAAACAACACAGCTGCTGACCAGTGTTGGGGGGGGGGGGAAGGCTTCTGATTGCAACTGCCAAACAGTTCAATGCCTGTTCCCTGCAACTCAGCATGGGGATCGTTTGCTCACCCAGCACCTCCTGGGGACTGGAGGAGAGTTGTTATTTGGATATAATTAAAAAGGCAGCCCTCCACCCCTTACACCCTGCATATTTTTGGCACCGGTGGCTGTGGGATGTACATCAGACACTGGATGCAAACATCACTGGGCATCTCTGGAAGATCCCAAGGGTTGGGAAAAGGGAAAAGGGGTAGCAGGCAGCTCTTCCTTCTCAAGCAGCACCACTACGGTGAGCTGTGACCCGCAGCAGAGCTGGAAAAAATATCCTTGGGTGACCCGCCACTCTCTGCAATTGCTTATGGCTGAAGTGGATTATGGTATTCAGGTCAAGGTCAGTGCGCGAAGGGGGCTGGGGGAGGGAAGGGCTGTTTGCTGGGCGGTCACGCTCAGGGAGGGCTACGGCAGCTCCAGGCAAAGCCTGCACGAGCGACGGCACTGGGAGAAGAGCAAGAGCTCCCACCAGCCCGGACTTTAAGCCCCTGGCTCCGCGCGTGTGTGGACGTGTACGTGCATACGTGTGCACGGGTCCCCGCGAGGCTCGGGACCTTGCACGCAGCAAGATGGGCAGGGACGATGGGGCTGCTGAGCTGTGGTTTCGCCCCAGGTGGCAAGACCTGGCTTCAGCGTGGCGCATGGGCAACCTGCTTGTAGAGCTTGGCGAGCCTGCCCCAAGCAAAGGTGCCACGCGGCCCCTCGCTCACCGGTAAGATGCATGCAGGCAGACCCCCTTGCCTTACCTCAGGCCTACACTTGAATCTCTCCAGCTGGGAAATTGTCATTTATTGACTGATTGCAGTGTGTTTTCATTTGGTTTTAATGATAACCAGTGACCAAATTAAAAAAAAAAAAATCTTAATTCTTTACCACCAGCTGCCAATGTTAAATTTGACCCTGGTGTGATTCCCTCCCTACCACTCATTCATCTTGCAGAAGTAGAGCCTAGCACAGGGTCAGCACGTCATCTGGAATGTGCAAAGTACTTAGGAGATGATGGGTTTCCCAGACTGGTCCAAATGCAGTGGCTGAGAAAGCAGCCAGGAAGCCCTTCGTGCAAGATGGTGTGCTTGGCAGCTCTGTGCAAGCAGAAGACACAGAGGCCAGATGGGACTTCTGGTGCCTGTAGAGGCAGCAGGGAAATGTGCTGCCTTTGCTGAAAGCTGTTGCCAGAGGCACAGTTGGCTGGTAAGCACTTAAAAATGCAGAGGACTTCCCTTCCCAACAACAACAAAAAAATCACACTGAAGGACAAGGCTGGGGAAAGGGTACTTTCTTGACTAATGTCCCGGTAGCCGTAAGCAAGCCCAACACAGACCCATCACTGTTCAGGACAGGAGGCCACTCAAAGTGTTTAAATGCTTCCTGAGACAGGTAAGCTACTTCAGGCTGGAAGGCAAACTTGATTTGTGGGAAAACTCTCCAAGCAATTTTTTTCTAGAATTAAACCGTAGAATCCTTACTGGGGTTAGCTCTGAGGATGTGTAAATGCAGGGATATAGAAAAATGATTCTTTAATTTAAATGGTTTTCCCCATGTCTTTAATAACCTTGTTTGAACTATTTCTGTCTGTATGGCTGCTGCAAGCAGGTTACTCCTGCAACCTCAAGAGAGCGGATAAAGAAGACATGCTTATGCAGGTTGAGTAACACACTCCACTTTGCTCAAAGACTCTAGACAAGCTATCCCAAGTCCAGTAAGAGTGCCCAGAAAAAAAAAGACAAACACAAATGTAGCACCAGAAACAGACCAGCAAACAGGGACATGTGAGTCAGGGAACACCCGGCTTCCCCAAGCTGACAAAACTGAAGGAAATGCTCTCAGAGCATCCCTTTTTACCACATTACTGGTTATTTATTTTTATTTTTATGTGTCCTCCAGTTCAGGGCTTTGCCACAAATTGCAAACGCACACTTGGACATTGGCCAGGAGAGGAGATTGGAAAAGGAAAAGAAATGTCAGTGGCAAACATATTTCACCTTCTTTTGTTTGCCTAATCTTCTAAATGAGGTGTCAGTCATAGATCCATTAATCATTTACCACTTATGAGGTTATTCAATATCTTTAAACTGCAGCAGCAGCATGCCACCTATAAAACCTCACCATGATGCTGTATGAACAAGTAATACATGTTACATAGCTGGAGTAACTCAATCTGACACTGCCAAACCAATCTGTTTTTCCCATTAATTTTTCATGTATTTCAGCATATGAAGCTTACAGAAATAACTCTGTAGAACTATTTAAATTGGAAAGTCAAGTTTGAAAAGGTATGTGTATGGATATGTGCCTGTAGTTAATGAGAGAACTCTGTCTCCATCAATTTAAAAAACTGCTTGTCTTAAAATTCCTTCAAAGAAATGGGAGGAAAAAATCTCAGGGTTTAATTTACAAGATGACACAGTGTTTCTGAATATTGTGGTCTTCCTGGAGTGTTACATATACACAGCACAATCCCAGTGAGCACATCAAAAATAAAGCAACTGCACTACACCCTGTTTCCAGTTGCACGCACACCGAAATGGTGTTTTAAATTCTAGTCAACGCTCCATGCAAAGGCATCATTATAAGTTACACGCTTGCTTCTTCAGTGAGTGGATAACCTGCTTTCTGGGGGTCCCACACATGACAGCTTGAGCCACCATCCTGAGTCTGGTAAAGCCCCTACAGAAGGCTAATGACTATGGTCACTGGAGCTAACTGGAGTCTTGCCATTCGTATCAGCATGAGCTGACCCTCAAAATCCCATCCTCCGTTCTTTTCCCACCCTACAAGGCCAACAGGATGATCGTCATGAGCAGGACATGTGTCAAACTGTCTTGGCTTACCCTGGATTGCAAAATTGTCATTCCCATCCTTTGTCAAGCCTTTCCCTGGACTGCTGCACCAGAGGGGTCTAACACCAGCTTGGGTCCTGGTATGTCCTCAATGCTGTTATTGTTGCTTTTTGGATGAGGGTTCCGCTGTCAGGTCCCAGCAGAGACCTGGGCCCATTGTATAAGGCACTGTACAAATGTACAGTGAGCATCAGTTCCTGCAGGAGGAGTTTTCACTCTCAACAGAGGCAATGAACAGTAAGGCCTTGTTGTTCTGGCTCTGAAGAATGGAGGAAGAGTGAAGCAAAGGGCTGGATCCATGAAAGCCTTTGAGGATCCAGTTCCTCAATGTATTTAAACAGTAACCATAAAAATACTTCTGCAAAGATACATGATTTGCCCAAGGGCACATGAAGCCAGGGAACTGAATCTAAAGGCTAATCTATTGCCTTAGTCCTAGGGCTAATCTTGTAAACATCCATTAAAACAAAGGATCTCTAATGCACCACAAACTGCAAGTCAAGTTCACTGGCTGCAAGTGTTGGTCTTCCCCTTTCAGCGTCACAGGACAGAGGAGCAGCTGCACAAGCGGTAGAGCTAATGAGGCTTGGTTTCCTATAGATTTGTGTCTAATGTCCCCACAAAACTCCTTTACAGCAGTTCCCCATCCGTGATGCCTTCAGCTCTCCCTCTTCCATGGCTGCTTGTTTCCAACCGGCATATCTGTTCAAAATCCCCTAATGCTGCTGTTGTGGTTGGGCCATGCTGCAGACGTGCTGGACGTGTTGGCTGCCTGGCAGATGTGTATGGGCTTGGTAGGGGCAATGTGGTGGCCCTCTTCCCATCCTGCTATTTTATTTCATTTTTTATGTCAGGAATCGCAATGCTTCTGAGATCTTTACTCTTCTGCCTACTTTGTTTGACATTCCCCACAAAAGGACTTCCTGACAAACAAATGGCCAGTACGGTTGCATATGCCTTGTTCCCTTAGGAAACCAGGCTAGAAACAGAAACATCTTGGGTGCGTTGGGCAAGATCTGTGGTTTCCAGGCATTCACTTCACTAAAAACTGACACACACTGGAGCTGCTGGTTATGCATTAGCTTACAATAGCTTCTTTTATCTCGCAATGAAAGCTGTGTGTTTCTGCCACTGCAGCGTTTGATTACGGTGGTTACAACATTAGCTAATTGCAAAGCAAAGCAAGCCTATTAAATGCCACAGTTTTGGGTATGTCTTCTGATCCTGTTTGCTTATTTCCTTATGTGTACATGTAAGACAGAAAGGCTGATTATACATATAAACACACATTGTATATGCACTCTATTTTATGCACCATAGACTGTACCATAGGAATATGTATATGTAAATATACATATATATATTCATGGACATGTTCATAGATGGTTTTATATATAATATTATATTCATTATATAAATGCACACATATAATGTTTTATATATGTATAGACATACATATATGCATGTATCTATTTCTATATATGCATGTACATATATGTATATATACATACACAAACATATATGGTATTTTAAGATGGGTAAGAACACAGGATTCTAAGTCACGTTTAAGGGATCTGATTGAGAAAGAGGTCCTAGTATGGCTTCCCTACCAAGCACCTCAATACAAAACATTTTGCCTTTTGGAAAACATTGTCAACTTCTTGGCCAAGGCCTCTTTTCGATACGTTCCCATGGACCTTTTTTTACCAAGTGGTGGAGTTTAAAATGTAAGATGCTCAGTCTTGCAAGTGCTGAGCTCTTATTTGGGTGGAGGTGAATAGGTCAGATGTGACCTCTCCTGTCACATCATCCAGGCCAAAGGCAGTCATGCGGCTAGATCTTGCAAAGTGCTGGTCTCCTCATGTTCCTTATCACCAGAGGAACAGACAGGAGAGGCGCTTTGCACCTGCACTGGAACATGCAGACAGGGACCACCCTTCTTTTCTGCCACTGGCAATTTCCTGGAAGCTTCGAAAAAGAAATAGTAAAAGCCTTGAGTTAAGGAATGACCTAGCTCTATGAAAAAATTATGGGCCAAATCCTCGTATCCAAACAAAGATGCTATTGAAGTTAACAGCTTTTGAAGATATACAGCATTTTTCCTAGATGTTTTTACATGGGGATTGCATTATTTTCAGCCTGCTCAAAAGAAGTTTTAATTTATCAAAGCCCGAAAGTTTTATGTCTCCCAGGAACTAATCTAGCTTCCTCTGGGTTTTCAAGATGAAGACAGACAACTTGCCAACTGAAACTAAAGCAAAATAAGTGACTGATTTAAAACAGTTGCATCATCCAAAGTTCAGCCCTGTACTGGTCCAAACTCCAAACCATGTCCCACTCAGCAGTTCTGCTGTGCCACCAGGATTTTGAAAGCAGAACTACAGTTCCTCATGCAGAAACACCCTTCTACTCTCCCAAGGGAAGCAACAGCAAACGTGCCATGGTGCATGGGTGCTGTTCTAACAATTTACTGGAGAAAAAACTGGCTCCATCATCCTTTAGTGATGATAAATTCGTTGCCTGGAAAGGTAATGACAGTTTTTTCTTCTCTTAGCTGACATTTTCATGTGAAAACTCTTCTGCAGAAAATGTTTACATTGATGTTTACTCTAAGCAGCAGCCCAGTTGCAACTAATGCACCAGAAGCTACGCCAAGGGTTGTGCTCTCCTTTTGCATCCACTCATCCACAGAGCTGATGGGAAGCCTAACACCCATTTTCTCATTTAGCATGTGTCTCCTTTCCTCTAAAAAGGAGTAAAACGAAGGTATGTGTCGCTGGCAAGGTGGCAGTGGGAAGCAGGACGTGTTTGCTGGCAACACCACAGGGAGGAGGAGGTGGTGGTCCCCAGGCACAGACCACACCATTTCTCTGTGAATAAAAGGGCACATGAGGTATTGTCCTTCATCTCTTATCTGACTCTCTACATTTCACCCTTCAGGTCTGCAGAGCTTGCCTAGGAGCAATACATAATCCACAGGTAAGGGGATCTATCCTGAAAATATGAGCTCTGGGGTGACCATTTTGGATTCAGAGCATTCAGGCTGTTCAAGATCAGAGCAGGTAAAGAAACTGTGAAAATGCCCCTGGCACAAGATACTCCAAGAGATCAAGGTGAGTCCAAGGAGAGCAGGACACAGAAGTTCTTTGACCCAGCCTAGTGCAGTCAGAGATGGACTCGTTGCACAGAGATTTCAGGAGAAACCTTCTTCTCCCTAGGCTTTTCCCATGAATTTCACCATGGGGTAGGATCTGATGGAGAATGACAGAGGGGGAGTTCTGGGACCAATCTTAGTGTGACAGAGACTAGAGTCTAATCCTGAGGGTCAGCAGCATCAAAGACTGAAATCAAATGTTGAAAATAAAACATATATGCCAATGCTCATTTTCCAGCTTAGACCACATTAATTAAGAAATGACAGTAACGATGTCTGAATCTCATGTCTAAGCTACTGACAGCCATACTTTTGCTGTCATACTAGTGTGCTGGTTTTTTCCTTTGGGCAATTAAACAGTTGTCCTAATAAATGACAATGCCAACAGGACTGTCATTTAAGTCCTGGAATCTGTGCATAGAGGAATTTCTGGCTGCCGTTAATGGCTGGAGGTCTATTAGAGTTGAAAATCCTGCTTGTTCAAGGCCTCTCCAAAAAGAGTGTGGCAAAACAAGGACATTTAACATCCTAACTCAGGAAAAAACAAATTGTACATTGGCAGTGGATGAAGATTCTCCTTTTATTTTAAAACCTCTGTAAAATCAGAGCAATGGGTCAATTCTAGCATTCAGCCAATTTAATTAGCGATTTCAGAGTAATCATGGTAATGAGCCAAGTCGGCAAAGATGTCATTGGGGTTCTTGCAGTTCAGGTTGCAAAAGCAAGCATTGATCCACATGATTTTCCAGGAAAACTCAGTTCCATCTGGGCACTGAAACATCACTTCAATAGTCTTGGACTTGTAGGGTGTGCAGCACCTGTTGTCTGTGCAGACGCCACAGTACTTGGGTCGATATGGACTTTTGCTCACACATCCTGAGATGGTGTAGTTCATTGGTTCATTGGCCCTGTAGACAGCCAAGCACTTCTTCCCAGGCTAAATCAGAGAAGAACAGAAGAAGAGACAGGTTAATATTCATTGCTGACACAGGTAGGACATACAAACCACCTTCTCAATATTTTGAAGCCGTTGTTAGGAAGCATTTTACAGCCCTGATCTAGAGCGTGTGACAGATTTACACTTTTAGACGTATGAACCCAAAAGCTGCAAGTAGGATACTTGCAAAATACAGTTCACAGCCATGGCCAGCAGCGCACCATCGCTTTTCCACTAGCTGAGTCTCAGAACTGTCTGAACTAGCAGCAAGCACAGCGGACTTGGCTTGCCTTTCATTGCAAGGACCTTTGGGCTGGAACTAAAGCTCTCAGGGGAAGGTTTTCATACCGGCATGTGGAAGCACAGGGAGGACACATTTTTACCTCTCTGCAGCACAGTGAGTCCATGCAGAAGTGCAGCCCTCAGAGGCCTGAATGCTGCCAAACTAAGGCTGACCCCACGTCCAGGCAAAGCTCAAGAATTGTGAGAAGAACCAGTCCCCACCTTAATGTGCTTGGTTATATCCACCTCGCAGGGCCGCATGTTGCACAGGCGGCTTTCCTTCAGGAGCCGGCACTGGTCGTTGTCGTTGGAAATCCTGGTGGAGATGCCCAGCCCGCAGGTCTTTGAGCAGGGACTCCAGGGTGAGGTGTGAACGACGCAGTTCTTCTGCCAGGGTTCATCCTCTCCCTCGTATGCTGCAGAGACCAGATTAACCCCACATTATTCAGCTGGGGCAGCTTTCCATATTAAACGCCCCCTTCCGAGCTCATTACACATTCAGGCCACTAACCCAAATAATTAAATCACAGCGGAGTGGCTCAGCATTCCTGTGAACCTCCTCATCCCACCCCCTTTGCCGCTGACCTACTTGTGTCAGACCCTCCAGCGCTGCGAGCACTCGGGGCCAGGGCTCATTTCTTTATTCCCCTTTGCAGCCTCGCACAAGGGGGTCCTTGTTTGGGACCCCCAGGCGCTCCCACAATACAAACACTTAATTACAGAAGCCTGCGCCAGCCAGCGCAGAAAAGGGATGAGATCTGATCTCACCATGAAGGTTTATTTCTTGAGCCCATTCAACTGATTCCCTGTAGCAGAAAGTGGTCGGCAGTCTTTGCTGAATGGCTGAGGGGCTTGGGAAGCAGCCACAGCCTTTCACTGGGAGGAAGAGCAGCCTGAATAGCTCTCAGGGAGCTCGGCAGCCACTTGAAGAAAGGGTGGGCTCTGTTTTGAAAGTAGCCGACAACCCCAGTTCAGGTTCCTTCACAGCCTCAGCCAAAGTCCCCACTGGTCTGCAACTCACAGTACAGCCCACAGGCAAAACCGATAGAAACTCTGCTGCATTGAGCTTGCTCACTATTGTATTTATTATTATACTAATTATTAAATTAAATTTAATGAATGCTAGTCTTACTTCTATAAGACTTCTACTTATAAGAGAAAGTCAGGCAAGGAAGGCTGTGTTGTGCCCATTTTGGGACACAGGCCATGAAGACATAAGGCCAATTTCAGTAGTAGATGTTTTGAATTTGGACCTACCTCACAGTTCAAAGGTATCGGGGACAGAAGTGAGGGCTAAACTTCGGTGGGTTTAACCCACAAAATGGAGACTGAGGCTTTGTTTTGTGCAACAAAAATATGGACCAAGGATTGGGAAGAAAAATCCCTTACCATCAAGAGGCCAAAATCCTGGTTTGCAACAAGCATCCTATGTCTCCTTGAGCTCTGTTTTTGTGAGGTAGTCTAAAATATGGAGCTGATGTGCCTAACATCACTACATTGCATCACGGGCTGTTATGAGGATAAATTTAAGACATATGGCAATGTGAGCCCACCTTAAGCATTTGGGACCATATTTGAGGCAGATGGGACCACCTCTGTGCAGTGGGCTGTATGATCCTCACTATGAATGTGAGCGTGAGGAAAGAAGATAGATACCTTATGTGATACATAAAATAGGTAGTTCAATTATGTCATCAGTCCAGAATTGCTGAAAAACTATACTAACACAAAGACAATTTAGCCCAAATGGCAGTGAAACTTCCACAACAACTGTTTTCAAGGTGTTATGTAAATTTGGGACTACTAAGATACAAGAACTTTAAAATCATACTACTAAAGCAATATAACCCAGACAGAAAGCCTCAGTCCCAAATTAAACTTAGACTATTCTGTTTTCCAGAGGGCCCAGACTGAAAAATAAAAGGTGAAGTAATAAGGACTTGTTAGATCTTCAAAGTGCCAGCAGATGTGTGCTTCAGAGGGGGCTTTGTCACATGAGCGTGTTTGATGAATCTCATATTGCTGTTAAGGAGTTCGAGCACACCACTGGAGTTTGCATGATCCGTCCTTCACTATGTGCTGTATAAGAGTCTCTGTGCTTCGTTCACACAAAGACCAGATGTCTGGCAGTACAAGCTGATACTTTGGTTGTAGCCTCTGACTTCAGTTGCCTGATGACAAAGGAGAGGTCTACCTCACTCCCACCGTACCTGCAGAAGAGATGTGGCGTGGAGACGTCTTCCTGATTTTCTTGGAGTCATCACAAATCCACTGCTCGCAGCACTTCCCTGCCATCTTAATCAGCTTCGGGTTTGGGCACCAGACAAGGGGAGGACGTGAGTTTGTGCACATGGGAATACAGCCCACAGCCCCGTTAATGCACGTGCAGTTGTATTTGCAGTTGGGCTGAAATGTGTCCCCATTGTTATACCTGACTCCATTGAGGACACATCCTACACCGACAATCTCTGAAAGGAAAGAAAAAGAGAGAAAGACACACAGAGCACTGTTAAAATAATGCTGGCAACAAACAGCGCTGATGCATTTCTTTACCAAGCTGCTCCCTGGGCTAACGGAGCCAACGCGGAGACACGGCAGTGCTGCGCGGCGATGTGTTCAGCGTGGTGCTGAGCCAAATGTGGTCACACCATCTAGGAAACTGTTGTCATTCTGAATCACAGCAAAAAAAAGAATCTTTTAATGCTTCATGGAAAAAAAAACAAACTTAGAAAATAAACCAAGTTTTATCCACACCACAAAAGCTCACTTAAAAAATAATTTCATGGTATGCTGGTACAAGTTATTAGCAGTAGGAGCAATCAAAGTAATTAAAACAGATATTGAGTGAAATTTGAGGTTTTCAGGGACATGTGAGAGGACTACATGGAGCTGCAAATATGACACAGCTCTTCACAACACCTGTACCCGTCCGAAGCAGAAGGGGGTGGACAGCCAAGGTAGCAAAGGAGCACCTAAAATGGCACTGGATTCCTATATTTAGGCAATTAGATCCCACCCAGTTTATCACAGAACAGTTTTCTTGGAAAATCAAGTAACATATTATAAAGCCATGGAAATCAGTATTTGATGTATATTTTTAAATAAAATCACAAAAAAAATCAAGCTTTTTGATTGCCCATGAACAGGAATCCCATTGATTCAAAAAGAAGCAACTTTTTTGTTTCAAAGTTACGACAGTTATCTGGAACCAATTTGCAGAAATCTTCTAATAGAAAATTCAAACTTCAGTTTCTTGTTTGGTCACATGGAGGCAGTGTGTACGCACCGATCAGGTTGCTTAAGTTTTAAGTCTGGTCAGAAATGGAGCTGCAATGTGGCTGCTTCGAGGCCAACACAAATTGAAATGCTGGATTAAAATTCTACAAAGGCTTCCTATTTTTAGAATGGGCTGAATGAAAACATCAAACGCATATCCTTTCTTCTGCACCAAGATGAGGGTTGTTGGAATTTGAAGCACAGATCCAGATCTCCAGTTCATGCTCAGCTCCGATTCTGATCATGCTCCAGCCTTTGTATTGAAGAGACATCACTCAGTGATGGAGCCAGAGCTGAGAATTCAGTTAAACTTCTGGGTGTGCACATGGACTATGACAGTTCAAGAAAATGCTGTATTACCTGGTGTTTTGCTACCTGCATATCCCTCCTGGACTGTGTTAACTCAGCCTCCTGCAGGTCTCATATATCAAAAGGTTCATCATGAGAACATCCCCAAGCACAGACAAAGAGGATCTTGAATGCCTTCACGCAGAACCTTGCTGAGTCTCCATCTAAATTAGGTGGTTTGGGAGCACACCCCTGTTCCTGGCCCCATGTGCACAATGCTGGTGTCCCCACCTGGGCACGTGCTCAGCACCCTGCTGCCTCTGCTTCAGTGCAGAGAAAAGCCAACAACAAAAGGAGACCTGTAGTGACTCTCAGCAGGCTGATGTCCAGGTGACCAGATCCTGGGACACACCTCAGCACACCAGTCCAGATACAGCCAGAATTTCCCACAGTTTCAGTCCATTCCCTTTCCCAACACCAGTTCCTAGCTCTTCCAGGATCTTTATTTTCCACAAATTTTATTATTTCTGTAATGCACTGGATTCTCTAGACCTAGCTTTTGGCATCCAGCTGCAAAGCAAATTCCTCACAGCCATTAGTCCCCAACACCCAGCACAGGAGTCCCGCTCTTGCCTTTGCTCACCCTGCGGTCAGGGCAGCAGCTTGTGTACTCAGAGTGGAGTGATGTGGCCTATATATGACCCAGTGCTTGAGAAAGAACATGTCAGCAAAACCCATCATGTGCACCTATCTACCTGGATGATGAAAGCAAGGGGAAGACCACAACTTTCTGTGGTAGCCAGAGACAAGCCACTTCACTTCCCAACCATGCAAAGACCTACTACTCATGCCCCTCAGCTGTGCACACCACAATGCCTCTCACCATATGACCTTAAGTGTCACATAATAGGGAATATATTGTCATGGCAGTAGGGATGTGAAAATGCAGATTGGGAATCGTTCCAGACCTCACTGGGGAAGCTGGGGATCAATCTTCCTACATCACTATGCTGTGACCACAGGCATACTGACTGCCTGTGATGTATGGGAGGATGACAAAACCCAAAAAATATCCAACTAAGAAAGTAAGCATTTAAATAAATAAACGAAGCAATGTGAAGATCTTTACAGAAGCCTAGGAAGGCTGAGATAGCTTTGAGACAACATCCAGCCTGTTTTCCTCTCCAAATTCACGGCCAGCTGTAACGATCTCATTCTTGACAGAAGTTTGTCTAACCTGTTCTTAAAGACCTCCCATGAATGTTCCACACACACTCCAGACAATACACTTGAATGATCTCATATCCTCTTTTCATAACCTTGGATCTTTTCTAATCTTGAAAATCACTGTTTAAGCTTACAGCTCCTTTTGCTACAGTTATTTTGTCCATATCCTACAAAAATCTGGTTAGTCTGCACTTTTTGCATGCTTGTTTTTTGTGGCTGATCTAATGCAAAGCCAATTTTATTTCTTACTACACTTGCCATCCTGCTGAGGAACAGCAACCCCTAGTATCATTTCTGTGAGGAACTGCCAGCTACCCTGAACCTCTTTACTCATCAGACTTGCCCCTTGTGAAACTTCTGCTGATTTTCTAAGTTTACTGAAGCCCACTGTTTGCAATCTTTTGTCCTTCCTGTAGATCAGTTATTCTATCTATTCATTTCACAATTGGCTCTCCTCCAGGTTTCCTTCCACCTTTACATTTTCTATTAGTACCTCATTCATGGTTATATTCCAGCCTAGAAGATCCTCCCTCTAAATGTCTTTTTCCTGTTTATGAATCTGAAGCCATAAACAATATGCTATAACATGCTAAACAGTCAGCATCCTTTCTGATCAGCTATCTGTGTGGTTGTACCCATGACCCTTTCCCTTTTAACCATTCCCAGAGTAACGATTTTCAATCATTTATGAGCAGATCAGATTCACCCTTGTTCTGATGTGGTGGTACATTTCTTTCCCCCTCTCTGGGCTAAGCTACGATCTCAGAACAAGTGAATATATCCTTGACACACATAACACTATGTCATTTCTTTTTCCTCTCCTTCTTGAATAAAAACATTCCAGTCACATGAATTATCCCACCAAGAGTTTGTTATGACAGGCGGGAAGAAATCCTTCTGCTTCATGGCAGCCAACGTGACTGAAACCATTGTAAGATTAAGGCTCAGACCTCAATTTGTCACTGAGAAACATTACTAGGAGATGACTCATCCCTGACCCTCTTGACAGGATACCACATGCTATCCTTCCTAGGGATCCGTTGTTGGGAATAAGCCAAAAACATCTCCTTAATGTCATGGTTTTCATGTAGACACCCATATTGCCTGTCTCTAATGCCAGCTGCATACCTACCCTTCCTTCATCCCCACCCCACTCCAACACCTCCTCCCATTACGGGGAACACAGAATCATCTACTTGCAAATCTGAAGAACTTCACATGCTTGTTGCTCCTTGCTCTTGGCTGCAGCCAACTCAAAGAGCAAGAATTCAGATGTCATTCCTCAGCCAGCCAACTGCCCTGAGAATGAAGACAGCTATAAGGAAATGAATATGGAGGAGCTGATGAGTGCGCAGCCTGGTATCTCATGAGATAAATCTCAACCATTGCTTAGACTGAGGGGAGCTGCCAATGTTATCTAAGTCAAAAATATATGTACGTCACTTACGTGCACATACTCCTATTTCGTACCTAGGTCTGTCTCCACTGTAGTCACAGTACAAGCCCCTGTGGAAATCACAGGTGTCGGCCTCAGTGCAACTTTCTCCACGCTGCTTGGCACACGTCTTGCAGCAGTCGCAGCCGTCTGTGACCAGGCTGACGCCTACCGAGCACCGAGGTGGGGACTTCGGACACTCGCATGGCCACTTACAGTACTGAGTCCGCGTGTAGGCCTCTGTCGCGGCAGGGACGGTGGGGGTCATGGTGGTGGAGGTCTGGGCAATGGCCTACAAACAAAGAAACACAGCTTGGAGAGCGTTCCAGAGAAAAGGGGGCCGTGAACCCTGTGGTGATTAGTCCTCAGTCAAAATCCCCTCAGGTCTAGAGAGACTGCAAGGAAACCAAAGAATAAATGTCAAAGAGCCATGGGAAGGGAGCGGTCACTGCTCTCTCATAAACCCCTTCAGATACTAGCTGAGGGAAAACGCTCTACAGCTTGGACTAGCATCCAAACTCCATAGACTCAGCCTTTTCCAGACCTCTCCTCTCTAAACAGAGGTCTCTCTCCATGTAGGAACATGTCAAAACCCCTCTGATACATGAGAAGAAGGTGCGACGTGGCCAGTCTGTGTCACCCTGTGGTGCTTGGCTCCGGCAGAGGACTGTGTCACACCATAGCTGTTGTCCCTGTTGATTGAAAGATGGCTCTAGGACCTCTTGGCTACTCGAAGGCTTCCTCACGTAGCAGTCACTGCCCTTCAGGTCACCAAGCAAGATAAAGGTCATCGTGTTGCAGTGTGAAAGCACGTGGCCCTGTTTGGCCTCATCTTCCTCAGGCTTATCCATATTTGTGTGGGTCTTGCAACTAAAACACGGGATCCCATAAATCCATGAGGGGACCAAGAGCAGGCCTGTAAGCCCTCCACCCTCACAGACACTCAGTCATGAACCTCCATGTTGTGAGGATGATCTGAAACCCACAGCCCTAGCACTCAGTCATGGACCTCCTGAGGATGCCTTGGCCATTTTGTCTCTTCTTGCAATACCGTTAATACCACAACAACTGCCACTTTACAATGCCCTAGCCCTTTGCCTTGAATAGAGATATGGTTAGAGAAAGGAAAAGATAATCTCTGAAACCAAAATCTGGCTAACTGGTTATGAATGTTGTGATGCACAAGTTCACCCACCTCTGAAAAATGTTTTGCTTGTCTCCATTCCCATAACACAACACACAGCTCCCTGACAGAATCCCAGTCCTAAGCAATGAAGCTACACTATGGCTATAACATTTTAAAAGAATTAAAAATATAATAATTAAAAATCAATACATATTAAAAAGAGTCATGTATTTCCTCTAAGCACTCTAACCACCACCCTTATCCATCGTTCACAGTGTCCGGACTACCATATTCAGCAGAAATGCTCTCTGTGAATCCTAAAGTAGTCATGAGGCTCTTAGGTTTATCTGTGATGGGATCTTCCAGGTCTCACACTGCAGTTCCCATGATGTTGCCTTGGCCCACACAGTCAAACAACTGGGATATTTCTGCAGTAATTTTCCACCTACGCCTTTTGGCACATGCTTTTGTCCTACGTGGAGTCACTGTGGGCCCTATAAGTCGGATGAGTGTAAGTGAAGCTTCATAATGTTAGTGTTTCTCCCATTAGCTGTGCACAAATATTTGCCAGCATGCTGAGCAAGGAAGGAAAACTTTTATGGGGAGGATACTGCCAAGTTTCCATTTCCTGATCTCCATTTCCTTGGCAAATAAGAAAACAAAAAATAATGCTGCAATTTAATTCAAAATCTGATAATCAGATAAGAAATCTGACCAAGGTAAATCAAGGTAGAAAAGGAATTTCATGTAACACAGTGATGCTATTCCAGTAGACGCATTCAGGTCAATAAGATTGAGAGAATGGAGTGCTGGGATACCTTAGCTCATAGCAAAACCCACAGAGGGCAGAGGTTCGTTGGCTTCTGCACTCAGCAAACTCTGGATGACATTTAACAGCACCAGCCATGCTTGTGCTTGTGGTGCAGGAAGGGTGTAAATCAGCCCAGTGACAAAGGAAAGATGTACCTTTTCCACCAGGATCACTGCACAGAACACCTGAGCTGCACATGGGGGTCAAGCAGGGCACAGTAGCGCAGGCACAGAAACAAATGGGGTTATTTACAGGCTACCAACAGCAGCCAGAACATGACCCTGCTTAGGCACAGGTCCAGAAACCATTTCTGGTGACAAGATGTGAGGGCTGCAAAGAATAAGTGTGTAACCCTATAAAGTTCAGACAAGGAAAGTCAAGGTTTAGAAATTATTAAGGCAATCCATCCATTCCTGGCTACCTTGTACTGTACTATACATTCCCCAGTGTTTTGTCCTCTTTTTACAGTTTCAGATGTCTCATACAAAAGGCTTCCCACCACCTCTCCATGAAGAAAATGCCACAACCCAAGGCTTTGTGGGGAAAAGCATTCCCCAGAATTGTGATCTCAAAGCCAATGAGCTATCCATCAGGATATGTTTGCAAAGCACTTTTACTGCCCTCTATGTTTTCCTTGTTAGCAGACTCAAATTTTACTGAAGTACATTTCTAAACCTGCTACTGCTGTATCTGAAGGTGTATTTGAGTATCTTAGTAATTAGTTACCCTGTATTTAGAACACTAAATTGTTAACACATTGCTAATCACTGCCAAATAGGCGATGTGTTTGCTCTGGGCATAATTCCCAATTTCATCAAGGCCCCCTTTACAAACAGTTGGCCTTAAAGTTGGCTTAAAATCACCTTTAAACTCCTGTTTAAACTAAACCATACCAATATAATTTACTCCCACTTTAAGGCTCCTTGATACTGCCAGAGTCGTTAAAAGAGGAACATTCAGATCAATGAAAAGCCCTGGCCTTTTATTAGTAGTATTTTTCGTTCCACTCACAACGATTTGAGTAGGTGCAATAATCTGTCACTTGAGAAGACAGGCCTCTTCAAGTGCAATAAACTTATTTACTTTGTTGCTGATGATTAAAAAAGTGCTTAATAATCAAATCTAGATACACAGACAAAAGTCACACAGTTATTTAAAGAGCCCATTGCCATGGCCCAACCCTGTAAGTAAATCCCTTCACAGCCCCTTGTTTCTTTTGTCAACATGAGCAAGCAAACAGCTTCTACCCTGTGTAGATAGGAAAGTGTCTGTGAATCAACACACGTAGCAAAGAGGAACCAATAAGCCCTGGTAGTCCTACAGTTTTAGTTAATATGTGAAGGATTGAGGCTGAATTCTTGTAAAGGACTGGGTAGCTGGGAGCCATTTGGTGGCTTGTGATAGACAGGAATTTAGAGTAAATTATTTAACAGCCCTTCCTCTAGGTCTAAAGCCTGAGCTGGCCAAGGAAGATTTTCAAGTGTCTCTGTAGTGACTAGCTGTTGTAGTTCTTGGACGTGCCAGCTGAAATGTCCAGTGATATGGCTGAGTAAGCCATAGAGAGGACACTTAGTGTAAGCATCTGCAAATAATCAGTGTGGACAGGCATCAAAATACTATGACTCCTGTATTTTGCAGAAAGCGAAGGCATGGAGAGATGGAAGCAGCTGCATGTCCTAGGCTCCATCGCCATCCAATGAAAACCCAACCTTTGGAAATTGTTGTCCACTGGACACTAGAACAAGTGTACAACCTATATGGCTTCCAGCCCCTCCTCCTTTACCCTCCTAAGTCCCTCAGGGCTTTGCTATGGGAAAAACCATCCTGTAGATTTCTAAAATCCTTGGTTTTTCCTTTTCCATGGTCAGCTGTCATCATGGGAAGATCTAAATCCCTTTGGAAAAGTCATTCAGCCCTACTACTTCAATGTTCCAGAACATTTTGGGATATAGACACTTTCTTATTAATAGGTATGATGGTTAAGACATCATGAACACTGCTTTATAAATACCACAATAAAACCAACTTTTTCTACAGATGCTATCAACAGGAAATCACAGTGTAATGGCCTTTATCAATGGCCACCCTTAACTAGAAACAAACAAACAAAAAACCACCCTCATGTAAGTTAAGGTTTCAGGACTCGTCTTTAGGGTCAATATAATGTATAGGAAGACAACAATTATGTAAGAAATCCAAAATGAGAATGAAGAGAAACTTAACACCAAAAAGCACTGTGGTGGGGATTTGACAAGTTTATTTTAAAATGTCAGAAAGATAAAAGAATGTGCCTGCTAGGAAATTATTTTTTCCAGGTACTGGTAATTAACTTGTTTTGTATAATTACTCTTCAGTCTTGGAGTCTGCAGCTTTACCTTGGATGCTAAGGAGAAAATATTCCACCACAAGTTATTCATGAGCTCTAATTTTGCTGCTTTTGGAGGTACAAGCCCATTCTCATTAAAATAAGATGAAGTCCTTCTCACTCTCCCATGGCTGATAACTCTCTATTAAAGTCGCTCCTGATTTAGGCTTGGCAAGCTCCAAAATGACTTTCTTTTTGCATCTGCAGAGAATAGTATTTCACTAGCAACAATTTCCAGTTAATTTCTGTGTTCACATTCAAGAGAAAAGAAGGAGAAAATAAAAAAATGACTCACCACCTGCCATGGCCACAAACTCAATATTTTTAATAGCCATGAGTTTTACTATCCAAGTCTTAAAGATACAAAATGGATAGCAGCATTTTAGCAGCATGTTCTACCTACTGGCAAAGTATATTTCAATTTGTTGGAAAATACTGTAAATGCATGTTTGTTTTAGTTTTGAAACTGGAAAGACCAAGCTACAGTGTTGAAATTAGTGTATACGGTCCAAATTGTAAACCAGTCAGATATATAGCAGCACTTTTACATAACCCATGAGGAAACCTCCAGCTTTGCTCTTAAGCAGCAAAGCCCTAGATGCATCGCAATATGTTCCTTTCCTTCCAGTTTTACAGGTGTTTAGAAATATATTCATGTGTATTGACTTCACTGTTTCAGTGCTGCAGGATCTTACTCTTAAAGCCTTTTTCTTTCAAGTATTTTTCTCATCACAATGAACTGGGTAAAGGTAGGGAGAAGCTATCCATGTTCTTCCCCTCCAATTTACTGATGCGAAAAAGTCCAGAAAGGACAGTGACTTCTAAATTCAGTTCCTCTGGCTATTGGCAGAGCTGGGGAAATGGTTATAAGTTGGCAGATAGAGGTCTGCTCAAACCATAGCACCTTATCACCTCCTGCTGTTTTCTCCTTGGTGGTAATTTGCTCTAAAAGAAGGGCTTTGGAGCTCACTCTTAGCTGCACAAGCTGTATTTTGCAGGGCACATGCCATTGGGTGGACTCCTTTTAATGTCCCACAGTAGAACACGTTAAAGGAATATTTTTAACCTACATTTCTGATACTGCATTTCTGAGCAAATGCCACATGTCACTGATGGAGGGATACGATGTGATCTGGATTATCCCCTGTCCTCCATCTCTGAGACATTCACAAGAGAAAACGTTCAGTGAGGAATCTTTATTAAAACATCCTCCTTACTACTATGTGATCAAATCAGCTTGATTTGCAGACTGACCCAAACATCCTTACCGGTGGGAGTTCATGCACCAAGGCCTGACAGCGTCAGCCTGTCACCGTTTAGAAATAACTCCAGGTTTTGCAGTTTGGCTGTCCTAAACAGGGACACTGAAGTTAAAAACACAACGTTAAGCGGATACCTAGAGATGCATCTCCCAGGAAAGGTCTGTGCATTTGTACTCTCTCTCTGCCAGATGACACATCTGCTTTCTCCTGGTTCCACCTACTGGCGGAACTATTTAGACAGCACCAGCAGAAACGCCTGTAGCGCAAACTCCAACACCATGTACCACCCTGAATGCTCTCATTAACCAAAATGATTTTAAAAGGCACCCCAGGAGACTCACATCCACATTCACAGAGTTGCAAACATCCTGACACTAACCCGACATAGCACAGTTCCCAGGGGAACACAGTGTCTGGAAGTAAAAATGAAACGACAAAATGAAACATAAATAACCTATTAAATAAAGCCACATACCCTTCCATCCCTCAGTTCAATCTCTGGGCAAGATTTCTATTGCTTAGAGATTGCTTAGTTTCATCCCAGAACAGACAGAGGTTAACAACTCATAACGCATGTCAGAGAGATGGGCACAATAGCAATGAAAAATAGGAACTGTTTTACATCAGTGGGCTTAAAACAGGCCCTCAGGATAGAAGTTTGTTTCTTGATCTTGCTCAGCTGGAACTTCTGAGCTGAATATTGCTGAATATTTGCATTATTCTCACACCCAAAACAGATGGGTCAACAAAGAGCTAGTTCTTACAGCAAGATCAGCAGTAATCGCAGTACCATCAGGAATTCCTCACTGTTATACTCTTGCTACAAATCCCTAAGTCCCCATGAATGCTCATAAACTATCAGAAGGTAATACTGGTGACAAGTGAGCTAGCATCAGGACAGAGATATAAATCAGATTCTGCAGGACATGTAATAGTAAGGGGAAAATATGATTATTTGGGGCTCAGCTTCCCCAGTGTATGCATGAGCTTCTAGATACCTCATTAAAATTGATTCCAGACATGAAATCTCCAGAATATATTGTAAAATAATAGACTCTGAACCCAGAAAATATAAGACAGTTTTATAGATATCAGGTGCCAGCTGGATTTATTCTTGCTGTGTAGGCTGAGCAGAAAGGAAAGTTCTGCGCAAAGCATATTCAATAGCCTAACAAAATAAAATATCCACAGTGAGTCAACCATTAATATTTCTGTTGATCTATGAGTGATGAATAATCAACTTCCCATAACTTTATTTTGGGAAATGTGTCTGTGGGAAGAATGTAGGCAGATGTTTGGAATAGTCTTTTCTAACTTAGTTTAGACAATTGCAGAGTAAAGATTACATACATTCACCTCTTTGCCAAAATATTGCTTATACTGGCAAACTCAGTGTGGCCCCACATTTTCTTCACATTTTTCTATGGAGTATTCAGAGGGAAAGAACTTCCCTGTTAGAAAGCAACCTGATGTTTCGTAAGTGTCCCAGTAAGAGTAACACTCGCCTAGAATAGGGTGACCTAAAGATGTTTGGACATACTTAACAAATTGACACTGCTACCACAGACTCCACTAATTGGGACAGCAAACAGCATAGTTTCTGTGCTCTAAGAACATTTTAATATCTTGCACTGCACATGTTAGGTTTGTGCAGCTAATGAGCTCACCCAGTGAAACTCGCTTGAACTAGAATTTGAAAAGTAACAGGGAACATCTGGAGGAGCAATGAGAAAAGCCTCCAGAAGGGACAAGCAGACAGACTTCAATTTTAGGAAAGCGGAAAGTGCATTTGGACCATCCAAGGTCATAGGATTACAAACCATCCTAAAACTGTACAGAACAAGATGTTGACATATGAGCCACGAGCTGGGTAACAAAAACAGTATCACAGTTCCAGCTCCCAGACAAGAGCAAACTGCTTTGGCAGAGGTTTTACTTTGCAATTAGCTGTGCTCTGCATTTGCTTGTCTCTTATTTTTCAGTCATGGACTTGAAATCAAAAGGAAGATGCTGTCTGTCCTCTTACTCCCTCGGGGACACTCTGTCCAAAGCTGGGCAAAAAAGTAAAGTGGTAAAATTAAGAAGCTCCACTTACTTATTTTTCTTCCCATGGCAAGAATAGCACAGATTTTATGGCACTTTTCAAAATCATCTTGGTTTTCATTGTTTTTCTAATAAAAATAGAAATCTGCATTTTCAAGTATCAACAATTTTCTGTTCTAATGCAGCGCATTTTGACTTAAAACAACTTTCCATTTTAAAATTTCATTGTTATTTAAATTCTCAAACCTGAAACAGTTTGCTTGTCCTAGTATCTTTACTTTCCTAGAGTTGCTGATGAACTGACAAAGTTATGCATCCCTATTTCCTTTAAATAGCAATTTTCCTCCCATGTCAATTTTCCACTGCTCTTTCCCCCTAGCTTTGCTTTTCCGAGTTGATCACTTTATTTTCCAACTGTCAAAGTGTCTTCCTCCTTGAAATCCATACGAAGGGCTACTTACTTTCTCTCATTTTGCCAGTGTTTAATAGTTTGTTTAGATGGAATATGGAAAAGAATCTGGTCTTGGTGAGATTTCAGTAGATTAGTTCACTTCCTGGACTACAGTTTTGAACTCTCACTTTAAATGGGATATCAAGGAATTGGCAGTCCAGAGAATGGCAACCAAGATGGTCGGAGACCTAAAGGTCATGTCCCAGGACAAGATGCTGAGGCAGCTGGGCTGGGGTAGTCTGGCAAAGAGGTTAACAGGAGACCTAGTATCAGTCCGCTCTTCTCAGAGGTAGCAGAGGGTATACTAATGGGCAGCAGCCACAAAATGTAGTTGGGGAGCTTTAGTCCGAACACCAGGAAGGCAACTTCTTCACTAGAAGAGCAGTGCAGCACCGGGACAGGTCACCCAGAGAGGCTCCGAATTCTCCATCCTCCGCTGTTGGATTAAAGACCTCCAGAGGGCACTGACGACCAGCGTTTCTAGCAGTCTGTGACTGCATACCTTGCCAAAACAACACGTGGAATATGCCCATAAACCCAAACGACCAGCAAGATGTCTTCATCAATTCAGTCCTGCGTTGTGCCACCTGAAGTCTGGTTCTGGCCCAGAGAAATAAAAACTAGCCTTTCTGTGAAATGGTGTGTTTAATGCGGACAAAAGAATTCTATTTTGCAGGTCCATCCCCTCTCATATCATGAACACAGCCAAAAATGCTATTTGACAGATAATTATTATTTTATCTGGTAACAGGAAACCTAGCAGAAGTCCAGTTTTGCAGCTGGAAGATTTCAAGATAATAGAAAGAAAAGCTGCTGCTGCTGCTACTGCCACTTTAATGGTCCCTTTGGAACAAAAGGCATGCATGGCTTCATCCAAAAAACCATAACTGCCATGTAATATAGTGTTGTATCATAATATCAAAGCCACCTCAAAACTCTCAATGAAAGATGAGCAGTAAGACTGCATTGCTACATCCCTGTGGTTAAGTGAAAAACAGATGGAGCCTACAACTTGTCTGAATAAACGGCAGCATTTCCAGGCAAAGAGTCCCATCATGAAAGGATATTTTTGTGCCAAGCATGGCATATTTTGGTAACTGTATCTTATAGTATTTTATGAGATCTGTTAGACAAAGAATGCAGATGGAAGACATACAGGTCAGTAGCATCCTTAGGGCCAATGGAAGATGCCAGACTTTTGCACACTCTAGGAGGACCTGAAGATAATTCAGAGACTGACTACAGAACATTAGGACCCAGCTTGAAGTAATATATGTTATCTTACCCTTTGCCAGGCAAAATCATGGCAAAAGTCTCTTGTAGCATCTGAAGTGAGTTAGTTCTGTGTATGCAGAGAGATCAGTAAAGCAGCATTTGTACATTTGAAGCAAAGGCATCCACATCAATATCTGCCACAGCCTGTTCATCTGACCTGGGTATAGCCTGGCCATACTTACGTGAGGAAAGAGCTGCAGTATACAGAGATCACAAATGATGAGAGGACATTAGAGGAGATCTTTTGGTCCAAAAGAGGGGGAAGTATTACCAGGAAGGTAGGAAGAGGAAGAACCTGCAGGATTCACCACTGGATAAAATCTCCCTCGATCAAGATCAAGTCCCATTCAAACCAGACAGAATGGGAACAAGAGATTAAGTGAAGGCTGAGAGATGCAGAACCTCCCTCACAGCCTCCAGAAACCCCACTGACCCTTGTTCAAGATGTATAATAATATTGTTATACTTGGAGGCCTTGTGACATTTTCACATCTGTATTGTGAAAAATTCAGCCGGTATCACCCACCATGAGATCCCCTGAGAATAAACAGATTAGCTTCCGAAGATCACAGATCAATGCTTATTGCACTGAACTTCCCATGCCCAGAAACATCTGTGCAAGAGTCTACTAAAACATTGGTCCTCACTGCATGCAGGTAGAAAAGAGTACATGACCAGACAGTGGAAAACAAGTTCCCGTGATTGGTACAGATGATGGGGACTTACTGATAATGTTATGGCAAATACAGAGAGTTTAGTTTTCTTTTATAAGGCTACAGCAGTGTAAAGGAACCTTAACCTCTGTATACGAAAATCAGACTGTTTTCTAAAAAATCCGGGGATTGTTAGGTAAATGGATTTGATTACACTAGTTTGGACAGATATAGGGAAGACTGAAGAGATGGCAAGGGCTGCAACCCTCCTCCTCAGTGACTGTGCACAGTGTGCAAAGTCTGACAGAAGAAAACTCAAGGGGGCAAAGGAAGTATTTATGGTACTAAAAACTTATTGAGCTGGCAACAGTAGTATTTAAATTAAGGAAGGGAAACAGGAGTTGAAGACGATGACATGAATCCAGACAGCAAGAGGTTGGACTGATGTTCTGGACAGGTGCCAGGCATCTGGAAATCTCTGGAAACAGGACCGTAAGGGTGCTAAGATATATGGGAAGCGAATGAGTGATATTATCACACTGAGGGTGCAGAGGCAAAAGAGACTCACATAGTCAGGAGACAAACCACAAAACCTCCCTGAAAGTTGGAGTCATATGAAATGGTTAAGGCAGGGGGGTGCTGGAACCATGAGCATGAAATAACTGGAGTGCCCATTTTGTCACAAAAAGGAAAAGGGAACTGAACACCTTCTAACTCCTCCCCCATCAAACCCTATGGGCATCTCATCACATCGGCAGCAGGACAGAAACAGTGCCACAGCCTGTGCTACTTCCAACAGTCAGGTTTTCTGGCTTCACTATGTAAGTCCCTTCTGCCTCTTTCAAAATCCTAGAAAATATTCTCATTACATTTTTCTGAGTGCTATAAACTGATTCACAGAAATAGATGCATATCCAAATAATCTACTTCAGGTTCAGGGATCTGAATGAAAGTATAACACAATACACAGCACAGTGCAGATGCTGGTTTAACTCACTTCATCAAGGAATTGAAGTATAGCATTCCCCGGGGACACATTATCTTCCTAATCTGTTTTCTTCCTAAAGCTGATATCAAGCTTTTAACCATATCCCAGGGTACCAATGTCAAACAACTGCCTCTTAAAATCCCTCCTGACAGATTTAATTAGACATTTTGTCACTGTGTTCTAGAATGTGCCAAAAAGGATTTAAAAAACAAAACCTGAAGTCCTTTGCAACAGTCATATCTGATGTCTAAAAAGAGAAGCAAGCAGCAGAATGCTAAGCACACACTTCTGAGCATTTTTTCTTCTGACTCAAAAAGCAAAAATCCATGGAACAATAACACACACACAAGAAAAGACTAAAGACTTTTAAATAAAACCAGTAAATTCAATAGAAATGTAGCTGCAAGGCCTGGATGAGTTCAGATGTACAGAACGTGGCTGGAAAGGAGTCTGTGCCCATGCACACCAGGTAGACAGCAAGCCAGAAACATGGTGACCCATAAGCTAGAGAAATGATGAATTGCTGTAAGCTCATATTAGAAATTAAAGTGGGATAAGCACAAACGACCTCGCCAAATTTATGGTGAGATCATTTAGCAGGAGTGTGGTGATTAGCTGGAGGCCTCCTTTTCCCAAGCTTTGCTGAGCTTATCTGCCCCAAATCCCTGGAACAAACCCAGCCTAACTGAAGGAATTTACTAGCTCAACATGTGCAGCAGAGACATTATTTGCCAAAACATGTATACAAAGACCCTTCACCCAGATAATATTGGAGATCCTGAGGGCTAAAGCTATGAGGATGGAAGAAACCAGTAAACAAATCTGGAATCTGTTAATTTTTCTAGATGATAGTCAAGACCCTGAAGTAGATTGGTGTACAGGTTTTGTAAGCAGAAAAGAGGAGACTGCAAATTCAGTACACTTAATGTACTCATCATCGGATGTACCAGATCCAGGACACTCTTGTGCTGAGTTTGTTATGATGTTACAAGAGACAAGCCTGCCCACGTAGTTTATAGTCTACCAAAAGGAGAAGGGTGGAATGAAGCATCCTCTTTCTTTGACATCTGGGAAACTGAGATCTAGTGACATTCTCACACAGATGCTCAGCTCAATCTCAGTGGCAGTCAGATGTGCAATGCCATACAGGACCTGAGTCTAAGGGATATGCAAAAGGACATCACAAGTCCACAAACTGAATGCCATCTAGTATGAAACTAATCCCTTTAAACTGGCACTAATGTGACATGAATTATTCATAAGAGACTCTGACCTATCTGGGGTTCCTGTTAAAAATCAACACCATCACTGCTTTCAGTCATGAAAAAGTAATAAAGCAATTCCAAAGAGGGCATCTAATAAGACAAACCTTTACCAGCAGGAAAAAACATAAAGTATGTTTATACTATTATTATTAATTTTTTGAATGCTGCCATTAACTTCACCTGAGCTACAGGCTCAACCAACAAACCAACAAACCAACCTCCGCTTCTTTCTTAGGAAAGAAAAAAAAATGCTGTGTTCAAGACAAGTCCATCAAGAGGGCAAAGTTCTGGAGTACACAACCATTTCAGGGGCAGTTCATCCCATTAAAGGCACAAAAAGAACTTTTTTCTTCTCAGTGAAAGTAGAAGCTACTCGGTTCTTACATGAGCAAGAGGATATCTGATCAGCTTTCCCCCAGAAAAGGCAAGAAAGAAAAAACCCCTCTCACAAGACATACTCACTTTTGTTTATCTAGGAACATAGCTGGAGAGGAGAGTGGGAGGAAATCAGTTTTGATTGGGACCTGGAGGTGCCAATGCAGTAAGATATAGTTACAAATAAGACTACTAAAATGAGCCAATGTAAGCAGCTTGCTTTTAATGGCAGTTGCTAAAGAGAAGGGAGGTTCCTTTCTAATGTAGACCACATAGCTGCATGGTTATGGCACATGGATATATCTTGTTTGCTTCTCATCATCAATGCAAAGGATAAATGGCTGCCAGAACAGTGTGACTAAAATACGAATGTTTTAAAAGAATATTGATACTAATGACAGTCAGATGATTTGCGCAGTCAAGTTAATTTAGAGCTAGTCAACAAATAAAAACCACCGACAATTAAGTGCATATGCAAAATGACCCAAAAAATGTTCCTGACCAAATCACCAGCACACTGTCCAGTGTTGTAAAAGCTTGCAGATTCAGTTACAAGCAGCTACCGCATTTGCAAGACACTCAGTAGACCAGTGGGATCTTCTGCACTGGTGAGATTATTTGTAAAAGGCCCCACTCTCCTCAGCTTCTTCATGCAATTAGCTGCGCTCGCAGCTGCTGGATCAAACCGTGGGCCCCTCTCTGCTGACATCAGAGGAGATCATTGCACTGACTACACAAAAGACTCAATAACTAGTCTAGATAAATTCCTAACTTTAGGGCTGCTAAAGGTAAGGACTAGGGCATGACTTTGCTGTTTGCACACAGCTTTTAGCCTCTCTGTGTCTGCAGAACAGGAGTGGTCATGCTTCTTTTGCTACAGGAAACAAACCCTGAAGATTGTGAGCGACTCAGACCATGGAGAAACATGCAGCTGCCACCAAGAGAGATGGCAGCCAGAGAATGAGGGCAATGGAGATCCCAAGAGAGTTCCTCTATGAAGATATCAGGATGGATAGGCAGAGGTAGGAAAGCCAGAGATGCCAAAAGGGCTATAGGCCCATGACTATGCTGGTGACGTGCCTGGGAAGAACAAATTTCTATCCACTCACCCATAGAATAATCGGTGTTCAGCTAGTAGCATATGAATTTTGCTGAATATGACTTTCAGAGGTGTCTGGAGGACTTCAAATGCAAGGGGACACCATAGCTGAGCACCTTCAACCCATACTTTAGCAAAAAGACAAGGTTTCTCCATTTTGTTCACATAAGAGGAACGATTATCTGACAGCCAGCATATTCCTCAGCCTGGATATACTTGTAGCTCCACAGCAGGAGCAAAGAGGTTTCACTAATGATGCCACAGCCAGGTGCCCACCAATGGGTGTGATACCACCAATGCCATCAATTAAATAGCCATACAACAGCAGAATGAAAACAGAGACAGTTGTGATGAAGAGTTTGTTCCGGTATGAAGGGCTGAAATACCCTTGGCATGTAATTTATCCCAAACTGAAGTCCAGTAGACACTTTCTCATCTCACGCAATAAAAATTCAGTTTACAGAATTTTCGTACGTCAGCCTTCTGCTGATGCACTTGCCAGTGAATTTATTGATTGGATTTTAATTACTGCGAATTAAACTTAGAAGGTATAATTACTTTCTCCTCCATGAACACAACACCAGAAATTGAGGCTTGCAAAGGATAGAAGTGTTTTCACCAAAAGCAAGAGGAAATCCTGTTCTTTTTGAATAAAGTGTTAAACCACAACAGGATGTGAAATGTGTGAGGATGTGCAAAAAAAAGGAGAAGAAAAAAAAGGCTGCTCTGGACAGAGACAAGAGGGGAAATTTTCTTTAAGGAGAGAAACCGGTGATGCTAAAGCAACACAACTGCAAGATTTGAAGGGTTAAACTGTCTGTTTGCTGAGCCGTTGAGTAGGAAACACACAGCTGTATCAACAGGAAAGTGGGATCAGGAGTCAGAAGTGCATTTTTTAACTTGTCCTTTTCTTCCTCAAATCTACCAAGGAGATTAACAGTTGAGATTTAATACAAAAAAAAAAAGAAAGACCACGACTGTGCAAGTTCTGCAGCAACAAAGTACAGAGAGGGGAGAGAGCAGGCTCCAGGGTGCTGGCAGCTGGACAGCACTTATCAGCAATAGCATCCACTTCCCAGGCCACCACGAAGAAATAAAGCCTGTTCAAGGTTCTAGGAAGTCTCACACAATGGGAATTTCTTGGCTTGAGGATGGCTGCCAGGCCCTAAGGTCCAGCTCAGCCAGAAGCAGCGAAGGCACTGAGGAGCAGACCTCCCATGACTGTCCATCTCTCAACATACACTTTTCAAAGGCCACTTTTCTCCTCCCTCCTCTACTCTCCTAGGCTGAATAACCCTATGAAATGATAATTCTGATTTCCTATTTCTCCATTTTTTCAGCCAAGCTCACTACCTCAGGAGTGTCCAGGTCTCACTGGTTTCAATTTGGATTCAGACACAAAGTAGAGAAAAATAGAGCTATTAGAACACTGGTGTGGATCTGGTCTCAGGTTTCTGACCCTACACAGACCTCCCATTAGCTTTCCAAGAAAACAGTTGAATTCAGCATTTCAACAGTAACACACAAGGGCTTTTCTTTTTTTCCTCCTGCTCTGCTTCTGTTACAGAAACTATCTGTTAATGTACTGTGTAAGCCTGGGACAACGTTCATTGTCTGAAACCCCTCTAGCTCATCAGAACAGTAGAAAAAGGCAGGAATGAGTTTAGCTTTATCAGAAAGTGAGCAAAAAAATGTGACTTTTGTTACTCACGTGGTACTTGGGGTATCCTTCCTACAGAAAAACAAAACACAGAAACACAAACAAGCAAACCTTTTACAATAAGACTGATGTAAAATGAGGAGGAACAACATTTTTTTCCAAATACACTCATTTTTTTAAGCCAACAACTAATAATTTCAAGCCTGTTACAAACTGCACTGTGGTTGAGGGGAGTTTAGAGCTGATCCTTGGGGACCAGGGTCTCACACCCCATGTTCACAGAGCCCACAACCATTAACTACCCAAACCAGAAAGGAACAGATACTGCCTGCTTTTTTAGTGGCTTTTCAGAAGAGGATGCCTGGGGTTTACGTTCACTCCACTATGTTTTTGTCTTATTTTTCATCCTTAAGAGTGATTTAGATCCATATCCTGGGTTTTTTTCAGGTAATTACCCAATTCAGGGTAAATGTTGTTTTATCACTTCATTCAGTAGATCTTAATAGCATCAGATGATCCATATAGGTAGCAGTTTGGCAAAAAAAAGAGTGAAAACTGTAGGAAGTGTACCTCACTTAAGCTTTAATAGCATTAAAAGGAAATAAGATGATCACAAAAAATTATGAGATTAAAAGATACAAAAAAGCACTGGGGCTTTCCACAGACAGAGGCTGAAAAGCCAGGGCAACTCCTAGGAGGCAGCAAGTACACTCTTAACTTTAAGATAATTCAGAATGACTACTATTCAAATACCTTATATAGATTTATTCAACATTAGTGAGAAGGGAATAAAAGAATGGTTTTGTTCCAAAACAATGCTTCTTCAGCACTGAACTGGGGTTCATGCAGAAGTTACCACCCACAGATGCTCCAAGATCTTCTCTCCAGTTCTGAATTTAAGAGGAGTTTGTTTTTAATAGTTTGGCTGTTTGATAGCATTCTTTAAAAAAAACCCTGAATTCAGATTAAAAATATTCACCTTGATGTTCTCTCACAGTCATCAAGTTCCCTTACCTTGTCATGGACAATTTCTCTACATTTTCTGCGTTGGTCTGGATTTCCACGGAGTGCCCCATTTAAAATGTTACAGACCTGGCATGGGAAGGATCCTTCTTTTGGCTGCTAGCTCATGGCTAGGAACATAATTCTTTCCCTTCCTGAAAATCAGCAGGGCTTGGCCCAGGATATTTGGCTTGCAAGACTTGGATAAATTTGGTTAAGCCCTCATGTAAGCTGAGGGCCATTGCATTGCAACACAGTTTTGCAGCAGGTATTTGCCCGTCTCCTGCTCTGGAGCCCCATATGAAGAGGAGACCACCTGAGGCTGTGAGTGCATGGGCAACCGAGTCACCAGTCTTGGTTTAACTGCTTTGGCCAGCCCCAAGCTCTAGCCCCGAGAAACAGCATGTCCTTGATTCTGACAGGATAACAACATGGGGTCCTCTCACCTGTGTTTTAGCTGCCCATAGCAGCAGCTGAGCAGAGCATCAGGGATGAGGAGCCAGCAGGATCGCAGGGAGACGCAGCCAAGGGGAGCTTGGAGAAAAGACCACCCATGTAAGTCTCCCATGCGAGGCTTGAGAGATCGGCTGATCCAAACAACTTTTCTAAGGGGCATTTGGTTTTCTAGCGAGAACTGCTACAGGGCAGCAGTCAGCAGAGTGATAGCTACGGACAGCATCTTGTCCCACGTGCTATGAAAAAGGAGGAGGAGTAGGTGATGAGTCCCTGAAGAGGGGGAACAAGCTGTTCCTGAAGAACTGGCCCAAAACCAGCAAAAAGACTAAACTCCGGCTATGGGAAGGAGGGGGACTCAGAAGAGATCAGAGCCAGCTCTCAAGCCAGCCTGGGCTCTGCATTACAGACATTATTCCAGACATGCTGGAAGCTCAGATCCTGTTTTAATATGCAAGAGAAAGCCCCCAAAAGCATCTGTACCTTCCCTCCCACCCCCAACAAAAGCTGACACATTGCAAATGGGGAAGGAAGAAAAAAGAGAAGGGCCAGTAGATTTGCCCTTGGTTTTTACAAGACTTTGGGGACAAAACCATTAGTTTTGAAATAAACACAGTGGAAACTACAAGCAAGGAAATGATAACACCTCCTGGCATAAATTAATGAAGAAAAAAGCAAAGGAGTGAAGTTATTAGGACAGGAAAAGTATGTATTGTGCTGGAGAATGAATCCTCCTGCCCCTGAAGTCAGTGGAAACAGAACTGAAATTCAGGGCTTTGGTAAAAAAAAAATGCCAGAGGATGAACCTAAAATAACTGGTGCAAGCGGTAAATGTGAAGGCTGATATACTTGGAGGTATCAGGTTTTCGGATGGGAATGCACACATGGCACTTGCAAGAGCAAGCAGAGCATGTGACATTCTGCTCCTAGGAGGGATTGCTCATGGTGGAAAGCAGCATCTTTCACGAGGATGAAACTATTGAATAACCCTGGTTTAATCTGGGGCCAAGAAATGAAGTGACTGTCCCAAAGGCAGACAGGATGTCTGTGGCAGAGCCAAAAATAGCAGTTAGATTTCTTGTTCCTACACTGTAACCATACCATGATCCCTCCTCCTACACACAGCTAAAAACCTAAGTTGTTTAGTTCTTACTGGATGCAAAAAAGAACTTGTTCCACTGAGCTGACTCTCAGATGCTGTCAGTTCAGCAAAGTCAGTTGCTTAGTGTTTTAACTTTTGACCACCAGATGCATCTGATGCCTGCAAAAGGGAAAGACTCTTTCACCTCTCCAATACCTTCAAATCCAGAAAATCAGTGGTGATCAGCAGTTTATAACTTGATTCATCCGTGCAAAGTGATGAAATGGGTCTTTCACACTTGATCCACTCTTGCTTGCATGCAGCTATGATACCTGCTGGGGCCCAGGTCTAAACCACCCAGGTGACAAAACTCCCGTTTCTGATCCACAGACCTGCTGACACCATGAATGGCATAAAATAAGTAAGTAAATAAATAAACAAACCAATACAAAAACCTTGCTCAGGCCAGGGTATTGCTGCAGCTCTACACAACCCACTCACATGGGGACTCCTGCACCCTGGCACTGAAGCGCTTTGACAGGTCACACGGAGAAAGTTGCTTAGACTTCATGCCCATCAGCACCTACATGCCTCCCAAAAAACACACCGTGCAAATGCTACCACATCCCCATCCTAAACAACCGCAAGCTGCAAAGTTGCAACATCCCAGCCCTTCAGCAGTTAACGCCGCTGCTTTCACACATAGAGCAGGACCCCAGCTATGTCTTTTGTCTCCAGAAGGCTAGAGATGAATTTCTAATTGTATGGGTACTGACATTTTTGCATGTCTCCGAATAACTGGTGTTGGCTGCCTGTAGCCCACAGCATGGCAAGCAGGAGCAGGAGCTGTGCCCAGAGCCTCCACGCAGGCACAGGTTTGGCCACCCAGTTCCCTGACACGCGAGGGCAGTGTTGGTGCACAAATGAGAAGACTGTGGTTCCTCCCCAGCAGCTTTGCACAGCACCCTGCTTCTTCCGAGCATCCCCCTGGGCCAAGGCTGCTCCACAGACACGATTTGTGCCAGAAAAACCACATTTGGGAAGCGTATGGGGAGGGAGGTGTTAAGCCAAAATATTTATATCCGCACAGCTCCCGTTGTAAAGGCAGTTTTTCTAAGAAAGCTTCCCCTGTGTTTTACGGGGTGAACAATAAAACTAGGCTCAACACCTTTATGGTCATATAGTCACATGGGAAAGAGACAAATGCAATTCTTTAATTGTTCTTCTACTAAATGGTACAGTTATGGAGGATGCAGAGGTTTTAAAGGGATCTCAACTGTGCTGCCGCAATATCCATTTATTCCTCTAATCAAATACTCCAGCCTCCCAGATGATATTCTGGAAAGCATTTTAATATTGCTGGGGGGGACGCAGAAAGAGTCAAAAATATGACACAAACACCTCCTTGCGTGCAAACAGACTGTCTATATGACACATGGAATAACTGACACAAAACATAAAAATACAGGGGGGATGTGGGTATATGCATATGTGTATTATATGTATGTACATGTAAATCACACAGAATTAAGCGTATCATCTAAATGAAGCAGAAGCATCTTATCTGAGCCTGAAACCAGGCACGTAATGCATCGTTCCGCCACAAGCTCAGGAGCTCACCCACACCCGGGCAGCTTTGGCGGGCGAGGAATTCACCAGCCTGCACAAGCGCAATCGTACCACCTCTTTGGGGAACCCCAGGGCACTGAGGAAGCTTAGTACAGGTTTTGATGTAAAATATAGGAAAATAAGTCAAGTGACCTCCAGAAATCCACTACCTCATAGACATCACCTTGCAGCTTCTTTGACCCGTATGTATTTTTTAAATGTAATTTTAAAAATGTACACTTGGCACTCTAATAAAACAGTGAAAATAAATAGTGAATGCTCTCCATAAATGAACTGCACTGTTAAATAGCAGGGATGTCGTTATATATTTAACTACAGTAACTGCAATACCTAGGGTCAAATGTGGAAGAAAAACTCACAGAAAGAAGCCAACGAAATTTGCCCTCATTCTCTTGCACCAATGTATATCAGCCCACACACAGATGCTGTGGGTATGACCTCGTCCTCCAAGGCCAAGATCCAGCAGGCAATACTGCCAGCAGTGCTTATAAATAAATCACCTGCTGAATGGCCAAGCTAGTTAATGGAACCTGGATATTTTCCTAATTAATTTTCCACCCTTTTTTCCTCATAAAAATGTAACCAAAGAGTTTTATAGTGTAATCCACTTGCAGATTCTCAGCACTGGCTGCAGTTTTTGTGGTTTGGTCCTTCCTTGCTAAACAGCTAAAATGACCCAGCTGTTACTCTAAAACCAGGGAATTAGTAGCCTGCAGGCAGCCAAATACATGTGCCAGCCACTCAGAGGAGTGCTTAATTTTCCTCATATGGATTTTGATATCTCTGCCTTCTTGTCAGCCCAGATACAGAAGGTTCCCTCTCTCATGGTAGATATAAGCTGGTCATCATGAATGTGACCTATAGCCTGCTTGGTTATCATACACATCCAGGAATATTTTGGTGGACTTTAAAACCCAGAAAGGAGGATCCACAAGTCCAAAGAACACAGATGCAGAGTGGCATCTTGCACCACAAATGTGAGAATGCCAAGGATATCATTTATCAGGCACGGCAGTAACAATGACACAAGTGTTTAGAGCATAGTCAGGAAATGCTTTATGATAGTGATGGCACTTTTTGGGGAAGTTAGCAGTCTCTGCAGAGAGCTGGTTCATAAGTTGTCTGCCCAGTGCAAGATGTCTGGCCCCTTCATGGAATGAAACAAATTCACCAGAGTCACTGCCTCATATGATTAGTGTTGTCCCCAAAAGGCACCAAACTGGGTTTCAGTGAAGCCATGCTCCTTTCTTTTCTGTATAATCATCCTGTCACAGGCCAAGCATATGTATATGGAGATGAGGAAACTTCAGCAAAAGAAAGAAACAATCCCCCACTCATCTTGCTGTCTCTTGTTACTCAAAAATCTTCAGTAAGAAAACACCAAAAATGAAAGCAGGATGGTAGTCTGGAAAGCTGCTAGAGCATGGAAAGGAATCGAAACTTTTAAACCACTCAGAAATTAAAGTTTGAGTTGCATTCATAAATTCTTGAAAGGGGAAAGTGCTACCATGCACACGTAGCTAAAAAAATTGCTGACTTCTAAAAGAAATTAAAAAAAAAAAAAAATCCCTGAGTCATCCAGAGCAATTTTGGTCAAAGTTGTTAAGTCTATGTGGGTTATGCTGCTCTTGGTGACACGTAGCAAGTTTTGTGTCAGGTATTGTAGAGAATTACAAATTGCTTACTACTACTGACTTTACTGTCTTCTTTCCATTATATACAGACTCTACATATAGTAGTTCCATGTTTCTAAATCTAATGTAGCTACTAACTCACTCAAGCTAGACAGCTGCATGCTAGAGATGTAATGATAAAGCCAATGCTTCATATCCACCTGGAAGCCTTTCACTGGAGGTGATTTCAGTATGCTAGGAAGGGAAAGGACAGGTTCACCTTAAGCTGAGTAGGAGGAGTTTGTTTCAGCTCTAAGAAAAAGGCATAAAAGCAGCCAAAGCATTACAGGTATTCTGAGTTCTGTTCATCCGAGTGTCAATGAAATGCTGGACCAAGTGACCTTGCTATGCTGCCCCATTACCAAGCAGGAGACATTTTTTCTTATAACTTCTTCCAAATCGGCAAGGCAAGCTCTTAGGAGAAGGTCCTTGTGCAGGGCTGGAATTTCTCCATGACAGTAAAGACCTAACTGCACACATGTCCAGCAACATCAGGATCCAGGTGACTCACAACCCTCCATGGATGATGCATAAGCTCACAGTTATTTCTTCAAATACCTCTCAGGTTTCCCTTTAGGCTCATTGCACGCCATCCTGGAGTTCATGAAACTTGGCCTTCCAGCTTGCTCATCTCTCATTTGCTTTATAGGTTAAGTAGAATGACAGAACCAGACTAATAAAACAGAACAACGTGGGAGCTATTGAGAAAGAGAAGAGGAACACAGAGATGACCACACAGTCCTGGAATGCATTACAAGCCCAAGTATTAGAAATTCATTATTCAAGTTGTGCTGCAAAGCTTAGCTTAAGTTTTATCTTCTTTCACAGCTGTTTCGGCCTAAAGGCTCTCCTTTCCTTCCCCATCCACAAGAAGAATTACTTGTAGAGCAGAGCCAGCTGTTGGCACCCACAGAGGTAAAAATGCCTTTTCTCCCTTCTGCTTTCCCACACCTAGCTCAGATGTAAGGATTACAAGTTAAAGCCCAGTAGCAGTCTATTAGAAGGCACAAGGGATTAAGAGGACTCCAGAAGCTTCACCCAGGATGCCAGAATCAGCAGCAGCCAAGAGGGAAACACATAAGGTTTCAGTATGGATGCAATAAATAACAGAGGCACCAGTGGAGGTACCTCGCAGAGCTGGGAGACCACCAAGGTGCAGGAGAACCAGTGATCCTCACCCACAGCTAGGAAACCCAGAGCACCACTGGAGAACATCTGCATAGGGCTTCTAAAGCAGCAGAATCAGAGTCCCTTGACCCAGGAACACATCTGTAAAAAGAAAGCCCTGTAATCCCCTTGCCAACCTGCAGCAATGGGAGGCTGAAGGTAACTCATCTCAGGAGACCCTGGGTGGGACAAAACTTGGAAGAGGGAGTGAGGGGGAAATTGGGTACTTTAAGCCCAGACCAAGAAACTGGGTCTGAGTTCTTGGTGAACATCAGAACACAGAAAGAAAACAAATGGATAGACTTCATTTGGGCCCATCACTGCCAAGTTGTCAGCCGTCAGTCAAAGTTTCTATTTAATAGGAACAGAAAATTCTACTTTTTACATAAGCACCTAAGAATGGGGATTGTTGAGCTGTATTATGAGAAAGCAAAGGGGGAATATCTTAATCCAGGGTGCCTGCCTACCTGCACCTCCTGGTGACAAACTTAAGTCTGAAACAGTGAAGAAACCTTACCCTGCTCTCTGGTCCACAACAAGAGATGCTGTCAGGCTTGATACTCAAACGTATCTTCAGCTGAAGCTGTGGGCGTTCAGCTTTTGCCAGGCCACAGCTGCCAATGTTCACATACATGATACTATTTCTTTTTGTTTAAAACAGCTTCATTTCCACTTGTGCATGAGAGCCAAGGCTGTCCAGACAAGAATGCTCAGGACCCTGCTGGGACATTGAAGCCATCCAAAAAGAGCAGTTCTCAGTAAGCTGAACACTGGAAAGATGCTAAAGCAACTCTTACCATCCCAATGTGGGAGTCTAGAGCTTCTGAGGAAAGAAGTCAAATGTCCCATGAGGGTGTGGAGGACTTCTGAAATTTTTAACTGGTGCCTTTTCATAGCACCTGGGGAAGGCAGGAGAAGTTAAAGATGCATGAGCCTTTCAATGGACAGACTCCCAGTATCATCATGTAAAGCTCTTCCTTTTGCTAAACCCCACAGTTATCATTTTAACTAGCGCCTTTCCCTGGAGAAGCCCCACTAGCAAAGTACTCGCCCTGCAGGCAGGACTGCTGCAGTGTGGAATGGGGACAGGACCTGCCCGAGAGGACACAAACAGGCAGTGGCACAACTGAGAGGTGGGTTGGCAAAGACACTGTTGCACACTGGCAGCTGATGGCTATCAAAGCAAATTCAGACACTGACAGGAGAAGTTATGAAGAAAAATGCATAAAAGCCTACTGCTCTCAGCAAAAACTCTGTGTGTTTGTGTATTTAGGAGGCATCTTCATCAGAAACAGACTTGGGTCTGGACCTCTGATCCACGTGAAGCACATTCAGTGCTACCTTCAGGATGTTGCCTTGGCAATGATTCCATTCTGCAAGTGGATTTGTGAGGGGGGGCACTGCCAAATGGAAGATCAGCTTTGGGAAAGCCCCATGTATGATGCAGCCATGTCTACGGGGATTATATCTACCAGCTTCGAGCCACGAGATAGTCATTTGCATAGCTGAATCTTCAGCTGCTATAACCAGTGTAATTTTAATTGACATCTACAATTTATGGAAGTGTAGGATAGGAGTCCTTCTAAAGAGAAGTGTATCAAACCTGTCTCTGGCAACCAGATGCTGTCAAGCAACAGGGAATGGTGGGAAGGTTAGAGGGACAAGACACGTCAACTTTGAATCTATTCTGCCTAAGTTTATCTATGCATCATTATCCATGTTGCAAGCCTGGAGTCTTCCATTAAGAAGCACTCAATGGACAAACCTCAGCCCACCTGCCCTGGAGAGCCATGGGATTTTTGCAGGCAAGAATAAAGGTGTCTGGAACCTTTAGCATTAGACTACATATGAGCTGCTAGCAAAGCAAATACATAAATTAATAAATCAATCCATAGCTTTTTCTTTTCTTTTTTTTTTTTTCTTTGGTTCATGTTTGGTCAGAATGTGGTTTTGCCTGGAAGAGCCCAAAGAAATGTAATAATTTTTTCCTGCCACCAAATCTAAACATTTTACAAATGAAATTCTTGGCCTCACATATGTGCCAATAAATCTTATAAAAAGGAGAAGGAAAAACCACGCATTATGGTTCTCAAACCACTTTCCACACAGCCTGGGGCAGCCCTGAGTTTGGGTCATTATCAGTGACTATCCAGTGAAATCAATGCTCACAAAGGAGATGGTGCCTATATAAAACCATCTTTGAATATCTCTCTCCTCCCTCAAATGCACCAAAGCCAAAAGCCTGGTGTTTGTGTGCCATGACTGCCATCACATCAAATAAAAGTTTCAGTACCTGCCTACTAGTTGATACGATGAAGAGCAACACCATTCTTTTCTATTTGACCTGCTGCTTACCAGCACCATTAAAGGAAAAGTCTGCAGGTTTGCATTCACCTTTTTTAAAATTTATTTTAGATTTTTAGATCCACACACCACCTATTTCTCCACTTCAAATGTTTTAGAAACCTCCAATGCTGTTCCTCCTGTATAATCTCCTTTACTAATTTTCTACAAAGTGCAGAACTGCATTTCTGATCATCACCCTGGTTTGGGACATTTAGTCCAAACTGAACAAGGGGTCTTTTATCTACTGAGTCATCTGGACTAGAGGCTGAAGATCCTGGCTCTGATTCCTCAATGTGCAGCACCGAAAGGGGCCAACACATCCAGCCTTAAAGTCCTTGCTGCAGAAATGACTCAGGCACTGAGGAATCTCAGCCTAGTTGACGGGACTTGAGCTCCCATGGTCTCTGCCCTTATATCTATGAAAAAAAAATATTTTAAGAAATGTTTGAAAAATTATGCCTGCAATTCCAGCTATGCTCAGCTATTTTTCTTTTCCCAAGCCCATCGCCTGTGCAGTTATGCCCTAATAAAACTCTGTTGATAAAACTGTTTAAGAACTCAGTAACTGCCTGTAGCTTAACACAGTACTGGGGGACGGGGAGCACTGCTGCAGAATCTGATAGCTGCCTTCTGAAATGCCCTTTGAGACCTGTTTGACCTTCCCATATTAACTCCTCTGTCTTTCTCCCTGGAATGGGTATATATAGTCCAGTTATATTCCAGATAGTCAACCCTCCTCTTTCCCTGTGGAGAATCTTTTTCTGTCCATATTTCCTCATATAAGTGAAGAGTGAAAAGTCCCCAGGGAGGCCACGGGGCTTTGCCTCTGCACAGCGACCTGCCTGATGCCAAACACTCCATGAATGTCTCTGCAGTATTGGAAAGATCTTTATTACTGTTGTGTTGATGCCACCAAAGACGCGACACAATAGACAAAGAGGTGGGGAGGTGTCAGAGCTTTACCAGCACTCATCTGTTATGACCTGCGTGACTTAGCTAAGATATGGCTAATGAGCAAGGTGGCCTTGCCAGCTAAATATTCACAATATCCTATACCATTTGCAATATCCCTTGCTCCTTCAGACATCCTTCCCTTAAGCAGACCAAACCAAGCCTGCTCTTCTCCCAAAAGTCCTTTAAATATTACATAGACTAAAACTCCCTGCTAGTTGCTTTCCCCAACCCCTCTCATCCCTCCATGCTATCATTCTTTTCATCCCCATTCCCTCACTCCCTTGTGTACACCAGACAGAAATCTGCCCTTCCTCAGCCTACCAACCCCCTGTCACATCCTAGTTCTGGTGTGGAGAAGACCCACAGAAAGCCACGTCATTACAGGGGGAAATCATCCCTACTCAATGGTTTCTAAACACACCCTTCCAAGGTCCAACTCCATGGGTATGTTTGGGAGGTAATAGTGCCCCTGGCATGCTCCAGAGAGACACAGCTTCACCTGCTCCATTCAATGGAGAGCTAGAATTGAAACAGTTGAGACCCAGGACTCTTTTTAGGCGATTTTTGATACTGTTTCAAACTCTTTTTGAGATACTCTTTAGACCAAACTTGCTGCCAGCAGTAGTTGGATTGCACTCACTTACTCACCCCCCCCAGCAGGCACATGTGTCTGCATGCACTCACACATACTTTCATGCTACAGCAGCTTTTTTTTACAAACATCCTTGATATTAAGGGAACCCAGGACAACCGCTGTAAAATTTACAAGGCTCACACAGATCTCCTTTAGTAACACTGTTGGGGGGGTCCTCCCTCAGTGAGATTTTTTCCTTGCTCAACAAAAATCAACCAAGGTAAGAATCAGCTTACCTCAGAAAGCCCAAGAGCTTCATTTTGTTTGTTTGTTGTTAGTTTTGTGTTTTGTTTTGCGCTGTATTTTTTCCCTAGAAGAGCCACCACTATCAGTCCATCTCCACATTCAAGCAGGACTTATCGCTTTGCCATCTGCCTTCACGCAGGTGCGTCTGGCGTACCACACCACACCACGCGTGCTACTTTCTTGCCTTAAAGCCTCGCTTTACCTCGCAACACACAAGCCAACCCCTGATGCCACAGCAGCCCTGCAAAGCAAAACCCCCCCCTTCCCCGTGCAAAGCTGCTGACATTACCCCCCCTTCAAGCAGCAGCGATGCTCAGACACAGCTTCTCACGTGTGTGGCTCAGGGAATGCCCCAGCCTCAAGCTGGGTACCCCAAAGGGTTCCCTAGGATCCACCTCTCTTTTGGGGTGCTCCAGGGCTCCCCGAGAGTTGCCTCCGGGCGTGGGGAAGATGATGAGGGACATCGCGGGTCGTTCTCCGGGTGGGGACAGGAGCTCCCCGCACCCCCTGCCTCCCTGCCGCGACCGTCACCATCCTAAAAAACACCTTTCAACAGCTCTCCACAGCCGGCTCGCTCTCTATGCCAGCCACAAGCACGCACCGGGGAAAAAAAAAAAAAAGAAAAAAAAAGAAAAAAAAAAGAAAAAAAAAGAAAAAAAAAAAAGAAAAAAAAAAGAAAAGCAAAACTCAAACACCTTCTGAAACGAGCGGCTTTTCCACCCAGGTTTTGCCAAAGAGGAGGGGAAGGAAAGCAGCTACTGCCTGCGTGGACCGGGCAGCTACAAGAGATGGGGAGAGAGGGAAAGAAAACCCTCCTCCGCCGCCGGCCGCAGGCAGCGCCGGCAGCCGCACACCTGGGGGGAGCGGCCGGCGGCACCGCCCGGCTCCCGGCCCCTTCCCCTGCTCCGGTCCCGGCCCCGGGACTGCTTCGGTCCCGGCCCGCTTTCCCCTCCAAGCTGCTGCCCTCGCAGCCTCACCCTGGCTACTTCGGGCAGGAAGGGGTCAGCTTTGCCTCCTTCTTTTGCTCCGCAATGCAAATAGCGGCAATAAAAGGAAAAGAAAAAAAAAAGGAAAAGAAGAAAAAAGGGGGAAAAAAACCCAAACAAACACCACCCCACACTGCAGTTTTCTGTGCAGACCCACCTGGATGCTGTGCAGGGGTGGACTTAACTCAGAGACACTTCTGCACCCTTTCCTTTTTCCCTTTTCCCTTTTCCTTTTCCCTTTCCTTTCCTTTCCTTTCCTTTCCTTTCCTTTCCTTTCCTTTCCTTTCCTTTCCTTTCCTTTCCTTTCCTTTCCTTTCCTTTCCTTTCCTTTCCTTTCCTTTCCTTTCCCTTTCTCTTTCCCTCCACAGCTCATCTTTCCCTCCTCGCTCTCACATCTCCCACCTCCCCAAAACTTACCAGTGCCCACCTTCCCGCACGCATGGCATTCGGCTCTCCCAGCCCACCGTGCACTAACCCCAAGTGTGTTTGCAGAAGACGAGTCGCTCCTGCAGTTTCCCAACTCACCTGCAAAATGCTGCTTGTTGCTAGAATCCAGGGCAAAAGCCACCTCATCCCTGGAAGCCGGGATTAAATACATTGATTGAACCCAGATTTAGAGCCGTTTTGAACAAAAACACCACTTTGGGGAACGCAGAGCAATCCTCAACTGGCAACCTAGCCTAGGCACTCTGCCTTTTTCTCTTGGCTCTTTGGGGATTTTATTAAAGACAGATCTGACGTCAGGGTGAAGGACAAGCCCTGCATTTTTCCTCTGGAGAAACTTTTCCTGCCTTCACTTCTTCATTTTTGTGTGTGGTGTTGTCCCACCTCCTGCATTTCAGTGTATCGCTGTTAGCCAAAGGGCTCTTAAAGGGAAAGCTGCAGCGCTGTGGTCCATCGCCCTTCGATCTTAGCACAGCACAGAAATGCTCAGAGCGTACCTCTCGTGTTGCTCATGGCATTCAGACTCTTGCAACTTAGCCAGCACGCCAAGAAACGTTTGATCTGGCTTTACTGATCGTGATTAATGACCTGACATGTGTACGAATACGCACAGATGTTTGATTTATTTAATCTTTTAAAAAGGGTGGCTTCATTTGAATTGCGGGAGGATGTTTGTCCTGCGAGTGCACCCCGTGGCAGGCAGTCTGCCAGCTCCCTTGGGACGCCCCTCTTTACAGAGCAACCCACATGGGAAACAAAAGGAAGGACATACTATCCCCTGCCATGTTACACATACCTTCTGTGATTTTCTGGAGTGTATCACAGTATGCATCAGCTCCTGGGCCCAGTTATATTTCTACCCTGTCCCAGTAGTGGGCATAACAAATATTGCCCAGGTACATAGGAGTGCAAACCCCACCCTGAGCAGAGCTAAACCCGCTGATCACCTGTATCCCTGTTAATGTATACCCTGATTTTAGCTGGGTCACGTCTGATGTGTTTTTCTCCTTTTACCTAGGCACATGCACAGTATTTTCCCTCACCCTTTGAAATCTGAATTGGAAAGAATTTAAAGTCTCTTTCATCCTTAAACTGAAATAGAATAGTATAAGGAAAATGAGTGCTTACAAAAGGAAGAAAAATCCTATTAAACAGCTTTACAAGTCTTAAACCCAAGGGAGAGTTGAAGCATGGGCTAAATGAGGTGTCCAGGTAAATTTAAAAGTAGGCAAGCCCTCTTGCTTGATGTAGCAGGCTGCGCAGTGATGGGTGGGTGAACACTCTAATGGCCAAACTAGAACTGAGATGGGACCTCAACCTGTGCTCAGCCTTGGCTACCTCCCGTGACTCGGGTGTGCTGGGTCAGGTTGGGGTGTTCCAGCCCCAGCCCCCCAACAGCCATCCCAGCCCTCCAGGGGAGCTGGTGCTGCGGTGGGGTTTGCTCCCCGGACCCGGCACAGCCGAACACTCGCGGCTGCGGCTGACGGCAGCTGGGGAGGGGACAGAAAGGAAGCTGTACTCCAGTAACACATATTCTTGCAGCGACTTTCATCCCTTTGTGCTGTGTGACGTGACATGGGTGGTTTAATGGTTTTACACCGGCTGGACCAGACTTTTTGTGTGACAGTCCGGACACCCAGCTGCCCTGGGAAAGGACTCAGCCAGAGCTTGGCTGCAAAGCGGACGAAGTGCCGCCTTCTGTCCTCCTCCTCCAGCACCTTCACCCCTGCCACAGCCCCTTCCCAGGACGTACCACCCTGAAGACCAGTTTGGGGATTATATTTTCTGTCAGGTTCCTCCAGGGCTGTTTCTGTGCTCCTTCCTCTGTATCCTTCCCTCCCTTTCCTCACGTCCCCCTCTGTTCATTCATCCCACCTCTCTCTATTTCAATATTTCTCTCTCCCCCCTCTCTGTCACCAGCACACATTCTTCCTCGTACACCAGCAATACTCGGGCACAGGCACTCTCTTTCTCTGCTGAGGAATCTAGAAAGCAGCCTGCTATCTTCACGTCACCTGGGTGGTGTTCATCTGCGTGTGGCTACCACTCTGGACCTGACTTTGGGGTCCAAATTCCCAAACACTCTGTGAAGTGAAAGGAGCATTTTGAGAGTGCATTTCCTCTGACTTAGGTGAGATGGTCTCTTAAAAAAGAGGTGAAACTAGATGGATTAGCCTAGGGTAATAGGCTCAGATGTAAAGGAGGTGGCTAATACCTCGTACAAGTCATGCTTGCTGGCTTGAAGTTGAAGGGGCCATGCTAGCAGTCCTAGCAAAAGCAGCTTTGCAAATGGAAGAGGAACAAGAGTTCAAAGTTCCTGGGTTATCAGACTATAAAATCAAGTATATCAGACGATAAAATCTGGTGTCATTTATAAATGACACCAGAAATGGCAGTGTGTTGGTTTTGGTTTTTTCCCCAAAAATATTTGCTTATCTCACTCTGACTCTTTCCCCTGCATATTTCATTCCCCTCAGTGAATTCCTTAGCTAATGCTGTGGTCAAGTATGTCGGCAAGGATGGAGTCTTTGAGATGTGGACATCTGGCTGCTTGCAGCTCCACAGCTCGTCTCAGGTTGGCTGTGGGAGTTTGTCACGTGGCGATCATAAACCAGACACTCTGTCTTAGCTTGGATGAGACAGGGATCAAGGATTGGGTCTGCAGCCCCAGGGCAGGGGTGTTGAGTCATCCAGCTGCCTCAGCAGCCTTTCTGATAGCGATTCCTGCTTAGATATGGCACCTCGGTGCACTTACAGGTGTGACTGGGTGTAAGGTTATTTCATTAAGTCTCAAATGACAGGGACATTTAGGCTCTTGTTGAACTCAGTGATGGCAGCAGCCCACTCCTTGGCTTCTGCTTCTGGGGGGTCTCGGGTCCCTCTAAGGATGACAATGCTAAAAGAGATCATTGCAATCCTGTGTCACCCTGGCTTAATCCTGGGGAGTCTTGTACTGACCCCAGTAAATGGAGGCTCTAAAGACACTTCTCTGTCTAGTTCAAAGGCTTAAATTCAATTTAAGATCTTCAAATGATGGAAAATCCACCTCATGTTTTGGTGAGTTCAGTTACATTCACTATTAAGAGTTTGTGCTGTATTTTCAGTCTGAGTTTGCTAGTTTCATCTTTCTGCCAATGTCTGCTTGGCTGATGAGAATTCAGTACCTTCTTCCAACATGGAAACATGCAAAGGTTCAGTAAATCACCGCTGTCTCTTCTCTTCAATAAAACAAGGAAGCCCCATTGCTTTTAAGTCTCAGTGTCTAATTGGTTTTGTAACCTGAAGCAATTTTATAGTTGTAATGACTTTTGTCTCTTTACCTTTCACCCCCCATGGACGTTATGTCTGTGAATGCAACTATCCATCATTCTGCAGTCACACCATCCACAGTAAACTGGAAACAGGTAGCATGCCCCAGTGCAAACTAGCTCTGATTCTGTTAGCCTAACTCTTTAATATCACTCCTTCCTCAATATGTCCCTTAGGCCTCTTGGCCACATAAACAGGTTTCTCAACTTGACTCCATTTTACAGTCTTTTTAGACTAAATAAACTGGGAAATGGATTGATTTATTTTATGCCGTTTGATGTGCCTGACACTTTTACTGAGGGCTGCAGCTGGCCAAAGAACACAGAGACTGCTAAGAACAGAAAGAGAGTTCAGGGAGGATGGATGCTGCTCTTGCTTGCAAATGTGTGGCAGGAAAAGCTCCTTGCTGTAGCGGATTTACCCTGTAATAAGCGAGATCAGAGTCTGCCTACAAGTCCAAGGGAAAAAAGAGCACCTTGGAATTTCCTGACTCATAAAAGGTAAAGGCTGAGTCATGAATCTGGCTTTTAAACAAGCCAGACAAGTAGCTGCATTAGTTTTCTATCAGGGTGCCCTTCTTTCTGCTTTCTCCATGCTGGGGTGATGGAGGAGACACCCCTTCCATGCAGGACTTGCCTGCTGAATAGCAGGGACCCCGCTGCGCCTGCCATCAGCAGGAAGGCTGGGAACTTCACCCGCTTCAGGGGGCGCATACTGGAATGGGAAGGGAGGTGGGGGAGTCAAACTGCACCATCTGTTATTGTTGCTGTTATTACTACTTAGGTGATGGGAAGGAGAGTTACATCAGCCTGGCCCTCTGAAATATCAAAGAAGCTTTAGAAACAAGAGTATGAAAACATCTGGTTTAGCTGACTCTTGATAACATCAAGCTTCTGAGCACTCAGCGAGCCCCACTTCAACACAGGTGAATATCTCATTTCCAGAGAGTTACTGGCCTTTGTAGATGAGACTTGGCGCCACAGAGTGCAAGAAGCTGCAATACAACAGGACTTACTCTTTTGCTGTCTAAACAGTCTTTCCAAAGAAGAAGATGGACGGGAATCACAATACGGATAGAGACCCAAAAGCTCCTTTGCTCCTGTTCAGCCTTGTATCCCTGCTACCATGATGTAGAAGGCACCAGTGAGGAGTTAATGTGGTAAATCCACCAGTAGATTCCCTCAGTCCCTTAAAAAATGCCAGGTGAAGGGAGGTACCTTGAAAAGTTACTCAACACAGGTTTCCATGACTGAGTAACTATGCACAATGTCGTGTGGCTTGCACTCCTCGTGCCAGCATACACCCAACAGCTAAAAAGAAAATCAGATCGTTCAGGTAAACCAGCCTGACTGTCAGGACTCTAGGACTGATTATTTCTCTAAAGAGCTGATATAAATCAGATCCACTGATAAGGGTGAAGCCTCAGCTAAGTCTGAAAAATGGAACCTTCAGTATTTAATTCATTCATGCAGCCAAAACCATTTATATTCAAGTGAGAATACTGCCTTTGGGGAGACATGACTGTGGTTTTCATCCCCCATAAATAGACTCAGATTTATTAGGACAGGTCTTCAGCTGGTGTCAATCTGTGTGACTCTGTTGATTTCAGCAGTATTAATCTGGCTGACAGCAGCTGAGCTGTTCCACTGTGAGCAAAAACATAGGGTTTGAATGACAGTAGCAAAAACCCAAGCCATTGAAATACTAGTTTCTGTAAGTTCTCATTTTAAAAGAATTGTAGAACTTTATTTCAGTTTACAAATATGTGTTATATTAGATTTTCAATTATTGATGCCAGTAACTTCAGATATTTTATTCTCTTCATTGCCCTCAAAAGCAATGGCCTGACTACTGTGTTCATCTATTCTTAAATTCTCATAATTTTCTTTTGGACATTTATGTGGCCATTATGTGGGCAAAAGAGATATTCTGATGGTTTTGAACCAGTACCAGGCATTCGTGACAGCAGCAACAGTACTCTGGGGTATCCAGTGTTTTTCCTGAGCAATTTTCTGTCTCAGTATCTGCTCTCAAAAAACATCAGTTTCTTAAGTAAAGCTTTCAAACAGATCTTAGAATAAGAAAGAAAAAGAAAAACAACAAACCACCAAACAAATAAGATGCCAAGCTCTGACAATAATTAATAACCAAAATGAACAGGCCACAGAGAATCAGGAACCTGCCAGAAATAAGAACAAGCTTTGATAAATTCTTGCTGTAGAAAAGTAGTCTTCTGGAAATAAAGATTTACATAATATTTGCTAACCAATAAAAGAAGCTGGCTTAATAACACACATTGAGTCTGAGCCTCAGCTGGTACAAAAATGAAGTCCTTGGAGTTGCATTGATTTGTGGCATTCATGGGTGCAATGCATTATTCATAAATATTAGTTCAACTATTTGAACAAATGCAGAAAGTGCAGGGGAGGAATTAACCTTTGCATTTGCCTCCTGCAGATGTTTTTCTTGATGCACATGAAAAAAAGAAAAAAAAATATTGACTAACAAACTATGAAAGGTTGAAAGGATGAAGAATCTCAACAAATGTTGCACACATTCCTGAAGCAGCACAGTCTGCTCCCTTCACAGGTTGGCCTACTTCATATCATGGTCTTCTTGACAAGTAATTTTGTGACATGCTCCAAAAATGACTTTGCCCACTGTGGATAATGTGTGCACCCTCGTATTTCTATTCTATAGATCAGTGATCACAAAATTACACAACTGCTCATTCATCTGGGCCTTTTTTCCTCCTACTAGTGGAGCAATATACTCCAGTCTCTGGGATGGAGTTGACTACATGAGGAGAGAAATCTCTTCTGTTCTACTGGAAATTCACTGTGTCCAGTCTCATTGCTCCAAGTTGGGTCTAGCTAAGACTGGAATCAGATTTGATCTTTTCAATCACACACTGAGTCTTCCCAGCACTGTAAATAGGTCAGTGAATTCCAAGGGTAGGTTAAATTATACATATATTTGATAGAAAAAAAACCCAAGCCAATGAAATTGCATTAAGTGTAAAATAATTAAGGTTATAAAACATAACCATCTCCTATCTCAGATGGGCTTGTTTTTCTGTTGGAAAGTAAGTCTACCCTTCTAGCCCATGTGTTGCTTTTAAAATATTTTGTTAATAAATGCAGAAAAATCTTTTTTTTTTTCATATTAAAGAAAATAAGAAAGAAACCTTATGAGAAATTTAGAAAAGTTATTAATAGAGCCCCAAGAGATCAAACCTGTTTGAAACATGAAATATTCAAGGACCGGTATTCCCTTTATGGCCCGAGTATCCAAATTCTGCATTCTAACTCTGGTAAGATTTTATTCAAAGTTTCCTTTGGTATTTGGTTAGTAAACGTTTCTCTCAACAGAGCTGCTTTCAGTCTCTGTTTCCTGGGGAAATGGAGCTTATGCAATCACTTTGTATGTGTTCATGTCTGCCTGTCTGTGTCCCTTTGCAGTAATTTTTGAGTCTCTTGGCCAAAATCAAGCCAAATTTGACAGAACGAGAGATATCTCACCGACGATCACATTCCTGCGCATTTTGTGAAAGGAGGCACCGAGGAAGAAGAGAGAGCCCCTAGGAGTATCACACCTTTGGGAAAAGTGGTGTGTTTACTCGTGCACTATTAGATGCCAGAGAAGCCACACAGCTGAGACCTCTCAGACACTCGACTGCAGGAAAACAACTTCAGCTGGAGCTTGCAGTCAGCCACCAGACACAAACCTGTGGGGAAAGCGGCTTTATTGATGTAGTGCTCACAAAAATATTGCTACTTTAGGCACACGTAGTCCACATGCTCTCAAGTTCTCATCTTTTTTATTTTTTTATTTCTTGCAAGCAGCACTTCAAGCGTCCTCTCCTTCCAGCCCATGCCAATATTTTTCCTTAATTTAGTCTCGGTTATAAAAGCAAAAAGGGTGAAAACAAAGGTATCCATTTTCATACTACCACCTTAGGAAGTAAAATATTAAGTCTGTCACAGATTCTTCCCGGGACACTTTCAAAGTGCAAAGATACAGTCACCTTCCAGTGGATATAGAGTGGTTCTGCCTCAAGAAGGTGAATAAATTGAGGGTCTGATATGGGCTGTTTTGGAGACCTCAGCAGAAAAGGGTCTCAGCTATGGAGATCATTCAGTATATATGTGTTTTTATTGCCATTGATAATTGCACCTGAAGCATTTAAAAAAGATTATAAAGAAGATAAAATACTTTTCCATGCTCTGGAGGGTGTTCACCACAATGCCTGCTAGCGTTTGTTATCAGTTTTATAAAACTGGGAGCGTTATGATTTTGTTTCCTGATTTCATTTGGAGCACCGTTGTTTGCCAACCCAAAAGATGCAGCCCCGAGGCACAGAAAGGTAACGGGGCATGGGACATGATGTATCACACCCGGAGACCCAGAGCAGGTCACAGCCCCAAGCTCTGCTGTTTGTGCTCAGTGTCCACCTTGCTCCGTCCCTGCCCAGTGTGATAACACTTTCCACCCTCTCCTGGACTGAGGGCACCACAGAAAGTAATCACTGTTTCCTTCTGGGCTTATTTTTCCTTATTCTTCCTCCTGTCAGCCTTTTGGAGCAGATGGGATGATATAGACTTGTATTCAACCTGAGGGAAAAGGAGAACAGGCTGGAACAAGGCCCTGAGCCCACATCCTCAGGGGAAAGGTTGGTACGGTTGATGTCTACCTTGATCCAGCAAATGCTTTTTTTTATTTCATCAAGTAATAACATGGTTTCAAGGGTTCTGGCAGTACTTCTTTCTCTTTAACATGGTTTTGGTCCATCTCCTTTAATCACGCCTGAAATTGTTGAGTCCCTGAGGAACCGCTGGGCTGCACATGTTCAGCCAGGACAGGCTTCCCAAAGGGAATTTGGACAAGAAGGACGTATTTTGGGACACTGTGTGAAACAGGCACAGCACAGGAGTTGGGAAGGAAAAGGAGAAGATTCTGGCATGCGATCCACAGCACTGTGCTCCTGAGGCTGCATTAGTTGTTCCTGGTTTTAAACACTGGAAAAATACACAGAAGGTAAATCTAGGTAAATCTTTACACAGAAGGTAAAAAAAATCCCTCACAGTTAGCAAAAACTGTGGCCAGCATGTTTATTTTTTTTAAAAAAAAAGGAATGCTAAAAGTACAACCTGTATACCATCAGCCCAGAAAAGCATCCAGTTTCACTGAGATAGTTGCACTTATTATTAGTAAGTTGGAACTCAATTTGACATTTGTAGCACCATTAGATGCCAAAAATGAAAACTCTTCACCATGTTCCACAAAGTCATTTTTCTGCCCTAACGCTGTCATGGTACCCAGTCCTTACTTGACAAGGGAGAAATTTGTTGACTTAAAGTCCCAAAGGGACCAACTTCACTTCAGATATCACAGGTTGAGGACTTTGGGGGCTGATTCCAGTGAATCAGAGGGCCTTTCCTACTCTGTTCCCACTCCAGCAGCTTTTTTGATTTAGCTGTTCTTTTCTACTGGGTAACAAGATGTAGTCTTTACATTTGCAGAGCTCGGGACTGTTGTTAAGAGCCTATCATAACATGGTTTCAATCCCTGAATAGTGCGTTCAGGCTGCAATACAGTGGGAACTATTTTAACGGTAGTGAAGCCCCCCCCGCCCCGATCCCGTAGGGTTCTTCATCTCTGTGCAGGCTGGTTTCCATTACTCCCACTCACTCTGACTCCCTGACCTCTGTTTGGGCCATCACAACATGACCCACACGTCTCAGATTGTCCTTTGGGGCATCCCACAGAAACACCTCTCAGAAAGAATGCAAGTGCTCAGTTTTAAAGGAGGAAGCTGGAATTTCAAGCAAAAGTGGTCACTTTGGACCATTCAGTTCTAGCTTAATTTGGCAAGCTCTTTCTGCTGCCTTTTGCAGTCTCATCTGTTTGCTTTTTCAGTCTCAAATGCATTTCTCTGGCATGACGTCCCTGGTTCCTCATGACAGCCCTTGAGGGACTGCCTGGCTGCACTCCCAGCACCTCACAGAGCAGGATTCAGCATGGAGCCAGGAAAACGCACAGTTCACCCCCATGACTGAGACACCACAATGCCCTTGTGGGGTAGATGGTTTCCTTTATTTTCAGTTACTTCAAGTCGTTGCTGGCTGTGGAGGTGAAGTGTTTCCCAGGAAAGCCACCCTTCTCTTTGCACAGTGGGGACTGTTGTCCTCATCCTGTGTCACCTCCCAGAGGCACCTTAGGAAGAAAATTCTCTGACCCATTTGAGGCCTCAAGTTGGCTGCTGGGACTACAACTAAGGTGGCCAGCTTAGAGATTAAATGTATTTTCATGTATTTCATGTATTAAATGCCTGATGGTTTATTTATTCACCATCTGCTGGGCCAGGGTCCTTGAAATGTGCCTGGAGAAAGTATCCGCTGAGGTGATGGAGAGGCCCTGCTTCCTGCAGGGTACCAGTGATGGAGTACAGCTCCTGGCAAGGGACCTCCTTGGGTGGGAGCCATCACAACCTCTCTCCTGCCTCAGGACCCCAGGCTTATTGTTTTCTGGAGCAGGACAGGACCTGGGCTGAGACCAAGGCCAAGCACTGAGCTTCTAGTGAGCAGACTCAGGAGCTGAAGAAGAAAAATGGGAGGGGGAAGGAGGCAAAGGAATATGGCTGAGGCACAGTCAGAAGGCTGGAAGAGACTCAAGGTGTCCTCTCATATGTCCCCTGCCCCAAGGTACAAACTGCATTAACTAAACTCTTCCTGACAAATGTTTGTCTAATCTTGTCTTCAGGAGCAAGACTGCTTCCCTCTACCCACTCTGCAGCAACCTGTTCCAGGCCTTCACTGTCCTCAGAGTTAGAGAGTTAAGCCTAATGTCTACCTTAAATCTCCCTTGCTGCAGTGTAAGTAAGAAGTCCACTGTTCCTTGGGCACACTGATGGAATTATTTCCTTCCTCTTCATTTCAGCATTTAACTAGTTTAAAGACAATACGTATATCTCCACTGCAGCTTTCTCCCCTCTCCCAGTTCTCCCACTCTTTGCTCAGACATCATAATTTCTTGCTCTCCTTGTAATCTTTGAGGTGCCCAAAACCAGAACTAGCACTGGGACTAGACAGAGACCTCCTGTTTACACTTCGTGGAGTTCACTTACTTCCCACTTACCTCTTCTTGACCTGCAATCCCTAGATTACTTCTGTAGGAAGCCCCCTGTTCCCACCACGCTGGTTGCTCCCACTGAAGTGAATGCCAAGCCAAACCAGGTGGTCACCTCAATGGCCACAAACCTGTTAGCGTCTGGGAAAGCAAGTCTGGTCGCCACTATAGCAGATGAGAGAGAATGTCTAATGACATCAGTTAAATCTGCTGGGATAAGATGGTTGACAACAGCAACAAAATCCCAACAGCAGCAACAAAATCTCAACAGCAGTAACAAAATCTCAACAGCAGCAGTAACCACCCTTAGATATGCCCTGGCAGAGCCAGTAGCCTGCAGGGCTTTACTTCTTTTCCCTCTCTGTTATTTCCCCTGTGTTAGTTTTCCTATGGTGAATGCATGTCAATCCTGTTCCTTCACCCTTGGAGAAAAAAAATAAGTCAGTGTTGTCGATACAACTGAGGAGCCTGAGCCAACCCCATACCTACTGTTGTCCTGAACAACTTTATGAACTATTTCAGAGGATCTCTGTGGGATCTTTTCTCTTCAAATTTTGACTTGTATCATCAGCAGATGTAGCTCCTATGTGCTGCTGTCCAAGACAAGAAGATTTTGAAAGACCCCAGGTTACATCCCAGAGCCCCACTCCAGCTATTCCTCCAGGGCAAGAGAGCAGCACAGATAACCCCTGCTGAGCATAATTCTCCTACCAGATAACCATCTACGCTACAGGATTTAATCTGAGCTAGATTCCCAACTCACCTGAGCAAATTTCATGTGAAATAGTGCCAAAAGTCTTACTACAGTCAAGATGAAATCACACTACAGCAACTTCATCGCCTTCTACGGTGCATACTCTGTCTCCCCTATCCTCAAGATCTGTCACAAATCTGGTGTTCTTTTAATCATGATTTGTTTTGAACCAACCTATGCTTGGTGTTACTAAGAACCTTCTGATCTTCAAAGTCTTCAAAAATGGTTTGTTCCACTTGTTGTTTCAACATTTTTCTAGGTCTTGAAAGTATGCTGATTGGTTGATAATTCCCTAGCTCTTCCTTTTCCTTCACATCAATAGACGCATATCTGCATTTTTTTCTTCCTCTTAAGTCCCACATATCCTTCAAGGCAGTGGCTAGCCAGTTCTTGGATTTGAACAAAAACCCCTGTATTTTTAGAGAATTGTCTTAGCCTGCCTTTTGCTTATTGTAGACTGAATTCCTCCTTCCCACCCATTGGTGTTAGGATATTAGTCATTGGCTCGTAGCAGTTTTAGTGAAGGCTGATATGTGAAAGGCATTAACCACTTCAACCCTCCAGGCATTATTAGCTTTCCTTTCTCACTAAGTGGAGGACCGGCTTCTTCCTTCCTCTTCCTCTTTCTGCTGAAATATTAATAGAAAGCTCTTTGTTACCTTTCATGTCCCTTGCTAGTTGTATTTCATTCTGTGCTTTGGCCTTTATGATTTTGTCCCTACATGCTCCAGCAATTCTTTTATATGCATCTTTAGTAAACTGACCTAGTTTCCACTTCTTGCATGTCCTCATAGACCATCTGTCTGATGCATGCAATTGCCAGCCGTTACCAGCACAGGCTGCGTTTCACCTCCAGTCTGGAGACTGGGGGGAACCAGGATCCTCTACCAACTCATTTTCACCACGATGAGGTTATTAAGAAGAAATATTCTAGGATCGTTGCTTCTGGAAGAGAAGAGTAACCTCACTGTTGTACTGGGTTGGAGAAGCAGATGCCTAAGAAAGAGTTGTGCCATCAAATGACAAAAGGTATCAGCCCTCTGTATTCAGTTATCAATGTCTCTTAATTACACACTCTTCTTGAAAATTGGGGCATGGGAATTCTGAAGAGGAATAAGGTATTAAATAGCCTCAGACACACACTAGTGTGCCTGAATCCTCTCCCAGCTTTTCTTACAAGTTTTGCTCTATAAAAAGTCAAAATGGCAGCACATCCGCACCAACAAGCCCAAAGCCTGCATTCCTTGTGTCGTATCCCCTGTAAGCATTCCTGGGAGCTGCAAGTACTTATTGAGGGATAGCTCTTTCCACTGTACTTTCCTGTGGAGAAGCATGGTGAAGAAAGTGCTGGAGTAAATTATCCGCTGTTTGAGTTATTGTCATGAATGATAAAACAGATGTTTCATATGCATGAACTTTTCATGATCTTGGGCTGCAGGCTGGCTAGGTAATGTGAAATCCTATTACAGCATGGAACAAGGAGTTGTAGTGGGCATATAAGTCCCAAATCTAGCTCCTGATGATATAGTTTTTTCCACAGCTTATCCCTTAAACCACACACGTGCTAGTGCTTGCACATCCAGCAGCATTTCTGTACCCATTCTTAGCTGGAACTGAGAATTTTGGCAAATTATTTGGAAAACTCCATAAAATATATATTCCTGTTTCCCCAGCTAATGCTAAGCCCTGTGCCCCTCAGTGTGCTCAGGGTCTCTGGAATGTTTCTGAGCATGATTGTTTCTGTCGCCTTCTCCCAGGTGAGAATTTTTATTCTTACACCTACCATGAGCATGCCCTAGGCTTTGCAAGAGAAAATGCATCAAACCCCTTTGCACTGCCCCAGAGACACAAAGCAGCTATAAAGCAAGCTAAAGCAGTTAATTGCTCTGCTTCCCCAAAGCAACTGAAAGGACTTGGAGTGCTCTGGAGAATCTGGCATTTATAGAGTAATTTCTGTTACATGAAACGCATAACCCTTAAAATCATAGACATAATGCTCCAAGGGATTTGGGGAGATCACACAGTCCAACTTTCCACACTGAGGTGGGCTCAAGGTTAGAGGTAGGTTACAACTGATGATGTTTGCTTATGCCTTTTTTAAAACTGAAGGTGTTTACACAATGTATTTCTGGAGACTGATATGTACCTGCACATGCAGAATGCCTGAGGTCTCAGAATAGATTTGCACGCCAAATCCTCAGTCTTTCTTTCTGTTTGCTGTGCAGCTTTCATACCTACTGTAGAATGGCTGACAGGAACCAGCACTGGAGATAGTAGTAGAACTCTTTTCTCCCAGTAGCCACTGGAACTCAAACCAGGACTCAAACTTTTGGGCTTGCCATCGTACAAAAGATTGTAAACCTACACTTGGGAACCGGGCAAAGCCTTCCACCAGCTGCGCTGTTGGGAGAGAACGATTCCCCATTGACAGCTGCCTCTCCAGTGGGCACATGGAGCAGAGCTGAATATCCCCAACATGCTGTATGTGTTGATCTAAGATCAACCCTAGATTATGTCACTGCCGTATTCTCTCTTTGTAAACAGAATGAAATGTGATGAAGTTTTGGTATAAATTATTCTGATCTTGAGTAATTCCTTGCATTCACACAACTAATCATGAGGTTAGGGAAATACTGCTTGAAGGATGCGGTAATGACTTGGAGCCCAGCACAAGCATTAAAGAATTGCTCTGTTTTAGGAAATATTGTCATTATCCCATAAATACGGCATATCTGCATAGTCTCTGCCTTAGCACATATGGACTATGGAGAGGAAATTATATTACACCATCACATTGTCATGTGCGGTTGGCAGGAATTCTGGGAGCTGTTCCTTAACTCCATTCAGATGAGAGCCGTTCGGATGAGAGGAGAAAGGGGAAAGAAACAAGTGGCAGGTAGAGCTGTATCAAGGTAGAAGGTTTAATGTTTTAAATAACTTTTCATCTGAGACAGATGTACGATGATAGAAATATAACCCCATCTGTACGATGATAGAAATATAACCCCATCTGTATGATGATAGAAATATAAACCCATCTTTCCCCAATTTGGCCAAGGTTTCTATGTGATGAAGTCCTTTGCATGCAGTTTATGCATGTGTTGAAGTCATTTGCTTGGCTGTATCCTAAAAAAGCAGAGACATTTAGTTCCCTTTACCATATGAAATAAAAGTAATTGCAACATAGGCCAAAGCAATGAATTGTTTGGCCCTACGTGCTACTCACATCAAAACCCACAGCAATAGCATTAAAGGAAGATCTGTAGGACCAAAAAGGTACCATTCATCACATCTGCCATTGTAGGAGGTAAACCTGAACTGGCTCCCTGGGCTGCCATCATAACCAGTTGAGTCAGTGGAGTTTACGGTTCAGTTTATCCACCCACATATAGGTGTGTACTTCAGGAGATGAACCACCCCCTCAACCCCATGGACGCTACTGATTCATTCTCCACTGACCATAAAGGGATCCTAGGTTTGTTTGGTCACTTATAGACACCTTATGGAGATACGCACTATGTGACGTCAAACCCACTTACTGACTTCTGTGGGAACCTGCAGAAGTCACCCTTCCATGGAACTGCATGTTTTGGGGGTTTGGTTTTTTTTTCAGAAGGAAATTTGCCGCATCGTGGAAATGCATCACTGATAGCTATGCAATACCAGGAGCATACATGGGGTTCTGAGGCACCAGTCATGTTTGACATGCTGGACTGCAACCATTAAAGGAAGAGAAAGGGGCTCAAAAAGAACAGAGAAAAAATGGGGGAACTCTCATATATCCTGCGTCATAGTCCTTTATTAAAATATTAGATAGGCCTACACATATTAATAAGATGGGCTCTGAAATCTCTATACAGTAACATATAGATATACATATACTTTGTGCACTATTAGCAGCTCAAAGCAGGGCCATTTTTATAGGATTTAAGACCACTTTTCTTTCTTCCTGTGAATTCCAAGTCACAGAATATCACCCAGTTGCCTGCAATCAGGTCATGCTAAAGGCTTATCTTGAAAAGCATCCAGCCATGGCTGGAAACAGCAGGAGACTGAGCCACCACCACTCCTCTTGCTGATTTGTTCCAGTGATCTAATCAGTCTCCCTTTGGAGAGACAGGTAGACCTTGCCTCTACCTTAAGCTTGTCTCATTTTGACTGCTGGCTGTTTCCTGTGCAACTTCTCTTACTTCATATTTTTTCCATGCCTCCAAGAGGCACCTCATTCTTCTTACCTAGTAACTTACAGAAGCCAAATTTTCTAATAACTTATTTCATTGTGAGATGCTTTCTTGCAGCCCTGTAGGTTTTTTTTCTGTGGCTTTTCTCTGCTACCTGTACAATTTTTCAACACCCCTTTAAAAACACAGTTATCAGGCCAAGATGCAGTACTCTAGTACACACCTCTGCTGCGAAACCAGGTAGAAATCACGTCCTTTCTCTTACTTACTCTTACAAAATCCTCTCTGTATGTCTGATGATGACATCAGTGATGTCATTTCCCCAGCATCATTCTTAAGGTTAAAATTCACCTCTGTATCCAATATCATCTTTAGGTCTGCTTTGGTCTGTCCTTCTAGGATGCAGGTACCACCTTTATTCAATTGCATTTACTTTGAATGGGCCTAATTTACAAAATGTTTCATAACCTTTTTATTATTGCCTAGTCACAGGAGAATTTACTAGTCTGCCAATCTTTATGTCACTGGGAAACTCTAGATTCAACCCCAAAGCTGCTGATAAAAACTTGGAAGGTTTTGGACCAATCCCTCTGAAATCCACTAGAAGATCTATTGCTTCATAAAATCTACTCACTAAAAAAAAAAAAAAAAAAAAAAAAGATAGTGGTCATTTAAGTGGTTCTTTACTCCGTTAAATATGTGCTTTGATGTTGTACAGGGCATATTTTATCTTATTTTATTTAGAATATTGTGTGGTACTAAAGGCCTAGAATATCTAGAGTATGTTCAAGCTATGCAGTCTCTTTAATCAGTTAGTTTACTGCCATATGCAAAATATCAGTTTTGTTAGATAAGAGCTATTTTCATATTAACATGTCATTAATGGTCATTAATTGTAGTCCTAGTCTTTAACATCCTTGTTGATTTATGAACATGTCTCTTTTTGATACAAATGGCTGGTTGGCTTTCAGCCTATCTTTGCATTGTCTTGTTTGTCCTTAGCAAATATTGGCAGAGAATTAACATTTTTCCAGTCGTTCGTAATTTCCCCAGTATTCTGAGATTAAAAGGAAACATCAGGGAACCAGAGACCACATCAGCTTCACTTAAAGATGCCTGAGTCAAAGTTACCCAGGCCTGCTGATTTCAGAAGGAGTTGTTTCATGTTCTCTGAACCACTAAAGGCTCAGAAAGTAGTTTATCATCCTCATGTGATCTTAGTGTATCATCCTGCTTGCTCCCACATACAGACTAGAAGCACGCTACCTTTATTGTTATTAGCATTTAATTTATTCCTGATACACTTACAAAACCTCTTTCTTTCTGTCTTTGGCCTTTTCAGCTTGGGATAGTGTCTGATGTCTTCAGCTTCCCTTATCAACCACCTAATTAGAGAGAAATCACAAAACATATTTCCAACCTTCTCATTTGTTCTCATTTGTTATTCTCTTATTTTTAAATTGTTTCTACTCATTGCCTTTCCTTGCTAATTGCACTTTTAACCAAAACTGGTGTGTTTTTTTTTCTTTTCTGATGATCTGACACATTCTTCATAAAGTCAGTCCAATTGCTACTCCCAATGACTCTTACTTTTCTTTCTTTTAGTGTATGTTAGTGCATTTTTGGTTGCAAGCCACAAGCTTACAGGCAAAACTCACTGCTTTCATTTCTGCTATGGGCAATGATGAACAAGTGCTAAAAAGAGTTTGAAACTTCAGCAGGAGAGTCCCAGCACACAGCACGTTAGCTGTGAGCATAAAAAAAAAAAAAAAAAAGAAAATCAGTGCATGTAATCTATTAGTGATTTTGTTAAAGCATCTACCTGAGGGCATCAGAGCAGTACACAGGGCATCAGTTTGATTATTGGGAGCAGGAAGGCATCGGCTGACCTCTGCCACTGCCTGGCTGTGTGACCACTGTCAACTTTTTCGCTTTACTTGCCCTTTGAATAGGAACAGATAATAATAAATAAATCGTATAGTACATATCCATGCCCAAGAAGAGTTCAGTGGAGGTTGCAGATGGAATCACAAATCAGGTGTTCCTGTCTGTCTGAAGACAACTTGCAATGCAAAAGTTTTCTTCTGCATATTTCCTCTTGTTTGTTTGCTTTTTTTTAAATATGCTCTTTCCCAGGGATTAGGTTTTTTTACTGAGGGAAGAAAGTAGCTTTCTTTTCATACTTTGCTGTTTGTTTGCTTGCTTTTTTAATATGCTGCTCCCATGGATTTCTCCTTTTTTGTGGTAAGCAAAGAATCCCACAATGTATTGCATCAGTCTCCACACTATGCACCAGCAACACAGCTTGAACCGCGTCTCGGGCGCCCCAGCAGAGAGCAGAGATAGAGCTAATATTAACCACTTGCAGGAAGCGTCTCTCAGCCACAGCCAGCCAGGTGTTGAGAAGCGCTCTGCTGCTGAGCCTGATGTGGTAGGCACAGGTGAGTTTACAGAGAGATCTTGTCTTTCTTTGCTTTTATGTCTCTGAACTACTGCCAGTGTGTTTTTGCTGGCTGGGGCCCTGCTATGTAGAGCATGAATATATGTAGCCACACATTCACGCTCCAGCATCGTAGCAGGCTCACAGAGTTTTCTTGAGAATCACCTGTGATAGAAAAATGCTGATTTTTATGACTAAATGCAGCTCAAATGAATATGTCTGGAATTCCATACAATAAAAGAAAAAGGCAAATCTCTAGACCCTAGACTTCCTTGCAGTGAAGTTTCAAAGGCCAGCAGACAGCAAGGCTCTTCTTGCATTTCTCAAAAAGATTAGAATAATTCAAGATGTCTGACAAATCCTCTATATCTCTCCATGTGTTATGACAAGGTCAAGGTAAATATTTGTATTGCTCAATTCTTATGCTGCGTCACCATTATGGCTGTTGCCGAGCATGTTGTGACCTACCAGCTGTGAAGGCAATGCAGGAGACACAGGGACCAGAGGAGGGAAAAATAATTTACCCCAGGAAGCTACTGAAATCTGTGGAAGATTCCTTTACAGATGATGGAATTACTCCTGGCAGGGCACGTTCTTCTCTGTAAAGCAATCACTGGATGATCTTTCGAGGGCTGAGTGACACCAGCTGTGCTCTTCTACTCTGGAACACTTTTTAGGAAACTATTAGAAAATGTGATTTCTGTAGTCATTCAAATTAATTACAGATTGAACATTTGTATAGGAAACTTAAACTCATGGCTGTATTTCCTGACTGTCCTCAGTACTTTTTTAAATGGGTCTTGTTCTGAAGATTCTGGAAACCAAGTTTTTATTGGAAATTCTATAGAAAAGTTGCAAACAACATGTCATAAACTCAAAGTCTTGTGTCTGTGTCTATATTTTTTTGCTGAGGCCACCTATTAGTTCAGCATTTATTATCTTGTTTTGATGATTTCATCTACCAGGATGCAAAATACGAATGGCACCAGCAATAGTCAGCATGATCTGTCGGTTGACCCTTATCTCTGAGCAATGTACTTGCCTGTTTCTGCTCTTCTTTAGCAAATATTGGGTGATACATTCACACTGTCAGATAACATCACCCAAAATTTACTTTCAAGTCAACTCCCTTGATCATTCACTTTGAATATTAATTGTAACTTGTGCTTTCTTTTGGAGTGAACTATGTCTTCATCCAACACAAAACCTGTCGTGGGGGATAGTTCAGCTTTAGGGCTCCTCCCAATAAACAGGACGAGTGAGACTGCAGCGTACGGGGCTCCAACCCTCACACTGCATCCTCCAACACAAACAGCCCTCCAAGGCACATCATGTATTTTGATGGTCCATGCCATCAAAACACCCCCTAGTCCACAGAGTGGTCCACAAACTATTTTGGACAGCTGAAAGAAATAAAAAAAGCACATAAATGGATCATGATATCTTAGAGCTGCACAAGGCACGTGATGCCCAGGAAAGAGCAGTGCCAAGTGCTATGTAATGTGACAACTAGAAAGTGCCAGCACTGAATCGTGGATACAAGCTTTCTGCACCATTTGGCTGTGGGCCCATATTAACTCCTCAAATGGCTACACTAGGTATATATATAACAATATAAATGCAGCCTGAAGTATCTTTGCTTTGGCTATGCAGCTTGTAAAGTTGTCCCACTTGACTCCTCTGTGTCTAGTGCTCTAGGCTTAAGAAAGAGATTTTACCTTTCTGTTCCTCCTAAAATATTCAGAGTAAACAATTTAAAAGTTGAAATATCCAAAAAGTATGTCTCGATCCATGTTTCACACACACAAATAACCCACTTGATTTTTCACTAAGCAGCCCCCTCAGTACTGAAGAATATACCAATATCCATAAATGGTGAAAAAACCCTGGCATCCCCAGCAACCTCCATAAATAAAGAAATTACTGTTATTATCAGTGTGTAATGGGAATGCTATTTCAGATACATCATACTGTTTACACACTGCAAGAAGCATCCTCTGGTGCTTGAATCCCATCATTTCCCTTGGAAAAAGGTCATGGAATCAAACCCACAAACCTTATGTTTAAATAACATTGCAGGCCTGGCTTCAACCCATAACAGTAATGAAAATGCTTAATGAAGGTTTACAGTTTACCCCTAATTCACTCCACATTGCTTAACTATTACAGCATATGTCTCACGTTGTACTTACAGTGAGCTCTCTCCGGGACTGAAGAGTCCCTCTACACCCAGGCAGTCTGAATGAATTGGAAAGGATTTTATCTTAGTTCTTGAACTTATTATTTCTGTGGGTTTCTGAGTGATCTTTAATGTTATTTGAATACTGCAATCTTGGTAGTAGAATCTGGTCCTTACAATAACATTCAAATAATTCAAAGGCAACCTAAATATGGCAACGTTATTAGCAAAATTGTTAGAGACTACTGCTTTTTTTTTTTTCCTTTTATTACTGTAACATTCAAAGATAAAGCACTAAACAAAGGTCTTAGGAGACAGGGCTTTCTCACAAGATTTTTAGGTGACTTTGGACAATCATCTAGGTCGAGGTTTAGCCCAACTAGATTTCACTGAGCTCATTTGAAAGGATGAGAAAGACAGAGAAAGAAAAAAAGAGGGAATAGAGACTTTCAGAGGGAAGTTCATCCCTCATTAATGAGGATTGCCCAGGTGACAGACTTTCTTTGAAAGTCGAGGGAACCGTGGCCAGCTGTCTTCCTGCTTGGGGAGCTTCAGTCAAGTGAGCAAGCTAAATAAGAGACATTGGGGCATGTGTCTCAAGGCAGCAGATCTTTAACTGGTCAATGTTGGCTTTTGTGCAATGGAAAGCATTGAAGAAAGATTCACTAGAGAGCAAAAGATGCTGCATGCACAGTAGCTCAGCTGGGCAAGTGCCCAAATACAAGTCCTGTCAGTAGGATACGATATTCATATGGTCCTTAAACTCACATAGAGGGTAGAGTCTTCACTGGTCCATGTGTATTGGTTTCATAAGACATTAGCTCCTATCAGTAATAAGGTCTGGAATATTTAAGCCCTACCCTGTCTGCAAAAGAAGACTCAAATTTTTGCAGCATCCAGCACATGGGATTCTACTGCAGGTCCTGCAACATGCCTACCTGTGAAAGATTGTCCAAAAAAAGTGTTTAAAGAATGGCTATATAATCTTTGGGGGGTGGGAGAGACTAAACCACGTTGGCTTACACAACCAATCACCCCTATACAGAAGCATGGCCTGCCTTGGACTTCCATTGCAGGTTCATCACAGCTTGTAACACTGTTCTGGAGGGAGTCCTGGGATGTCATGCAGAGTGACTCCAGGAGTTACCTGCCTGACTCTGGGTGTTGCTCTGATGAGCGGTATAACGCAGAGAAGCACAGCAGATTGGTTGCAGACAAGCTGCAGCTTCACCGCTGCCATCCTTGTTAGTGCCTGGTTCATCTGGCCTGCTCCAAGATTGCAATTTATTAGCTCAGGTCCTGCTGCTCATTGTAAATTACTATTTACCTCAACACACTTCTTTCATAATGACCCAAGTTTACAGCAAATTTAATACAGTCTAAATGTCAAACATGTTTCCCTTTGTAAAGCTGCTTCAGTGCTGTGTTGACTTTTATTGACAATTGTATTTATTTCTACAGGGATAGTGTAACATAATTAGGACAGAGGCAGAAGATTAACCGTTCTACATCCAGACCATTACAACCCAAAGCACATCCAGCCAAGCTGCAGAGCCATACCTAGACTGCTCAGGGAAAACCCACTAAACCCATGAGGCTTCTCAAAACCAGGGGCATCTTTGTACAGGGAGGACACATTTTGCTGGGAGAAGGTTGTGCCCTTAGCAAACACAATGTAGTAAACTATTATTATAACCAAGTTTATCATATCTTGGCTTTGGCAACTTCCTCAGTGAGTGGCTTTGCCTAGCACAGTCCTACTGAGTCTAGAAACTAATTTGAATTTTGAAGGGGTCTGTAAGCTATGTCTACGGCAAGTGACAACCACATGGCATATAGTTACCCAGATATGCTTTAAACTGTCTAGGATGAGTACCAACAGCCCAGAGCTGTAATGTGGATTTGTTTCCTCAGGCAGATAAACTAGCCCACCCCTAGGGCATTGACAGGCTGCTTCTGACATCCTAAGGGGAGTGCTGATTGGCATGGGCCAAACTGGAGCAGCTTTTGTGCTAGCAATTAAACTTTAGGCATCACCACGGCATGGTTAAGCCCATTCCCCTATTTTAACACTACAGCTGTAGCCATACAAACAAGTCAGAATCTAGCTTGATGTTCCTAATCCTGATGAATGCCTGCAAGTTAGCACAGACACTAAAAAATCCAGAAGGTCATACTTTATTAAGACCTCATGTTATTTCATGAGGCAGTGTTATTTCATCGCAGTTGAGGCTCACATTTTTACAAGGTATAAGACAAAAAGAAGTCAGTTTGCCAAGAATAGATGTGTTCATTACCACTCCATATATGTATCACACATGTCTCACAAGACAAAAAACTAAGACTGTTCTGCAGCAGCGCAGATAATTTATGTTCTCCCTCCACAGCTAGCTGTCCTTCCATGATTACAAAATTTTTCCTTCTCTTTCCTCCTTAAAAAAAAAATAAAAATTAAAAGCACTGTTTGGGATGCTTGGTGGGATGATGGAATGTCTGTTACACTGAAATAGGGGACTGTTGGCTAAACACTGATGTGTGGAGTGTAACTTTTATGTAAGTTGACATCTTTAAACGTTCAACAGCTGCTCCTCACACAGGATGCCCTCTTTCCCTGCAGAGTGAGCACACAACAAAGCCTGTGGTGCTGAAATATTTTGCGTTCTGGGATTTAGAATGTCTCTTCTCTTACTGCAGAATATAATAAAAAATTAACCCATGGATCATTCAGAAGCATTTAGCGAGGGTGGGAAGGCAGGCAGTGTTTTTGTAGGACTGAGCCCCTGCTACATGGTAGCTAACAGATGCTTTCATCCTGAGATGAAATGCAGACTCGAGGTGCAAAAGTAGAACCTGTGTTGCTAGCTTGCATTTCTGAGGCAGAGCTGTGGGAGTTTACTGGGACTAAAGCAGCTAATGTCTTCCAAAATAAAGGACAGTGAAATTCAGCAAAAGTACAAGCCCAGTCATGGGATGAGAGGTCCACTGTAGACTGAAACCATGAAAGGATCTGATCAGCCTTGTATTTTAACAGTTTTTCTCATGATGAGACCAGTTAAGGGCAAACCTTTTGTGTCCTCTTTTTACTTTTGGTTCTGTGCCATTGTTTATCAGGAATAGGATGGAAAGGTTTTATATATGATTCTATGATTCTGTTGTTCTTGGGTTTGAGTTTATTTGAGCAAGTTACTCATCTGTGACTAATTATATTTGTTATAATGCCATGGACATGCTGTTCTAGAAGGGCTTTTCTGTATTCTTTTTTCTTCTTTACTGCATGCTGAATGTGAATCTTTCCTATAAAGTCCTAGCTAGGATCTCACGACGCTTATTTCCGAATATTTATTAATCACAATAATTTGTTCATGATGCAGGAATAAAATTACTCTCAGCTAAATATCACATATGCCCAGAAAATAAAAAAAAATATTACTTCAATCTGCATTGCTGTCCATGCTCCAAGTACAGCTCTTTAATAACACAGTATCTCAGGCACAGCATGGAAGATGACCATGCTACAGTAAATGGATTCTTTCTCTGATAGTTCTTCACCAGTAATCCCAGTTCTACCACTGACTCAAAACCCACAGGACAAGGCCAACATTAATACTGCTCTGCACTCAGAATTTGGGGCTGGTTTCATTTGCCTTCCACATTTTTACACAAACAGATTTACCTTTTCCACCAAACCATGAGGGTTAGAAATGTACTTTTAGCTACAAAGAACAGGCAAATCCTTGCAAAATCACATGACCCCAAAAGCTGGCTTTTGAAGAAAAACAAAAGCCATGGATCTTTCAGTGGTATCATTCTCTTTCCAGTTTTATTCTTACCAGTTGCCAGTTAGTCTAATCCTACATCTCTTGGTAAATTCTAAAGATAGGAAGGAGAGCAAGAGAGGCAGAGTTCATGAGTTTGATGACAAAAAATTTAAGATGTCCAAGCTAAGCTAATCATAGGCACATTCCAGAGTCGATGGAAGAAGACAGGGATGGGGGATTGAGACAATTTATTTTAAACACCTATCATAGTATGAGAACAATTTCCCTCTGGGATTGACCAAAGAGGGAGTGAGGACTGTAGTTCACTATTTGGAATACATGCATAACAGATGCATAATCTAATTTTTTTAGATGGCCTGAATTCTACTGTATATGTCTTCAACAGAGCCCCCGGAAGTCATGGCATGCCTTGCAGTATAAAAGCATTCTGGGAAAATACCAACCTTTTCAAAAGGCCAGAGCAGAAACCATACATGAAAGAGTGCTTCAAAATAGCATTGAAGTGGGGCATAAACAATGTATGTCCTCTGTGCAAGGACGAATTCTGCGATCCCATTGATGTCCTGCTCCCGAACTTTGGATGTTGCAGCCCACTGGGATCTGATGACAGGGCTAAAATATTTAACTTATGAAATTATTTCTTATAACACACATGGTCATCTTAAAAAAGCCCAAATCCTACAGAGCAGTGCTGGAAGGGCAGTATACCCAAGATGGAAACATCTCTAAGATTGCATATTGATTTTCTACCCTGTAAAAGTAATTCCCATTGCGGTACATATACATACCAGTATCTTTGGCAAGTAGAAACACACTGAAAATCTGCTGATGATCTTCAGCTCCATCTTCACCACAAGCTCCCCCTGGTCCGATCTTGTGATATAAATAGAACATATGCTTTCTTTCGTCACACAAAGCCAAGCCGCAACAATGCGCAGTAATGGGTACTTCCACTGTTATTACTGCTGTGGGACAGACAGGGGCTAGCTCAGAAGCACCATGGCGAAAGAGTGCAACCCTAATTGCCTTGAAATTGGGTCTAGAGGGAGCGGTTTCCTGTCTAAACCTGCCGTGCTAATTATAGTCCTGGAAAAATGAACATGAACTTCGACCCGTGTTTGCCGACATAACTTGAAGACACCCCTTGGCCTGGATCCAGTAACAACCTCCAGGCGGGTGGGTCCCGGCGCTCATGAGTCACCACAAAAGCAGATCCTCCATGCGTACGTTTAAAGAGGTGAAAAAAAAATGCTGGCTGAAGAAAGAGATTGTAAACAAAATCTCTAATGCAAACAAGGTGGGTGGAAATGCACGAAGACTAAAGATGGCTGATGGGCCTTGTGAAAGTACATGTGTCTAAGCACAGCCTGGAACATAAAGACTGTTTTATAATTAAGATATGAAATTGAAAGGAATCCAAGTTCAAACTCTGGCCTTTGTAGATGCTTGTTTCATATTTTTCATCAAGTCACTGATTCGATCCTTCAGATCAATAAAGACCTATGAAGAACTGAGTCCCAGGTCCCCTTCTCTCTGCAGATGGAGAACTTGGAATTCCTCTCTATACGTGTTGTTTTTTTGCAGGACCCTCCCCCTTCACAGTCTTGTAACCATATGGAGGAGAGTTAAAATATGTAGACATAGCTATGCACTTTGCATTCATAACTTGTAAACAGAGATTGCCGTAAAACTCTAGGTTCTGAAATAAAGAAAAAAATGTGAATAATAATTTAGAGAAGTCACTTGAATGTGTCAAAAGTTTAAATTCCTGGGGATATTTCAGCAGTAACAAAGTTAGCTGAACCTTCTTGTATCCTTGGTAATTATCAGGCATCCTGAAACAGTACTTTAGTTGATGTTTTAGAACCTATAACTGAGATTCTGTGTTTGAAATGTAAACAGGAATTTTGTTGTTTAAAAATTTTGAACATAAAAATAATATCCTAGAGGGTATGAGTGTATGAAGACAGTGTACATCTAGTGGCTGTCAATCTGTAAGAAACATGTCTGTCATTTAGGTCAGCAGTGACATGTAAATTCACTGTAAGTATCCCATAAATGAGCGGACAGATAGGTGAATAAATAAATAAAATACTGAGTGGGGGGTTAACTCATCTTCTGATCCTTCCTCTAATGTACTCATGGTTTACATCACCTCCTGTCATGTCAGCCCTGGCTCTGAGATGAAATCCGTCGGTGTGATTTGTGATAACACTGTATTGCCATAGTAATAAAGGCAGCTAGTCTGCCTATGCACTCCTATGCTTAGCTGAATATTTGAAGTGAAATGCAGCTCAGCGGGAGTAGACTACCACGGCATACTGAAACAGAGTCAAAGAAACCTTGCCATCCCAAACTGGTAGCCAACATCAGTCTTGTTTTATGAGTTTCTATTTCTTACTTGTGACAATATACCTTACCCTTTAAAATACTGTGGCCAATTCTTCTTTTGACTTAATTTTCCTACTACAGTTGCACTTTCATTTTTATTTTAGCTATTCTTCTATCAGCACCATATTTCTTTTATTTGATTTACCAATTTTTTAATGTAATAGGGCCTAAGGGCTGAACATCACCGGTACTCTTTGTTTTTCCATTGGTCCATCTTTCTGAGAGGAGCTGTGTGCCTTGGGGCTATGTCCCGTGCTGTCCTAGGATGACTTTTGCCATACTTTTTCTTGTAAAACCTGGCAACCTAACCTACTCTGCATCCTTCCCTGCTTACAAGATTATCCCCAGTAATTTAAATTTCAGGGACCTTTGGCTGAGATGAGACAAGGGTAGGAAATGAGGTAAACTCAAGACACTCAGGTGAAACATCTCAATTTTTTTGGCCTAAAACTCCAGGAGCTAAGGCTGACCTATGTCAGATGTCAGATCACGATGTCTGAATTTAGTACAACAAATCCCTCCATTGGTATTGTCTCTCAGAGTGATTTCTCACTGTGTGCCTGAAACACAGACAACCCTTTCAGAAATGAACGTTACCACTGTAAGGTGGTAAGACATGTAAACCAAGAAAATGGGGAAAATAAGGAAAACTATCCTCAGTAGGTTCCTCCAGAAAAAAAATCAGTGCAGTAGGGAAATCATCATTGGATTTGTTCACAATGATCTTGGGGAACAGAAGGACTTTTATAAAGGAGCATTTGTAAACAGGTAAACTCATCCACTGCAGCCACTCACAAATCCCATTTAGTTTTCCTTCTAAGTCTGGCAGTGTCTTGCACAAGGCACTGTAACCACTGTAACCAAGGCTGCATGGTTAGACATTGAGTGTTAAGGACAGTAGGCTTTTCATTCAGGAGAGTGTTCAAAAAAATCCCATTTCAAATGTGTTGTTCAGCCTCCTGTATACATCTAAAATGCCCACAACTCATGTAGGATCATGAATTATTGATTATTTGATTCCAGCCAGAAATAACGAGTGAAATGTGCTAAGCTAAAATGAGAGTCTGCCCTAAAAGTCTTCATCCTTTAGTACGGGGGGTTGAGCATTTTGTCTTCAGCCTTAAAAGGGAAATCGTTATTCGGTTCCAAAACTCTAAGCACTGACAGTCTGAGCACTATTTATCAATGCACTGTATTAAATACATCTGACACTGGCACAAGAATTTGAAAAATATTGCAGCCAGGGCAGGATTACTGATGTCTCGTCTGTTACTACAGGTAACTGGGTACAGTAATCAACACTAGTGATGTGATGACAAGGGGAAACATCCAGAAGTGGATCTCTTTTTTAGTAAAAGGTTCTCTGAACTTGGCTGTGTAAAAAATTGGAGTAAAGGGAATGTTCCGCTTCCAGGTTTCCAGGTTATGTTAGTCACACTGGAATTAATAACACTTAGAAACAAAACGCCTTCTTGCAAAAATACAAATTTAACTTTGGTAAAATGATAAATTTTTCATTGATGCAGGCACTGAACATAATCAGGAACACATCCGTGTTTTTCACATGAGAAGCCCACGAAACACAGGTAGTCTCCAATACCTGCATTTTCTGGGTTAGGAAACAAAAGGATCATACAGCCATAGGAACCGTGGAATTTCCATCACAGCAGACCAGAAACCCATGTTTTCTCATCTCAACACGAAAGAAAAAATGAACACATGCCTTGGAATTATGAAACTGTGGTTGAATTTCCAAGAAAGCTTAGCAGCTGTGATTGAGCCAAATGCCTCAAGCCAGGAATCCTGGTGCGCACACATTAGAGGACAGAGTGTTTGGGATGCTCGTGACAAGGGACGTCCTCAGGCTCGGAAAGGTCAGAGGGGCTGCTCAGAGAGCGGGACCAGGCTACTGTGCTGGTGGAACTGGGTCTCCTGCCAAAGGGACTACAGCAAAAAGCAGTCAGAGATGAACGTTTCACTAAATGAAACAAGACCTCCTTGACATTTCATGCATTCAGAACTGACTGATGTTGATGAGCTCTGGAGTAGTCAGGCAATAGGGAATCCCCAAAAAGAAGAGCATTCTGAAGAAAAGGCCCCAAAGCTGAAAAATGGTTGTGAAATGAAAACTGATCTTCAAGAGAAAGCCAAGGTCAGAAATGTATCTTTCAGCTGTGTTTTCTTTAATCCCTTTTCCCTTCCTTAGCTCCTTCTCTGTCTCAGACACAGCCACTCAGACACAGCTGTGAACATGGCTCAAAGGAAAAATAACTCTTCATATTTTAAAAAAAAAATACTAAGAGGAAAAAAACAAACCCTAATAAACCTGTCATTTCAAATTTTTATTCAAAATGTATTCAAAGCTCTGTCTTCAGGACGGGTGAAGGAAGAGGAAAGTGGAGATAGGTAACATGTTGACTGACCTGCGGACAGACCTTACAGCAGATGGGACTGTTAGGATTTCATTTCGATGGTTCACCCCAAGAGAGAGCCAATCTGAACTGGGAAGTCCCCTGCTCACACTGGCATTTTAGGATCTCAGCGTGGGACTCCTCGGGCTACGTTGGGGTGTCTTAGAGGCATCCTTTAATAGATGATGATCAGTCAGTAGACTTTTAGGCCATGAAACACCTGATCTGTGAGGTGCACCAGCCCTGGGAGAAGTCCTTAGGCCATGTCCTAGGCTGCGCTGCCTCTTCTGCAGAGGAACGTGTCCAGCTGGAGGCACATCCTCTGCCAACACCTGTGGGTAGTTGTTCCCTTCAAAAGGCTCCAGAAAAACCTAATCCCAACATTTTGTAACTTATGGGGAAAAAAGAGAGAAGTTATTAGCAAATATTAGAAAATTGAGCCATTTTCTGGAGTTACTGGCTTCTTTCCGTTATCTACAGTGGCTACATTAGGGAATTCAATAAAGCTGGACCAGTCTCTGGCCCTGAGTGTATATAAGAGGTGCCTGTGCCCAGGTGCTGGCAGTGGGGCTCTTCCTAAATGTCAGACAACTGTTACCTTTGTAGACTTTAGGAGCTGCAAGTGGAGGAAAGGATCTTTCCTCCTCTTCCCACTCATCTTCTTCTCCTGGGTGTTTCCTAGGAGACTGGGACGAGATCCTGCTGGTCCTTCATCTGTGATAGTAAAAAATAGTGCTGAGGGTGCTGGATCTCCTTTTGTCCCACCTCACTGCACACCAGTACGAGACCCCCTACCCTCCTGCACCTTCTGTGCAAGACAGGCAATTGCTCATGTTTCCTGGCCCTAGATTGTCACCGTCATTCCACATCATCCTCCCTTTCAGAATGATTAGTCCTGAGGGATGGTAAACAATATCAGGGAACACAGGAAAAGGCAACAGAAATATTTTTGTCAGCATAAAACATTTCAAAACACTGCAGATGAAGATTAGAAAGGATTGAAGGTATCCAGACATTTGAAGAAGTAGTGAAACACCTGGCCCCAGATTGTCTATGATTTCTTGCAGGATGATGAAAAATGAGGACCCTTGAGCAGCCTGCAAAAACAAATAATTCAAGCACCCCTGTTTGCTGCACAGGCTTTTTTTTTTTTTTCGGTCACTTAAGGAAAAAAAGGAAACTTGCATTTTCTATTGTGTTTGCTGCTCTTTGGAACTGAATCAAAAAACTACTCTTCTATTTCAAATTAACAGTCTGAAAACTGAAAATTTCTGCCTCGGTCTTCATGGTGGAAGCATGACTGGAGCCTCCACAACAAAAACTCCTCAAACAGCCAAGGATTTCTGCAAGGAATACAATGCCATATCCTTTCTCTTTTTTCTCTTTCCTGCCTTTTGTGCAGCAGTTGGTTCTATCAACACTTTATTTTTCTTCATTGAGAAACAACTTTTAACCCCAAAGGACCCCTGAATGGTAGCCTGAGGCTTTTCAGAGCTTTGAATGTTTGGATACCTTAAGCAGAGAAGAAAAATGAAAGAAAACTTCAGCTCTTCATCTGAAGGCTGTATCTGACTCACCAGCTACTGGACAACTATCTGGAAAGTTTTAAACTCTCCTGACAGTTTTGGCCATTAATAACTGAGATGATGATACACACTTTTCTGAGACTGCCAACAACCTCATCTGTCACAGGCTCTAGTCAGGATTCTGTAGATTGTTTTTATGTCACTTAGAGCTACTTCTCCAGAGGATATTTCAGTTAATAAAGTTGTTCACAAGAAGAGCCTGAAAAGTGGTGGGGAAAACTCGGCAGGTGTCTGTGGAGGGATGCCTGGCTCCACAGCCCTTTACCAGCTCATCCCAGTACTGATGTAGAGTCTCCCAGGTCCTTCACTGGGATTGTGCTCTGGATCCATGGATCTCTATGTCATCTGCAACTTCTGTAGCCATAAACAAGCGGAATGGTGCTGTCTAGAAGGATGACTGAGAAACCTGCTACTTCTAAGTGCTTTTAAAGCTTCCCTTTAGCTACCAGTGGTACTCTGTGTTTTGGGAATTTAAGATAAGAGCTCTCGTTGCAGCTCTCAGTGGCTGCAAGTTATTTCTGTACTCATCATATTTGCTGTCTGTCTGCAGGGATTGCCCCAAAGCTGTAATAAAAAATAACATCCCTAACATCCTGCTAACTCTGCAGATTCAGATTACAGACAAAGAAATAGTGCACAGTGAAGGCTGCAGCCACTGGGGCAAAACAAATGGATAAGAGTAAATTTGACACTCTCGCATTGTGAAAGATGCACAGATGATGCTGCACAAGAGAAAGCCTGCCGAGTGTGACTGAGCTGTTAGCTGTGCATCTGAAGTGGTGTAAAGACTTCATCGGTCATGGGGACCAATTTACACTGTATCTTAGTAGGGTGAGAATGTACTCTGTGGGTGTATGTATAAAATGTACTTTTTCCTGACAGAGACTAGCACACTGTTCCTGCCCAGGATTTCCTGAAAATGCTCTGCCTTGGGCTTTGGTTTAAAAGATACCAAGAAGTGGCAGGAAACATGCACTCCAGTTACACATCACACTTGAAGGGAGGCTTGGCAAATAGTTAATTATTTATATCTCCCTGTGTAATTGTACCAATATTTCAGCTGCATCAAGTCTCTGCCCTGGCTGTGTGATGCACACCCTCAGAGGGAGACTTGCACTGACAGAGGGAGCCTCCGTCCTGCTGAGCACGGCTGTGTTCAACTCAGCACCCTGCGTAACCCTAGCCCTGCTCCTCCTTCTCCTTCTCCTCCTCCTCCTCCTCCTCCTCCTCCTCCTCCTCCTCCTCCTCCTCCTCCTCCTCCTCCCCAGCACCGCCAGCTGATGCTGTGACGAGTACCCCACTCATTCCCTGCACAGGGACGTCTGTCCCTGTCTCATTGCCCCTGAGGACCTCTGGTCCACCCTCTTACAAGAAGTGAACACCCAAGTTAGTTACCAAATATCATGATCTGATATTTGATGCTATTAACTCTGGCCCTGGCTCTGCCTGCACTGCAGCCCACAGGGTGATGGGGGTTTGGAGTTATATCCCAGTTATTTCTAAACTAGCCATGGACCTGTCTCAGCCCTGAATCACCCCCTCTTTTTAAGGCTGCGGCTTGGTGGCCTTGCAGTTCCAGCACGTTTGTTTTGCCCTTCCTCTTATCAAGGAAGACTTTGACTTGAAGTCAGAGAGATCTCTGCTGTGGGTTTCAGTGGGAGGAGATCTCAGCTCTGTTTGACCCTCTGTTTTCTTTCAAAGTACTCTAAACAGAACTTCAGGCTGCTTCCAGGGCCAGACACTTTCTTGGCCAGTTGCAAGAAGCCTTCCTGATCTGGCTGCGGTACAAGCAGTCAGAATTTCACTTGGATGAATTGTTCTCAAACAACGTCTCCAATGTATTAGGCAAAAAAAAGGCTTTTCTTTTGATGTCAGCTGTGATACAGGTTTTTTTATCTCAGCAGACTTTTGTTCACAGACCTACTGTGGTGGATGAGTGAAAATGCTAGGTGGGAATTAACCATGTTGTGTTTCAGGCACTACTGCAGCGCAGTTTTAGTTTGTTTATTTTTTCCCCTATACTGTTGCCATTAGATTTTATCTACTACCTTTAAATGTTGCTCTCTGGGGCTGTGAATCAACTGCTTTCTGCAGAGCTCTATTCTTTTAATTAGCACTAAACTGACTCCCTAAGCACCTTTTAACAATATAAACACTGTATTAATTTGTTGTTTGGTCCTCCCCCCCCCATTTTACTTTTCTATTCAAAGTCATGGTAAACTGTGAAGTAAATGTCATGAAAAAATGGAAGTGGGATAGCTCCAAGTTTCCCACAGCAGCAGCACAACAACAAGCACCAGTGCAACTGCAAGGCACAGCAGGTAAAAAATTTCTGTTAGGGTTTGCTGCAGTTAAGGACAGCATCACAGCATAGAAACCAAAATGAGCAGGGACTGGATTTCTTGCTAAGTGCAAGTCACCTGGAAAGAAGAGGGGTACCTTGTGGGGACTTTGCAATGCACCCCAGCTGTTGGCTTTGCATCAGAGGCTCAGCTTGAAGGTGAGGGAGAAGAGTTGCGGGAAATGAATCTGGACAGTGTGAAGAAATGGGATAGAGTGGAGATAAATAATTAGGGGTTAAAGAGAACAGAAAAAGCAGCTGCAGAAGGGAGGAGGAAGTGGGGGCAGGAAAGAGAGTGTGTACTGCAAAGCTAAACCTCAGCAGGCCAAGGAAGGTCTGCGGGTGTAGAGCAGGAGTCTTCCAGGACAGCATTTTGTGTTGACTCAGGGGCTGTGACAAAACCAGTACCAGTTGGGGAATGTGTATTTCTTGAAACATTTCTGTACTGGCAAAAGCACCACTATTAGAGACAAAAAAGGCCCTTTTTTGGAGTTCTATGAGCAGTAGGAGTGCTTCTTCACTACTACAAGCTGATTTGTGTAGGAGGGTCTGGCTGGATCAACTGCCCCGGTTCAAGTGTCCTCACAAACCTTTTCTAGCATAGACCTGACCTATGGCAGCATCAAGAACAGGGTGGGAGTGTGGTCTCCTCTAACTTATCTTTTCCTGAGAGTAATTTCTTGCATTGCTATACCTTAAAATGTACCTGGCTTTCCACTCCACCCACAGCCAGCGGCCCTCCTGAGATGACAGAAAAAGAGGAGTCAAGCAAATGATGAAAGAAGCCCAGGTAGACATGCTCATGGGCTTACAGCTCTCCCAGCCATGCTTGCATTGGAACTGGTACACTGCAGAGCTATAAGTGTGACACTGCTGGCAAAGGGAAACTCAAGAGCCTACTGAAAAGCTGGAATAGGTTCTTAACTTCTGTGACTTGGGCTAGTTATACCAGGTCTTTATTGTACTTACCTGGCTGTAAAATGGGAATAATAAAAACTCCCCTCTTTGCAGGCAGGAAAAAGAAGTAAATGCCTCATCTTGTAAGCTATAATAAAAAAGATGATTGATTTTTGTTTGTGAAAAGTAGAGAAACATCCTATAGAGACCTACGTTCTGGAGATACAGAGCACTCACCTTCCCTCAAGGTCTGCCATGGGCATTAAAAGTAGTAGCTGATCTTGAGCATCATATTGCACAACCTTTGGTGGGACACACCATGTATGTCATGCTTACACATGATGTTGTGTTCTGTGAGCACCATGTTAACTGAACTTGAAGTGATGATCAACAGCCAAGGAGGACCATGAAACCTAGCAGGTAGAGAGGGTGACAGGAGTGGAGGAGTAAGCAAAGGAGGTGAACCACTGACACTAGTCTTGGGTCACTGATAGGCTTGTGCAAAGGGGAACATGGCATCCTCCATGAGATCCAGCCTGGTCAGCCATGGGGAACTGCATCCATAGAAAAGCAATGAGGATAATAACAGGGAAGGCAAGTTTCACCCAAAAGAAAAGGCTGTGGATTAAAGTAGCAGGTTAGATTTGTCTGGGCAGATTGCAAGCACCTGATTCCTGGGAATCACCCTCAAAGTTTAGCTTTCTAGTCTTCCACGAGGCTTCATTGAGCTCCAGTGTGTGACACAATGGCCTTACTGACAGCTAAGCATAGGCCAAGAGGTCTATTTTTAACATGCTAAAATAGTCCAAAAAGGTGAAAAAAAGGGTGTAAATCTGGAACTGGATTCCAGGGTGGAGGGTTGTGGAGCTTTTTTGTGAAAAATGGCTTCTCAGAGAAAGTACTCCTTTTGGAACATTTGTGGCATCTTGGCAAAGAAATAATTCATTCCCTCATAAACACAGTCACCACTCTGAGTGCAACTAGTATAAATCAATGCAGCTTGCAGCTTCTGGCTCTGCTGGCATTTCTGACTTCAGCTGAAAGGCAGGCCCACAGCTTTTGATAGAAAGATCACTGCCAAATTTAGGAGCTTCAGCCCTTGTTCAGGCATTTATTACCGGGCATGAAAGGAGTGCAAACTGCCGTGCAAGCGATCTGAGGCAAACGCGTCTGTCGAGTTTGACTTCTCTCTCTGCCTGTCAGCCCTCTGCTGCCTTTGAAAGCAGTCAGGCTTGTGAATGTACGTTTGACTGTGTCAGCTGGGTCAGAAACAATTTGTGAGGCTGATCTTTTAACTGGCTCCATGGGATCCTGTCTCCTGTGAGTGCTTATCCCCGAGGATTCCCACAGGTGGGTGTGCACCCCTCGTAGCGTGATGTCCAAGGGGTTCAGCCTTCATCTCACAGCACAAGGCCTGAGAGCCCAGGAAGCTGTAACAAAAACTGTGTAAAACCAGAGTATTAGAGTCAGAGAAACCAGGCCATCAGAACTCTGGCTAGTCTTTAACATCTTATTTCATGCCCAAATCTTATGTAATATTTGCCTACAAGAATTAAGGGTAGGACAACAGGTGTAGGAACATGCTTAGCTCCTAAAGTACTACGTTAGGTGCATAAATAACTTTGTGAATTTGGATGAAATAGGGAGATGGCATAGGGCTCTCTTCAGCACATTTTGGGAAGTGACCGCCTCCTTTCTGGATGCTTTATCCCCCACAGAGTCCCCCCCTGGTGAAGGAGAGACAGGATGAGGTCCATCCTTCCCCTGCTGTAAGCATTGCTGGAAACACCTCTATTACTTCTGAACAAAGTGCTGTTGGTCACCACCCCAGGCTGATCTACACCCCATGTGATAGGAGCTGGATTGTGTAACTGCCGTACACCTTACCCTGCTACAAGTTAGGATTTTGAATGAAAACCACACATTTGGAGTTTTTCTGCACTTTAGGCTGGGCTGAGATGCTGAACTTAATGATCGTGCTTTGGCCTAATCCTTTGGTAAACCAACCATACAGTTGGTTAGTTATTTGCCCTACCTTTCACCTGAACACAGGCTTTACTTTCAGAGCTAAATCTCCCAGCTGCCAGCATCCCACATGATCTAAGCAAATCCCAGGTACTTCAAATCCCCATCGCAAACTACAAATCTGAGGTCACATCCCTCCGACCAGTGAGTTGCCAGCCTTCCTACTCTACTAGCATCTCTCATCTCCACCTGGCTGCTGGTGGTCCTCTGCACTTCTGCTCTGCACTGCCAAATACAGCAATACCTGCATGCAGGTTTCATTACATCATGATGCTGCAGGATTGCATCTTGATCTGCTACATCACTGAAATGCTCTCACGATAGCAGAATCCATTCTGCTTCACCTCAGGTTTCTTAAGTTCAGTGTTTGCCCTTGTGAAGAATTGTCATCATAGTCATGATAATAAAGGGCTGTGCTAAATGCAAGCTAAAAGCCTGCTTGAGGCAGGGCCTGCCAGTCTTTCATGCTTGAGCTGGACCAGTTTTTGTAGTTACAGAGTAAGGTAGTCAGCATCCAGCCATTCACATTTGACTTGCCACTCCAAAGATCAGCCATTAATTCAAACTTGTATTCACTGTGTTTTATGATACAAGTACCGAGCAAGTTTTTCAGACCCAGAATAAATCCCTGCCTTACCTAGATAACCTGTTCGTAAGGTATCTAGCCAAAATATTTTAAACAAAAGATTGTTCGCCAAAAATTCATCCTTCTATTATTTAGAATTGATGTATTTGAACCATTATGATTGCATAATCTTTTTATGAGAGGCTTAAAATCAAAACCATAGCCTTCTTGATGTTTTATTTGGTGTTTTATTGGTTTTCTTTTTCTTCTCTTTCACCCCCTGCCAAAAAAACCCCAAGCAAACAAAAACCCAGTTCATCTGACTCCTGCAGGGTGAAAACAATCTTAGAGTTCCTTACAAAACCTTTTTTTTTTCCTTTGGTCTGAATTTTTGACCAGGTTTGATTTTTAGCCTTTCAGCCGACGAGGACTTAATTTGCTTTGCTGTGGAAAGTCAATTCTACTTTACGCACTCTCTGCACATGATGTGTCAGTCTGTGGGAGCTGAACTGAAAAGAAACAGCAAGTCTCTTTGCTCTTCAGCTTGGGCTCTCATTTCACTGGAACTGCCTGACACATGCAGACCAGATCACTACCTTCAGTGGCACATACGAAATGCTGGTCTAAACTGGTTGTGACTCCACTGACTTCTTTTATATTGTTGCAAAATAGGGGTATGTGGTGTAAGAGAGTGCACATGTGTTAGTAATGAATAATGGTCATGAAAAGAGCTAGCTGCCCCTGAAAACCAGCCGGCTGTTAACATGGAACAAAAATAATAGGTGAACTTTTTTTGGTCTGTCTTGCTAAAAATCTCAGTCATCTTCAGCAGGAAAGTGAAGCAGAAGGCTAAATTCTCCCTTCACAAGCCAAGGAACTGCTGCCAATTGCAATGGTTCTTTTCAACGTGGACATCCGCTCATTATGAAAGGGCCAAGACTCCTAAATGAGCACTGACCGTTGCGCAGATGTTGGGTGGGGCTTCCAAAGCCATAATGGGAACTGGGCATCCAAATTCCCTACAGGTTAGTGGAATCTGACTTAGAGAATTCCTTAGTCAGCTTTGAAAACCAGCTGTGATGTTTAAAAATACCCACACCCGCCTGACTTTGATACAGTGGCCTACAAGATACTATCAGTTTCGTTGACTTTTGCTCACCAGCCTCTCTATAGAGTGATTGCGTAGGAAGCAGCCAAGATAAACTACTGAGACATTGCCTCTCATACCATTATAGCAGAATACGTAAGGAATAACAACAGTAAGGAAAAGGAGGTCTCCTTAAAACAACAAAATAACAGCTTTTGTAATGACTCAAAATCTGTGCTCTGAAATGTGCATTTTCCATTCCCAATCATACAGCCAGCCTCCTAAAGAGTGAGTAAATTTAGCAGGAATCGTGATGTGAAATTGTCTTAATTCTCCTCGGTGGCACATCAGCTCTCAGCTGAAGTCCACCGAGTTTTAGACACCGCTGGAATAAAAGGATCTTTCTTGGGCAGCTGGAAAACTAGGAGAGGGAGCTAACATCATTGTGACCAAAGGCCACGCCAGAGGATTCACATCTGCAGGGGCAGGAACTAATGACCTCTCAGCTTTGGGCCAGATCAGTGTCATGGAAATAGAAAAAGTTGAAAGCACTGACTATCACACTTCCTATTAACCAAATTCTCTCACCACCTGAAACTTATATAAAATCCCTGCTAGACGGGTGTCTATGTTTCAAAGACCAAATGAGAACCATGTGGAGGATATTTGGCTTTGTGATCATATTTATTTTTTTAGCTTCATATAGGGAGGAGCAACTGTCCATAAATCTATAATTGCTACTATATAAGCCCCTGCTATATACTGTAGTTGGAGCAGGTTAGAAAGAATATGAGCCTTTCATATAATACAGAGCATTGGCTGTGATGCTGCTATGGTAAAAGACGGAGTTGTTAAATTTAGCCAAGAGAATTATATGATGTGGGTCGCTGCAATAGCAGGAAAACAGCCATGATGTTCCAGCTGCATGTGTCAAGTACTTATGAAAATAATTAACATTCCAGCATTGCCATTTAGTAGTTTTCTTTCCAACTTTGCATGGTGAAATCTTTCTAATACTCTGCATTTTTTTCTGTTGCTTAATATCTCCTGCGCAAAAGAATCACACAAAATGCTGTAGGTTAGATATTCAAGCCTTAAAATGAAACATAACTCAGCTCCATATACAGAAAGGTTCTGATGGCTTGTCTTTCAAAAAGTTCAAATTAAATAACTTAATTGTCATTAACTTGGTTTGTCTGTGTTCATAAGGAAGTTTCAAAGGATGCTTCACATTTAATAAATTGTAGTTATTTCCAGTAGGAAGGAGGAAAGCATGGCTCTAGTCAGCATGCTTCTGTGCATTGTTTCACTACCAGATCATTGAAGTCTTTGGTATTTCAGCTTAAAGCACAATGATCTAAATAGTCTGAGAATGTATTTTTCTTACTAAGAACTATATGTGGGAACAGACTTGGCCTCTCAGTATCACTAAGGCTAAAGTGTCCTGACCTTTCTGTCAGCCTACACGTAGGCTTTTCTAATTAAATCTCCTTATTGGATTTGACTGGCCTACTTCTCACAGTGTGGTTCCCTATAAGGAAGAGTAGTAAAATCAGGATTTACAGCCAAAGACTGGATCCCTTGTACTGCTGCAAAAGGCACTTCAGGTTTCAAAGATGTTTGAGCTTAAGAACCCAGGATGGAAGACGGGTGAAATATGGGATTAGATGAACTCATGGAATCATGAGACATTTGTCTGCATAAAAATGCACCTTGGCAGAAGCAACTTGAAAGAGGTATGGAGAATGAACAAGACTAGCATAAGGGAAGAAGACGGTGCAGAGAACTGGGAAAGTGTATTGCTTTTTTGGACACAAATAGTGGGCTACAGAAAAGAGCATTAGAGCTTCTAGGAAACCCAGAGAGAGACAGAACGGTCTAAAAAGCTGCATCTAGCTCAACAGGGTGGGCTTGGGGTAGTCTGTTGCTAATGAAATAAAGATGTTTTACAAAAATTCCATACTTAAAAAGGTTCTTTTACCAAACTGACTGTTGAGCTGGATACCTCGGGAGGGGTGACCTGAAAGCCCAGTCATACCTAGCGACCTACCAAGCCTACTAGATGGCCAAGACTGCAATTAGGAGGCTACAAGGCTAAGCTGCTGAGTTCCTAGCTCAAAATTAAAACCTTTTCTCAAATTCCAGAGGCATATTTGGGCTCAAGGTGGAGCTGAATAGTGAGTGGGAAAAGATTATATATTTGGCTTTCACCAACATGACTCAATATTGAAGACTTTTAAGTCTGTCCTCTGTTTACCAGATCCAGGGGCAGCAGATTAACACTGGGGTGGCTGTGTACAATAATTAGTTCTCAAACATATTTAATTTTGTATGTTATATTTTATGCTTTATGATATTATGATACAGAAGACAGTATGTTCACAGTATTATGAAAGGAACCCTGGTGAGCTGAGCATTTCCTGTTGGAGTTATTGAATTTATTGGAGGTGTTTCGTGTTTTTTCTTAGGATTTGATGATTTAGAAGCCAATTGAGATTAATTTTTGGGAAGCTGGCCTGTTTGGAACGACACTACCAAAGTTGGTATACACAGCAGGGAAAATATTTCTTCATTTGCGTTTCTATTTTTAAATATTCATCTATATAAAATAATAATTAAAAACATATGTTTAGAGTTTACTAGGATTTAAATGATTTAGGTATTATATTTAGCATTCCAATGTTCACACAATAGCCTTTTAACGTCTCTTCAACAGGCGCTATGGGATATCGGGTTGATTCATCAAAACTGTTAGTCTCATGGCCCATTTTTCCCCATAGTGATTATTTGACTCAGTGTAACAATACAGCCTGGCATATGGCTATACCAAGCCCATTCTCCACAAACAATAGCCCATTTAACGTCAGTATTTCACAGGGACTTGGCTGGTGTCCTGGAGAATTTGATTTTTTGGAAGACTACAGTGCAGAAAAAAAGAACATTAGCTGGGAGAAGATGCCTCACTCAGTGTCGGGATTGAAAGATAGAAGGACCAGTATAGAGAGCAAAGTGACCTAAAATACTTTTAGATGAGTTATAATACATTTGTTTAATGGATGAAAAAAAAAAATTCACATTTACTGAAAATTTTAATATATATATATATAAATAAACATATATATATATAATAATAATAAAGATTCACAGGACTATTAGGGTCAAGCTAAGGAGGACTGGGATGCTTCCACTGTGGAAATTAGGTGACAGAACTAGAGAAACCCATATTTCTTTAACCCAACTCACTGTTAAATGAATATGAAATACTGTAGCTCAGCTTTGGGTCTTCCCAGGGCTGGAGATATGCACATGACTGTCTGCATATGTGGACACATGTAAAATCATACCTGTTTTTAAAAAAGGAGGTTTTGGCAGGGTGCATTAAGTTTTAAATAGAATCTATTAGACATCGAGTTCCAGAAGCAGCCTCAAAGGAGGAAAAAGTAAATGCAGTCTTGGCCAAGGAATCACAACTGCTACATCTATAGTTACTGCAAAGTAAGCATCCTCTGTTGAGCTATACCATTAAGATCTGGGCTTTTTAAGAAGTTCTTAAATCTTTTCTTTTTTTTCATTACCAGTTAGCTAGCATAGGTAAAGATAATGATGGAAGACACAGTTTGATTTCTCCATCTTTACTTTTTTTATATTTAAACAGTTAACAAGCTTCTTCATTCTTATGTTCTTTTTATTGTTTATTGAACAAGATGTAAGTATAAGAACTATGAGTGTTACACACTTTTGCTTCTAGCTAGGTAAAGCCTTTGGAAACCTGGATACATGGCAGACAGCAGTATCTGCTTGTGCACTGGCAAAGGTCCCAAGCAGCAAACAAAACCTTATGAGTTGTTTTATTAAATCATTTCAACACTGCACAAGAAATTTGGGTCCTACTGAAATCAATGGAAATTTTGCTATTAGTTTCAGGGCAACTTGGTTTCACTTTTTGTTCTCAAGTATCATGAACACGCGTGTGATATCCTGTCAAATGGGGATTGCCTGTTGCCAAATGATCCCAGCAATAAATTAACAACCTAACCCAAACTACCTTCAGACCCATTAGAGATATACCCTACTATGCACTTTTCTTTACACTTCCAAAACTATTCTGTATCTCACCTTCTCCTCACAAAAGATAAATGTTTGAAGGACAGCATATTCTAAGCTTTAATTACCATATGCTTTGTATTATCTCTGCTGTGTGTTGTGCTTTACCCAGATGGTCTTACACATATTTCACAGGTGATCATGAGCTGAATATAACATGTGCAGGTGCCTCACTTCATGTGAACACACTCAATGCATACTCTTGATTCCCTTCTTACATTGTTCTTCCTGGATCCAACCCCTTCCCATTTTCAAGATTTAATTTTCTCCAGAGTGCCAAACCAGGCTCCCACTCCTATTGGCAGCTTGCGATAGGATGAGTAATAAAAAAGAACAAGTCAGATATGACATCTGGCAAATTTAAGCCTCATCAGCTAAGGGTCTTCTCAAGTTTCAGTGTACATCCTTTTCTGGCTGGTGGTACTACAATGTGTTGGCATTTGAGTAGTTGCAAAAAATAAAGTCCAAGTACTTTTGTTCTGGTTTTGCAGTTTTTATTGATACTTCATTTTTCAAATTACAGTTTCTTTTGACCTAAAATAATAGCTGTAGGGCTTATTTTGTGCCATATTCAACAATTTTCTTGAAAAACTACTTTCTTGAAAGGTCTACTGTACTTGTTCAGAAAGTTAACTAAAGGAAGCAACTTGTTCACCTGGTGTGACGTGGTTGCATGGATGTACAATCGTGTGACAAACCCATCCAATAGCACTGTGATTTTCTATCTGCTGTAAGCCACCTTGTCTCCCAGTGGCTGGCTCTCCTGGGTGGTAAGTCCTTCACTGGGAGCTTCACTAGGGCTGTTTTCTGCAGATGGCTCTCCATTACTTGCACTTCCTGAAAAGACAATACTATTAAGATTAAAATAAATGTCATATCTTTATGCAGCAGGCTAGAAGGTATACACTTTGTCAATGACACTTCAGAGCCTTTTTATGCAGCTATAAATGTTCAGGAAGCTATTTTTCTCAGTTTGCAGTCCACTTGCAAAATGCTTTAGGGTAATGGCAGATCACCTAATGGTAATTAAGTATCATGCTTCCAGTATGCTTTAAATAACTGCCCCTGGAATGCAGAATAGTTTGCACTCCACTTGTGCAAGACTTGTTCTCTTTTTTGTATTATCTCCTGATAGTTACCTACCAGGCAGAAAGTGTGGGGAACAATTTGTGAATTTTCTACAGGTGGGGTCCAGTCTGGCTAACTTGGACACATAAAGTATGCCTAAATGTCTAAATTTAGGCACATGAGTTAGGCAGACAAGATTTCACTTTGGAGACACTAAAGGTATCTCCTTCTCCCCAGTTGCAACATTGCTTACAGAGGCACTTGTTTTAGGAGGACTGGTTCTGTTTAGACACCAGTTACATGAGTAAGAGATGTAGACTGGATCCAAGTCTACCTGTTTGGGATGCAGTGAGAAGCCCCTTATAGTGGGAATCACTGTTAGGCAGCATAGTCCACCACGCTATGCAAGGGGAATTTTAGCATTCAGACGTACTGTCTGAATATGCATAAATATTCTGGAGCTCCTGTTTTTAACTGAATTTCAAGTTGTTAACACATTCCCTGGAAAAAGCCATCCACAGCTTTTTTCCACAATGGCCACTCTTCTTGTTTCTCGTTTTGATGTTTCCCATGGAAACCATCATAATTCAGAACATAAAGCAAGTCTTTGAAATGCAGCCACGGGAACTCCGTTTACTAAATCCAAACCTTTTCAAGCACCATCACTTTCATAATTCCCCAGGTAAACTGCCCCCCCAAATGCCAACTTTACAAACTGGTTTCAAATAAAACTTCAACAGATTTATAGATCATCTGAATCAGAGTCAAACTTTCCTCCATAATTTGTAAAGGCACTGTCAGTAAATACCATGAAGAATCAGTGCATTTATGACACGACTTTTGTTAAATTATCTTCAATTATATACCAGGTCAAATGAGATATTCTGTCATTAAATATTGCAGTCTGATCACAAAATGAAACATCGACAACTTGGACAATATTTTTACTAAATTGAAAGAAAATTACAGGTAACAGTTAAGCTGGATATGTACGCAACAGCTTCTAGATCCAGCAGTGAATAACCTAAAAGACATGTAACTTAATCTGTACAAGAGATCAGAATATGAGAGACTTTATTCCAGTAACTGCAATTTATGAGTTTAGGAATAACTCAGTTTTCTGTTGGACTGAGACCTAAGGTCTAAGATATAGAGCTGTGAGGCTTTAGTTATCCCTAATTTGACATTTCTAAGTCAAGACATTTCACATGGCAGTAAACAAAGGATCAAGAAAAAAATTTGAAAAGCCAGTTGCAGTTAGATTTTATGATCACTGGTTTGTCCAGTTCTTCTCCATTTTACTGAAATATGTTGATTTTTTTTTTTTTTTTGCTTATAGGTCACAGATGATATATGAAGCTGGAAAGATACTGATTTGAAGGAAGGGTTGAGACAGACAAAACAGGATTCATCACAGTTGGTTGAGGCTGCATCAGAATAGACCCTCTACAGCTTTGCACTTGGATGTGAAAACTGGATTGTTTCATTACCAATGCCTCTTGCTGCCACACTTGTAAACTCCATCTACTTGGCATGAGGCCACAAACTGCAACACCCAACAGTTGAGACTCAGCAGTCAGGATGAACAGAGTATCATACAATCCAAAAACACTATCATGAAGATTTATATTTATTGAAGGGCAGGAAACTGCACTTTTTTCCACTAAGTATGTGTTAGATCGGATCTCACAGTAGCTGACTGACAAATACCTCCCCCTCAGGATGGAGTGCAAGGTACATCATCCAAAAATGGCTTGCAGCATTGCTTTCTCAAATCTAGCATCCAATATCATGCCAGGATCCTATACGACAGCCTGGCAGCACTCCAGAGTCTGGAGCAGCCAGGTAAGAACAGAGGTGCAGTACTTCAGTTCTGAAGGGAGGTACAGCAAGCTACCACTGGTGCCACGAGGCACACCAACCGAGCAGCAACATTATGTCTAGGGACTTAAAAAAATAAAATAAAATAAAATAAAATAAAATAAAATAAAATAAAATAAAATAAAATAAAATAAAATAAAATAAAATAAATTTCCGTTCTCTTGACTGAACACATTCTACAGTCACTTGTCCACACCTGCAGAATGTAATTTTTGGGAGCAATGCAAGCGATGAACTTGTACTCATGGACAGACACTGCTTTGGCATGAATTTCAGCACAAAATCCTCTCAAAAAGAAATTGAGGGTGTTCAGCCATCAGCATCTGAAGTTCATACAGTCCTTCTAGCTGAACTGATGAACATTATGAATCTTTTTTCACAGGAGGTGGGCTCAGATTGTTATCAAGAAACCCACATCATGAGTTTCTGTAAGTTACCATCCTATGCTGAGGTCTGGAGCAGAAGTGGGTTTGATGCGATGCCTATTTAAGTAGAAGTTGTATGAGAAGTGTCAGTATTCCAGTGTGAGATAAGACTAAAGATGACTATCAAACCAAGGTGACAAGCCAACGTTGCTATGAGATGGAATTTGGTAAAAGTCAACTGTGTAGCTGCATTACCATGGTGCTGAGGCCAAGCAAATACTGGCTTGAAGAGCAGGCAGGGCGTACTCACTTCTGCTTGCAGAATAACATGTTGACATGTACTTTTTAAACCTTCTCCTTGACAATCTATACTCCATAAATCTCACACTGTGTGGCTTGTTTTCAAAAATTTGGCTCCTTCGTGAACTCTTTCAGTGTGTTTTTCTCTCCCTCTCTCAATTTTCATTTTTAACAGTTAAGTATTTGGTTTTGGCCACTGACGAGGGCAGGATATTGAGCTAGGCAGACCATTGGACTGAGCCATACACAAATGTTGTTGTGTTCTTATGCCAGTTTGGATGGTTTTAAACCTTCTCCATTTCAAAAACAATCTGCCCTGGTAGATATTTTCCCACTTTTTGGGGGGATTTTCTGTAAGAGCAGGGAAGAGCCTCTGTCCGTGGTGCTTGGCCAACAGTCGCTCTGCCAGAGCTGGGACTTCCACTCAGTCTGGCATTACACAGCCATAATGCTGCCAGATGAAGTCCCAAAAGATGTAGAAGCTATACCCAGGACTGTTTAATCATCAGAATCAAGCTTTGCAAATTAGGAATATCTCGACCAGCAGAAAGCCAGCAGAGAGACCAAAATATCTCCTCTGAGCTTGAAAGACATTGAGGGATACCAGGAAACTGATTGAAAGGTCTACAGCAAAATCTGGAGTCCACTTTTGAAGAAAGACCATGAGTAATGATTCAGACTGCCTCCTGAACAAGAGCATTGATGCTTTGTGTTTGTATCAGAACCACCAACTTGATGGTTCTGAGACGTTACAGTTTTGTGTTGCTCAAACATCAGCCTCCGTCCATTGGAAGTGGTCTGTCAGGCATAGACAGCCTGGGTATCTTGGTATGTTGGAGAGTACATTTTGTTCCCAGAAGTGCAGCTGCCCGCAAAGCAGGAAGGACCTGGACTGTGTTCACTGTGAAGATGAGTCTTTAGGACATAAAAAACACTTGTAAGCTTGCAGGCCTCCAAGAATAATTCAAAACATCTCTGAATGCCAAAAAGGGATGGTTTTGTTTGCTTTTCTTGAGGCTATCCAAATTAATTTATAAGATACACAGACATGAAGGGGAGTTTATTTACCAGAATAAATTGAGAGTTCAGGACAGAGGAGCAGATTGAAATCTCAGCAGAGTTGGTTTTACTGTCCTAAAAGTAAGAAAAATTGAAGGAATCTCGCAGCTGCATGGAAATTTATGGAGACAAAGGAGAAATACAAGGGACATAACCAGCACAGCTATAAAAAAACAAAGAAACTTATCTAGTGTGAAGTCAAAGCATGCAGAATCCATAATGAGATATATCTAAAGCCTCAGTTACAACTTTACAGTGGATAGAAGTTATTGTGCTCCTCTTAAGTCTTATGAATCTCAACATTCTCATGTTAGGTGCTTTCAGTAGAGAAAAGAGGCCCATATACCTAGTCTTCCAGTTTAGTCAAAGTCTATATTATGACTGCAAATAGAGAGCAAACTATTAGAAGATATAGCTTCATCATATCTTCTATCATCACCGCAGGAAGATTCCCCTAGGTCTAACCCCAGAACAACAAAACTTTATTATACACTATCTGCTATAAAATAAATTTGTGTTGCATCCTTTCGGTCTCTGGAGAGTCTTAACTATATACCCTGGACAATGCAAGATGTTTCATTTATGAACAGTATTTTTCCACACTGATATAACAGGACTACAGTCAGAGGAAAACATTAAGCAGAGAATTTGGGTTTTATTTAATGACAGGAAACACTCTGCTTACCTGTGGATGCTTTCAGTCTTCTGATATAATCAGACCAAAAAGAACAGTCTGCTTTTTTCAATCCTTTACGAGTCAGCAAGGAAACAGTGAACTCCTTGTAGTTATCACTGTCATCATTTGACAGATACATAGGCCAGTGGGGCATCACCCCTGACATTCTTCTTGAGAAACTATGAGGGTAGTTTGGATTTCTAAGGGAACAGGAGAAATGATCATTAGAAAACAATGTCATGAACAGTAAAATGCAGAAGGAGATTGGCTAGGTGAAGGAAATGTGTATCCAGTCCCTCTGACCAGCAGAGTTCAAATTCTGTCAAGTCTGGTGAATCATCCACTGTGTCTCATCTGACAGTAACTTGTCAGTCCGGTTCACTTCCTAAGGAACAGGTTCACAGAACCTGTATAGACACAGGCTTAGGAACAGCCTCGACAGCCCTCGGTCCCAAAACAACCCAAGGTATTCTAAAAAGCACATAGAGTCACAGTGCCCACATTGGCTTTCCAGGGATACTCCTCATTCTCGAGCACCCACAGCACAGTAAAGCTGAGGTTATTCACAGAGTAGTTGGCAAAGGGTGCACTGTGTCTTCATGTGCTTTCCCCTTCCTTCTGGGAATAAGGAAACTCTTAGCCAAGGGACTTCAGAATTGCGGTCCTAGAACTAAGCTCTGGAAACAACACCAAGGCCTTTGTAGTCCCATATATTTAAGTAGAATTTGTAGCTGCTCCATGGAGATAAAATTCCTGTTTCTTCTAGCTAAGTGTCATACTACAGATCTTTGGTATCTGCTTGACAACTTGGCCATGACTTTCCAGCAGTGTTGACTAAAGCCCCCTCTGTAGGATTACAAATTGCTAGAGGAAATGGAGGCTACTTGAGTGAGGGCAGGATCTGGACTACATTCTCTCTATTCCTTGCCCCCTCTGCAATCATAGCAATTTTAAAATGTCACATACTTACCCAGAGTTTACAAAATTGGTGATATACTGCATAATTTGCAAGGAAAGGCTCTTTTCTTCCAGAGTAAATTGTTCTTCATAGGTTGGGTAGAATGGCAGTCCAAATGCATACTGAACGTCCAGCAAGAGCTCCTGACCTGAACTAAAAAAATATTTATATAAAGACAATTAAAACCATCATTTATTTATTTGGGGGGAAAGGGAGATAATTTAATTCAGAGAATAAAGCAAAGTTTTATATAATTAATGACCATTAATTAGAATGTGGTGAGCTGTGGGGCTTCTTTAAATTAGAACATAAAAGAAGACCAAACAATAACAAGAGAATTTGCGATTAAGTTAATGCAGGGTCTTTAACATTTGTTACAAGAGGAAATTGTGGAAGACAGCAGGGCACATTTTCTAAATTAAGTGGGCATATAAAAGAAAGTGATAGAGGCAGAAAGCCACTTGGCTATTCCTTAAATGCCTCTTAAGTTTTGTACAGAATTTTCACTAAAATTAAATTCAGAAAGTGGAAGCAAGTGGTGACATGGAATCTGGCAGCCATGATGGAAGGTTAATTATGGTTTATTTCACAGACTTGGAATAAAACCCTGGCCCTTCTTAACAGCAATTGGAGTTTTTCCATTGACTTCATTGGGGCCAGGATTCTGCCCCAAATCTTTGGATAAGGAAAGATGTAATAGGAGATGTTTATGAAGACTTCTCTTAGACATAGTTTTAATCCAATTTCTCTGCTGGCTGGGTAGTTTTGGTTCATACAGTCTGTTCTCCCCAGGTTTTATATGGCAGTCAAGTCAAAACAGCTTGAGATAATCACTTAGATCAGATTTAAGAAAGAACAATTGTGTAGTTCCATGTAATAATTAACACATATAATAAGGAATATTTCGACAATTCAGAGACAATACTGGCCAGGCAAGACAACACCACTTGTAGGACCTAGTAACAAAGGTTACACAATTCAAAATCTTCAAGTCCTGCAGAAAAACAGTGGCCAACTTCTACTAAGAAAATTATAACTAAACTATGCTCAACATGTAGCTCTGAACCACAGCTCAGAAGGAGACATTTCTGGTATGGTCCAACTGTGTTTTCTGTATCCCACATTTAGACAAAAGTCTTACTGACTCCGTTAAATGCTGCATGAAGGCAGACAGCATCGGGGAACCTGGGAGAAGGAACAGATGTCAGGCAGGAATAAACAAATCCCAGATCCACTCAGCAAGATTTCATCTACAGTGGCTGCAGAGGTTGTTCTCAAAAGGTGGCACACCTGAAACTATTTTTTTCTTTGGACAGCAGCATTGATACGATGCTGATACTACCTCTAATGGAACAAGGCTTGTCATTCAAACCATTATGGGCAGGTGGGCTGAAAGCAACATGACTCCTTTACATTTTATGAGTGGTGGCACCAAAGCCTCTATTTTGAAAAACAAACACACAACCCTCTAAATGAAATACATCTTTGGTTGTATTTTCCTTAGTCTTATCATAATACCTCAGTAATACTTTGCATCTGGAAAGTGAATTATTCACAGATTATTCACCAAAAAAATGTAGAACTGAAACAAGATTAAAGCATATTTTTCTTCCCCAAATGTTTATAGAAGGATTAAGCAAGATCATAGTTTAATAATTTTGCTTTAAAAATAATTTGCTTGGCCCAGTGTATTACAGCAATGTTTAGTGTCAGTATTGCAGCAAAGGTACTATATACTTAAAGGAGCTATTTTCTTTTCAGTGAAGAGTCACTTTTGAATAGAAGAGAGGACATGAAATTACTTGAGATGCAATGAAGGGACAAATGGACCCAGTTAGGGAAGGCATAGCAGAGGTGAACTTAGCTCTAAATCTAAAACGAGTGAGCTGAGACTGAGGGTTTCCCTCCAAATGAGACTTGTGTTCTCAGCCTGCATGTTTCTAGAGGTGAAAACTGTTAAGGTCACAGCCCAAACTAAAATTCAGCAAACTCCTAAACAGAGAACTTACTCGGGTTGAAATTATTTGTACAACTGGAATGGGTTTGATACAGAGACATAAAGTCATACAAAACTACAATTTCATGGGCTGCTTTCAACATTTCTGGTTGATATTACCACACCCTGGCCGGTGAGTATCAACAGCAAGAGGTTGAGAAAGAAAACATAAGGTTAAGAGGGGAAACAGGCACACGCACAGAAAAGCAGTAAAGACCACTGTGAAACATTTAGGTGGCCGCTATCAGGGGAACATTTCTGTCTCCTCCCTCAAACTTGGATCATCATCCGTTATTGCCAGAGAGGAGTGAGTGAAAAAGGGCCAGAAATACCCAAACAAGGGTTTTGGAGTCTTGTAGGAGCTCTGAGCATACTCAAGCTAGCACCAGGTAGTGACACTTTTTCACTGGAAGAAAAGTGTAGTGAGAGAAAGAGAGGAGTGACGGACAAGCACATACAGCTTTGCTGTTGTACACTGCTAGCTCTGCAGGGAGGTTTTCATTTCCCAGCTGCAATCCTGATACCCCAGGGTGCCATATAGGTGACTCACCAACATCAACTCTAAAGAGGGAAATGTAGAGCCCAGCAACTGCTGGACTTCAGAGGACAGTTTGATAAAAGGGACGACTGCAGAGACAATGACGACAGGGATTTGTAAAGCGTTTTTACAGAATACAAACTAATAGCAACTAACTTCCCCTACAGAAGTCCCTTTTCAAGGAACAGATCTGTAATTTTAATAACAGCGGTGAATGTAGTTACGTGTAAGGATGAAATCTTGGCTTTGGTGACTTCACGGGACTAGTACTTCATGCAAAGGTATCACTTCAGATCTTCTGTGTACACCTTTCTATTTAAGATGTCAACTTTTTTAGAAAGAGATTCACAGCTCTTCTTGTGCGACAGTATGACAGTCTGGTAAATTGAACCATGGGGAAGCCAGGAGCCAGACCCTACCACTTTGTTCTCACTAAAGTGAGCTCCCCTTGAAGAATTATTACTTCACTTCAGAAGGAGGCACTACTGGAGTTCAGTTATCCAGTTTACAGAAAAACAGGTGGTAAAATCAGAAACTTTGTGAAATTCATAGCCAATAATTTAACAGCAGACCCTGAAATATCACTTGCTGGGAATTTTCATTATACAGTGCCAACCCATTTAATTGGGAAGGTATTAGTTCTGAGAAAATTTTCCTCAAGCCTGAGATGGAGTTTCCATTTAAAGTTTTCCAAGTAAGAGAGAGAAAGTGATTTCTTAGCCATCAGATACTCCACTGTTCTTTCTATAGAACTGTGGTTACTTTTGCATGCAAAGAACAGGTTCAACAGGGAAGATTAAAAGATGAGAAGGTCAGAATTTAGAACAAAAATACCCAGGTTACGGTTGATTTGGTTCAAATTCTTTTTCCAAATCAAACAGAGCATAAATGTAAATCCAGATTTCCAACAGTTGAAGTGAATATCTTAACCACAAGCTTTTGGAACAGTAAAAAAAAAAAAGAAAAAAACAAACAAACAAAAAAAAACCCAACAAAATTCAAACAACAACCCAGAAATCCTCAAAAATTTTGTTTGCAAAATGGAATTGTCATTACTAGCTATCCATAATCATGGCAGGCAGACCAGAATATGATCTGGCAGACCACCATGTTATTTTACATGAGAACTGAATGAACAACTTAGAGCTGGAGCTGCAGAGACCTCACACAATGATCCATTGCGAATTCAGACATACATCTCATTTTGAACTTTGTCCTTGTCCTAGATCTGTCTAATTATTTAAAACTGGAAACTCATTTTGATGATTAATGACTGACTGTAGCCTAACACTTCTCTTTTTTTTTTTTTCTCTTTAATTTAAAAATAGTCCTTAGTCTCCCAATGTAATGATTTCAACTAATCTCAAAGCCTTTTGAGTCACAGCTTCTATTCTTAGTTGGCTTAATGTAGTTTTTGGTTCTTTTTTAAAACTCTACACACAGATAGAAGCCAATGTAAAGTAACTCAAAATTCAAATGACATCCTATACCAAAATACCGAACTTCCCACTGCTATCCAATCATTTAAAATTAAAAGTAAAAAGATAAACATAACTCTAGCTTGAGTTCAGTAAGAATTATCTGTAAATTACCCAGGATGAAAAAGCAAGCTGAAGAAGAATCAGTTTGTCATTAGTGAACATACCAAAGGGTTACTTATTTATCAATCATTTTAACTGTATTGACTAAGAATGATAGATATTTTAGTCCTCATAAAGCACAGATAACTAATAACAGAATGCTTTTCTAATATATATGTGGTCTAGAACACGAAACTAATGTGTGGCCATGAGTTTCGTTTTCTTTTTGTGCTTTAAATTTTTTTACTGATAACTAGGCAAGAGAACCACACAAATGGAAACGTAAAGCTTACTGAAGAACCTGACACCACATCTTAAATAGTATGTGGGAGGAATTTAATTGATATTTTCACTTCAAAATTCATTCTATCTTCATTCATACAAAAAATTTTAGCCAATTTTCTTCATACTCCTTTTTATACAATTTTATACTCAATCTACTGTCATTTTATGACACTAGCACTCCCTTTTTTTACAAGGGATACTGTTTGGGCATTCTGGGGTTTTTGGGTTTTTTTAATGAATGATAAGTTTGGAACAAATATAGTCTAGCAACCATATTTCTCAAGCCCAAGCCTGAAAAATCCTGTATTGGGTTTGCGTGGCAAGATTTTGGTAGGTGGGAGGTTACAGGGGTGGCTTCTGTGAGAAGCTTCCCCCATTTCCAACAGAGCCAATACCAGCCAGCTCCAAGATGGACCTGCTGCTGGCCAAGGCTGAGCCCATCAGCGACGGTGGTAGTGCCTCTGGGAGAACATGTTTAAGAAGTGGGGGGAAAAACTGCAGTGGATTGAGGAGTAAGAACATGTGAGAGAACCAGCCCTGCAGACCCCCAGGTCAGTGCAGAAGGAGGGGGAGGAGATGCTCCAGGTGCTGGAGCAGAGATTCCCCTGCAGCCCATGGGGAAGACCCTGGTGAGGCAGGCTGTCCCCCTGCAGCCCAGGGAGGTCCACGGGGGAGCAGATCTCCACCTGCAGCCCGGGGAGGACCCCATGCTGGAGCAGGGGAAGAGTGAGGAGCCCTACCCCTGAGGAGGAAGGAGCAGCAGAGACAATGTGTGATGAACTGACCCCAACCCCCATTCCCCGTCCACCTGCACTGCCGCGGGGGTGGGTAGGTAGAGAAAATCAGGAGTGAAGTTGAGCCCGGGAAGAAGAGAGAGGTGGGGGGAAGATGTTTAAGATGTAGTTTTTATTTCTCATTACTCTACTCTGGTTTGATTGGCAATAAATTAAACTAATTCCCCCAAGTCAAATTTTTTTGCCCGTGACAGTAATTGGTGAGTGATCTCTCCCTGTGCTTACCTTGACCCATGAGCCTTTCATTATATTTTCTGTACCCTGTCCAGCTGAGCATGGGGAGTGATAAAGCGGCTTTGGTGGGCACCTGGCATCTAGCCAGGGTCAACCCACTACACTCGCAAATGTTCCTCAGTGTCCCCCAGCTTTGACTAGAGATGTTGGCCAGAATTCTCATTACCCTATGTGATATGAAGCCAGGCTACATAGCCTAGCTACATAGGCCTAGCAAAACCCCAAAACCTAAGCAGATAACTTCAGAAGCTCAAGTTCCCAGCCTCATCACATTGGGGACTGTAGCATCATTAGTCATAAATGGTCTACTGGGCAACTCCTTCTTCAATGCCTGCACAAAACTTTCAGTTCAGCTAGAGCATTGCAACCCAGTCTCTTCAGGAGATGAAATAAAGAGATCTGTTCATTTTGTTCCAGCTACAATGATTGTCTGAGACATGTAGAAGAAACAGTATACTCAAGCTCATGTTAGTCACTAAACTTAGCAGATATTGGTGATCTGCAACAGATTTGTGAGATAAGAAAACCATTAATGCTTTAAATGTAAACTTTTATGAGTATAACTGCTCATTCTAACAATTCTGTGAAAGGAGTTGTATTAGAGATGGGATCACGGTTTAGAGCTCCTAGCCTCATATTCAAGACCCCGTTCAGTATCCCATTGGCCTATCACTAGGAACTAGGAAAACAAAACAAAACGCCTATCCACTGTCACTTGGGTTTAGTGAGAATAGGTCATTTACATGCTGATAGGATTCAACAGCATAGATGAAATCCAGACTTACAGAGCTGGTGATAAATCTGCTGATCTGAGTCAAGATAAGATTTCATAACAACCATGTGCCTGGAGAAGAGGATATGATTTATATATAAAATGCCACTGACTGCATGATCTTGTGGTCTATTTCTGTGTTTATTTTCAATAAATAAATTTAAAATTAATTTTTCCAGGGAATATTGGAAGTACTAAATGTGGTTGTTTGCACACATCTACATTCCCTTCATATTAATACCAGCAGATTTGCAGAGTGCAATCAAGTACCTTAAGCTGTTAACAGGCACCATCTCATCCGTGTCATGGGAGAGGAGCAGCCTACCAACACTGCACTTCGCCTGGACCGAAATGTTCATTTCAATGATAAGCAAAAATAATTTACAAAAAAATTATATATAACCACACATCTTAGAAAAGGAAATGGTACATAATTGCAGATAGAAAAAAATGCAAAAGATAGCTGGATATTTATAGAAATTTAATGAGCCAATGTAAGGCCTGGTGTGACCTCTGCAGTTCTAGGGATGCATTTGGCTCATCGTGTCTCCTCACATTACAAAGTCCTGCCAGACAAATGGGGGAAAGCATGTGAAAAACAGATGAACATTTTTCTTTCTTTCTTCTTTTCAGGAAAATCAGGACATATGGAAAAAGCTTAACTCCTGAGAGAATAAACTGCCAAGTTTATCCACCTTTGTACCAAAAAAGCCCTATAGAAACATGTGACTTGCAGAAGTATCCTGGAGTTTGCTGTGTCTTTTTCACTTGGATTACTCCCAATACACGCAATGTTCCACTTTGCATTATAGCTGTGCCAACTGAAGAAAATAAAACTGAAGCAGCAGATAATAAATTCAAGAACCTGAAAGCTCATATTAATTGAAAAACAAAATAACACAGATTAGAGAATTTTGTCAGGGAATTAGTGCATTAAAAACCTAGTAATAGGCATGTTGAAGCTTGAGTGCATCTTTGGGGAACAGAAATTCAAGCAGTTGTTCAGTATGCCTACTCCCGAGCAGAATGAATGGATTAATTTCCTTAAAAAGGTGATGAGTCCATCCAAAGACCCCAGAGCACCAAGGAAGATCTCTCTAGCTATATGGACTTTGTGCTTATCTTCTAGATTACATTTTGTGGGAACAACTTGATGCAGTGCAGTGCATGCAGTTCCAAAAATTGCTTTGTACTTTTCCGAGTCTTTTAGCTGAATTTTGGTTAACTTAAAGCTGATTTCTGCTTTTTCTGAGCTTGGTACTTTGCCTTTGCATATTTATGGCTAATTTCCAAAATCTGAAAAATCTACTGAATGATAAAGGCCCCTAAACCACTCTGTGGGAAGAAAAAACAAATTGTCTAGACCTCAAGCCTTTAGCGACACAGAAATTGTCTAAAGATTTGAGAATGGCGTGATGTGGTTGAATCAGTGGGAGAGTGTTTTCATAGCTCCAGCTGGCGTAACGCAATGCATAGGGCCAGAGGGATGAGAAGCAATTCCAACAAGAAGAGCAAAACAACAACTTTTAGGAGATGATTGGGAGTACAGCTTGACAGAGAAAAAAGACAAGCTGTGGTTGCATCAAGTGTATGTCGCTACCTAAGGCGACTGGGGTACCCAGCTACGGAGGCAGCGTGCATCCTATCGTCTTCTTACAACCTCTCTGGTGCCTCACCTGCCTTCTGTGTTTAGATGAGTTTCTCTGAAGTGCAGAGACATAACTTTCCGTTTGCCTCCACAGCACCCAGTTCACGCTGTGGCCCCCCAACCTATGGGGTGTTGGTACTCATGGATTAACAACTACAGTCAGGAGGAGAGCCACAAGTGGACAACAAGTGGTGGACAGGTTAAAGGACAGGCATATGATTATAACAAAATCAGAAGAGTGGAAAAATCTCCTTTAATTAACGAGATATTAAGAATAGCCAAAATTACCACAGCATATATAATAAATAGAAAACAGAAATACTTCACGTAGTTTATACACAAACTTTTTTTCTTTTTTATCAGTCAGGAGCTCTCACCTTCAGTTACAAGAATCATAAAAAGTGTCACCGAAATCCAGCCAGCTATGTGAGCATCGGCACGGAGCAGTCTTTTAACAACTCACACCAACGTACGCAAAAGCGCATAGTCAGGAGGTAAAGACAGCCCCAACTAAAATGACTCAAACCAGACAGCAGCTCATTAATCTTGGATGAATCTGTCCAGTACACAACAGTTAACAAAAGCTTCTGTGACAATTATTATGGTAATGTTAATAGCTATAAGATAGAGCCTCATTAAGTCTCAGTTTAGACACCTTCAATGACAATAATGATGCTTTGCCATCCTGCTGCAGCTGATGATCTGGCCTTCCCAGTGAGCAGAGACTGATTTTTATCCACCATCTTTAAGACAGCACATCTGGCACCACAGTGTGACTTGGAAAATATGCTGGTGTGGCAAGCACTGCTACTTCATATAATATGCAAAAATCACCCAGAAACCTCTTGAAGGGTTAACAAGGCAAATCTTTGTACAGTTAATAATATTATCCTTGTCAAAACATACTTCTCCTATCACATACTTCTTTACTGTAACTAAAGCTATATTCCAGCTCTCCCCACTAATCCTAGGGAATGCTGAGCAGTCACATTCCTCCCACATTGTTTAGAATAAATGTTTACTCCAAGGCCTAAGTGTTCTCAAAAAGAGAGTGAGAAAATGGCATCAAGGTTATGTATATATTTTTACCACAGATCATTAATGCAGGCGTTGGCTACACATCCCGCTCCTTCTTCAAATGGGAACTGAAGACTAAAGCAGACATGGTGACACGCCAAGCTCGGGAGAATGCTACCACGTGGAAGGAGATATTAGTTTGCTCTCTGCAAGATCCATTCATCTATATGAAAACTGTCAGTTCGTGGCTTTATGTGATTTTCCACATATGTCATAGACATCAGTTTAGAGTGGGCTTTTTAATCCTACCCCTGTATCTATGCGTGCTTGAATGTGTGTATGTGTATACATTTTTGGAAACATCCAATTGTGAGACAAACTTTTGCTAATTGACTTTTACTGGTAAAAATTCCTCCCTGTTTAATAACTTTTTGTCTACTTCGCATCATTGCAGTTGGGTCTGTCTCTACTGGCTGAATTCTCCCTCTTGTTTATCTTGCTGTGAGTTATTAAGGGACTGGACTGCTCCATGTGAAACAAGAGGAAATACCAGTACTTTTTCATCTCTGCATTTTAACTCTCTGTTCTGTTACACATTTTGGGAGACACACATAAAGTAGGAGAGAGGTAACAGAGCAGAAATTGGAGAATGTGTGGCTATACTGTGCCTTATCTTAATTAGTGAATGGCCATTTCCCCAGCCAGAATATTTTACCTAAGAGTAAATAGTCTTCCATTGTTGTAATTATCTGAACATAATATTACTTTAATGTACTCTTTCCAATACCCCTGTGAGGTTGCTATTCATATTTATTATAGATAATATATAATTATATTATCATCATCATCTTTATGATATAGGTAACAAAAAGAGGGAAAGGTCCATATCCTGTGTAAACTGGTATCTTAGGAAGAATTTAGACACCAAAGACCAAAAAAACCATTATTTTATCTCTTATGTTACCCTATGGACATAATACTGTAGCAGTTTCCATTTTTACAAGCAGAGGACTGTATCTCAGGAAACCAAGATGTGATTCAATATTAGACAGGCCAAGAAATAATTTTTCTGTCAACTGCCTATGAGCGATAGGGAATTTCTAACAAGGTGTTCCTCCAGCTACAGTACATTAAGGGAGATCTGATCCAGTATGTGTACTCACAGAATATCCTTTACGTGACTACTATGTGCAAAGCATACTGTTGGTTATTGCATTCATTAACACAAAGAAATGGCTGTAACAGGGTTCTTCTATTCAGGAATTTAACAGCTAGAGTGTTTGCAGGGCCCCAGATTCAATTCTCACTTCTGCTGAGCAAGTTCAAACCCACACATCTTACCTTTCAGCCTAAGCTCTAGGTTACTTGGAAGAGTATCTGCCTCTGCTCCTCCTCCTAAGAAGAGTCACAATTTTCAAAGAAGAACTTGAGAACTGTCAGGACTCATTACTCCCTTGGAAGTCCCTTGGGAGTTGGTGACATGCTCGCCAGATCTTTCCCCAGGATTAGTTTGTACTATAGTTGAAGGCTGTTCCATGCACATCATTGGTTTGAATCAGGTAGGGCAAATCGCCAATAATAATCCCAAACGCTGTGTTTGGTTGGTTTCAGATTACTGATGGTTTCTGGGTTTGTGGCAGTTAAGGCCACTCTCCCACGCGAAGCTCCTACCCTGGACAGCCTGCAGTGCACGTATACTATATGGAGGAGGGAATGCTGTAGGGAGGGTGAGGTCACATGGCAAAACTGGGATGAAGAATAAGGAAAGATTCATTTAGGAATGAATGACAACAAGGTTTAAACAAAAAACTCGCAGCACATTCAGCAGAGGACCTAGTGTGTGGTCCCTTGGGAAAATGAGGGTATCACTTCATAAATAGTCACGTCGTAGTGTCAAATGAGATCCTCTGGTACACGGACAAGCTGAATTCTGCAATTTCTGTTTAAGTGCTTCCCTTTGTAACCTAAACATTTATTTTAATGGAACTTAAGCATGACTAAAGATGAAAGGAGTAAGAATGTAAATGCAGCATACCAATTTGGGCCCGTTTCTCCTTGCAAGTGGCTTTGCCTAAGGCATTTGAACCTCTGCCTCAGGTTCCCACAAGTTTCAGACAGCATACTGGCTTTGTTTGTTTTTTTAAAGAGGGTTATGAAAAAGCAAACTGATAAGTTTTGAACTAAAATTTAAAGTAATTAGCTTAGGAGACAACTGACAACATAAATATCAATAAAATGTGTAGCTAAGTGCTACATAAACTACTACTGCACTGGAGAGCGTGAGGAGAGCTAAATAACACGAGCACAAGAGAAATCTTAAATAGGGCTGGATAGAATGGGAAATTCTCATCAATTCAAAATCACTGCCTCAAAGCCAGTGAGTCTAAGCTGTATAAGTACTATTTCATCTACTTTCAAATAAGATCTTATCATAGATGACTGAGTCACTATCATTCTCCAAAGCAAGAGAAAACTTGCTATCTAATTTGAGAACACATCTTTTCTTTTTGTGTGGCTAGATTTTTGGCATACCATAGCTCAGCCCTGTTTGGAGCCTTGTAAAAGTCACTTATCTGAGCCTATCAGTAGCCAAATGGAGCACTGCGAACATTCCCGCTGGAGCTGCCAGCGAAATAACGGCTCCCCGAGGATTAACTTCTCGGCTACAAAGAAAGCGCGCCTGTGTTACCACAGCATAATGGCCTTCATCTGTAACCTAGATCTTGGCTGTTTTCTTTCAAATGCTTTTTCACTACGCTATCAGGAAAGGAAAAATAAGGAGTAGTTCACAGGGAACTTCACAGTATCAGATGGTGCCAGTAGGATCTCGCTGTCCCTCCCCTGAGCCCTGTCGGAGAAAGCCTCAAGATGAAGAAAGGGTCTCAAAAATCTTGAAGCGACAAGGAAGCAGGGGACAAGCGCTGCTCTCTCACTAAGGAAACAGAAGTTAAGCATCCCTGTGTGATTTGCTGCCCTAACGTGTGGACCTCGGGAACAGGAGGGGGTACTGTCCCTGCAGTTTCTGGTCACTCAGCCTTCGAGAGCAAGGGACCAGGAGCTACCGTCGTGTGTCACATCGCAGCCCGAAGTGCTGACCGCTGCCTGCAAACCTGTGTCTCACCTTGACTTCTGGAAGGAGCTGGGTCTAAAATAAAACCAGGGAGGGTCACCTTAATAGTCTCTGACTACCAGCTTGTTCTGTGCCCAAGGGAACAAGGCATCTGCATCTCCCACAGGCATTTAGACCTTTCTGTCTAAAATATCATACAGCTTCTCCTGCTGAAAATTTTTCAACTAAGCTTCTAACATGAAGGATGACATAGAGCCTGCATCTGCAAATGCTTTTTGTTCAAAAATACTTTCACTCCCATGAGACAGTCTGTCGGCTGATCACAAGTCACGGTGCTGGAGCAGGAGGGAATAAATCCCAGAGCCTGTCCACGCTGAAGGCCAGGCAGTGGAACTGTGGTACAACTGCACTGACTTCAAAAGGGGGCAGTGTTAAATTAATGTTGAGTCCTTAGAAAATGTTACCCCATTTATCTTGAGAGCTGTGGACTCCTGATGACTTAGACTACCTTCTGGTTCTTTGTGGGCTATTTATCAGATATAAAGTAGGAATCTAAAAGACTATCAGGAACTGGCAAAGGTAGGTAAGTTGAAAAAGGGAAACCTAATTTAGACATCTAACTTGAAGTGCCTCAGTTCAGAAACAGCATTCCTATATAGTCAATGGAAAGAAATAATCTATTAAAGCCCACTCAGTCCTTTGTTAATCTGAACTGTTATTTGAGGTACCTACATGTATCCATTTACCCTACAGGGTGCCCAAGCAGACAGCCCTGGTTTTGAAAACCCTAAATCCAAGAAACATAATAAAATATGCCTCCTTACCTGCTCTGTGAGGAGCTCTCAGGTACATGGTACATGAAGACATTTCCTCTGGAGGCAGCAGCCCAGTGACTGGCCATGCTTATGATGGGACACGTGATAAACTGGTCACTGATAAAAAAGGAGGAGCAGGGAACAGATACAGTCACATAACAGAAAAAAGGAAAGAAAAAACCCCCACAACAAACAGACCTCTCTCTCTATTGATAGTGTTCTTTAAATTTTCCAAAACAGCTCACATCTCTGCCTTCAAGTCCACTGAGGGAAAACACATTTGCCCTCTAGGAGTCCAGTACAGCTTAGAATTCACTAAAATTGCTGTTTTATGGAGTGTTGAACAATGGTAATGATAGTACATAAACCAGATCTAGCACATAAGGAGTATCCCGGCCAAAAAAACAATCCCATTTTACTCTAGTTTATGGGGGCCCATGCTTGTAATAATATAAAACTCCTTCTTCTGGCACCACTAGGTTGCGATGGCATCTAGTAGAAGGACTTATACATTTCCTGGGTTAAGCATCAATAATATCATTTCTGCATTTGAAACTGTGTTATTTCTTGGGGTAGAGTTTCCAGAGCTAGAAGAGGTAAGAGACCACTTTTGGAGATATCCTGCAGGGCCCCTGGCAGGGCTCATCAGCATGGAATATCTGGTGCAGTATGTCTGGGAAAGAAAGGTTAAACAAGAAGAGTACAATGAGATAGTTAAATTTATCACCAGGTATTGCAATGCAAAGGTATGAGTGAAGCAAATGTATCCAAAGCTTCCCAGCTTCCATTGCCCCAAGAAGCGGGGCTAGAAGTTGGGGTAGGCAGTAGTTGGAAGGAGCACAAGCAGTTCAAGAGGGGCAGGCAGAAAACAGGACACCTTACTGCAAGGTATCCCATTATGATTCCTCAAGGCAATATTATATATACACATATCATCACTTCTCATTCTACATGTGCCCAAAGACTCAGCACACTCTTTGCGTGTTTATATATCCATAACTACATCAGCACACACAAACATATCTGCTGCGGAAGCAGGAGGTTTCAGTTCTCAGTCTAGTGAATCTGAAACAGTAGCTGCTTTTTCAAACTTGGTAGGTAAAAAAAGAATGATGGCAAGAAAGAACAGTGCCAGAGAAGCATAAAAACATGCTGCTATATTTAACTGGTATGATTATGAAAGGCACTGTTTGGGTAGCTATCTTTGTTCAGCAGAGTTTATTTTAAGCCCATCTGTGAGACCACAAGCTATAGGCTGACTGACCACAATACTCTTTGACAGTTATGGTTGACAACACCCATATGAAATTAAAATTACTGTTCTTCACATGCCTACCAGCATGGGGTTTGCATCGGGTTTTAGAGGAGCAGATGGTCTCTGAAAACTAGGGAGTCTGTAGAGAGCACTGGCTCTTGAGAAATGCTTTGAGATACATTTCACCACTTAAAACTGATTCTCAGTTGGTGCTATGGGGGGCAAAAGTCAGCTATTCTGTGGAAGTAAAAAAAAAAATTAAAAAAAATAGTAACCACAAAAATAAAATGGCTCTTTCTTACAGGCATGTAGTACCAGAGTTAAAAAAAAAAAAAAACAAAAAAAAAAAAAAAAAAAACAAACCCAAAAAAACCCCTCATTTTATACCTGGGAAAAATACCAGAGAATTGCAGCTAAAACAATTTTAAAAGTGGAAATATTTTAAAACCACAAAATATGCACAATGTATGTAGTTTATAACAACCACTTGTGTTGGTTCCTCACACTTTATAATCCTGTTAAAACTTTAGCAATTCATTATAACTTCCTGACATAGAACTTTTCTTGGGTTACACATCTATGCCAGTAGTAAGTTTTTTGTTAACAAAAAACCCAAACAAGACAAAACAAAACAAAAAAAACCAACCAACCACCAAAAAAGCAGAACCAAACCCCTCTTTTCTCCACTGTCTATATGATACTGATGCAGGTGACTGTCATTCTGTAACTGCTGTCTCCCCTCCCTTTCTGCTGTAGCTGAAGAAATTTCCAAAGTGTTTAAAGCAAAGGATTATCATCAGATGCCCTGGTTTCACAACTCATCCTTCACCATGGTCACTCTTTAAGCCATTCACCTCTTTCCTTAGCCAAGTCATTTGCCTCATTATCATAAAAAAGCAGGTAATCCCTATGCCCACGAGGCTGCTGTGGGGTGCTCGGATGCTGAGAGCCAGAGGAGCTATTTGTGTATCACATTTTTGCTGCGAGCAAGCGGTGTGCTAGCTGTCGTAGCTTTGCAAAAGTCAGTGTTTGCACCATGCTGAGCCTTGGGGTGAACATGGATGATCAAATGTGACAGCCCCGTGTTAAAACAGCTCCATATGGAGGTGTCTCTGGATGGGAAGAAGGGTTAAAATTTAAGTCCTTCAGTGGTTTATTATGGCTTAAAAACCTCACTGATCTGACTAAAAAATTATAGCTCCATGGGTAACGGTGGTGATGGAAAGAGATTGAGGAAGAGTTCTGGCTCCAATGCTGATGGACCGCAGCGCTTCCACGCATGCTGCATGCAGTGGACCCAGATGCCGCGATGATGGGTGGCCTGTCCCTGCGACAGGCTACGAGGCAGGGCAAATGCAGCACGGTGCGAGACTCGAGAAATGGCACAAAGCTCAAGCCACAGCCTTCTGGCTTGTTTACTCCACAACCTCAATGCACCGGCACACCTGGACCACCCAGAAACTTTCCCCAAACAGATTTGGTCACCACTGTCTTGGATCAGAGGTTTCCAAGTGAATCTTGGCTTCTGTTCATCTCCTGCTCCTTGAGGCTCCTCTGGAGCAATGCCCTGCAACTCTAATGAGGACTGAAAGGAAAATCTTGTCTCTAAGGTCTCACGGAGAGGCTCACAGTAGGACAGAAAGCTGTAACACTGACAGTGCAGATACCAGGAGCTTGTAGCTATGATGCCTCGGTTCAGAACAGAGGTGAAACAGCTTGGATGGGCACACTAGGACTCAAACCACTAGCTTATAAAACACACCACCTTAGAAATGTAAAGAAGTTTCATAATGAATCTGCTCATGAAGCAGAGACAGGAATAGGGAAAAAGTTTTTTGATTCATTTTCTGAAAATCTGTTCCACTTAAACATTCAGCCCTTGAGTTTGCACAGAGGTGGGAAAAAGGAGGTAAGGAGATTTTTCTCAGTTTTTCTCCTTTCAGAAAAACAGGCCCACCCCCCAGCTGAAGATCTGTAACTGGCTAGAGCAAACTGGCTGCCCATGGGGGAGAGAGCAAAATCTGCAGTCTTCTCTGCAGACCAAACCACCATGTGACTCAAGCTAAAGATACCCACCAGTCTCTATGGCCTACCGTAGGTGTCATGACTGCTGTGGAGTCTTAGCTCAACAGGGCAATGAACTCATCAAAATGACTGTTATTCAGAACTGCTGGACGCTGATGCCATACCCAGTTAAGGGTCGAATCTATGCATATACACTAGGTGACGTGAATGTGGCTCATCTTCCACTTCCCAATGGTCCCTGCCTGCAATGTTTCAATGTAAAGTATGGCAATTTAAGTTGCTCATGCTGCTGCTGACATTTCTTCACAACTATTTTCTTTGGAAGAGGCTGGGAGGCACCGTGAGTCTACAGTGTGTCCTGATGGATCAATCAAGGCAAGAGTCAGATATCATGTGTTCTCCCTTCACCTCCACGAGACTTCCTACAGAAGCATCCTATTGCCTGATTCTGCTTTCTCTCACCATGGGAAACCATACACAAAGGGAGCAAAATGCAGATTGGATGACATTATACAATCACTGCACGCTGGCATAAATGATTACACAAGGGTCAAGGAAATACATGTATCAGTTTAAGGGGATTCTTCTGTCATGGGTAAAATGGAGATTAGCAATGCACAGAATGGGGTTGGGAGCCACTTTTCTGAACATTCACAAATGCTTCACTGTTTTATGCAGGATACTCACCTGTAGAAAGGCTGACATTCTGAAGAAATGTATTTTTCAGGTTTCACAATATAAAAATTAATGTAATTGTTGAAATCAAAGTTTTCAAACTTGACCACTCTCCAAATTTCCAAAAACTAGGAAAAGTATCTAACTCTATAATTAGGTGACTGTTTGTGAATAAAAGCCAGTCTATCAGTTCTTCTACTGTCACAGGGATGAGAGGACTCAAGGAATATTTGATGCAGAGTGTGCAAACAACCAAGACATCTTTGACATAAAAGAGTACACGAAGCAATAGTAGTCTGAATCCAGCATACAGTTCAGGAGAGACAATTCAAATTTTTCACAAAGCATAAAAATCAGTTCAATTTCTGTTTACCAATGACATTGGAAACTTGATGGAAAATGAAATCATATTGCCCCTTTTCTATTCATTTGCATAAGAATTTCTCAAGTTTTTCAGAATATAAATGCACCCTTGAGATAAGCAAAACCAACGTTGCTTAACCCCGATCACACAGTTGTAGTAAGATAAGTTTCTTACCGGGTGGCATTTTCCAGAGCCCTGGAAAAGGATGAATAATCATCGGTTGAGTGTTCGAGGGAGTAATACCACGTAGCTGCATCTTCAATCAATGAGTTGGAGTCTTCTCCTCCTAGAGAATTTTGCAGAGCCTGATAAAAGGCTGTTTTGCTGTTGGCTCTTCCTTGACTTTCTTCAAATTTCTAAGAACAAAATGCATATGTGGAATTTACAAACAAAACCAAAATATACATTTTTAGTGGAACAATACAGGCTCAGCTCTCCCTCTGCTGGAATGAGTCCTCTCTGCTGTGATCTCTGATTCCTAGGGGAAGAAGTAGGGGACAGTCCTACTTTTGCTTTACCAAGACTGTCACCAGCCAGCAGTATTGCCTTCCTCAAAATAAACTATAGGATTGAATCCCTAATCTAGTAAGTCCAAATCATAGGTACCATGCTGTGCTGATGTAGCTCTAATACTACAGAAATGTCTCTGGCTCTCACAGAAGTAGTCCACATGAATAGTTCTCCACTGTAATTTGCCCAATGCTGCCTTTATGATGATCTCCCTGAAGGAAAACTAGAAGGGAGAGAGGGAGATATTGCTCCGTTCCTTTGGAAATTCCAGAAAGTGAACATGCCATATAGCCATTTCATGGATGTATCACTCTGCCTCTTCTGGAAACACGAAAAAATGTGGCTGCCACAAGGCCTGTATTTAGGTCCTTTCTGGAAAAATATCTGCCTTAGCCCTGGAAAAGAAATCCCCCTCCTGCAGATCCCAATGCAAGTAACAACTATGATCTTCAAACTTCATAACCCTAGGGCCTTTCAGAGACACCTACAGTGAAATGCCTTTTTCCTGAGATCTGCCTCAGGAAAGGTTTCAGGCATAAAGGCTTTTGCCCCAGAGTAGAGTGTCCATGTCACTGCAGAATTACTGATAGCAGAGGGACAATCTTCTATGCCAAACTACATACCTGAACTTATTTTTACCAAAGCTAAAGACTGCTGGAAGTTTTCAACACATCTTTCTTTGAGGAAGTTTTTTATTTTATCAATTCAGACTTTTCACTTTTTCTTTTTTTGGTTTTTGAAAGAATTTATTTCAAGTTCAGAAACAGAGCAACTTCCTGAAAAAAAAGGTAACCTGAACTTTTCTGTGCAACAAGTCCTTTCTAAAGATGGAACCTTGCAGGTGCATGCTGGCTGAAACTTTGTATAAGAACTCGAGAGAGAAAGATCTAATAAACCACCTATATTATTTTGGGCAGTCAATCTGATACAAAATAGGCTGGTGTCTGCCCAGTCCAGTTACCATAGATGCTTTACTGAATACATTATTTTGATGGCTCACAGCTGGTCTTCATCACGCTGCTAGGTCTTTCCACAACCCTATACAGAAAGTACAGAGGGAATAATTACTTTTCAACAGATTCACAGAAATGAAAGATGGAAAATAGGTCCTTGTCTGCTGAGGCTGAGGCCTGTCCTTACTGACGTACTCTAATGCTTTGTGCATTTTGATTAAGTGACTTTACAAGGGATTTCAAAACACTACCAAATATCCCAAGGTCCAAAGAGATCTTGGCAATTTTCCTTTTATTTGTAATAAATTCTTCTTTTGCTAGATTTTGGCCCATGCAATATGAAAAGAGTCATGTGGTGCCAGTTTTAGTAATATAGCTGTGCTTCGAAAAAGATCTGCAACTCACACATGACCCGTCACTTCATGTGCACAAATGCCACATATGAAACTGTGTAGCACACTTGCCTGCAAAATCATTCAGTTTAAACGCAGCAAGGACACGTGTATTTTTCTGCAAGAAATAGAAACTATTACTGAAGACCTGACTGCAAGTTCACTGAATTCAAAAGCAATCTTTCCATCAGCTTCGGCACACATCAGTTCAGGTCCCTACTAACCAGCATAAGCATTGCTGCTGTCTAATTAGGAATCTCTCATTTGGTGACTGGGGCTGGTGAATTTGGCTAGCAGTTATGGATAAGAACAGATGCTTTTCCATGCCAGTGCAGAGCCCAAGCTCTTATGTGTAAATAAGTAACTTTCATGCAATGCTTTCATTTTGTTGGGTTTTTTTAAATGGATTTGCTACCTTATTCTACACCTGTCATGGATACTTAAAACAGAGAAAAAGAGAGAGAAAAAAACCTTGGGGTATTGATTATGTACCCTAGGAACTGATCCTTCCCTGCCTTATCACCTATCAAGCATCAAATAAAGATTATGGTTGAAAACCATAGAGAAGGAGAAGGATCATACAACACATGGTCAAGCTGAGGAACTCCTTGTCACATGGTTTTGCAGATGCCAAAATTGGTGAAGATGAAGTTTCATGAACAAGTTTTTGAATTAAAAAGAAAAAATAAATCAGTTGATGGTTATTAAATACTGAAAGACCAAATCAGGCTAGGAAGTCCCTGCGTGGCAAAGTATTAGAGATTTGGAGAGCATTTAGCAGAAGTATCAGATTTGCTTACCCTATTCTTACAAACATCCACTCTTAGCCACTGCTGAAAACAGCATTCTGTGCTAAATGGGCCTTTGATCTGACTCAGTGCGGTTGGTCTTAGGTTTTTACCGCGCCTATGTACTAGTTTCTGTGATCTTCAAAATGCCCCAAAAATTCTGGTGACCTTTCTCAGCAATCATTGATAATAGAGTGGGGCCCCAAGACATGTTGAGTCAGATGAAAGAGGACTCAACAGACAGAGATGGATGAGAGACAAAACTGGCATTTGTAAGACAATTTGAGATTTTTCATCCCAACCACCACTAAAATAGCACAATCTGAAACAGGATTTCTCAAGTGTCACTTTGGCTACAATACATTATAACTTAAACATCTGATTTTAACATGATAGCACAAAACAAGGCAATGCATTTAAAGTAAAACCCATGAAACATTAAAAAGACAAAGCATTTTAACTTCTCAGATATTGATTCAATTTGACCAATTTTCCATGTCCAACAAGTGTTTCACATTAGAAAATATATGACCAAGGAACAATTTTCAAATAGCAGTAGATACAACAGCTGCTACCAGATTAATAAAAAAAAAAAACCAGCTGCACATTATGTCAAATAATTTACATTCTGCTAACCTTTAAAGAGGTATTAGCAACTGACCTCAGAGTTATAGTGGGGTTTTCAACTTTTTTTAGAAAGTAAGTAAGAAAATAATTAAAGACAGCAGGTGCACCACTTTCTACTGTTCTGGTGATGCAAAGCCATCATAAACATTGCCTAAATAATGAGTTAAATAATGCTTACTGTTCTTGTTGCTGCAGCATAGCTCCTGCAGCAAATGAATGAATCTGCTCCAGTGTTTTATTTAAAAAGAAATTGTAGCAGCAGCTAGACCGAACATTTACATCTTTCCAAGGGAGAAAATGTACTTTCTTTGATAAATGTTGTCACAAAAGATAGTGAAGGACCTGCCAGCCATTCAGTCTTTCAAGGATTCCAGCTAGTTGCAAGATGAAGAAAAGAGCTGATATCAGCCCATTCTCCTCACTGATGGCATTTATCAGGACACTGCTCCCCTGGTCGTTACAATTAATACACACATATCTGCTGTCTGTTGTATGTTGCTGAATATCTTTATCCATAAAGAAATTAACTGACTGTGAAATAGTGCAGGATGGAAGTTCTGCTCTGCTTAGATCCAATTGCTTACGTGAGGTAAATAATCTGTATTTCTACTTATCCACTCCCCTATATCCTGGTTCTGGGTTCTGCAGCCAACTACATTTTTACTAAGGAAGGAAAGAAAAAGAAAGAAAATGCATAAAGTACAACTTTAGTCTTCCAACTAAAAAGAAAGTTAACTACCCTTGCAAAGTGGAGATTACATAGTAGGCACAGAACATATGGAGGGTATAAACAGGGCTATACTGACTTACATGCATATACAGACTAACACAGATATAAAGCAGCATGAGTGAATACATATATTTAATGCCAGTAGGAACCATTAGACTCTCCCACCTGAGTACCACATACAGCAGAGGGATAAAATTTTGTCCAGTTGGGAATTGCAATCAACATTTTTAGAGGTTTCTGCTCAGCTGCCTTAATCTATGACTGCTCAAAGCTAATATCCCTGAAGGTCTGCCATGGGAATTGCAGTTAACGGGTTCAGGCTTAACTGCTCCATATGGCACATAATAGTGCATTATGGTACCACTTGCCATTCCCTTAACAAACTCTGCTTTGTTTCTCGCCTAGTTTCAACCATCTGATGGCTGCACTGGGGATGAGTGCGAAGTGCTCCAGGAAGTGGTAAATCTGTCTCAGTTCACATGAATAAGCATTCAAGTGAATGCCATAAAACAGTCATTTCCATGGGCAAGACACTGAGCACGAATGTTCAGCGTACTTTCTGCTGCAAGCATCACTGAGAGACCTCAGCTTTTAATTGTAAACAAATCGAACATAAATGTTTTGCTAGCACAGAAGTGGTGCCTTCTGCCTTTCTATTTCATTTTTAATAGTAAAGGTCTTAGGCATAAGCACAGTGTTGCAGTGGGAGTACAGAAACACCCAACAAAACCAAATGCCAGTAAGCCCCCCCAGAACAACATGGTGCCAACTGGATTTGCCACCTTCAGGTCTGGTTGCAGTCTAGAGGTTGCATCGTGTCTCAAGCTTGCTTGCATCCAAATGGCTAAAAGTGTCTCCTCACCATTTACAGGATCAGTATTATTAGAGCAAGACCAGAATTAATAGCGCAAGCCCTTGGCTGAATTTTCCAGCACAGTTATTCACAGGAACTGGTGGAACAGGTCAGCAGGGGTTAAATTTTTCTATCCCCCACTCTTTGCATCTGACTACACTGAAATCAGTCATCCTGAAGGAGATGGAAATGAAGGACTTTGCCAATTCCATACTCGCCACAGGACTTTTTAGCTGTCCTGTTTATCTACCCAAATACATGCATGGTTCTTCTCTCTACAGAGTTGGAGCACATCCACAGATGGATTTTTACCCCTGGGAGGTTTGGTCCCCTCTTTGTAGAACTTATTAAATAACATGGTTGTAGTCAGGGGCAAACTAGGAGCTATGCCTTGGTTTTCCGAGTTCAGTGCTCTGTCCACCAGCTAAGACCTCCCACCGTCCTTAGTATATTTGAAAAAAACAGCTTTGGGTTTTCCCAGAAAGAAGCAAGTCAGATCTACATCAAGGGAACCCTTAAAGTGAAGGAAGTAGAAGAGTGGGATAGTGTGGGGTGTCTCAAGTGCTTCTTCTAGGTCTGTTATGGGGATAGGACAGTTAGCACAGATCAAACACCCCTTACGACATTATGACAGAGGGAATGGAGCACAGACTTCTCAGTAACCACCACTGGCACCAGTATCTGCCGCTGTAGCTAAATGCGTCTGTGACTTACTCAGGACTTTACCATCTGACTGACTGCAACCGTGCATGGTCACGGCTATGATGTAGACATGTTCTTGAGGACCTGGAAGATGCATGTTCTTAAATAGCTCAATGATGGAGGAAGCATTACAGTTTCACAGCAATTAATACACTAACTGTGTGGACAAGGAAGTAATCAGGAAATTTTAACCTTGCAGCAGGTCTTTAAGAAAACAATCTGAACACAGGAATACAGACTGGGGCATGTAGTGATAGGACAAGGGGTAATGGCTTTAAACTGAAAGAGGGTAGGTTTAGATTAGATGTAAGGAAGAAATTCTTCACTGTGAGGGTGGTGAGGCTTTGGAACAGGTTGCCCAGAGAGGTTGTGGATGCCCCATCCCTGGAAGTGTTCAAGGCCAAGTTGGATGGGGCTTTGAGCAACCTGGTCTAGTGGAAGGTGTCCCTGCCCATGGCAGGGGGGTTGGAACTAGGTGGTCTTTAACATCCCTTCCAACCCAAACCATTCCGTGATTCTGTGATTCTATGATTCTGTGATTCTATGATTGGACAAAACGGTCATATTCCCTCAAGGTCTAAAGACTTGAAGACACAGGAAAATAGAAATAGAGGAAAATGTGCACAAAAAAATCATCAGTTCTTACTGAGAACCTGAAAACAGCTTAAGGAAGTCAAAAGGGAGAAAATAAAATATAACCACCTACCACGAACATTATGAATTTTCTGGAACAGAGATGGAATCTGACTTACAGCAGTAGCACCAAGGTAGGTACTATTATAATAGCTAGTAAAGAAGTTAACTGTACTTCTAAGTAAGCATAGTTAAACACTTGCCAAAGGGGATCAGAAGATGTCCAACAGTAGGAGATTTTAAAACAGGTCTCTCAGGTAGAGAGTATCTACTTGAGGTAGATATGATAATTTCTTAGTGTTGAGTTGCGCCAACTTTTAGAGTCCCTTCCAGTCTTATTTACTGCAAGCCTTTAAATAAAGAAGATATTCCAGATTTTGGTTTTGGAAAGGCAGCATTTTACTGCTGAGCTCTTAGTACAAGTGTTTTTCCTTTTCATTTCAACCTGACACTACTGGCTTTTAGCACTTGTGGCTTTCATTAACACCATAATTTGTTGCATAATTTCTAATACATCAGGGAATTTCATTTCCATTTTGCAGACAACTGTCATATGTGGAAATAGTGGTAAAGGAAAGAATTTCACTTCCTAGTCTTCATCGCATGACTTGTAATGAGGTTACTGAGGTTTATTCCCCTTTCACAGCGTCTGGATCATTATCTGCAGGCCTCCAGCATCACAGTCCATTTCCTATGCCTGACTTCCTCTTTTAATTGATTCCAAAAGAGAAAGATACATGAAATAAAAGCAGGAAACTTCGGATGGAGACTAAACAAGCAATATGAACTTCATTCAGGTGGGTCAAAAAGCCTTCTTTCAAAGGGGTATTTTGTCATTAATTCGGAAGTAAATTGGTCTATGTGTTATTGGCTACCAGCAAAGAGAAGCTGGAATTGACCTTTCACTGCCTCCTAAGAGATGAAATCCACACAGGTACAGAGAGAGAGCAACAGACCTGCAGTTCACTTAGATAACCCTCAAAACGATCCCTGCTGTGTTAACATTCTCCTGTTGATTTCTCAGTGTATATCTGAGCATGTTGGAACATTTAATTTAATTTGGCATTGTTAAACAGGGAAGTGCTATCGTTACCATCGTAGAGAAGGACAAATGAACTAGAAGAGGTTGATATGCTGTCTCAAGCACAGACAGTGCCAGAGGGTGCACAAGAAGATGTAAAATCTCTCTGAGTAGACCTTCATGCTTTTGAGGACTTTTATGTCTGAAGTACAACATGGAAGCAATTCTTTTGCATTTCACCAGTTTATGCCCTGAAACCTTAGCCCGCAAATCAGGCTAGTCCTATTCTTAGTCACAGCTAGCCATATTCAGAATCATCTTTACAAGAAAACATACTTCTTAAAGGCAACAGAGAAAAAGGGTTGCCGCAAAAAAAACCTGTTGGCATGGAAAAGGCTGACTTAGCCCTGCTGCACAGTGAAGAACCTCATAACCAAGTTATGAGCTTGCTTTCTTCTTTGTGAGATACAATTGAGATTGCAATATAAATAGGATTTTAGGGACAGTAGAACATACTGCTGCATATTAATACAAGCTAAATCATTGCTGATCTCTTACCTTTTCATATCTCTCCCAGTAATGTTAATCAACAAATATAATAACGCCATTAATCAGCCTAAACAGGACTGGCTGGAGATGGACAATGTCTTTGTGTATTTGCATGGAGTATAATTCACAAACCATCAAAATCAAAAAGCATCTGTCCTGGCTGCATATGATTACTGCCATCACTATAATAATAGTAATGCCATCAATTCATTAACAGTGAGTCTCTTCCTACCTTAATTGCCTTAGCTCTGCTGATCAACCCATCTTGCTGAGCACTTCCAATGAGCAGATCTACTTTCCGAAGTTGAGGGCGCTGCAGGGCTTTAGCTAAAGGTTCCCAAAGGTAAATTCCATCCATCACTGGACCCCAGTACTGGAATGGGCCACTTATAGCTAGGAGCTAGGTTAGCAAAAAAGCAATAAGAGTGCAGTTAAATTAGCTTACCCTGGTCATTTCCATTTTATTTATGCTTCAGACAACTGAGTTGATAGCCTTGAAGTGAAAAGTGATCGGTTAATGTAAGTACAAACTCAGCATTGGCAGGAAACAATGCTTTTGCTGACGATCTCAGTAGGTGAAATGAGCTGAATAGGCCAAGAGAATTGATTGTCTTATAGTCATAAAAATATTGTTTTAAATTAGGGATTGGCTCTATGCTGGTCCTGATCAGAAAATACATTGCCAGTGGGTGTTTTAATCTGTGGGTAAAGGATCCATCTCGTTTATAGTGCAGTTTTTGCAAGTCTCCCACTTAGGAGTCAGAGCACTGACATCCCTCCCCACTTCCTTTTCTGGAAAAATGCAGTTACTGAAGCTACAGACACTTCATTCTCTTCTAGAGTAACACCCAGGGGCAGATGAGAGGGGACTGAAAGAAGTCAGAAACTACATTTAGATTAATTTTGGAAGATGTGGTCAAAGTAGTGTAAAAGGAATTTAGTCTAAAGGAGAATCATGCTGTGAGTATTCACAGGTCAGAGATGGATGTCATGGACATCAGCATCACTCCACCAAAGCTAGTCCAGTTCCTCTTCCACAAAAATTCAGCCCAGTTTATTTCTTAAGCTTCCTCACAGCTTTGTATCAATGGAAACTTTTTGATTCCTTGCCAACAGCACATATTTTGCTATGGTGTACCTTAGTCTGTGCATCATTGAGGACACGAGCAGGCAACTGGCGGAGGCAGGCTACGATTTCTTCGCTAGTGGATGAAGGGCATCCCACTTCTTCAGCCAGGACTGCTGCTTGGGTCTGCGCTCTCCTCTTAGTAATAATGGATGCTGGAGAAAAAGCTGAACCTCCCTGGAAAAGAAAGACAGTATCAGTCAACACATGCTAGTAAAACACCGGGTCCCCTGGTGCAGGTAAAGAAGATGAGAAGCAAAATCTGGCCAGTTGCAGGTTGTTAAACACTGGTATTTAAATCATAAGAAGCAAGTTCTAATGATCAAAGCAAAGGGGAGAAGGATAGGTTTGGCTTTTTCCAGCTCTGCCATGGTTATTTTGGAAGACCTCTGAACCAAGCCACAAATCTTTCTGAAAACTTTGCTGGAAGGAGAAACATTCAGACAGGAGGGGATACAAAGAAAGTGCTGTGAGGCACATCAGGGGATGGAGAGCCCATCTTACAAGAGAAGACTAAGTAGAGTTTTACTTCCTTAACTGTCATAAACAAGGACTGAGAGCAGGCATGATCTTTATAAATGAATCCATGAAGAAGAGCTATTTGTACCTTAGGACAATGCTGGTAAAAGGCCAAATGGGCATTAACTATTCATATTGAGTGTAAGTAAATTTAGGCTAGAAACATTAAGATAGCTAACCCAAAGAGCAGCAAGGTTTTAGAAGAGCTATGAGCAGAGGTAGTAGCAACAAAAGGCTAAACCAAGATGAAGAAGATAACCAGAGCCAGAGTGCATCAAAATCAGAGCACGGGCTACAGTCCAATCTCTATCCCAGACTCTTTGTTTCTTTCCTACAGCTGTGCCAGCATGGAAAAGGTCCTTACAAAGAAAAGATGGTACAACATCGTTGAGTAACCATGAAAACTACTCATTGAAAATGCAGAGAAATTAGCATAAATCTGATAAGATTTGATCGAGAACAGAAAGGCTGGAATAGCTCTGACATGGTTCAAATGACTAATTTCCAAACATTTACATCAGTTTACTATAATAACTGCTAAGATTAGCTTCCGTCTTCTAAAAAAAACCCCAAACCCTAGATGCATGATATAAAAGACCCCGATCTATTAAACCGATTAACTTCTTACTGAATTTGCTCAAAGCATAACTACACGTCTGAAAAAGCGTAAAACCAGGAGCAAGTTAAAAAGAAACAGAAAACAAAAAGCAAATCCTTAACTTGAAATTGTCTAAAACCTTTGAGCCTGAAGAACTCTGTGCAACCCTGGCCAGCACCCAGGACAGTTTTTATATTTCAAACAAGCAGACCCATTGATACTAATGGGATAACGTTGCTCACAACTGGAGAAATTAGTTTCCAAAAATAATTAGTAAGGGGTTATTGTTTGGATGAGACAGTCTTTTTCGTTCACTGTATGTGGAATTTCCAGTGCTACTACCTTCCTGACTTCTCTTCCTTTCTAAGTGATCTAGGAAACAAGCACTGCTGTTAGCTTAATGACTGAGACCAGGATGGTTGCAGATAAGCAGAGGAAAAAGCTAAGATTGTCAATTCTGGGGCACTAGAAGAGCCATCTCTGGTTTTAAGGAGAAGAAGAACTAAAGAAGAAGAAATAAACACCACTTGGTCTTATTCCTCACTTCCGTCCTCGATTTAGATGAGAACTCGAGTGAGCAATGGGCTTTATCCTCACGTGGGATTTGTGGTGGCCTATTTTGCGTTTGCAAGGCATGATATTTGCCAGCTGCTGACTAGGTGCACTGACTCAGTTGGTCATGAGAGAGAAAGAAAAATATCCTTGATGAGAGTATCTCTGTGTGTGGGTGTGTCCCCAGGACACAGAATGAGAATGTTGGGGTTTTGCCTGGCCTTCGAAAGAGCATGTTCACCAGAACTAGGATGAGTGAGACTTGAAAAGGGATAACGTGGCATGCCAGCTTCCCTCAGAAGAGGAGCTTCCTTGCTTTTCATTTGGAGCAAGAAATTATGTGCCTCCTTGGTATAGTACAGAAATTAGATCTAGGATTGCACAATATTTATCCACTAATCTGGCAAACATATTCTTCAACATCAGATCTGAATGTGCTCAGCATATTTTATCAAATATCCAGTACGTCTAAATGACATTCATTTAAAATAAACCAAACCAAACCAAACCAAAACCATAAAAAATTAAAGGGCTTCAGTTTCCCAAATTCTGAAAGGTTCACAAATTTTGAAAGTGGAAGTTTCTGTGGAAATTCTGAAGTTGCCTTATTAAAAGGCTAAGTTTGGTAGGGAAAGAGAGTACTGAGATCAGATGACATACAGAATCCAAAAATTCACTGGGACCAAGAAAAACATCCTAGTCTGTGCTTGATTTTGAACACATCTCCTCCCAGGGATTTAAAAAGCTGTACGAAGTTCCCCTGTCTCTGAGATGTCTACAAAGTGAAAGACTGCCCTTGGGTCAAGTACTGAGACAAACAATGATTGCAAAAGATTCTCCCACAAGCCTTCTGTGCAGAGGGAGAGCTAAACGCCTGGACAGGCAAATCTTCATGTTGCAGCGCTGGATGTGTATAGGCTAGCACTAGATATGGTCCAAGCTCAACGTGTAAAAGAAAAACCGAAAACTTCTGCAAATACATTTGCAAGGTGAGGAGAGTTCTTGTTTGGAGCATTAGTCTAGCTGCGGATATTTTCTCCTGTTTCCATGAGTGGTTAGAACAGGTTTACATGCTCTTCTTCATTCTGGGGGTTTTCTTCCTTCTATTTTCCATGGTAATGGCCACTTCCTCACTTTGTTTTTTTTTAATAACATCTGCATTCAGGTATCATGTCTTACGTTTGGGCTTTGAAAGAGATGTGGTATCCACTGCTGTTATTCATGTTTAATTTTTATTGGGACTGGAAGTGGGTGATAGAGGAACTTGGGACATTACTCAAGCAGTATTTGGAAGCAATACCATTATGTTCCTTCCCCTGGTGCATCTGAAATACATTCCAAGCTCTAGAAACAAGGCTCCTCTTACCGCAGAAGTTAGGCAAGCAGAACTATACAAGTTGTCTGTTTCTCAAATTCACATCACAATTCAAGCTCATTGTTTCCTCATCCTCACCAAAAAAACGTCAGGAACAAATAAGTGAGAGCAGAAGCTGGAGACTGCCCAGAATTCAATTTCTTCCTTTTTGAGCCTGCACTTTTCACATTAAAAAGAAATCTTCCCTAAACACTGTAGCCAGATTAAAGGCAGGCTCAGGACACAGAGGATAACATAGCTACACTCAGCATTTCCCTCTTTCCCTATAAAACTAAAATTTATTTGTGTGATTAGTCCCAGCAACCAGTAATGAAGGAGTTGTGTGTTTTAAAAAATAGGACTATTTAGGCAGAAGCAGAAATAGCTGAGGGACTGTTCATTTCCATTACATGACATCCATATTACCATCAACATGACAGAATCATGAATCAGGAAGCCAAAAATCATGAGATCAGCTCAAAAATAACAAACACCGTGTTCTTTTTGTTAGTCCTCTGTTTTTTTAATTCTCCAGGAATTCTTCTGTACCTATAAACACAAGATCTAAAAAATTAACTTTTGAAACTAACAGCTCTGATCTTCAGATAATCCTGCAGAGTAGTTTTTTTTGAAAGCAGACCTCTAAACAACATGAGATATACAATAAAACTGTGAATGTTAGCCATCTTGCTGTCATGAGGTATTTCTCTATCTCAGTATCGTTTAGAAGACCTGAAGCCACACACAGTTCTTGCTTCAGCTGTCCTTACAGATTGACCTGCTGTCATCAGAGGAAGTTCCGATGACATTTTTGACAAAGAACCAGATGAAAGCATTCAGTACTGAACTGCAGAGAAGAAGCGTTTGCAACTGTGTTGCACAATCCACAACAACAATATTACACCGTCCTTTTCACAGGAATAGTGGGAACATCACAATGTTGGGCAATAGTACCTACTGTAAAAAATGATGCCACTGAAAATGAAAGGCAAAGCCTTCGGTACTATTTAGTTCAGGGACCAGAATTTCTTTATTTCTCTTTTCAAAATTAGAAGTTAAGTTAGACAGTAGAAATTCACGTACTAGGACATGTGGCAGCTCACAGTGGTGAGAAGTTGATGAACACAAATCAGTGTTATGTGAAGATGAATTCTTGCTTTGATGCCAGGCTGTGATCGGCTGAGTTGAGGCTGGTACCTCTTGCAAACTTCTCTCTTGAGACATCATAGCTCAGAGACCTGCACTGGTGCTATCCTGTCCACCCCGATTCTCCCTCCACAAGCCCTGGCTGTTATTCTAATGAGATAAAAAAAAAAGAATACACAGAATTGTATTGGATTTGCGTGGCAAGGTTTTGGTAGTGGAGGGGCTACAGGGGTGGCTTCTGTGAGAAGCTGCTGGAAGCTTCCCTCATGTCTGACAGAGCCAATGCCAGCCGGCTCCAAGACAGACCCACCACTGGCCAAGGCTGAGCCCGTCAGCAATGGTGGTAGTGCCTCTGGGAGAACAGATTTAAGAAGGGGAAAAAAACCCTGGTGCACAACAGAAACTGCAGCCAGAGTGAGGAGTGACAATATGTGAGAGAAACAGCCTTGCAGACACGAAGGTCAGTGAAGAAGGAGGGGAGGAGGTGCTGCAGGTGCCAGAGCAGAGATTCCCCTGCAGCCCATGGGGAAGACCCTGGTGAGGCAGGCTGTCCCCCTGCAGTCCAGGGAGGTCCACGGGGGAGCAGATCTCCACCTGCAGCCCGGGGAGGACCCCACGCCGGAGCAGGGGGATGCCCGAAGGAGGCTGTGACCCCATGGGAAGCCCAGGCTGGAGCAGGTTTTCTGGCAGGACTTGTGACCATGTGGGGGACCCACGCTGGAGCAGTCTGTGCCTGAAGGACTGCACACCGTGGAAGGGACCCACGCTGGAGCATTTTGTGAAGGACTGCAGCCCGTGGGAAGGACTCACATTGGAGAAGTTCATGGAGGACTGTCTCCCTTGGGAGGGACCCCACGCTGGAGCAGGGGAAGAGCGTGAGGAGTCCTGCCCCTGTGGAGGAAGGAGCAGCAGAGACAAGGTGTGATGAACTGACACCAACCCCCATTCCCCATCCGCTTGTGCTGCTGGGGGGGCAGAGGCAGAGAAAAAAGGGAGTGAAGTTGTGCCCAGGAAGAAGAGAGGGGCGGGGGGAAGATGTTTTAAGATGTAGTTTTTATTTCTCATTACTCTATACTCTGGTTTGATTGGTAATAAATTAAATTAATTTTCCCCAAGTCGAGTCTGTTTTGCCCGTGATGGTAATTGGTTGAGTGATCTCTCCCTGTCCCTATCTTGACCCACGAGCCGCTTGTTATATTTTGTCTCCCCTGTCCAGCTGAGGAGGGCAGTGATAGAGTGGCTTTGGTGGGCACCTGGCATCCAGCCAGGATCAACCCACCACAGGTTTATTACTGTAAGTTCTACCTTTGCCTCCCAACATACCTGGAAAAGACAATCACGATATAAGCTGCAGTGCTGAATGTCTTTTAAATCCTCATTTACTCTGGAAAGTAGCTTCTGCAAAGCTTTTCAAAACCGATTCACAACAGATCTAATGATTAGAAACTTCACTGCAACTAGTTTTTATCAACAACAGTCTGTAAACCCAAAACCTTCTTCCTCTCCTCACATCATGACCTCTTGTTTTTCCAACCTGACTTAAAACTGAAAACACTGCTTGAGCCACGTTTGCCTCTTTGACACATGCACTCCCTTCAAATTAATGCAGTTTCTCTGACGTCTGCAAGGCTGCAGACTCCTTTCACAGCAGGCTTTCTGTCTGCCCAGAAGCATGCTATAGACAACACAAACAGCAATAACAGTAACACCACCCAAAAGGTAAGATCAAAAAATATCTAATGAGAACAGCCAAACCAATGGAATATCCTGATAATTCTACTTTCCCAAAAGAGCCAGCTGTACAGCAATATTTTATTCGTTAAAGATAGGCACTCTCCAGGCACAGATGCATACAGTTCCCAGCCAGAAGTATCTGTCAGACCATCTGGTTTGACCTCCGGGATAGCCAAGGCTCCTCCATTTCCTGACTGCTGAGCTCAAGTGCTTCCTATCACTTAAAACACGGCTTGTCTTTGACTAAAGCCTGATCTTGCATAAAGCATTTAAGCTGGGCTCAGAGACACCAAGAAATGGATACCGCAATCTTCTCCTTTGCTGTTCGTGCCTGAAGATAATCACTCCACTGACAGAAAACTGCACCTTATTTCTGTTTGAGGATGTCTTAGGTTTCAGTTAATGCCAGATTAAAAAGACTTTTTATATCCTGTTTTTTCTCCCTGCAAAAATTCGCAAGCTGCAGCTGAGTGACCACTAACTCTTCTTTCCAATTAGCTTAACAGATTATTCTCTAAAAGACTGGATTTAAAGTATTTTCAGAAGTTGTTTTCAATTTGGAGCCTTTTTTTTTTTTTTTTTAAATTTTTCTTGCAGGGTTGGTTTTCAGTATCCTGCATTGCTTTTCCTTAGACATCTAATTCTGCATAGCGGCAAGTGCTTACAAAACACCAAGGTTGCAGGGCTCTTTGTGAAGACATTAGTGTCATTTTTCCAGGCTTTCAGACAAACTCTGTCTTCAAGAACCTGGAGGAGTAGAAATCTTTGGGACCAGTTCAAGGAGTCTCTGTCACAGCTAAGGAGCTACATGGCAGACATGTGACAAACACTATCACACGAAGTGTAACGGGGAACGGGCAGGTCAGTCCAGAAATGGAAAGGGAGACTGACATATAAACATTTTTCCCTCCATAACCATCTACTAGAACTGTGATTTCCAGATAAAAATGGGGGAAAGGGGAGACTCATCTGTCTGCTATCAAAAATAACATTTTTAAGAAGAAAGATTTCTTTTTTCACACGAGTCTCGGCAAATCCCTCTTTGCTGTAATCTGAGGCAGTCCTGCAAGTGCAATGCTCCTCTCTCAAGTGACTCACTGAGTGCCTGTGTCAGGTTAGTGACTTGAATAACAGGATATGAATACTTTAAAGATGACCTATAAAGCCCCACTTAATTAATATCAAAACTTTCTTCCATTTAGATGTAAACATTACCTTATCAATTATTTAAAGCAAGTTATTAGCTGAACGCACTGAAAGGGTAAACTGGCTTTCATCATTGCACAAGAGTAAATAGCCACCAGAATGGAGAATTTTATTTACCTCCCTCCACTGCGAACTCTACAAGCACGGTACAAACCGTGGCTGAGATTTATTGTTTCCAGTGGAGCATGTTCTACCAAGCAAGTCCAACCTCTTCTTTAGTGTGACCAATCTTTCCTGATCAGTCTGAGGCCTGCCCCATTCGTAAGTGCAAATTAGGACGTAACCTTATTTTTTGTAAAGGCACAAAGACCATAAGGCAGATATTGGTGAGAAGGATCAGGAAAAGGCAGAGCTCTGCCCCTGCCTGTTCCTATGCGTGGTGCCGACATCCCCCAACCCGTGATCTTTTAGTAATTCCAGAGACATTGTACATCCATTTGGTGAATGCTGTTAAGGAACGTGCATGCCACATCCCTACGATTTGAAGAAAGTACTAAGGTCCTAAACAATCAAAATACAACTGACGGGGATAATCATGGGGCATTATGGTAAAACCAGCTCCGCAGAGCACTAGCTATAATGCTGTCACGGCTCTGTGTTGGAGACTTATCAAGCTCCCTAATGCTTTCCTGTCCCTTCAAAGTGAGGACTGCTAGCTCAGCCCATCAAAGAGAAAGGATATGCTCCTGAAATTACCATAGCTCCAAATTTTGGCACAGCTTTGGGAATTTGATCAGTGTCTCCTGGTTCCAATAACGCTTACACAACAGTTCTCACCCTAGCCAACTTTTAGTTTTCATCATCAAACAGATTGGCATTACAATGAGTATCTACTCAGAGCTACTCTGGCGTGAAGCAGAAACTCTGCTTTGGTTTGCTGGGTCTTCTGGTAGGGTTTTTTGTTTGTTTGTTTTGTTTCGTTTGGCTTTTTTTTTTTTTAATTTTACTATACAAAATTAGGTATATGAGCCTTTCAGATCACATCTTGATTATAAAAGCAAAGGGCAAACCTCAATAAATCCATTTGACTTCTATATTCACATCTGCTGTACTATATTCCTGAGTCACTTCAGTCAGGTTATTTAACAGGCTAGTATCTTGGTTTCCCCATCTCAGACACCGAGATGAGAGAGGTCCTGAGGCTCCTGCTTTCTGCACTTTGTACAACTGATGTGAAAATGTACTTCACAGACAGGCTTTCACTCCATATGTTTCCATTGCTAATACTGAGATTCAATTATTTGCAGACAGAGGTATTTTGGGGTACAAAGTAAAGAATAAAGCAAATCTTGCATTCCCATTCAGGCTCAATATGAGTGGAAAATGAAGTTTTGTGCCTCTTCCTGTCTGTCTGAAAAAACTAGCAAAGCTACATAAAACAAAACAGTTGGGGACTGAACATTACTGGGTAAATAAATTTGGAAGAAAAAAAAAGAGAAAGAGAAACCCTTTTTGTGTATGTAATGTAAAACGAGTTATTTTGCTCATTTTTTTATATCTGCTAAAACCAGCCCTGATGCAATATGTTGAAAACCTCCCTGTTTTTCTCAGCCCATAGATAAAAAGCGTCTTAAGTAGTGACTTGCAACAGGAACCTCATCTGTTGCAAACACTTTGAGCCTTCCTTATTTCTCAGAGAGGAAGTATGTGGCCTGTTTGGCAAATGCTGCTCTACATGACAGCGTGAACTTCACAACACACTCATTCGACCGGCTGCTCCGTGACTTGATCAGCTAAACCTTGCTGGCAGCATAAGCGCAGTATTATGACTACGGCTTTTTTGAGAAATACTGCAACCTGGAATATCATGCCTAGCATTTGAAGGTAATCATTGCTCTGATACATTTTAGATTATCTGCATACGGGACCAAATGTTTCAATTTTATTTATAGAAACGGGAGTTCTATTTCATTCACAATGACAGTACTCAGACCATGGATTTCAAGTACCACCAAAGGTAGAAATCGAAAAGGCTGCCTTGATCCTTTTCATAAGGAATGGTACTAAAGATAGAAGGGACAAGGAGTATTTCTACTGAAAGCTCACAGTAAGATAGGTGCATAGGACCTTATGTTGAAGCAAACTGCATTTCGCTATAACCCAAAATACAAGCCCACAGATTAGTGGGCTTTTTATTCGACATGTTAGAAGTTCGCATAATGTGGTATTTCTGTGTTATTTCATAGTTGCATGTTTCTGTGAATTATCTTGATGACAGCATTACATTGTTCTTTCTCAGTGCAAAGGTACAAGTGTCTCAAAGCTGAAAGGATGTTTATTTGGATTAATGACAAAGTAAGGGAAATTCACTAAAAAATATATAGCTGCTGAAATCTAAGCTGCTTTTTTTCCCACATGAAAAATAGCAGGATGCCTGCGCTTTCATTTTCAAGCTAAATGGGATTCAGACATTACCTGTGAACCTTATTGAGAATTAAATTCTGAGACCTTGGCTGTATAGGTGTGAATGTCAGGTAACAAAAATAAAATAAGGCATAGCATCTCAGGAATGATGAATGTCCTAATTTTACTAGTCTGCAGTATGCCTGGCAGAGGGGCTTTACTCAGGTGCTTATCTTGCCTTTTTATTTCTCTTACTATTTTAATTTCTTTATATTTACTAATTTTCAAACATTTTAAATATAACTTTGAAAAAGTTCTTACAAAGTGACAGAGGTTCCTATGCATCGTGTTACTTAACTGCTCCAGAAGCGCATCTTCTCAGAGAACAGATTCTGCGAGAGGAAATTATTGCTACATGCGCTGCACACAGGAATGCAAGGTGTAAATTGTACCACAGGTTTTTGGGACCTACTATGTAGGTCAGTGAGATCCAAGTCCTGGCAGGTGAAGAGTTCGCTTCTGCTGAGAGCTCTGCCACTGATAAATAGGACACAAAGCAGGACTGGGGCTGTAGATGTTTCCTCACCTTCCTTTTGGCAGCAAAAATAAAGCATTAAAGATCACTAAAGCCCACTAGTTGTGTGTTTGCAAACAGCTATGGCTGCAGCGACCGGCTTTCCTTAAAGAGCATGTGCACAGGTGGAAAGGGGACAGGAGGAAGGACCAAAGCTTAGAAGACTGCAAATGTGATCTTAATGGTTAAAATCAAATTTCTGCACAAGCCCGAGGAGGTGGCCTGGGAGTGGGGAAAGCTGCAGGTAGAGTTTGGTTTGCAGATCACCAGCGCAGTGGTTTCTCCGAGCTGAATAGCAGCTGCGCTTTTCCATGCAGGGCTTTGGGTTGATAAGACAAAGTGAGCTTAGAGTCTATTACCTCTCCTTAATTCTTCCCAAATCACCCTCAGTGAACAATTTTCTTTGGAATTGGCATAATGATCTGCTTCTGCGACAGAGGGATTCCACCTCTACTCGTATTCCAAACTCTGTCACCAAGTTTAAGTGAGATGCAGTGCCTGGAGCAGATTCGCCATTTCAAAAGAATATCATCTCTAAAACTGTTATTGTTCCGCTATTGACTTAGATGATAAAAAATCGGCTCAGCCACAAGATGCTCTACAGTTTCCTGTAAGTCTATTTTTATGGAGTATCTCAAAATTTCAGAAAACCACCATGCAATTTATCATATAGTAATACAATGGATTTGTATTGCACTGCCAATACTCGATGCGAGCACCGGCTACTTAGGCCATTAAGCTCTAGCATGCACTGGAGCATCACGTGCACTCTTATTTTAGAAATACCCCAGATACCGATTCATACACTGTTACTCTAAAACCAGTGATACGCCATTGCCAGTGATGAAGTAGAAACAATCTTTTGCACCTCCCCTGCCCCATTTCAAACAAAACTTCCAGTTTCTTCCATTTCCATCAAGTTTTCAAATGTCTGAGAGTTGAGCCATTCACTCCACCATCCTTGACTGGACTATAGGCACCTTTACTCTGCCCAAACGTATAATGACAAGTGGCCTTAGTGGTAAAAACTAGTCTGATATCTGTCATTTTCCTTTTAATCACTTTGGATAAGTGACCGAACAGCAGCGGTCACAGCTTTCCATTCACTTATTTTCATTGAACACTTCTGCCACGAGTCTAGAGAACATCTTGAACTCTCAGTCCCTTTCAAGACTTTATGCTGTCACCAATGGTAATTAATGGCAGTAAAACAGCACGGAAAATATAATGAGACACAGCAAACTGTCACGCCAGTGACATCAAAGTCCAAAACGTCATTGCTTTTCACTGTTACTGTAAATACTTAATAACATTTGTATTTTCCGTAAGTCAGATTCTTCCACATTTAAAGTAGCAGCACTGAGCTGCACGCTCTCTCCTGCTGACTTCAGAGGTCCTTTGAGAAGAACGATGATTAGCATGGCAGAAGTGAGCCAGGCCAGTTTGGGATGTGCTCTGCAAAAATACAAAGTAGGCACGTGCCCGTTGTCCGGTACTTAATCCGTCTGGACTAGACAGCAAGTGCTTTAATTACAAACTTTATAAGAGCAAACCTTCAAACACACTTCAGGTATTTTTAAAGCAACGTTTAGAGTTTAAAGCCCTAAATACTATCTAGGAAAATGAAGGCTTCTTGCTCAAATGTGCCGTGCTTTTAGAAAGTTTGTAAGTGTGAGGTAAAGTTTTCAGAAGTCTTTCCATCACGTACAAATGCTACATATCACTTTCCAGAGTGACTCAAGCACACCTGAAAATTGTATCCCCTGTGTCTTAAAAGTAGGAAAAAAGCCCTTGAAAGCACTTTGTTACAAGTCTGCCAGTAGGATGACTTGCTCTCCTGGCCCTCAAATACCAACACCCAGAATAAAGGGGTATATAGAGGTAGGACTCTATTATTTTTATTTTTCCATACTTTTGTGACACAAAATTCAAGTACTGTTCTCATCTAAATAACAATTGCATGTGTTAAAGTTATAGATGGGCATAAGATATTTACGCTGCCATGCTTGGCACCTATCTGGAATTGCACAAAATTTTAGGTAACTGCAGCTTGCTTACTATACACTTAGCCAGATTTGAACTGCCCTTTTCAAGTACTGCAAAAATGCAGCTACTACAGCACAGAGCTCAGTGGAGGTAACCTGTACAGGTATTTATCTCAATTCTCTGGCTGATTTTTTCAGCCCTGTTGAGCTCTCTATTGCCATGCCCAGGAAATTTTGATGCCTAATTTGAAGATAAGCCAGGAACTTCTATAATATCTGTAGCCAAAGTACTGGCTGCACTATTCCTATCAGTATACCTCTTATTCTTGATGGGATACAACTGAGAAAAAGGTCAAAGAAATTAAAATTGGGTCTTGTGAAAAAATATTCATAGTTAGTTCAGGAAATTATAATCTTGCAAGTAGACAGTGCCTGCCAAAATTAATTCTGATTTCAGTTTTAGAAACTTAGATGCATTTAAATGGAGAATGATTTTGTGTTTTCTATCAAGAGAGACCCTTTTATTCAAACATGAATACCCAAATAGTTTATTTAAATTTAAAGCTACTTTTTTATTCAGCTTCTAGACTTCTTACATCAGGCAATGAAACAGTTTCTTGTTCTTGCAAAAGCAGATTTCAGACACTTGTCAGAAAGATGCTGGCACAGCTGCATCCTACAGATGTGCCACAAGCTAGTTCCTGAGTGCAGACAGTGAAAGGGTAATGCGCCATTTGGCCCGTGAAACAGAGACTTCTAGCAAAAAGCCTTTGGGAATGAGGACTAAGAAGCTTGAAATCAGATGAGGTAGAGTCAAACTGTGCATTACCATCTGTTTTAGCACTGATTTACTTGCATTTGATAAGAGACAAATTCTCTTTTTTTTTGAATGGCATTTTATTCTGTAGGGTGTCTTCCTGAACTAGCTGTATGACATCAAAATTTATGATATTAAGCCATGCACTCAATTCTGCCAAACTTATTCCAAAAGACAATTAGTAATAAAGTCTGACTGATTCAGCAGTACCACTTCTCAAGTTAGACGCCTCTCCAGCTAACACCGTCAGGCTCTAGCCTGTTGTAAGTAAAGAGCAGCATACCAAAGGCAGTAATCATCTTTGAAATAATTAAGCTAGAAAAGACTGAAAGAAAGATGCAGAATACCTCCATGATGCTGCTAGAGCTCCTGTTATCATTTTCACAGGGCAACTGTCAGAAATATATTTTTTAAAAATAATTACCTATCAGCAAGTGGTGTTGAGTTATTTTGCTTTAATGTACAATTTCAAACATATATAGCTTATTCTCCTCTGCTTTTGAAAATATACCCTAGCATGAGACACCTTCGACATCCAAAGGGTTCTTCTCTCTGTCCCCTGTCAGGTAGAATTAGGATGGGTGCAATAAAGCCATGAGAAGGAACTGTCCCTCTCACAATATTTAGTTCCACAATTGTCTGATACTGTTTCCTGTACATCCACCAAGACTTTTTAAGACAAGTATCTGAAGAATTTGCACCACTGACTTTATGTAGGGGGAGTGTTTTGAGATCAAACATTTTGAGGCAAGGTGTTACTTAAGAAAAAAAAAGAAAGAGGAAAAACAACATTGCCCACATTCGCTGAGGGCACAACTGCATCAGAAAAAAACTACACCGAACAACGTTCTTGGAGTCCAGCAATAAAGCGACATAACATAGACACAGCGCTGAAAAACAGATACATCAATCTAATTAATTTCTTTGTAGCTTCAGAACTCCAAATGCTGAAAAGAACATTTTGTATATGAAATGACTGTACGGGCATGGCTTTGCTGTGACTTCCTATTGTGCTGAGGTTCTGGTAATGGAAACTTTTACTACATTGCGTTCTTCTGAGCAACTTCCCTAGCTGTGGTTTTCTGCTATTCCCCTGATAAAAGCACCAAGTGGTGAGAGTTTAGCAAGTATGTAAAACTCTCACATGAATTTGACACAAGAGTTCTCAAAAGCAAAACTGTATAAAACTGGAGACACCCAAACTAGGTCATTTCTCATCTGTTGGCACAGCAGGTGTTATTCTGATGTTTAATTTCAACGTCTCCTTTGATTTAGTTCTGAAGAGCTTTGACGGAATTAGAGAGCGCAATGGGAAATACTGTAAAAACGCCGAGAGCCTCCGAAGAAACAAATGTGCCAAGCCAAACGGGTAAGCACTCATTTAATATCTTTCAAGAGAAAAAGATGTTACATTCATCCATGTGTCTTCCTGTAAAAGCAGGCAAGTGCATGACTGCTGTGGGAGAAAGAGGGCATCCTCTAGACAGTGCTTATTTTTAGGTACGTTCTAGCTCATTTTCCAAGAAGTACTTTAATTAAAAAGCCCAAATGTTAAAACCATTATTTGCTGGTGCTCCTTGAAAGACGTTCCTTCCAATTCAAAAAGCACTGAAGCTCTATTTCAGAAACCAGAACTACTGTATTATTTTGATGTATTAGCATGTGATATTATATAAAAAATTGTTCTTGAAATTTGGGGTTGCTTCATTCAAGGTTAAAAACCTTTATGATGCTATGCTTGCACTGAACCTGAAGTCCACTGTTAGGCAGTCACATTAAAAGTAGCACACAGACAACTTGTCACCAGGTTTATCAGTAAAGGTTATACAGAAATACACATTTCACAGGCCAAACTGCCAAAGGGGGATCTAACGTATCTGCCCTATGCATCCACACGTGAAAAAATCAGGTTGCAAAGCCCCCCCCCCATAGACTGGTAGAGGTCATGCATCTGAGGGAAAAAGCAAGAGGGATTCAGTGACCTGCTACTCCCAAACTGCAAGTAGGTGGAGAGTTAGTACAGCCTCAGCTCTCGTGCTGCAATACGAAGAGCTGCAATAAATCACTCCCCATAGGTGAGGAACAGAAAACAGGTTTGTTTTTTTGTTTTGCGCTTTAGTTTTGTTTTGGGGTTTTTTTGGTTGTTTTTTTTTTTTTTAAGGGGAAAAATCTTAATCAAAATTTTGGGGTTTTCCATGAAAGATGGTCCAGTTGGGCTGCTCATTATTATAAGGATAGGGAATCCGCCTGGTTTCATTAGTGCTGGAAGGAACCCCAGCCCTGGTTTCAGCATGGCCAAGAACTGATGCGGGCAGCTGTGTAGCCATAGGTCCTAATAAAGCAGAGACCAAATACTATTAACGGCTACTCAGAGGCCCATAACATGAACTGACAATTTGGGGTTTTTTTACAAAGAAGAATACTTTATGTTGAAATTCCCAACAACTGCTGTCATAAACACCATAACCATCAAAACAGAGACACGTGTGCACTCAGAGCAGGACCTTGCTGATGAGTAAGGGAGTGAGGGGTCGCTGCCATGGCTGTGACCAGGTTTATATTGCTCCTGCACATGGTAAAAGTCAGGATTTAGTAGGCTAAAGCCAAGTGCATCCCTTCAAGTGACGTAAATAGAACATACCCCTACAAGATAACTCGGCAAACATCGATAGCACGGCAATTGCAAGGGGAAATTACCCATTTAGGAATTCAGGGCTTGATCTACTTGCACTCTCCTACACGTCTAGCACATCTAGAAAGGTGCTTTGTCAGATCCTGCCTGACCTGCTGCTGCCACCTGGGGAGGGAACAAGTCTCCCATAGCTGCACTGGCATCTGCCAAGGCCACAGGGATGTCTCAGACGCTCGCACAGCTGAAATTGCACCAGATACCTATGTCTAAGCACCCAAAGGCAGCTTTTTTGGCCACAAAAATGGTCAGAGGGATGGAACGCCTCTCCTATGAGGACAAGCTTCAGACAGTTGGGGTTGCTCAGCCTGGAGAAGAGAAGGCTCCAGGGAGGCCTTTCAGTACTTAACGGGGGCTTAAAGAAAGATGGGGACAGACTTTTTAGTAGGGCCTGCTGCGATAGGACAAGGGGCAACGGTTTTAAACTAAAAGAGGGTAGATTCAGAATAGATATAAGGAAAAAATTTTTTACAGTGAGGGCAGTGAAACACTGGGAGAGGTTGCCCAGAGAGGTGGTAGATGTCCCACCCCTGGAAACGTTCAAGGTCAGGTTGGACGGGGCTCTGAGCAACCTGATCTAGTTGAAGATGTCCCTGCTCATTGCAGAGGGGGTTGGACTAGATGAATTTTAAAGGTCCCTTACAACCCAAATTATTCTGATTTAACAGCTTGCATAGCTCTTTGGATCTAACTCTTAGTCTGGATCAGACCAGCATCTTTCATAATGGCTTAGATGTTGCTAATTAAAGTTGGGAATACGGACATCAGTACTGTCATCCAAATCCAATGAAAACAGACTTTTGAAAAGGAACTTGGTACTAAAAGCATATATTGGAGTTAATACAGTGAGTTTACATCTATTTTTCTTCCTGAGCAGATCAAAATCCAAATGATATCACCAAACACAGAAGATTTCCCTGAGGCCAGGAACAGCCACCTTTGATTTAAGTGAGGTGGAGGATCCAATCTATGGACTTAGAACAGTCCAAATAGTTATTAGGAAAAGCAGGTTTTACATGGGCTCATTTCAGTGAGACCGAATAAAGTGAAGGACTGAAACAAAAGTGAAAAGAAGGGAAAGAATATCCAACAAGAAGTGGGAAGAAAATAGATAAGTGGAGTCTACAGATTTGATCTGCAGCGTGAATGTGTTCATCGGAGCCCTATAAGCCCCTCATGCTGCCTCAGAGCTGCACTGAAAGCAAAACCTTCTGCTTTCCTCACCTCCAGTGCATCAGTCTTGGTCCTAGGAAAGGGAACAGTGCATAAGCTGCACTTTCCAAGGAGACATTTGGACTCCAAATATGACTGCACTCCATCTGAAAGCCCACGGTATGGGCATCCCTGGTATAACCTAGGTGCTGATAACAGAGTAGCTACAGCAGCAAGGGATCCTCAGGGTTTGTGAGCCCACCCCCTCCTCTTTCCTCCCTTGCGACCCCGAAGCAAGGGTTAATCCTTACTGAGCTGCACCTGCATGACTCTCAGTTCCCAAGCTGGCTGGTTTAGATCTGATTTGGGTATGTCAGTGTGACTCTGCAGCCACACCTTACGGCTGCTGTACAGCCAGCCTCCCAGACACACACGAGTGCCCTCCTTTACCCTCTCTGGTACACGCCGTGCCTTAAATCATATTCTTTCTGCTGGACAGTAAAGCTGGGATGATGCAGGGAGCTGAGCTCTGAGCAGCTCTTTCCCACTCCAGACGTGGAGCACACTGGCGCACAGCACAGCGTTTTTCGAGAGTGATGAGCTGGATCTGGATGCTTTGTCTATGCTCTCCTTTCTTTCTTAATAGTGCTTCGTAGTCCGTTCACAATGAATAATTTGAAGCATGCAATATTCAGTCTCACACTTTGCAAGATATCCAGGGATGCAGACATCTAAAACTAGCATGTATTTCATATTCATTTTCTACTCCCAAAAAACCCCCACCAGAATTAACACCTGATTCAGTGGAAATGACTGTGCTTCGATCTTTCCACTCTTAACTTTTGAGTTGTTCCATTTCAGATGTAACCTACACTCGCACTGCGGAGGAGAGGTTGTGTTAGAAAAACTCAGGCAGATCTTCTTTTTTCTTTTACAACTTAAAAGTGTGGGGAGCTTGTCAGATCAAATCTATTAGATCACTGTGAAATTTAGGTGTGGAGTAACAGTGTCATTTGTTTAGTCCCTGTTTCGAGGCTTTTGTGTTTGAAAGGAGCTAATATGGGTTCTGTAAAATGTTGTAGAGTGCAGTGGAGTACTTCACATGACCAAAAAACCCAATGAGGTTTGATTTAAATACCAATTAAAATGAGGTCTTTTTTGTGGAGTAGGAGAGTTGAAAGTTTTTGAGTAGTACAAAACCCCTTTACTTTCACTCTAATATCAGTACATGTAGTTTAAGAGGTAACGTTTGCATGGATGTGGCAGTGAACACTATGATTAATTCCTTCCTTTTCAGAACTACAAATTAACATGCAAAATTGAAACAAAAACGAATATAAAGATGAAAGTGTAAGCAAAGTAACACAGATCTTGCTACAGTAAAGTCATGTACCCTGCCATGCATAACAAAATGCAAACCACCAGTACGCAAGGAAGGACAGCAGAAAACCACTTGTTTTCCACCCTTTCAGTATGGAAACAAAACATTTATAAATAAACAGCATAAGTTTAAAAAAAAACATTGCTAAAGGCATTGTCATTAAGCTAAAAAAGTGACATTCCATGTAGAACTGCTGTCTAACAATCTGCAATGAGAAATTAGGTGACGGCATTTTATCCTCATTCTGCAGTTCTTACAACGTACCTTCTGGCATATATTTCTTGTAGTCCTGGGTAAAGATTTTGCTTTGTTGAAAAAGACTCAGCACCGATACTTAGGTCTTGTTAGCCTCAGGTACTAAGCGGTTTCACAGACAGAGAAGCCATCTCTTAATTTTTAGTGCAGAACAGAGAAGCAATCAAAGGCATGCTCAGCACAGAATTTCTTCAGTATAGTTGAACTAATTGTATAATAAGTTACAGTAGACTAATCACAGCGGCTGGCTGATTAATATGAAGGTCCTGGACTAGTCCTGTTTAATTAAGTGACACTAACCAACTAAGAAAACCATGGCAATACTAATACTAAACACAACATCAAACTAATCAATGCCTGTTCCAGACTCCACATCTATGCATCCATAAGGATGCTCACTAATTGTATTATGGGGCTACATGAATGGGCAAAGGCTAGCAAGACTAAAAATGCTTACAGTCAGTTTGAATATTAAGGTAAAACGACCCATTACTTTGCATAACACAAGTCCCTATAAGATAACAACAAACAGATACCCAAAATGAACTGAGAAAACACTGTTTTTTATTTCCTTTAAACCACAGATGTGGAATATTTTCCTCAATACTTATATTCTTATTATCACTGCTGTAAGGATAACAAGTGTAAAATCTATCCTCTTGAAAACATTTATTTTCTGCAGGCTTGCATGTTTCCTTCAGCCTTTCACTGTTATCACTGTGAGTTATTTGTAAGGCCCTGAGACACAGATGCTGAAAACACAGTCAGTCTCAGCATTCATTCAGGATGCTGTTTCTAGGTTTCCCTAAAAAAAAATCTTCCTTAAAGACAAATTGACGAGGAACCTATATTAAACAAGAAAATCTAACAAGATACAGAAGTGTGTCTATCTCTCCGGGTAATTTCTTTCGCTCCCCCCGAACTCATTTCCATTTTTGCACATGTTGAGATGCACAGAGTAGGCAAGTATGGAGATCAAACCACCTCTGCTAACATACTGCTAGATGGTATTACTAAGGAACGTAGCGCTGATCCTGCTGGAGGCAGAGGGAAAGCTTTGTCTCCCTGTGTGCCGGTGGAAAGGGAAGGGAACCACTGCATCACACAATCCCTCTTGCCAGGACTTCTGTCAAAGAGCTCAAAACACCCAGCATGACACATTTCTGAATCTCCCACCCGTCAGCATTTGTGGGGCACCACGGATTCCTGCTGGATGAGGAGCTCTTGAACGTTTGATAGTCCCAGTCTTGTGCAAAGTGCCTCCTTCATCCTTCAGAAACCCAGGAGACTCAGCACGTGTCCTACACAGCGCTGCAAGGCCCATGTAAAAGGTCTTCTTATCTCCTTACTGATGTAAAAGGTCTTCTTATCTCCTTACTGACCTCACTTCTGGAAACTGCAGCTGTACAATGATTTAATTGTAAACACCCATGTTGCCTCTGTTCTTTAATTGAAGATAAGGGCATCGTGTGCGACCTCTAGTGCAGTTTCCACACAAGGGGGGAGAACGAAGTGCTCTGGCTGTTCATCAAGCTAATTTTAAAAAGTGATGGGAAATGGGCAGTAATGGCCAAACTCTCATTGCCCTTGATCTAAACTAATTTCATACCTTTAGAAAGTATCAGTGGTGTTAAATGATGGAACAATTCGACATGCATCTTCCTTGCCCTAAATGTAATGCATTAGCTTGGCTCAAAATTGTAGCTGGAGGCATTCAGAGATAGTGTCATTAATCAAACGGGGTTACTTCCTAATACCATACATACTTACTAATTTTGCTAGTTTCAAACTGAGTGTGTCCTTTAAATATGGTAATTACTAGAAAAAGTGGTCTAAATTTAGTCGCTTACAATTAACCAATTGACTTTTTTCATTTCTAATATCTTCACATTCTTCTTATAAAGTTATAGGCTCATCTTTAGCTCTTTATGTTTACCAAGCGACATTTCAGTGAGATATTTTTTCCCATTTGACCTACTCTGTAAATTGTGACATATAATGAGAAATCCATTTCTGCTTCAGAACTCTATCTTGTTGTTGAGTGACATTTTCTTTCTTCTTTAACAGGTCAGGAGAGTGATTTCCTTGCTGTCCTCTATGACTATCCTTCAGCAGACATAAGCCAACCTATATTTCACGTAGGGGAAAAATTACGTGTGCTATCAGAGTAAGTTGATTCATTTTTTTTTAAATTAGGTTTTGTTAAAATTGATGCAAAGCTCTCTTTTATGCATCCAGCCCAAACTGGATGCAGTTCAGCAAAATGAACTGAGTTTAGAATTTGCAAGGAATTTGCTTAGCCTTGGTGTAAATTTCCCTATAGTTTAAGGATTTGGGATTTCAGATTGCTCTTTGATCCCTGTATTCCTCTGACATGGTTTCTGAAGCTGGATTCAAACTCTAGTCTAAAGTAGGATTCAACCCAGAATTCTGCTTTGAAAAATTCTTCTGAGAAAGTATCAACCCCCCATGTTGGTGGAAAACAGAGTAAGAGCAAAAATAGTTTGAGTCACATAGGAAAGGAAACTTATTCTGAATTTCTGTATGTCAGGGGTGTCTCTCATTTTCTTTCTCACCCTCTTTATCTAACAACTCCTTGACGATTAGGTCTTAGAATTTTACCCTAGATTTAAGGCAACACTAACAAAAAATTTTTTTAAAAAACCTTTATTTTTCTTAAGTTTTTTAACTGATTTTGCTTTTTCTTAGTGGCAAAAAAAAAGTCAAAGATTTCCTAGCCAGTTCCACTCAAAAATGTATGAGCCCCAGAAGGAAGCACACTTAAGAGCACTAGTTCTAACTGTCTTAAAGCATGGTGCAAATATTGCCACACACAAGAGTGAGCACACTTCTTGAAAAATGGAAGCTAGAAGCCCTGAAATTCTTTTATACACAGCTTGTATTGGCTCACAGTGACCTCCTAGAAGTTACTTAGCTCCACAGCCACTGTTTGCACTGCTTAAACAGAAATGAAAAATTTCATTTTTGCAGCTGGTGGAGCAGATGGATTCAAGGGGAGACCAGGCACATTCAGAGAAGAGAAATTCCCTGAGGATTTCTAAATTCATTAAAAAAAATTCTCTCTACCTGAAGAAGTCAGAGCATCATATAGTTGGAGGACAGAAGTACTCAAGAGATGTATCACAGACAATTGATGAATTATCAGACTTCTCTGCAGGCCACCATGACCTACAATGGCCTTTGTCAGCAAGAACATACGGGGCTATGCGGAATTTTTGGTCTGACCCAGAATGGCTGCAGTTATGTTCTGCTGACAAAGTGCTTTCCCTGCCTCCCTGAACCTAGAGGTCACAAGGCTCAGGCAATACCACTAGAAGAATTTTTTGCTGATGGAGAGCTTCCCCAAACCAGGGGAATTCTTCTCTGGTAACTTCTAGCTGTTTAAACCATTCTGCAGTTTGTGTAACACACACGACATGGTACAACAATTGCTTTAGCTTGGAAATTCCAGCTTAAAGCCTCACTCCCAGCTTCCAACACCTACGAGCCCTCACAACACCGCATAACTACATATGCCTGTATCAATGGGAATTATAAGTGTGGTGTATCATAAGCATGTATGTGCTGCATAGCATGATCTACTGGACAAACAACTTCTAAAAGAACTAGGCTTCTGTAGCAGCAGCATTTATCACGTTTGTCTGTTGTGCAGTGATCAAGAGCTTCTCCTAATAGTAAATAAGAGCCCAAGCAAGCCTTGATAGGAACTTTCCTCCTCCTCTTTTGAATCAGCTTGTTCACAGAAGACAAGACACTCCAGTGCTCTATGCAAGGCACAGCGTCCTAATGACGGACCTGTTCTTCCCTGCTGGGGTACGTGCTGACGTTCATAGGGACCGTTTTCCTGCAGATTCTTGCCGCACGTAAGCTGTAGGTATAAACTTTTTCTCAAGTCATTCAAAGCAGCAAAATGCAGTGGAAGAGAAGAGTAGGACGGCAGGCATGACCAGAGCACAAGTGATGAGGAGTCACCACGGAGAAGCCAGCACGAGTGGGCAGCATGTACGGCTTTTATATCTGCGGCTTTTCAGCCTTCTACCAAAGTTGTTACGTGTAGAGGCAATCAGCCCCACCAATCCCGCCAGGACCACGATATATGGAACCCCCATAGAAAATATAGCTCCTCACAGATGTTTGTGACTGCTCTGGGTTGGCAGGATAAGTACCACTGGCACAGTTTCTCACTCTCCACACTTGTCAGGCACCTTTCATTACCAGATCAACAACTGAATTTAGCTGGCAGCAGTCAAACCAGATGTCCTCCAATGATCTCCCCAATCTACCTAATTTTTGTGGCTCCTGCCCAAGGACAGATGTGCTGCTTTGGGACTTTTAATCATCACAGAGATTTTTCAGGGTTAGTAATATTACATTTGGGAGAGAGGGAGATGCTGAATCTCTCAGGGTTTTTTTTGTTATTGCAATTTTTGGTTCTGTCTGGGAGAGTTGCAGGGAAAAAAAAAACCAAAATAACCTAAACTTCTTATAGATAATTTCACGTCATCTGGAAACCCACAAACAAAACTTGAGGGACCCTGAAATTTCCAGCTCTGAGCAGTAGACACTTCCCTTTTTCCCTCAGCATATACATTCTGGACCATGGTCCCAGTAGTTATAACTCAGGAGGTTTAACCTAAGTGTTTTCAACTTAGCTCATTTGACATACATTGAGACTCTGGTCTGCAGTCTGGGCATTATTTGGGAGCATTTATATGAACATCCACAAAACCAGCATTCAAATACAATACACAGTATTATTTAGATCCAAACTCTTAAAGGAAAAGGTGGAGAGAACCCATCAATCATCAGCATCCTTACAGTATTCATAAAGCTCCGCAGCATCCTGGTGAAAATTCTTGTTACCCTGCCCTTCCGAAGGGATTCAAAAGCCAAAGCCAGCATTCAGCATCACAGCAAGAACCTAAGATATATCCATGAAAAAAATATACATCTAGTCACCTAGTTTCAGCTATGAGGTCTTTTTTATTTGACTCTGGTCAGCAACCCATTGAAGAAAAGGAAAAGAGCAAACCATGAACCAGGTTCTGTTAGACTGAAAACCTGTTCCCAGGCAGGCAGGGTCCATTTGCTGAGTATCTCTACCCTGATGTTACAGGAGTAACTACAGGGCTGTCCAGACACAGCATACTCAGCCATTAAGCTGAATATCTTGGATACCAGTACAAGTCTAGCTGTGGGAAGGCAGAGCACAGCATGGTTTAACCACTGAGTATTTACCCTTCTTCTTTTAACTACAGAAAAAATATTTTATTACTTACGTAATTTAAATGGAACAAATGTAGCTTATTTCTGTGTCCAAATTTAATCCTGATGTAGGTTTAGAAATGGAACTACTCTAAATGAAACAAACTTGGGGCCCTTTCTGAATACGTAGATTCAGGAACACAGACAGAAGGTTACAGGCTACTCTGTATGTCTCAGCTCGCTTCTAAAATGAGGACAAGCTCTGAAAGTATATCTGAAAATATCCCTTCTCTTGCTTTCACAGTGAAGGAGGCTGGTGGAGAGTCCATTCCCTTACAACAGGTCGAGAAAACTATATTCCAGGAAAATACGTAGCAAAGGTTTACCACGGGTAAGTAAATGCATTTCCTATAGCCTTTCACCAGTACATTTCTACATATACTGCCCTGATTACTTACTCAGGGTCATAATCAAAACAATGCCAACAGTGACTAGAGAGACAGAAATTTTCTTTATTGACAGTCTAAAATAGGTCCTTTGAAATTTGAAAATATCAAATCCACATCTAAGTTTAGATTATATGAAGAGGAAAATCCTAGTTTTAAATGTTGCAAAGGGTCAAAAACCCCTCAAATGTCATATAAGATATTTAAAATACTTCTGTTGCATGGACTGATCTCTAATTTTAAGACATTGATAAAGACACCCTATTTAGCACGATTTTTTAATATTTACAGAGAGTAAACGTTAAGCTAGAGTTGCTCATGAAAAACAGACCATAAAGAACAAATAGAAAGACTAGTAAGTCTTACAAGAATATAAACTCTCACACTGGAAGAGCTAAGGAAGGTTCAGAGGTTTCTTGTTGCCCTAGACACCAGTCAGGAAAAAAACATTAAAGCACACACTTAAAACTTTTCTGGCAAACATTTTAACACCTGTTTAATTTTAAGCATATGAACTGTGAACTTCACTGAGACTTATGCAAGTGCCTAAATTTTAATATGCTTTTATATCCTCCTGAAATAGAGATGCTTTCCCAAAGACAGGGCACAGATATGGCAATGGAAGCTACTGTCTGAAGCTTCCCCAAGACCATTTTGCTGATAGCAGACTGGATCAAACACACGAGAACAACTTTAAAATGAAATGCCAGTAACTCCTACACCAGCCGAGCAAGCTCAGTTACGTAGGTAGACACTAGCTTTGGCAAAATACAGCAGTGCACCAAGCTATGATGAAAATCAGTAGGACTAATTCCACTTTCCCTTATCCACAAAGCCAATTGACTTAAATGGCTGGACTGTTCCCTAGCATAAGCAGAATAATTGTATTTTATTTTGCATTTGTTTATGATACAATAAAATACAATTTAGGGTTTACAAAAGTGATTTAAATGAAAAAGAGGGATTTAACTAATGCCACAGATATGCCATCAATATACCACACGGATATGTCCCCAACAATTCCGATCGAGGCCACTCGAAAGGTTTTGTTTTCCCTAATAAGTCCAAACCTTATTCACTCTTCTCTTAGTCTCACAAAAGTTAACGGAACTCAAAGAGAGCGAGTTTTTCTCCATAAACTGGGGAAATATGCCTGGACATAGTTGAGAGAATAAATACAGAAAGCCACAGTGTTATTTTTGCAGTCACTTTTCCTGGCTAATGCTGCACTTTCACGGCCACATGCTGCTCTCTGTTTCACTGGTGTCCAAATTTCAGAATTTGTTTTTTCCTGCTTCACAGCTGGTTATTTGAAGGGCTGGGAAGAGAAAAAGCAGAGGAACTTCTACAGCTACCCAACACCAAGGTCGGCTCCTTCATGATCAGAGAGAGTGAAACTAGGAAAGGTGAGAAAATATGATTTTTCCCCCCCTTGATCTCAGGCATTAACAGTTTTACAGCTCTTTAATTCACTCCCTGTCCTGCTTCATATGGATCAGTCTGAAACCAGAAAATGTATGTAATGAGAAGGCAAAGGCACCCAGTGCAGCATGCCAGTCTTCACCAGTCACCTACGTTATGAGAGGTGCTGGAAACAGGGTTAGCGATGGGCATGGAAAGTTCCACAGGCATCAGCACAAACAAGACACAGTTGTTTAAACACTATTATTTACTTTGGTCGCATGCAAAGCTTATTAGGCAGTGGGACTTTTCAAATGGAGGAAAAGTCACAGCTTTGCCGCGGTCCACAAAAGATTGCCCGAAGAAGCTATAAAATGCACGCCAAGCAGCGGGGGTGGCTGATAAGTGCATTTCCTATATAAACAGGTTGTCCTTTTATTTACTTTTTAAAAATGAGATGCCTTCAATTTTATTTTCTCTCATAGCAATTCTTTTGTTACATGGGAATTGTACTACACACACTTTAAACTTTTATTCTCTTCAATGGGAACACATCTCCCATTGTGCAACGTGTTATCTTCCCTTTTTCTGAAGCACCAGGACACATCCTAGTATCATGATACTACAGTTTGAAAGGAATAATAAATCATCTACTCTGACTTCTTGCATACCACAGGCTAATTAGTTTCATAATACCTATATTAAATTCAAAGAAATTTAGGATCAACATTGGGGCCTTACCAACTAAACACTGCACAATAATTTTAAACAAAGAAACAGGAAAATCCAAGTTGTCATCTCCTGCCAGGACTGCGTTATCTGGTACCAGCTACTGCATTGCTGGGAACTGACAAAATCAGCATACCAGCACATGAGTCTGGTCCCCCTTTTCAGAGGAAGGCAAACAACTTCTGTAAAGGCCTATTTCCTTTACACCTTTTAAAAAAATCCCATACCAGCAAAAATAAAGGAAAAATACACCAGAAATCTAAATTCAGTCAAAATCTCAGGCCCTGATGCTGGGCCCTTTATTCCCTTTGTTATACTTAAGTATATATAAAGTATACTATATAAGTAGAAATTAGGATGGCCACTCGGTTTTTTTCAGATCTTCCTGGGACCTTTTGGATCATGGCACCGCATTTTACAGATACTCTGGTTGCAATCACTGCTATCCACCCAGAATTAGGGCCCTACTTTGGTGTAATTAGTTCTCCTCTTTCTCCAGGGTTATATTCTTTGTCGGTGCGGCACAGGCAAGTGAAACATTACAGGATCTTCCGCCTTCCAAATAACTGGTATTACATCTCTCCACGGCAAACCTTTCAGTGCCTTGAAGACCTTGTGAATCACTACTCAGGTAAAAAGAACCGCAGAATAAACATATTTTCCACTGGCAACTCTAAAACTATCTATCAAAGGTCCAGACAAGAAGCTTTGCCTATATCTGAGACTTCTAACTATTGCCACAGAACAAATAATGGAAAAACTTTTGGTTTATATCTTTTATTTTATTTTTGATCCTAAATATAAATACGCTACCCTTAACAGTACAACTGAAAGCAACCCAAGAACTCAGCTAAATAAAGACAGATAGGCTCTGCCCGTATTGGTATATGATATTGTATGGCCACATCAATAATACTTTTTGGTCCAAACGCTAGTGTCTAGGACTTCCTAGACAACTTTCAAATACAGTTTGGAGGTTAGCACAGGCCAGCGATGCCCAGCTCCTCCCAGAGCACAGCTAAACTCAAAGTTTGGGTGTACAAAAATGTTAAGCTGTACAGATGCAAGTCATGGTTCTGGGTCCCAAGGCCAGAGTTCAACTCCTGGCTCACTTTCTTTACCAGCATGGACACGTCTGCCATTTATTTATTTACCGTAGAGACAGATAGCACCAGGACATGCAAGACCAGGTTCTGCAATCACGTTTCTGTTAGGAACTACTACACTACACAACCTTATCTGCAGCAGAAAATTCTCAGAAATGTTGATAGTTTCTTCCCTATTGCTTTAGAAGAGTATGGCTGGATTTTATCAGCAGAGGTTATCTCAAGGGGCTCAAGCTGTTAGCTCAAATCTAGATTCAGCTGTCATTTTGACTAGTATCAGTCCAGCAGATGACACCTGTTGCAGTGATAGTTTTCCAGATTTATGGCAATTTAACCTGTGTCAGAGAGATAACTTGACAAATGACACAATTAAGTGGCTGCAGTTACCATGCACTAAAATGAGAACATTTTAAAATGAGGAAGGAAGATTGCAATAAGTTAATTGCATAAAAGTTACAAGAGAACAATAGGTTCTGTGCTTTAATTAGTAATGGGTACTCTGTAATTTTAAAAGTGTAAAGCTACCATATCTGCATTTCTCATTGGTAAATGAAAAAGAGTGTTGGCCAAAGACTACTCTGATAAATTGGGGAGAAAAGCCATATTCACATTCAAAACATGCAAAAGAAACTTTCAAGTCCAATGATATAAGGAGAGGAGTGAGAATTTGGAGAGGATTTTTTTTTTTTTTTTTTAATGTTTCAGTTAGCTGACACCTTTCTCCATTTAGAAAAAAGCAAACAATCAAAGCCTAAAATTCAAGGGCAGTGTTTGTGGGGGGGAACCTAAAACTTGTATCAATTAACATTTTTACTTCAGTTATAGATGTAAGAGGAGACATAGTGAGATTTAACTCTCCTCCTTCCCCCACTATGAGATGATACAGAATCTCACCGTGAAATAAGGTTCAGAGCAGTAAAACACTAGTATTCAGCCACAATGTTCTCTACTTGGGTAGAAGAACATACGCTATGTTCCTAATAGAACAAAGAGAAGAGGATAGAGAGAAGAAACATAGATGAAAGTAACATGTGAACCTTGATTCATTCCATAGCCATGTTCCACAGCAGAATAGGTGCACGTACAACCCAATCTGAGTGGTTGCATCTTGCATCTATTTTACACTCTGTTTGCAAGGCTGAGATGATGGGAGGCAAAAGCAGAACTCACTAAGGACTCAGACAACTTAGTTTTAAGTCCCTGCTCTGTCACAAACTTCCTTCTAGACTTTGGGCAAGTCACTTCATCTTTCTGTGTCTCATTTCCTTACTTGTACTGTAGGAATTATACCCCATGGTAAATAAAAGGCAAAGGTATGAGGAAAGGAAAAAGTTAAGCCTGTGTTAGTGTCCTTGCTGAGAATGCACAATTTATTGACTCCTCCTACTGTGTCCAAAACTGTTTATTTCAGTATGCATCACAGAAGGAAAACAGTGAAGATAACTGTGAGCAAAGATTAACTGTGTCTTCATTTCCCTGTTCAGAAGTTGCTGATGGTCTCTGCTGTGTCCTCACAACACCTTGTCTTACCCAGTGCACTAACAACAACAGCGTAATGAATCAAGTTCCTCCTGTGGTGATGCGGAATAAAAACTTCAACTGGAGAAATATTCACAGGTACCACATAGAACACAGGCTGCCAAAACCAACAAGGGTTTTTTCCAGCCTTGTATGTACTTGTATCTACAACACAGAAGAAAAAGCCATTTCCTTCTCTTGAGACCAGTTTTAGAGACTAGACAACCTTCAAAGCTGCTGACAGCAGGTTAACCCATGAAAACTGGATGTCCAGCTCTAACTGATCATCTTGGTCTAACTTTGAAAGAAAGTATAGTTAACATTCAACCATTTCTCCTATCCAGCTAAGAGTGTGGCCGCATATGTGGTCCCTTTGGGCCTTGTGAGTCCCCTCCACCAAGGGAACAGGAGTAAGAGCCAGGCCATAAAGTCTAGTCAGATCCACCATCAATGGCACACTAACATGCAATGGCTTACAGGTGAGCCCTGATGGTCAGAAACGGCTCCCCCTTGTTCACATGGTGGCCATCCAAGAAGCAGCACAAGCGCAATGAACACATTAGCCCAGAATAAATCGTTCCTGCTGTGTGTGTCTCAATACACAGCCCAGCTCGAGGTTCATGAGATTTCTAATATCATGACTGCGGGCTAGAGAAAGTAGGTCAGGTTTCAGAAGCTGGTGAAACAACCACCTTCAGAAACAAAAGCACGTCTTACTTTTGAAGTGTAAATTTCCCTCCACTACCCTTCCTTCACAAAGCATATTCATTTGCTTACAAATGCAAGAAAATTTTGTGCAGTATCAAGGCCATTTTTCATACAGATTAAGAAGAAAGAGAGAAAGTATATAGAAGTTATTTCCTTTCCAGATGCCGAAAAATATTTAGATACTACTGTTGTACTGATTATTTCAGAAAATCGCTAAGTGACAGAAATGTTTCGTGATGTATGAGCTAGGCAATTTTTTCTACAACAAAATTAACATCATTTAGTTTAACAACTGTTAATATTATATTAATAGGCTCAGTTCAAGTAGCTGAAACAGTAACAAAATTTTGTTCTTTTGAAGGCTGGAGGTGACTGAAGATACTGAAAGCACCCTGGCAGCAATGGATGATTCTTGTCTCAGCTATGGCCTGAGGGAAAGTATCACTTCCTACCTCTCCTTAACAGGGGATGACAATGCTTCTTTTGCAAGTACCAGAAAGAAGAAAGCCCAATCTCTCATATACACAGGGAGCAAACGTAAGAGCACCCTTCACTTGCCACCGACATACTATGAAGACTAAATGTAAGACAACCAGGGGGAGAAAAAAAAAGCCTGAGGGGTTAGAAGGGAAACCCGGAGCATTCTGTGGTCCTGCAGTCCTTCGACAACTGAGACACACAAGCACACCAGCTGATGGTCAAATGCTGGCAATGCTTCTGCATTTCCTCTTCTGAATGTTAACCAGAGACCTTCTTAAGGGTGCTACCTCAGCCATGGCATATGCTGAGAACGTCCCCAGTGCACCTGATATTAGAACCTGCTCACAAGCGAGATAAACTGAGAGAGACTCTAAGTCAAGAGCCAAGTGAGGCAGATGACTCTTCAGCAAGGTTGATGCCCACCATTGTACAAAGGTGACTGCATAGGCAAGGACTAACTACAGCTCAAGAACTTAATTTAAGTCTTACTTTGGTATTCTCCACAAGGCTGAAAACCATCTTTACAGAACTTACCTACGTTGGGAAAAGGAGCTTTTGTCTTGTCCATACAGAATAATTCATTGTCATTGACAATGGATCAGAAAGTCGTCAATAACCCCAAGAAAGTATCTAACATCTGGCATCCAATAAATTGTCTAACATCTGGCATCCAAGAAACACCTGATTATAGTGACTCCATACTTCTGTCATTTTTGTCTTTTAGGGGAAAAAACCTAAAATCATTGACTTCCCAAGTGGCATTTAATTCAACTGCTGGTAATGGCCTGCGATGTCACAAAGTGGTCACAAAATTAAGAACAGGCTTAACTCACTGAGAAAAGCAGTTCCTGCTTAGCCCTGAGCTGGAAGTACAGACATATCTAAAAGCATAACTCAGCTGCTCATATTCTAGCAGATATGCAACAGAGAACAAAGGGGTTTTTAAGTGAAAAGTAAAATGTGGTAATATCATGCCTAACTGCAAAGGTAGGTAGGCTTGCAAAGGTGTGACCTTTTATGCATAGAGGACCACATTTTAACCTCATCTCCTGAAGACACCCCCATATTTATGTATAATATTTATATTAATAGCAGCTTTTTAAAATAAATAAACTAAAAGAGCAAATCAGCAACACTGGATGTTAACGATTTTTCTGATTTTTTTTGTCTGAAGACAGTTATGTCAAATAGTAATGATGCATTTCATCAAATTGCTTCAAGATTTATAACTGGGTTATCTGAAATGTCACAAATTAGAGAATTTTTCCATATATATGTACCCTTTGCTAAGTGACAAAGAGCAGCTAGCATGGTCCTTTGAACCTGACATGTGATTGCTTTCTAAATCAAATAGTCACTCACATCTGGGTGTGTAAAATACTGCAATCTATGTTCTCGAGCCAAGATCTTTTCAACCTAATATTCTGTCATACCTTTTTGCACAGATTTGCGTAATGAAGGTTTGGAGACGTAGGGAATTGGAGTTTTATATATACATATATATCTCCTCTCTGTAAATACCTCTTAGCACAAATCTGCGTGCTTTTTAGATCTTGTAACAGATCATTTGCACTAGCAAGAGAGATTCAGAGATCAAAGTAGTTCACAGCGTATTCAAACATATTTCAGAACTTAAAGGATGAATGTAATTTGACTGGTAAACATTGAACAGCACAAAGCAAAATGAACTCAGGAACTCTAGGTGTTTGTATAATCTCATTACTGTTACTGATCATTAATATGTTATCGTGACTGCATTTTATCCAGTGAAATGTATATGGGGAGCATTACAGATTTCTAAGTCATGACTTGTATTTATTCATTAAAATAATATCCAGTAGTTACTTTGTATTGCTTCTAGAAAATGGTAAACCTAGCGTGCAATTAGCACAAACACCCAGTCTTGCAATGGCACTGCAGAAGGTTTCTTTGGCAGAACACAACTAAAGAATCCAGGAGCCCATGAAACTGGGCAGCACTTGGAACATGCTCTGTAGGAAGGGGATAAGACATGTTCTGACGATGACAGGTTCACACAATCGCAGACTGGTTTTGGTTGGAAGGGACCTCAGGAGGTCACCTGGTGCAACCTGCTTGCTCAAGCAGGGCCCCCTAGAGCTGGTTGCCCAGGACCATGTCCAGATGGCTTTGGAATATCTCCAGCGATGGAGACTCCACAACCTCCCTGGGCAACCTGTGTCAGCACTCTGTCACCCTCACAGTAACAACATCAGAAGGTGACAAAAACTTAGGAATTGTGCCATCAGGGATAGCTAGATTTCACAGACGCTTACGGGGAAATTCTGTGAGGTCTGGCCATTTCTCACAAATAACTCAAAGATTATATTGGGGACCTTTTGGGAAGCATGATCTTGCAAGGGCTGACAGCACTGAGGTGACTCTATACAAATCTGAGATTACCTAAGAAACAATATCAGAAATAGCAAATTTGGATAAGGATGTACCAAAAAATGTGACCAATGGAAAAAAATAATCAGAGGTGGCTGGTTTGTTTGAGAGGGAATGAGGCTGGTAAAAGGGAAAGAGAAGGAGATAGGAAAAGGTGGAAGAAAGGGGATCTAAAGGGTAGCTAATCATAGGATCAGGGATATTTAGGGTCCCTGCACCTGACTCTAGTATTTTTCAGTAGGGCAATAAATCTGGTCTTTCCACCATTGGCTGACCTGCTTCCATGGCCAGGAGGGACCTGGTGTCTTCCCTTGCGCTGGGTGGAGGAAGCCTGGGAGGTCTCCTCCTGACACCCACCAGAGAATGCCTGGAGGGGACACCTACCATCTGCCCTCCACAGCCTCCTGCAAGAGATGGAGGCAACCCATACCATTGAACCACTCCTCTACATCAAAATTGCACTGGTAAATAAATCAATTAATCAAAAGATGAAGTCAAACATCATGTTAATGCTCTTAAATGATTTAAAACAAGACCATAATCACTGAGACTACATTTTTCTAATCATACTACTGAAAGATGAAAAGTTATAAAAAGTCCCCATGACAGCTTTGCGTTGATTTTGTACAATCTTTTTTCATATCTGTTCCAAACAAAATCTATTATAGGGCAGACATAGGAAACTCAAACACATTTTGCTATTTCAGGTGCACGTCTTCTTGTAGAGAAAGTTTCATACATCACACCTCTTTGCATGCTAAGAAACAGTATCATTCTTTTATGCATGACAGAGACCCAAACAAGGAGCGCAAAACTAACTTTTGCAGAAAAGCTGTACTGCTTCATGGGATTTTCCCTCAGGAAAGTTGTATCTGGTATATATTCTCGGTTTCATGATTCTCAGTCTGTGGGCACCTCCTTTTTTACAGTAAAATTAAAAGTACGCAATGATTTTGATGTTTTGGAACAAAAACAAGATACATCCCCTTACAGGAGGTCTAGGTGAGAAATCTGAGTAAACCAACAGTTGCATTCTGCATCACTTCATTACTAAAAAAAAAAAAAAAAGATAAAATATATTTTTAAGCTATTGCTATTACTGCTCATTTTTATTTTATCAGTGTATTTCACAAGAAAACTAAATCCACCGTGACACTGTAAGGATAAATACTTAACATTACTTTGAAATAAGTAGAGATCCTGCTTTTGCCGAGACAGCGGTCTGCACTGTCCCAGGTACAAACACTAGATTAGTGGGAAGAATTGATCCCCCTGCCTGCTCGTTGCACTTGCTACTGTTTTCCATTATGCAAAGTCCCGCTGTAGGAGAAAGCAGGAGTTTAAACTTTATTTTATGAAAGAAAAGATGCAATGCGGAACTACACTCCAGAAAAAATGATAAGCAGAGGTCCCTGCATTTCCCTTTTATCAGTTGCTCAACGGGTAAATTGCACAGTGTCCTGTTACAGCTTGCACAGGGCCCCATCCTGAGCCACGTCGCTGAAGGGTTTGTGACTTCAGAGAAAGAGTAGGATGAAACTGTACTCTCAGAGAGAAGGACCCTGGGTCTATTAGCAAATTAGCTGCTACGCCAAGAGCTGAGTAAAAATCTAGGAACTGTGAGAGGAATTATCTGAGAATGACACAAAAAAACAACTACTGAACAGCAATTTTCAACAACTTCCCTTGCCTTCCCCACTAGAGTGATGCAATTAAAATAATCTTATTGAGACATGGGGATCCAAAAAACAAGTTATGCTTCTAGGAACAAGGGCAAGCTGAAGAAGAATCATGTAGTGAACAGAGATGTCATTATTTTCAAGGCAAGATTTTATTTAATTGGGCCCTGAGTTTTCTGGACCAAGAATTCTGTTTCTCTGCTCACTGTTTCAAGTCAACACTGCTAGCAGAGATCATTTTGCTCAGGTACAACTTCTGCTGGATATATAAACCTCCACTGAATATTAAGGCTCATTTCAGAGCATACTACTCTCACCTGAGGCTGTAAATATCAATGGTAGTATCGATGCTGACAAAGCTGATCTCAAAGTCTGGAGATTTGACATGGGAAGGGCTGTAAAAATACGGATTGCTTGGGTGACTGTGAAAATGGTCCGAGCTGACAGCAAACAAGCCCGTGGGTAAATGGATTTTTACTCTCTCTCTGAAACTTGCTTTTTCTTTTAAATGAAATCTGTCATGAGATCAGATAAAAAGATTGGATACTTTAAAAATGCGGATGTTTGCCTCGTCAGTTTTAGAGTCTAAAAACTGCTGATCAACAACCATATTTATGGAATGGAAACTAACCTGTTGTACCTGTAAGTTATGAAACAAGACTATTTATATAATATACAAAAAACCACAGTGACGAAAACCAGATTCTTACTATGACTAATTCAATCACCAAAGTGCATCTCTTGTACATCCTTGTGAAGCGCCCAGCTCCTGGAGATAGCAGTCACAGGTGAGATGAAAAATAACTATTGCAATAACAGCCCTATTACTGCTGCCAAGGTATGGATAAAATAAAACCAGCACCCACACACCGCAACATCCTCACGACTGTAACAACATCCTTTCTCAATGGAGTCCAAGTAGCAGGAATGGGACTTACCATCAACAAAACCCTCCTGAAGAGGTCCATATTCACCGTCTCTGTGAGTAGGTGGATGCTGGTAACGTCTGCCCCGCCACGGTCAGCTCCTAAAGAAACCTGGCTTGGATCTCCTCCAAAGCTAGCGATGTTCTGCTGCACCCACTTCAAAGCTGTTAATTGATCCAAAAGGCCAGCATTTCCACTCACCTCAGGAGAACCTATTGTGGAAAATAAATCAATAGGTCTGAAAAGAAATAAAACTATAAAAATTTGAAGTTTGGATTAAATGTTACATTTTTAGCAGCTCTTGCAGCTGAACCTCAACAAAACTGATACCAGAGTTTTAAGTCTGAAGTGGTGTCTTCCAAGTCAACACTTTATACAATGACTCCATTTCAGATTTTACCACTCCACCAGGCATCCCTGGAGGTGCCTGATTGTCTGTCCTGATGATAGGAAAATAACACTCCAACTTCTAAGCTTCATTTGGATACCTCATGGCAGGAGACTTGAATCCAGGCTCAAGTATCCATAAATTCAGGCCATGAGATTCTTTTTCTAAATAAGCAGCTTGATCTTAAAATGAATTAAAAGTAAACAAAAAATCAGTGTGTTTGCCAAATTCTCAAGTTGGAAGGGACCCATAAGGATCATCGACTGTTTCCCCATAAGGATCATCGACTGTTTCCCTGGAGTACACCTAATTGAATCTGTTTGCTTCCTACATCCCTTTTGCACTTACCCTGTCTGACCAATCATTTATAAGTCACATCATTTTTCATGTCTTTATACATGTACAGATATTATTTTATAATTTATAATATCTCCATAAATATCCTTTGAGATTGACCTATATCTGATAGAGATCTGATTTATATGGATTCATATTTTTGTTCCCATGAAAACAAAAGCAAAATAATTAATCACGTACACCCCATGCTTAGGTATCACCACTGAAAAAGACATTCTTTTTAACACCAACCAGAGGTAACCTGATGCTTTGATTAATAGGAAACTAACACTGAAAGCATCTAATGATGCAAGCCCCTAGGCAAGCTTAGTTTTATATCAACAAAAGCAGAAATAAGTAATACCTACACAGTCCGTAAGAAAGGAATAGAAAATTATTATTCACTGTCTACTTCTTTTTAATCCACAATGAGCCATTCATTTTTAATTTTAAATTCTCCACATTTGAAACTTGGGAGAAAAAAAACGAGACAAGACAGAAAAGCCAGGAATGGAAACACAGCTGAAACTATTTGTTTCTTCCATTGCCAAGACCAAATAGTACAATTTTAAAGTAAGGGCAGGCTCAGAAACTAGTGAATCAAAATGAAAACGTAGTGGAATAAAAAGCTGCCACTTTGTGGACAGGTAGCCCCGTCTCAGGTGAAGAACACTTGAAAGCATGCATCATGTAGTAGATATCCATATGCCTAGTGTAATGAATTACCAAGATACTGAGATTACTGTTGATATTACTGAGGCAGATTTAAGCAGCAGAATAGAGGAGACCAGATTATTGATAGTCTTGCAGTTCTTACAAATATCCACATCACAACAGCCACAACTATAAGTGCCCTTCCAGTAGGACAGCCAAGAACTAAATGGCCCTGGAAACTACAACCTTCCACCTGTAGCCAAAGTTTCAGATGATCAGGCCAAGCCATGCCAGTGAAGCAATAGAGGAAAAACTTTTCCTGCTTTATTTTTTAGGGTTTTTTTTAGTTTGTTCTGCACACCACAACCAGCTCCTAGTGTTCTCAATCCAGTAATAAACCCACTCTACGCTGTTAAAAAGGAACTTGCTGCATGCCTTGTGAGACCTCCCCAGAGGAAGTGAAATCATAGAATCATAGGAGCATTTAGGTTGGAAAAGACCTCTGAGATCATGGAGTGCGACCGTTAACCTAGCACTGCCAAGTCCACCACTAAACCATGTCCTTAAGTGCCATGTCTACACGTCTTTTAAACACCTCCAGGGATGGTGACTCCACCACTTCCCTGGGCAGCCTGTTCCAATGCCTGGCAACCCTTTTGGTGAAGAAATTTTTGTATGTAAAACCATGTAAATGTATTAGTCACACAATGTGCCTCACTATGGATATACTAAACAAGACCAAGGAGGGAAATGTAACCAGTTCCTTTTGCCCTGGCAAAAACCACAGCCAGGTTGTGAAATGTACCACACAGGGAACAGATGCATGCGTGGACATTCATGGTAGTTAGACCAAAAGAAATGTGTTTGCCAGGAATCTTTTCCACTGCCTTTGTGCAGGGGAAGATCACATTCCTGAGGACCACAGGAGAATGAAAAGAAACCAGTGTTCAGAAGGAAGCAAACAAGGACATACATATGCATTTCTGTCATTACTAAACTGGAGAAGAACAATAGTGCTAAATTTAAGCATGAAAATAATCCTGTTTTGTATGACTTTATGGACTCTTAAAAGAATCAGGCCTGAAAACGTGACTGTCTTCTCCATAGTCTTGCCATCCATATCACTGGCAATTCACCTTAACTTTTCTGGGTGCAAAGTGAGGGGTGAAGGCACAAGTAAGAATATGCATCACTTTTTGCAACATTAATGGGAGATAGAAAATTAAATTAAACATCCTTAATACTTAGAAGAATAAGAGCTTTTTGACTGCTTGCAAAAACCTTGTCAATGACAGAACAAAACTGCAGAACTAACAAGAGCAAACAAACAAAAAAAGGGAAATCTTTGTTTTCACTACCCTCAACATCTCCACTTAACTCTGTCATTTCTAGCTTTGCAATTTATAAGAAGTCAGAGTGAGAGCATTCAGTACTTTGCTTAGTTGGACAATGAAACTGATATTGCTCACAGGATTGTAACTTTCGTTTGTAACTTCAGAGCCTTCTGACAGTCCTTTTCCTAATGTCCCTACAATCCTAAGGATGAACTTCTGCCACCTTTGGGGGTCCAAAGGACCAGGAGTTGTCCAAGTCTTTCAGTAAAAATGGAAACATCCCTGGTATGTCATTAAGGATTTGGGTTAAGAAAAATTCTTACAGTATTTGACCCAGGTTGATAACCTCCGTTGAAAATCCCCAGTGGATACTGGTCCTGTACAGGAGTCAGAGGTACTCCACCAACCTGTGGTGGACCAAAGACTAGATATTCCAGTGGGAGCATTGCTCAACAGAACGGGTATGACTGAAAATCCACGCTGACAGGGAGACTGGTACAGACATACGACAGGTCACGACCCCCACATGGACTGAAGGGGACATAGGGGAGACACAAGTGTGGCACGGAAGGAATTTTTAGGGCTTCCTATGAATGTGGTGCTTAGCTTGCTCCAGTGACTCTTGCAAAGAGCTTTTCCGACTTGCTCCAGTTCCCTCCGGAGCAACTGGATTTTCCCAAATGCACACCCAGGATTTCCCACAGGGGAAGAGGCCAGGAAAGACTGCAATTTTCCCTGGCTACATCTCAACAGTACACAGAAGGAGAAGGTCCCTGATCACTCCCTATCTGTAACGGGCCACCCCTAGCTGAAGGTTTGCAGGAATGCAAATTCAGTACACTCAGCTCATGCACCGACGTTTTGGGCCGGGTATGCAGATCCCCATTAAACAGAGGCTGGAGAATTCATCCTGATCCTTAAATTATGGACCATCATATAAATACTGCTCTATAATATTCAGCCCAGCTAGTAGTTTCCACTTAGGAAGAAACCTAGGTGAGATTCACAGGGCTGAAGGAGGTTAGTGGGTAACACGTGGGCAGTGCTGCGTAATGGAATCTTGCACAGCACGTATCCACGCTGCATTTGGCTCTAGCCAAAATGAAGCCACAGTATCACTTTCATAAGCATCTAGTTTGCACTGATGAAAACAGTGATTCTTTCCCCAGATACACCTATCACCAGCTTCTTATCTAAATGAGTAAGGAGTTTGTAGTGCCAGCTCTCTAGTTACTGAACAAAAACCAGGCTTTGCTGGGAGTGAGCTTTGAACAAAACAGTAAAACAGAGAAGGGAAACAATAACCAACAGCTGCAGCTATAACCCCAAACTAGGCAAAATCCACCCAGCGTCACTAGCAGTGACTACTCAAAAGAATCATAAGGCCAAATAAGTAGGTCTGGTATCTGGAAACATGGCAAATATAACCTCCTAAAGATTATAAAGGTATTAAAATGTCCACTACAGAGACCAAGGATTGCCACCAGACCAATGGAGCCAGAGCTCCACTTGCAATTGTTGTGTTTTCTCTTCATGGCTCTCTACCTTAAGTTCACCTGCCCCAGCCAGAATTGAAAAATGGTAGAAATAAGAGTGTTCCCTACTTGGTTAAACAGGCAAATATAATACAAAGCAAAATGAAAAGAAAAATGATCCCAAAGACTAAATGGCACTACCACAAAGGTTTAGGGAGATGTGAATGTGCATTTTCATGTGTACACGACAAAATCCTGGATGTAATGGGAATTTGTATAATTTTTAATGGCAATTGATATTAGGAGGTAATAGGAGAGCAAAAGTATCCTTTACACTAGAGTATGGGGAAGGGATGCAAACACAGAACACGCAAATGTTCAGTCACGGCCAGGACAGTAAAAGGGGTTAACAGAATCCAAATTAAATGTGGCAAGCCGTTCAGAGAAGTCGTCAGACTGAATTACTGAGGAACAACCAACTATCTTTGTGCTATACTTTCCATACTTTCATGTCCTTCTTACCATTAACCTGCAGTTATCCCTCTCTGCCTCTTCCCCACCCCCGCCATGGGCACAGTAGAGCATTAGCAAAATTTCATGGATGGAACAGTTGGAAGTTGGAGACATTGAAAACCATATCCACAATGACAGGTCACTGGAATTAGCAGGAATTTTGATGCCTAACCGATCTTCATGTGTGTCTGCAAAACCCAATATCCACAGTTGCATCTGCAAACAGAAGTCTAGCCAGTGCTTTGAAAGAGATGCTTGCGTTTTATTTGTTCTTGTCCCTTTGCCTCCAGTCTTTCTCTTCAGATCAAGAAACAGAAGTGTTACAGAATGCAATTTAGCCCATAGTTGTGTTTATTCTAGAAATCCATGACTCACCAGTACTAAGGAAGCCAAAAACACCGACTCGGTAGTTTGCCGTCACGACAATGATGTTACTGATGGCAGCTAAGTATGATCCATCGATGTTTGTCTTTCCTGTCTCAGCATTGTAACTCCCTCCGTTGTGGAAGAACAGCAACACTGACATGTTTTTGACCTGCTGTGACAACAACCAGGTCAATATTTCTGTAGCCAACTGCTTTTGTAGGTCACTGATGAGAACATAAGCATCTTCCCCATTAATATTATCTAAGCCATTCATAGGTCTTTAACAGTGACCATAATGAGAGGATATCTCGCCATCTATCTGAAATTCTAGGGCTAAATTGTCCACAATGACCTATATACCATTGAAGAGCACACTATGTCCAGTATAAAGAAGATTTAATGGCACCACTGTGTTCCACTGGACAACAGCTCTACCAGGTTAGCTCAAGGCAGACCCATCCTGCTGACTTGGCCATTGAGCACGTGGTGGGCTCGTCTTTGCTGTAACATGTCTGCTTTACACAAACACACAGGAAAAGTTCAAACAAGTGGGAAACAGGAGAAGGAAAAGGCCTGTTGAGTTGCTTCATCTCGAGCAGGACTAATGCAGTAGCTGTATAGGTCTGCTTCCTACTCTCCAGTCTTCAGCACTTAAACACTGCCTAGTCTCAAAAATTTCACTTGACAAGAGCTTCTCATTGCTCCTTCGATCCCCATGGAGGTTTTCCCCTACTAGATAGAGTGGTCCTGCAGAGAGGACTTTGTCTCTGCATGGGAGAGACTCACTTCTCATTAAGCAGGGTGGGGGTCTGCCCTGAAAGAGCCCAGCAGGACTCCTGGGATGGGAAGGAGCTATGATGGGCAGCTGCAGAGCCACCCGATTTTGCTCAAAAACTGAGGCTTTTTCCCAAAGCAGCACCCCATCGGTGTGGACCCTCTCTGCACACACAGCAGGGCTGCAGCCAGGCTGCACAAAAGCAGAACTGCCCCAGGAGACCTCAGCATTCACCAGCAGATTAAAGCTCTGTCAAGGTAACACTCAGAAGAAATACCAGTGACACATACAGAGGGGTTTGGTTTTGGGGGGTTGGGTTTTGGGGTTTTTTTTTTCCTTTCCTGCTGCATAAAGCAGAATAACCTACTCCAATGTTAGAAAGGTTTTTTCAAAGTGTAACCTCAATTTTCCATTCAGTATTTTCACCCCCTATTGCCCACTTTGGGACTATCCTGAAGGAGGCTCCTCTCTCCTCCTCTTGGCAGCGGGTCACTCGCAACCACCCGTCCCGCTTTCTGCTTTGGCAGCTGGTGGTGTTTTCCAAAGAAGGGCTGGTGGCCCCCGCAGCAGCATCAAAGTACAGCTGAGGTTTGTTTTTGCCTGCAGCTAGAGGGCATTGGGCTCTGTTGCTGTTATTTTCTGGATGGAGCTTAGCTAAACACAGCAGTCCCATCTGCTCTGGCAAAGAATGACTCCAGCAAAAATGCGGCTGGCTGTACAGGAGAAGCAGCAGAGAAGTGATGGTTGCAGCCCCCCCGCAACATTACAGGATAGGAGGCAAAATCCCCTCGGCTGCCCTTCATTTGTCAGGACTGTGTGCGCTCCTCACTTATCTATCTGGAGAATCACTTCAGAGGCTTCTTGTAACTTGACAATGTTACCAAGAAAACCCCAGAAATTGCAAGCACTGAAACATGCTGCTGTCTCTCAGAAACTTCTGCTCCTGAATAGAAATTGCCTAATTCACAGTGTCTTGTCCCTGGTTCCCATTTCTGCACCACGTGCAGCACAGAGAGAGAGATGGGGGTAAAATAAAAAAAAAAAGAACGAATCTGTTTTCACATAGAAATTCATTCTAAAATACAACCACATTGAGCCGTGTCAGCTAAAATGGCATTAAATGTGATGTTGAGCCTGCTCTGTCCCTTCAGCTCGGCATGGTTAAGCCTGAGGTCCAAACTAAGCATTTCCCATGTGTCCACAGCCTGCACGGCACCATGACCTCCAGCTGCCCCGTAAGTTGTATATTACGTTATGCTGACTGACTTTACCCAATGCTGTAGTGATGAAAAGCTTAAGAAAGGCAAAGATGGGAGATAAAAGTTAAAAACAGCAAAACAAAGCCTGCTGCAACAGATATGGAGCAATTTGGGGGAAGATGTAGCACTGGGGCTGTGCCTAGTGCCAAATGTCTGGACATAGCATTCCTGTTTCTAGTCTGCATCGAGCAATGACATATCCCTCTCCTATGTAAAGGTAAACTATCATGAAAAATAATTTGGGTTTTAATCTCAAGGGATTTCAATCCCAGAGGTCATGGATTTGGGCATTTTAGACGAAGGCTGTTTAACATAATTGTCTTCCCATTTCTTGTTAGCCATTTTAAAAGCATAGCACAATTATTTTCATGCTGTAATTGAACCGTGCCTCACAATATGAGATACTTCACATCACCTATCTATCTATATATTTGGTAGCCAATTATTTTCTTACTGTACATTAGCTGCTGGATAATTTATTTTGAATATAAGTGAATTTCCCCCAAGCCTTGTTCTCAACCAAATTCAACTAACCGCTGCAATTAAATCTGTGCAGCAGAAGAAACACAGGGCCTTAACTAAAGCCTGCTGGAGCCAGTCCCTTCACCCACCACCATTTGGTACCCGGCTCAGATGCAGCACCTCCAGCATCAGTGCCAGGCTGCAGCGGGGCACAGGCAGCAGCTGGGCAGAATGGGGCCAGCACTTTCCTCGTGTGGCTGCCGTGTGGCTACTGCCCAGTGCAGGGTTTTGGTCCATACTTAGCAACAAAATGCAGAGAGTCATACTTGGAGGTGTAAAATCTGCGCAAAGACTTCCAGCTGGGATGTGGGTCCCTGGCTTAGCTAGAAGGGGGATGTCCTCTGGGTAGCCCTGCAACTCCACCGTGGTCTCATGTCTGCGGGGGCTTAGGTCCCACGTGCAAACTCGCAAGGGGGAGAGAAATTCAGCATCCACCAGGAAGCTGCAAGTCAGCTGGAAGTCTGAAAGGCTTCATAATATTCAGAGCCATCTCCTCCAACCTTCTGTAAAATGCTTAATGAGCTACTTGGCAGGGATAGATTTAAACCCTACCAAGCCAGGCAACTTCCAGTGCTTTTACTACTGTACAATATTGCTCTGTAAAGAATTCAGTGCAACAGGGATGATGCAATAAGGATGAGAATAACACGTGCAGGGAATGGGAGAAGAGGAGAGAGGGTACGTTTTCTATTCTTATTTAGCGGAGAGTTTCAACTCTTGATCTTACATTTGAACGCTTTGTAAATCAAACTGAAGCACAGCTTTGATTTGCTAGTGTGACAGGTGGTGATAGTTATAGGTGGAAAAAAGTCTCTCAGAAGGGCCAGTTTTATTTGGAGGGTTATGTGGTACACAGAGCTATGGAAGCAAAAGGAGGTGATGTCATTCACCTTCTTCACTGCTTGACACTTAAAGAGTCCTTCGGTGACAGGCAGCAGCCCCCGCACCGTGTTCTTGTTCAGGCTCAAAACGCTCCTGAATGACCTCTGCATTCACTGCTCTCCAGGAGATTTTATATCCAGCATTTACTAGCCAATTTAACTTTCCATGGGCTGAAAATATATAACTATAGCTCTCTGTATGTGAGTAAAAAATAGAGCTAGCCACAAAAAGAAACAGGAAAATGCCATGCCTTCTGCTCCCAGCTACTTCTGCAAAACCAGAAGTTTTGGTTCTCTCTTGGGCTAGACTTACACATGTGAAACTGATTGACTTGATCAGACCTACTTCTACCTTACACCTCTACAAAAGACAGGAGGGATTCAGTTCTCAGTACTGCTAAGGAGAAAAAAGCCTATTTAGTCTATCAGATGTTAGAAAATACAATGCTTTCAAATAAGCTATCTTGAAAACAGCACTTAAGCAGAGATGGCAAACTGCCTGGGACGGTGACCTGATGTTTTCAATAAGCGATGACGGCACTCAAGGCAAAATGACAGTCTGGTGCTGCAGGGAGCAAAGAGACTGCTGGTCTTTCTGGTGACTAAAAGGACCTGCGAGGGACTCTGTGTGCTGCTGTCAGATGGCTAGACCAGCTCTTTGCAGTATGACGGACTCATACATTTCTATTATAACCACCATCACCTTCTGAACGTTACCAGTACTGTGGAAAAAAAATAAAGCCTATTCCTGTGCTCTGGGCCTGCTCTTCAATGGGATTCACATGTTATTCAGCATCTTTATCCCCAGCCCCCCAGGGATTTGGCCTATCATCTAAGCTTGGCTCTAACTTGAAGCTTTATTTTATATCTGTTTAGAATGAGAAATTCAAGAGCTTTCAAATGATAGTTTCTCAGACTGTATCACTGGCCCAGCCATCTTTAAAATGTCTGGTTTTATGTTCTGTGGGCTGGGCACAAAACTAGCATCGCTCGCTAACCTCATTCTTCAACAGAGCTCCCACAGATATCAACAGGGGAATAGTGAAGACGAGGGTGAAAAAAAAGCCTCATCTGCTGCTGCTCGACTGGTGGTAAGTGTTGACGTGATGTGTTGTACCGTGTTATCATCTCCTGGACAAATTGTCTCATTTCAGGGCCATTGCCATTTCTGTCCTTAATTTCTCCTCCTTTGCTGCCACCTTCTTGTGTTTTATTTCCCTCTTTGCCTCTCTCTTATTTCTAGGTTTTTAATTTTCTACCCTCCTAGTTACCTGAACACGGCTCACTGAAAGCCTCTTAGGGAATCCTCTTGCACCAGTACAAACAACAGAGCGCCTAATCTAACCTTGCAGGGCTTTGTGAAGACCGCACAAAACCCAGTCATTTGTGCCAATTAAAAGTACTTTGAAAAGAGGCTCAGCTACAAAAAAATTCGACTCGACTCCTACTTACAGTGGTGGCAGGAACAAAGACATTCAGATATAGGCAGTCTTCGCTGACAGAGTATGACGGGGCCTCTCCATCTCCTGGCTGCCAACAAGCTGCCCTAGAGACACAGATTGAGAAAATGACAATAAAAAGGCTTGTACTCTTTTTCCACTACTGCTATTTCCTTATATTTTGATGCACTAAGTTTATAAAATCTTTAAATCTGTAGATCTCAATCACATTTAAAACTATGCCCACCTGTACCTTAGTAACAAATACGTGGGTTTGTATACACACATACAAATGCAAAAAACACATTGCATTTTCACATCTAGAATCCTTCCCTCAGAAAACCAGCCTCGTTTTAAAAAGATTAGAACTTGAAAATAAACCTTCATAAAACTCACGCTTTGTGTAAATTGCAGAAAATTGGTACCAGATGTAAGGGGAGCAGGACTGGGGGTCTCAGGCACAGGTCTCCCCCTCCTATTGCCTGCAAACCTATGTAAGCCACTCTTTCGCTGAAATGCCAGTTTTCTATTTTAATTTCTAATAGTCTGTGGGCTACATTTATTTATATTTATTTTAATTTCTAACGGTCTGTGGGAAAATATGTTAAGTTCAAAATTTTAAAGCATTTTTAAAATCTGTTTGCTCTAAGCATCATAGCAGACTATTACCAGTGCCCAGCAATTTTAAAAGTAACATTTCAACAGGAATTCAGCCAGCCAGCCACGTACAGAGAATCATTTTCTGGCCATCATCTGTATGAGATTCATGTGATTGAGATCTCTCCATAAGAAGAATCAAGTGGATGACTTTTGCAGGTCAGATATAAGTTATTTTGAAGCCAGTTCCTTCTACTTCACAGCCATATTTATATCACATAATGAGTTATGGAAAAGCATCACAAGTTATTAGGGAAGAAGCCAAAAGAGGCTATGGAAAAGACAGTAATATCTCAGAGAATTATTTCTAAATTATCATTTTTAATGCCCTTGTAAAATTTTATGCTGAAAGTGCAAGGAATTTAATAGAAAACTACAAGGAAAAGGACCAGCTTTAATGCAATTCTACAAAATCTTTCCATAAGAGAAGTTCCTAGGACAGTGATATCACTCAATAGCTTTCACACTGACATAAAGAAGTACATCATCTCCAAATAAAACTACTAAAACCATTTTAGGCAGAGAAAATACAAATTCCCAGGTAGGAATCCAGCCAGGACAACAGATCTAACGCTATTAATTGTACAGCTTTCCACAGGGCAACAGGAATCATCACCGGTGCTCACTGGCTATTTTTTTTCTTTTTTTTCTTTTTTTTTTCTTTTTATTTTCCTAGCAGCTCAAGATGCCCAGCACCTCCAGCTCCCAGGATCTCCTCATGCTGGGACAGACTCCAGGGAAAGGCTGCCACCTGCTGAGCAAGTCCACAGCTCCTCCAGCAGCTGGAAACTCCAACAGCTGGACAGGTTTTTTGGTCAGTTTGGGCTTTTTTATAAGTCTTTTATCAGGTCCAGGATGATAAATAAACATTTCTTTTCCATCAGTAACGTCACTGTGCTAATGTGAATTTCCTATATGCTAATATTGTACAACACCAGTATAGAGTCCTAAAAAAATATAGATGTCAACACTTTCTATACACACACAGAGGGAGGTCCCTCTGATTCTCCAAGTGCACCTCCATAGCGCTAAGCTCAAATAATTATTTTTTTAACTTTAAATGAATAATAGAAGATAATGGCCAAGTTCTTCATTGGCCTAAGGAAGCACTGAGAATTCAAAAGATAGGAGCAGGTTAACTAAGGTCCCTAAATCTCTTTGAAGGTCTCAGCCAGGCTGCTCATTGCAACACCAGGTCTTCAAAAGAGACCAGAGAGGCAGACGGCTCTTACCAAAGTCCTAGAGACACCGCGCTGTGGCTGCAGACACAAAGAGCGGATGGTGTGTGTGTTAGCCTAAAATCACTGTGCACCTGAGAAAACAAAAAGCCACGTCTCACTGGATCCCTCTGAGGCTGTGTGGCTACTGTGGTTACGCTGTTAACACCTCCACAACTCAGGTGCAACCTGAAGGATGAGACTACCAAAGCCCACGTGCTCTTTCAGCTCTTCAAGACAACGCTGCATCTTTTTTCACTCAGTTCGTCACAGGCTTTGCTAGAAAACTCTGGAGACAAATCCTGAGCAGTGGAGGGACCAAACAGCTTCTACACAGCTGATAGGCCTCTAAATCTGTAGCCTCAGGGTGTGTTTCCACCAAAAGAGGTGGTGGATCGTGTCAGGCCTGCAGGGTGCCATCCTCCCCACTCCCTTGCAAAATCTGCTTTTTCCTGAACCATGTAAGCTCTTGGCCAGATCAACTAGCTCAAGTACTTCGTCTCTAACCACATGAGGACCGCTCCCGGTGCCAGGAATTGAACAGGACTGCATGGCCAGCCACGGCTGGAAGGATAACACAAGTTCTCAAGAGACCTGAGAGTTCTCTCTCAGGTCCATAGTAGCTGCCTTGGAAGCTCTTGGGTTGCTATACCTCTGCTGTCAGCCCTGAGGTCTTCAACTCCCTCTACAGAAAGTTCACCAAGTCCTTCCACCAGACTCTCTCCTTTTGACTGTTCTGCACCTTCAATCTCCTGTTTCTTGTTTCTTTTTTTTTTTTTTTTTTTCCCCTTGCAGCTCCACACGTCTGCCACGAAACAGTCTGCTTTTTACTGATAGGGACACGATCGGGTACCAGCTCTCCTGTATCAACTGCCTGTGTACACGTGCAACACGGCTCGCTCAAACAGGCTTCATGTGCTCTCTAGTTTGCTTTCTATCACGTGGAGCGGGGATGCACTGTGAGAAAGACCCTGTGAAAGACACTCCACTTTCACATCTTGTTCCTTCTTGTTGCTGCATTTCTATCTGCTGTGGGGTTTTTTTTAAAAGAAATCCACTGTCCTAACATGTTCCATAGCGCAGATATACTAAGTAGTGTCACCCAAACCCTCTTTTCTTTAAAAAAATACTCACAATTTGTCATTTTGGTTCCCCAATGCAATAAAACTAAGACTCATATCGCAAGACTAAATGAAATACAAATGTGCACACAAAGACTATGTCCATAGAGTGCCTCCAACCTAAACTCACCCAACAGGGATATCGGTACAACCCTGGAGAGCCAGGGCCAGCCAACAGGAAATATTAGATATGGTGAATTAAGAGAAATTTAGCTCATCTGCTAATACAGTTCCTAGCACTCATTTCCTCTTAAGGCATTACCTAAAATGTTTATAACTTCTGTACTGCTGTGCAAGCCATTTAGCAAGTATTTGTCTTTTAATAGTTTTTGGACAGAAAAGACTATCTGGGTCCTTCAGCCTGATCTCCTAGACGCTACTAGACAGAGAATTTCTATGAGGCCCACAGCTTCAGGTTACATCAGCGTTACAACACCCCTGTTTGATTAAATATTCTGCAAATTTATGGCTCAGCAGGAGGAAAATGTATTTTGTATAAATATTATAAATACTTGTATAAAAACTCAGAATGAAAATGGATTGACAGGAGACATTCGGTGGAAAGTTATATATAGATTCAAGGCAATGTACTGGAATGCCTTTTTTCTTGGGGATGCTTGCATGCATTAACATGTAGACAGAGAAATTATTCTTTTTGTTAAACAAAGTCCCAAACTTGCATTAATCTGTACCCTATAGGTTCTTTTGCAAGACAGAGCATGGATATCGTGGTCATCGCTCCAGCTACTTTCCTACACCTGGATGGACAAGCACTTCTGCAGACGATCAAAAGGGTTTCTTACCGAGCCACAGTAGCATTCCAGGTTTCCACCCAAGCAAACGGCTCTGGAGGACTGAAACGCCTCTCTGCAAGAGGAGGTGCAGCGTACGGGATCCCCAGGAACTGGCTGATATTTTTCCATTCCGAGCCAATGCGGATCACCTGGGATTTGCCCATCAGATCTCCATGGGACGGGATGTACACAGATGGGGTTAAATCCGATTCAGAAACGGGCAGGAATAAATCTATCAGGGGGGAACGGAGGAAAAATAATTTGCTTTTTCAAGTTAGTACCATTTCAGAAAAGAAAATTAATCCCATTTCCCTTAATGTTAAACTGTTAAGTGTCTAAATCACTTCTTTAAATGAAACAGATAAATTTGTATTCTCTCCCTATAAAATACTTCATGCTATGCTATATGTTAGCTACGGGATATGAACATTTAACTTTCCAAACCTTTACTTAAGCATTTCTTCCAGATGAGACATCACATTAGAACATAAATCTGAGCATTTCCACCAAAAGGGAGAGAGATTTTCAGACTTCCCCCCACCCACAGCTCTAACAAGCACAATGTTAATCCTTTAAACTTTTATCGCAAGTCAGAGAGAGGAAAGATAACCACACAGCTCATTGGTTTGGGCTCTCACCAGGAAAGACTTGCACTTCAGTCCCCTTCCCAGTAGCTGTTTCATCATGCGAGGCAGAAGAGCTTCAACAGAAGGCAATGAGCACAACCCAGGTCCAAATTCCCTACAGTCCTGTGTCGGGACTGCTGTTCTTGAAGTGGGAATCACTAGTGCAAGCGCTCACTCGCATGCCTTCTACGTGCCAGAGAAGGGAATGCAAGAGTGGAGGGTACCAGAGGGCCTTCATCATCATCTCTTGCCTTACACACTGTTGTGAATATTGCAATTTTCTTCCACAGAGCTTATGCCACTATCTACATTTTAGATCAAACAAATTGCTATCTGATTTATTTTTTTTGTCTGCAGAAAATGATGACATATTAGGGGGTCATAGTTTGATCAATTTTTTTTTCTTTTTTACATAACAATTATCTGAATCATTAGCTATCTACCCAAATAAGAGTTTTTTCAATAATGCCTTGCATTAAAACAGAGCTGAGTGATACCTCATACTATTTGTCTCTTAAAACAATGTATTTGATAGGCAGGAACCAAATTCTAAGTCATGTGACTAAAACTAAAACTGTACAGAAATATACAAACACACAAGTCCAGCTTTTAGGTCTTAGCCTGTGATTTTGCTTCACTTGACAATGATAAACCCCTTTTTCTCTCATTGAGTTTGAACCTAGAAGGTTCCCATTGATCTGTCAATTCTTCACAGAAATTTCAGTGATAAGAAAAGGAAATATTTCTTCCCTTTCCCCCTTATTGTTACCTGATTTCTAATTACTTCTAATAAAAGAAATAATCAATATTACATGAAAAGAAAGCAGTCTCTTTTAAAATCAAGGGAAAAAACCAACAAAACTTACAGTTACAATAAGTAAATAGCCAAACAATAGAATTTTTACCTGTCTACACAACTTCTATTTCTCTCTTAAATAATTTTCAATTCTTTAAAATATTAGTTCATCTTGGTTTAGGTTTTTTTGTTTGGTTGGTTTTGTTTGTTTGTTTTCTCCAGAGATGATCCTTAAGACTTTTAACTGACAATGGTTTTTCAACACTCCTTGTGTTATTCTCAAAGTTTAAAAGGAAGAGCATGCAGAAACATCTTCTGCAGATGAAAAGGAAGGAGCTGGACTTTCATTAATTTTTTTGTTTGTTTTTACCATTCTGCATTTTCAAAATGTCTTTTCTAGACTAGACTTCCTTTATTATACCCAATTCAACAGTAGATGGTAACACTATGATTTCGTGCATTTTTCCAAAAAGTATTTGGGGCCATTTTCCCATCCCGCTTGGCTGTAGCTCCACTGAAACAGGAATGGACAATTGTCTAGGAGACATCCACATTGCTTTATGTCTAGTGAGGGTTTCCTCACTCTTCCATTCACAAGAATTGTGCACAGGCCACCACAGCTGAGTTCCTTCCTCCACAGCCTTAACCTGCTCTTACCTTGTCTCCTATAGATATATGTAGCTGGCTCTTTCAGTAAGACCCGGCAGCTGTGCCCTTGCAGGCCGTGCGTGCACATCTGTGTATCAGGGTAGAAAAGGCATCTTATTGCCGAAGGCTGGATTTCCAGTGTAACCACTGTACACGACTGGTTCTTTGAACAAGCTGTGAGGTGAAACGCGAAGGAAAAGAGCAGATAAAAATGTATTCTCAAAGTATTTTGTATGACGTTGTTATAAGATAGTTAAAAGAAAGGTTTTACAACAGGTCAACCAACAAGGATATGAAGTAGCTCTAAAGCAGAATAATGGGACATAAACATCCTCAGATTCCCAGAACATTCTCTAAAATAGCTAAAAGACAAAAGGTTATATTGGCTTTAAAATGGAGCAATACAGCAAGAGAACTGGTATAACAGGTTGTAGGAGAAGAAAAACATCTTCTAATAAAGTACCAAGCACGTCAGCTGAATTCAACCAGTGCCCAGGGAGCCCCAGGGAAAGTTTTCAGAATAAGAACAGTGATCCTCTCACTCATCCCAGTTTGTTCTCAGAGGTGGGTATCCAAGCCTTTTCCTTTAGCAAGGCTCCTTCAAACAGTTACAGGAAAAGGAAAAACCAGTAAGTTATGCTGCTCACCCTCATAAGGTGAGGACCATTTACCGCAAAAAGTGGGACCATTCCAAGGACCATCCTCTGCAGTAGGTGGGAACTTTTTCTTATTTCTACAACTCTGCGGCATTCAGGATTTTCCAGTCATGTGAAGTTAAAGGACTCTTTGCTGTCTAGCCAGGCTAGACAGTTCCCTTCGTTGTTACTACCGTCCAACCCCTGCTTCAGCCCAGCTGTCAGTTAACCTGCCCTCATACACCACAGCTACAGGTTACTTTAGATAATGGTAGGTGGCTCTACCATCTATCTCACTCAATGAGCTTTCCTTAACTCTTCTTTAGAAAATAATGACATAATCCCTTTAATTATTCACTACAATATTGTCCAAATTGTACAATGCTTGGAGAAGCAGGAGAAATTACACAATCACTGTATGGCATTTTATGTCTATTGTATCTCTCATTAGATAAACTATTACAGGTCCTTTCTCTCAAATTCAGAAACACTGATGTAGTCCTTAAAAATAAGTAAAATCAGTATGTCTATGCCAGAAGGGTGGGAGGGCGGATAGCTGTTCTTGGTTTTTCAGGCTTCACGAGCCAGTATTTTCTGTAAAGCTATGAATAACCATTTCTTACCGGATAGACAAAAGTCTCTGGCAGTGGAGAAGTCATTGGATATATCTCTACTAATTTGCACAACTTCAAAGTTTGAGATGGATGAATCCATGAGAACAGAGGACACATTTAAGGGTTGCCATATATCCAAATACGCTGTAAGATGAACCATACAAAAATAATATAAATAGAGGAATCAGTAAAAGCTTCAGAAGAAAATAATATAGAAGTAAAAGCATTGGGGAGCTCCCCAATGAAAGACTTTCACCTTCCTTTGCATCAACAGGGAATAAATGAAATATAATATTCAAAGGCCTCTGATTGACTAGAGGGTCCAGTCGCATTTTCAGAGGTCATGTACAACTAGGTTTACAAAGCTATTCAGCTATTCAGGTAAATCTGGAGCAGCTCCATCCAGGTTTGCAAGTAAATCCAACTGATTTAAATAAAAGGTTTCTGAACAGGCCTAATTACATTAAAGGACATAGGTCATAACGCTTACACACAAGTTCCTGAGCAGGTACAGCCACTAACTCCTTGGAAAGCAAGTCGAGATCCTGCATGTGACTGAGCGTTCCCAGAACCTTCAGCAGACATCCATATCTATATCTAAAACAGGAGCTGGTTTCCTAAGGTAGGCTTCACCTCAGTCACCTGCAAGGTAGGTGTCTACATCTGAATTAATTACGCTAGATGACTTCTACTATCAGGAGGAACAGTTTTACTACACAATCTCTCCATCCTGGTTCAGACGTCTGCTTTAGGGTGAGACAAATCACCCCCAGGAATCCACCGACTACATGAGCCAGATGCCCATGTTGTCAGTGCAGGCAACCTCATGTGAGTAGCTGAAATGGAGATGTCTATGTTGCCTGCATACAGCCACATCCAGAGAACAAGTCCCAACCTTACAGACTAAGTGAAAATGAGACAACAGTTTTCACAAATGGTGTATTTTGTCTTCACTTCCCTTACAAGCAATCGACCAAGGTCCCACAGAAGCACATGCAATTTTCACAGGTTTAAAGACTTTTTTTAAAGGTCACAAGGATTGATTATTTTGATCATTTTAATTTGATTTCATAGACAGAATTACAGAAAATACTGTGAACTATGCTAATGTCATGTAACTGCTACATAATTAAGATTTAGTTCTATTTCATATGTATATATACACATATACACAAATATATACATATGTATATCTATGTGTATTACATATATACAAACATATATTCACATATATACATGTACACATGCATGTACATGTGTGAGCATAGATATACCCATACGCACTCACTAGTATTCATCAAGAATTATTCTTCTGTCTCACCGTGGATTAAAAAAAAATGCCAAAATCATTCTTTTCTCATACACAAACAGATGAAAACATCTGCAGGCTTTCAGTTTTGCATACAGAAGTCAAAAAAGAAAGCTTGGGAAAGAATAGGCCTTTAATTATTTTAGTTCCTTTCAATAGTTCAATATGTTTTAAAAGCAAAAGGGCCCTGCTGTGGCCACCAAGTCCTAAACAGGAGGTTGGCATTATCCTCTGCATGTAATTGTGGGGTAAGGACAGAGCTGAGTCAGCTGTTGCCTTGCTATTCCTGGTGAGCAGGTCTTGCCCTGTCGCTTGAGTTCATTTACCACGCAGATGCAAAAGTTGTGACCATTCACTTCCTTAAAGATTTCTTTTAGTCTTCTGTGAAATGGGTGACTTGCAAAGACAGCCAAAGTTTCCTTCCTTCCCTTTCCTCCCAGAAAGACAGCTGTGACCATAACATTCAACATCAACCCTGAAGCTGAGTCTGGGGTTCGTACAATCAGGGCTGTGGTGTGCCCTCCCTGCAACTTGGAAATCCTGGTGTTCACACACTTGTCCACTTCATGAGAACCCAAGACCCAAAAGGGATGACAGACTAGCCTGGTTGCATCATCCCTTGAGCAAATAGGCAGGGAACAGCAATGACTAAATTAGATTTGAAAATTATTTTATTCCAAATAATTCATGACAACACAGGGTAACTGTCACAACCCAGGGCTCCACTTTGATGCTAAAAGTCTTTGTGTTTGCAAGGTAAATCCTTCCCAAGGAAGTCTAAACCTCAAGCATCAGTTATTCTCCCAGAGGACAAGCTGAAAAAAACTGATGTGCTACCACCACTGCCAAGGCTGTTAACCTTAGTGCTAGCACCTTTGCTCTCACCCTTGCTGAAGAAAATGTCTGATGGAGTGATGAACTGACCTACTGTACTCCATATAACTTCCCAAACAGCCCAGCCCTAGTTCACGCCTGTGAACTAGAGGCAAGAAAGCAGCACTGGCTCCCATGGATCCTTTTCAACCACTTGAATATCATTCTATTTCTGTCATATTTGGGAGCAACTCTTCTAAGAGGTAGAGGCAGAAAGTCTCCAGCTAAATAGAAATGAAGGTTAATTTGGTATTGCACTGTTAAATGTTAGAGACCACAAGCTCACTTGATATTGCAGAGTAGCAAAGTCATCATCAGCACTATATTCAGAGGGAGTCTGAACTAGTAAGGGAGTAATGACCCTGCAATCACAGCTTGACTTGTGCAACAGACCCACTGCACTTAATTTTTTCTTCCCCTTAAGCACTGACTATTCAATTATTCTTGAGAAACACAGTGATTTTAGTCATGTGGAAATTACTACATTTCATATTGTCAATCGTTTCTCTATTATAAAACCATCTAATATGACCTGTTGCATGACCTGTGTTAGAAAATTTCAGCCTCTACATCTAGGGTGACACTTTGTGGCATTTATTTAGAAAGACACTTAAAAATAGAAATCAACTGTGTAAGTGATGGAGAATTAACCGTTACATCCCCTCCAGAGATTATCTGCCTGCACTACTAGATCGCCCAGGTCTTACTTTTCCAGATTATATCTTGTCAGTTTATGTTTTCAATTTTTTTTTCCTGAAAATATGAACAAGAAAATATTTTTCTTTTAATCAATATAACTTAAACTTTGTTTTTACATAAGAGCAATGTTGCCATCTTGCACCATGTACAGTACTAGTAACTGATGTCCTACTACTGGAACAAGTAATCTTTCTAGGTTCAGACACAAAGCTTCAAATTACTAGCTGTGGTTCTTTCAAAAAAAAGCCTTGTCTGGATTCCATTGTAAGTCAACAAGTCTGGGTGCATCAGTGGTTTTGGAAGATATTTCACCAGACTGACTCTCTTTCCATAGCTTGCCTGATTCACCGAGTGACCTTGAGCAAGCCTCATAATCCTCATATGCCTCTGCCCACAGGTCAAACATTCAGAAGTGTTCTTGCAAGCTAAATTCTACTCTCTTAGGAAAGAAATTCAAAGCAATTCCACAAAAGCAAAATAAATTCCTGGGATTTACACCTTGGACACTTGAATTTGGCCTCCTGTATCTATTTCCCTGAGGTTTACTAGCTTACTGTTATTAAAATCTTTCGAAGGTGCTCAAATTAAGCCTGTGAGCGCACACTGCCATTGTTAGGCACATGTAATGTGTTCTACATTTGATCACAAGGTAAACTTCCTACTTCTATATTAAAAGATTTTTTTTTTTATCCCTTTAGGTGGGGTAGAGTTAAGTTAATAACATTAATTTTGAATACATATAAGGCACAATGGGCACTTTGCAGTCCACGCTAGGCACAGAAGAGTGACCACTCATGCTGTGAACATCCATAGACTGTACATTCATACCTAAAACACATTATATTTTGCTTATTCTTTGCCCAGAATCTCACAGAAGTGACCCTTGCAACCTCCCACTACCCACATGGGGTTGTTTTTTGGGTTGGTTTGTGGCTTGTGGGTTTTGGGTTTTTTTTCATTCTCAGTCCTGGACAAAGCATTCATAACCTCAGATCAGTTTTATACACTGAGATTTCCAGTATTTTCCCTTTCCAGTCTTCTGTCCAGCTGACCCCAGATGCAAATAAATGCAGAAACACTAATGCTTATTTTAATGACAGAGCAAAGCCCTTTAACCCAGAGCCATCCATGGCACCGCTGTGGACATTGCCAGCCAGCAGTCAGCTGCAAAAGAGATTTTGGCTATTAGTTGTTTCCTTCTTCCCTCCTCCTGGCAGCCTATCCAGCAATGCCTGCAGCCATGCACACCCACTTCATTACATGGGCAAAACAGAACTTTCCATGGCTGATCTAAACTTGCCTCGTTAAGAAACTGCTCTCACAGGGCACGCAGCTACAAACTGGCGCTGCTTTACTGAAAATGCATAGTGCACCTGATGGGCTGGAAGACATTTCTGGTTTATATATAGGTTAAGCTCTGACCTTCCAAACCACATTTTGGCAAGTGCTTTGATTGGATAATTACAGCACTCTGAATCCAGCCAGCCCTGTAAGTTTTATTGCAAAATTATAGATGTCCCATACAGAGAGCCTCTCTCTTCCAGATGTTCTTGTTTGGGTAGGCAAGGTTTAAGACTGGATTTGCAAAAGGACTCACACTGGCCTTGCTCTGTTCCCACTCAAGTCATAAGATCATAAGACTGGAATAGATTTCCTGGGGGCACAGAGTTCAGCCTGCCACTTTCACAGGCAATGACTTTATAAAATCCTTTTCATAAAGTCAACAATAGTTTCATCACTGACTTCAGTGGAAGCAAAGAGGGGTCAGTTCTGAGTTTGCTGGAAAAATTGACATTTGATAGAAGGAAACAGAGATACAGAAGTGCAATAAAATAACAGGTTAAACATAGAAGAAAACTCATGAAGTTGAGGAGGTACATAAATCAGATGAGGCTAACATGAGGTTAGGGAGGTACATAAATCAGATCTTTGGGTTCAGTATACCTGATTTTTGTCTGAAAGACAAATTCTAACTTAACTCTGAAATTTGCGAGCCATTTTTAATAGCCCTGACTGAAGCCAAAAACTTGCTTACAGACTGAACTCAGTGCTTTATATTCCTAGTGTTCAGGGTTTTTTTCCAATGAAGACTGCTAACCTGTCTGTATACCAATAATCTCCAAAACCAGCAAATCATCAACTCGGAGTGGAGCTACAGAAAATATACTCTTTCTAAAATATAGTTGCTTCTCATTTTTGTCCATCCACAGAGATTTGAACAATTCAAACCGAGTCATTTTCTTAAAACTGCTGCATAATAACTATAATCACGCCTCAGACAAACATGTCCCAAACTAAAAAATGTGTTATTTATGGCCTTTAGCAGTGAGCAATCTTGCTATACTCATATTAAATGCAAGCTTTCTGCCTCCTTCAGTAGTGCCAATTATAGTAAATGCTACAGTAATAGGATACTGAAAATGTACTAGATATTTATCCAGGTTTAAAATAAGCTGTTTTCAAAAGGCTAAAATCCTCATGTTTATGAACAGAATAAAAATCAAACTTTAGACCAAAGATAGAGTAATTCTACACCAGAGGTCCGTATGCTGTATGGGGGCATGGTAGATCAGTTCCAGAGGATGGATGAAAAAAGGCTGTCTGTCTTTCACACCAAAGATCTCTCTGACATAGCCTCAGCATTGTGGGAAAAGAGGAAGAAAAGTGATACTATTCATCACCAAAGTCAGCTACATCAGTACCTGTACTACCATCAGCATCTCTGTTGAGAGTGGGAATACCCCACGTGTTGAGATAGCCTGATGGGAAATTTATTCCCAGATCGGAAAATCCCACAGCTGCTGCTCAGTCCTGCATCGAGGGAACGACTATAAGTCATCAGGGGATCGCAGGAGGCAGAAGCAGGAATGGCCTAGCAGATCATTACATCCATGTGCCTCGGTGGTTTCTCAATGGATTACTTGATTTGAGTGGAGTAGGAACGGAGCCCCTATGATTTGTATATGATCCACAGTCCTATGCAGAGATCACTATTTAAGGGCCATTGTCTTTAGCAGTTGCCAAATCTAAGACACATAGCTGTATCCTATGTAAAACTGAGGAACCTGAAGACAGAAATGCGCATTAAAGTTTGGGTAATTACCATATACAATTCATAAATCTCATAACAAATTATAATAGCAGAAGTTATACATCAGTGTCACTCCTCCCTTCCACATGTACAGGAATATTTTGCTTTAAACACAAGTATTCCTTCTAAAAAGCCAGGTAACGTTTCACAGATTGTTTTGCTTCTTTCAGTCTCAATTGTAAAGACATAAAAACTTCCATAGCTCAAACCCATGTGTATAAACTGTATGAATACAGCATTATACAACCGTAAAATAATAATACATGATTTATCATAAAAAAAAAAAATTTCTTATATCTCCCTATCTTACAGCTGGCTGCAGAAAGTTCCATCTCAAACCTAATTATGAGACCTGACTGTTTTCCCTTTTACATAACATTCCTTCATATTCATACAACTCAGTGGAGCTGTTATTTAAATACCAGCGTAGTTAACTCAAGACTGCAGCACGACATATTAGCATTTTTAGCACGGGCAGTCTTAAAATAACAGCTGTCCTTCCACTGTTAAAGGTCACAGATCATACCTGAAACTCGTCACAGATGGTTCCATATTCAGTGTCGTCAAAGCACATTAACTTCTTCAGGGGAAAAAAAAGCTCCAAATGTAACAAGTTGGACTTTCCCAGTCTGTTCAGGCTATGTGCTTTTCAAGCATTATTTCTCAGATAACAGAAACTACGTGGAAATCACAACAGACCAGCAGGAGCATGCTCTGCTCCATGTGATAGATGTACAGAAGACAAATAAAAGTAATCATTTAGTTAAAGACGCAAAACCACACATTCAGTTAAACGCACCACAGATTAGTGATGAAGATGACTTGGTGAGTTTAACCTTGTATCAGAAAGAGTACCGCAAGGGCACAAACAGGCAAAACACATTGAAGCAGCAACAAAGCAACAAGAACTCAGTTAAAAGACAGCGTGCAGCTCACCTCCCTCCTGCCAGACAGCAGTGACCTGCAGGCATTACAGATTGCACTTCATTCCCCTTTTTTTGCAGGCTAATGGGGTATCTAACGAGTGTTAGAAATGCCTAGCAGTGCTGCTTGTACGGGGAGTAACCTGGGGAAAGCCAACAGGAGCCTCAGGCTCAATCAGGTACAAGGCAAAGAACGGGGAGATCCTCAAGCCTTCCCTCTCGCTGTGTCTCTCCTGAGGTTAGCCTCACACGGGGAAGGGATGGTTTTGCATCTCCTTGGTGGCTGCAGGCTGCTCTATGGCAGGGCATGAAAAGAAGTCACTATTGAAAATTATTTTTGCCATTGCAGATTCAGAGGTTTAGAGTTTTTATGAAGATCGCTGCCCGTGCACATCTTCAAAAGCCCAGACTGGGGAACAGAAGGAAAGCAAATACATGGTTTTGCTCAATTTATTTAGGGAGAGTTTCAGTGAAGGAAACTGCAGTAAATTATTTGGGTGAGACAAAAGAATTTGGTCTCAGCTCTTCATCTTTTAAACCTGTAGCAACCGCAACAGAACTCCCCTTTGTGTGCAGTGGAACTAACAGGGCTGGACAGTGCCTTGCAGCTCCTTGGCTCAAGGATTTCTGCCTTCAGGCTGATACTAGGATAAATTAAATCATTCCAGCTGTCCCTTGCTGACTTTGGACCGTTAAAGATTGTATATGCAAGCTTTAAAAAAAAAAACAAAACCACGAACAAACAAACCAAAAAAAACCACAACAAAATGAAAAAACAGTGATATTCTGAGTTGAAATAACACAGAAAGTGAAACAAATCAAGATCTGGTGGCAGGCCAAAGAAAGACAATATAGCTCTGGGAGAGGTGGCTTCATTGTAGAAGAAACAGACAAACAAAATGGTTTGGGGCCATAAAATTTTCTTTTAAAGAGTGTTCTCCAGCTTATTCAGGGAGAAAATGGAGAGTCTTGACAGGTTAGTTTATAGTTTGGTTTAGTTTTTTTTTTTAAATTTAAGAATGGCACTTCAACATCTCCAGGGCAGAAGGATTCTATCGGCTCTTCAGAGATGCTCAAATCTGAAGTGATATCCTTCCATATGGTTAGAGATGGAGGAGCTGGTATTTAACAATCTGGCCTCCTGGCAGATGTCAAGGATTCCTCAAAATGCAGCTTCTTATAACTACAGAAGCCAGCTAATGTAAGATGTTACCTCAGCTTGCAAATCTTGTTCTCCTGACCACCTAAGGAAAGACAGCAAAAGCCAATAGTCCTATTAATTTGAACTAGAAAAGCTGAAGCATGTGTGAACATGAGAGAGAATACCTATTTTTTTAAAAGACTGAATGCTAAAACAGCTTCTCCATACAATTGCTAGAAGAAGGTCCTAGCCAGTTTTCACACAGAACTGAAAGAAAACTTGATGGAAGACAGCTTGATCCAAGGCATAAGTCTGCCCATTTCTCCAGCCTGTTGAGGTCCCTCTGAATGGCACCACACTCATCTGGTCCGTCAACCACTCCTCCCAACCTTTCAACGTCTGCAGACTCACTGCAAGTGCACTCTGTCTCATCGCCCAGGTCATTATTCAAGATATTAAATGGTAGTAGACCCAGTATCAACTCTTGGGGTATACCAGTGACTGGCCTACAGCTGGATCATGACTCTGTGCCCAGCAGTTCAGCCAGCATTTAGTCCTCCTCACTGTTGCTTTATCTAGACCTTACTTTGGTTTCTGAGAGGTTGTTATGTGAGACAGTGTCAACAGCCGTTCTGAAGTCAAGATAAACAACATCCACTGCTCTCCCCTCATCCACTTAAGACAGTCACCTGATTGTAGGAGACTATCTGGTCAGGCATGATTTTGCCCTTCATAAATCCATGCTGACTACTCCAAATCACCTTCTTGTTCTTCATATGTCTGGAAATGGTTTGCAGGATCAGTTGCTCTATTACCTTCCCAGGGATCAAGGTGAGGCTGACCAGACGATGGTTCCCTGGATCTTCCTTCTTGCCCTTCTTGAGGACAGGGGTGACATTTGCTTCCCTCCCAGCCTCAGGAACCTCCCCCATCACCAGGACCTTTCACAGGTAATTGAGAGTGGCCTCCGAATGGCACCAGCCAGTTGACCATGTAGAAACCCTTCTTGTTGAGGCTTTTTCTATAGTTCTATGGTCCTACATGCCTCTACCCTCTCTATCGAGAAGAACGACGAGTAAAATAGGCAAAGCATCTACTTCCCACGAAACTGAAAATAAGTCTGCTAATCTGAGTTTCTTCAGAACGTGTTGGGGCTGGACACACCGCAGACTTTAATGGAGTCAGGGCCCTGACTGCAAATGGCAGGACGCAAAGTGCTGGGCATTCTGTCCTGAGCATTGCAAATTGGCTAACTAGAAAATGAGGCAGTCCAATGTATTAACTGTCTGTTGAAATATAGGCCTTAATTGTGCTTCAGTAAACTCAGACACCAGATTGGACATACCATTAACTTCACTATTTCATAGAGCCTTCTGGCAAAGTGCTGAAATTTAAGTATCTTTCTGATCTTTTTATGAAAAGTTTTATATATTTTATTATATACATATATATACACACATGCTTACATGCACACACACACACACATATGCAGCGCCCTTTAAATAGTGCCATTTTCTCACACTCACCATCTGGTTACCACACAGGAGTCACGGCAATTTTTTTTCCCCATGTACAAGCAATACCACAATGTAGCAAATTCAGTCACTGCTAGCTTTTCTATGACGCCCAACTCTAAACCCATTAATCCTCTATAGCATAAATTAATATAACATATATAATCACAAAGAGTTTGGAAACAACGTTTTTGAAAATTTCCCCAAACCTCTGACAACACGACACAGATAGCAATCTGACCTAAATAACCAGTCTGGTACTTTTACTATCAAAATGAGGCAGAGCATAAGAAGGGCAGATGGTGCCCAGTTGCATTTTGAATGCATTGCTGCACACATTGGTGTCAGAAACCCAAAGAATACAGGATACTAGAGCTAATTTGACTTCCAGGCTAGTTGTGCTGTTTGTAATTCAGCGACTTCTCCCAACTGCTGTCCTCAGGACAACTGCTCTAATCCAGAATCCTGTCTCTTTGTGGGAGGCTCTGCTCACTTGGGTGGTTAACGAGACCTTTGCAAACCAGAGACATCCCTAGTTGTTCTGCATTTGAAAAGATGACCTGGAAATGGGTGTGATAGATCAAGAATGTTGCTAAGGGTAAGATGAGCACCTCACTTGCTGTGGCTGACTTCTGGGAAGTCTTAAGAGCAGAAAGCAAATGACAGATAGGAAGGCCTAATTTCCTTAAGTGCTGCTTAGGTCACTGTTTTCCTAGATTTAACAAAGCAAAAACAAACATAAGAGGAAAATGACAAAACCACTACTAAGCTTCACGCTGGGAGAAAAAAAGCTTTAGTAAAGTGCTTTGCTACATGCCATGGGAAAAACAGTTTGCAAAGAAGTTGAATTGCCCAACCTACGCATTACCCCACTAGATCCTCAAAGCATTTCACACAAAAGTATTTCTGCTTGCCTACAAAGACAGGAGTTTTTCTTCTATTACATTAAAACGATCATTAAAAAAGCACAAATTTTACTAATAAATACAAATAGTCTGAAGAGAATTGTGACTGGTAGTCAGAGATATGATGACAAAACAGTTAATAATAAATTCTAAACTCAATATTGAAAATTCTTTGCAAATATTAACCATCTACTGCAAGCCCAGTTGCATACAGTTTAGGGAACGACAAACACAAACAGATTAAAAAATTTGTTCAGATCAAACAGAAAATCAAGGCCAGAGATGGATGAGATTTCTCAATTTCAGTCTAACCTGAGGGTTAAATTGAGTTATCTAATGACTAGTCAACCTGCTTTCTTTCCGTTACACACAGCATTTAGCAGATATGCTGCGTATTTCTGGAAAGGATGCATCAGGGAAGCCTGTAGCTGTTGACAATTTGCATATATTTTTAGGGGGCAATAGACACAGAGCCCTGTAAAAAAGCAGTTAAGTTTCATTTATTAAAAGGATCCACCCACTTTTAAAATAACACATGTGAGTACCATAAGGTTCATTTACTGCAAGACTGAAATAAATTTTCTTCCCGATACAAAAAAGATGGTGTCATAGTAAGTTACAGCATCTCTTCAAAAGTGGGACCCAACACACACCTCAAATACTACATTTCTTTTGATCCAGTTCTGAATAATCTTTGAGACAATATTCCCATCCTTGCAGAAAACCACAAACAAGGACTAAAGGCAGTACATTTTATCATTCTTCTGTACCACCAATTATGAAGCAGTATAAACCTGCATTCATTTCTGGAGGAATTGCCCCTTTCATCATCTTGGGTTTGGGGGAAATCTAGATTTGCTAAATTTGACTTTGCATCTCTATTGCAATTGTTCATATCTATTTGAAAACCCATTGTCACTCCTTGCATTCAGCATTAGTGACAGAAACTGCTGGTGATTTGTCTAATCTGACATCCTTTGCCATCCTGGCAATCAGCAGATGCTACAAGAAAGGTGCTAGAACCCCCACAACAGTGGACAATAATGCAATACACAGCTTTTGGGGGCTACCATTGCCAGAGTTTTTTATCATTGGTCACTGCACTAAAATGTAAAATTATATCCATTGAAAGCGATCTGACACCTACATTTATAAATGATAAATTTCTTTATCAATCCTGACAAATATTTTGCCTCAGTGACCTCTTGTGGCAGTGAGTTTGAGAGATACTAGGGCAGCACTGTGGATGACAACAATTCTTCCATTTAAATGATACACAATTAATAAAAATAAGTAAACACCTGAATGAGTAAACTCATGGGGAACACAACCACTTCATTCTAGTGTGGGCTTTTAGCAATACATACAAAATAGAGGATGTTTCCCTTTTTTTTCGGCTTAATACATGAATACACTTACCACTTTCTGGCCTGAAAGGTAAACTAACAGGTGGACACAGGTTAGGCATGGTATTCTTCAAGTCAGCTAAAAGCAGAAAATAACAAAACATTTTAAAACAATTACACTTGAAGGTTCAAAATGTAATCAACACCTCAATATTTCCAGCAACACTTTCTGGGATCTGAATGTTGCATCTTCTCATCACAAACACCAGGAGTAAGGATGCGAGCCTGCTTTGCCATCTAACCCTTTTGAGGTTGTACATGAAACCAGACTTCCCTAAATTTCCATATTTATAAACATTCCTACAAACACTTTTCAAAATGCAGTTATTTATGAAAAATGCATTTCAGTAGTTCTATGGTTTTTTCCATGCTCCTCTCTGTATTTGGTTTTCTGCGTCACAACAGACATGAGATTTTCTCTGCTTCCTGATTACCAAACTGGAATTTCTCAAAATAAGAATTAGGAACAAGTCAGTTTCCAGCAGGAAGCTTTCCAAATTAAAATTAAAATAATCACTCGTATTTTCCACACTGAAATTTCTCATTTGCTAATATTTCCCTTAAACATTTTGTAATTTTAAAAAAACAAACAAGAAGTTTCCCCTGTGCATTCATATTTTGTAAAACACTTCAGTTAATCAAATCAGTTATAAATTCTCAGTTATGAATTACTATCCCTACAGAAGCTGAAAACAGATCAGATTTTCTGTTTGCTTCTTCCACTTTGTACTGCCCATGCATGTAACCAGTAGATATTTCTAAAAACTCAGGAGTTTGCCTATTCACACCAACAGGAGTGAAGAACTGGGGCTACCCAGAACTCTCTTTAAAATGCTACTATATGTTCCTCATTGACTGAGCTGCAACCGTGACTATACATACAAAGTCAAATTTCTAACGAGCGGAGCTGTGCGGTCAAACAGCTCACACGTCAACTTAACATATTATGAAACGTGGGGGCACAAGTACCTTCCCACAACGAAGCTGTGGACTAAACCCAATTTGTGCTAATGTACCACTGCCTACGGTAAATTCCTCCTTCGGATTTCACTCCTTTTCCCTTTTAGCCTCAGAGCTTTTTTGTGCCTCTTCCTGGTGCCCAAACCCCCAACACACCAGCCCAACTGATACAAACTTTTGTCTGCAAATATCTCCATTTGCATAAACATCTGTGCCTTACTGTATGTCATGGTGGAAACACATCTGAAGCTTCCTCACTACATAAGGAAATGTCGCTGTCTCTCCTAACGCTCCCCCCTTTGCATATAGCCCAGGCTCCTCTTCATCATCCCTCCGCCCGTAAAGTGAGCAACACCCTTTATTTTCAGTTGATTCTTTGCCAACGAGAGGAAAAACAATTCCAAGAAGAGGAAGCGTATCTAAATGTCCGCTCCTGCCGTTGCCCACTAGATCAGGGCTGCTCTTCCCGTCCTCTCAGCGCCAGACCCCCAGCCCATCCTCATCTTCCCCGGTGCCTCCCCACTCTGTGCTGTCTCTACTCTTGAACAAGTGTCGACCCACTGGAGAAGGAAATACATGGACTAGTGGGCAGAGTGCCAGCGCAGGACTTGAAAAGCTCAGGATTGAGTTCATATGACACTTATAGTGTGGATGAAGGTTTTCTTTAGGTTTACCAACACTGTAAAAAGCAGCGTGTTAGGATACCTGATTTAGCTCTACACAACTTTAACTAGATTATCTTTATATCACATGCCCTGGACAGTATATATCCACACTTCATGCCTCCCCTCTCCACTCAGGTATCAGCCTTTCTCTACTCTGCAAGAACTAAGAGTTTAAAAGCAGGAAAAAGTATTCCTTATTCATTTTTTTCCCCGATTCCATCAACATCACCGTACCTGCACCTGTGGGGCTTTGCTGCTCTCAGGGCAGTTCAACAAGTTTCTGCATTCGTAGACTCAGTAACAAGCTATCCTCCCATAAAGGGGGATACAGCCAGCCAGGCGTTTGTTTTCCTTATTGTTTCAGTTATGTTCTATCAAAGTTTAACAAAGTAGAACTAGACCCACCTAAAACGAGTGTGACAAATGACAAACCCATTGGAATTTTTCAACAAAGTAATGGAGCCTTTGTTTCGCTATGAAAAAGAAAATTCGCTTTGACTATGAGTGGTTTTGATTCCTCTTGAGGAAATAACCTAACCTCTCACAACTTCTCTTCTGTTTAAACACGTGACGGCTTCTTACTGCTTAAAGAATACAGCGCTACCTCGGAATTTGGTCTTGGCCCTTTCTTTACCAAAACAGCCAAAAGTGAATTTTAAATTCCGTAACAAAACCAAAACTTTTGAAGTTATGCATCCACACACACTGTTAAACCATAAGCCAAGCAGTGAGAAACAAAGAATGATGTTCTGACCAGGACTGTGCAGTGGGACAAAATACCTTTGGATTCTGACATTGGCCGCAAGTGTCCCATACAATCTAAGAAATTAAATTATACCTCCTTCAGGTACTTCTATTCCTTTTCTATTAAAATGGAGATTAAATTGCACCTTTCTTTCTCTTGCACATGCTTGTCTGCCTTGTCTATTTGTGATCCTTGCAAATGGGTCCTCCATCAGAAAGCTGAAGCTTCTGCACATTGAAGCTTATTATTTAGCTTCAATGTGCAGAAACCAGTCGAAAAGGCCACGTACCCTGCATCACTTACCAGGCTTTTGATACCAGCCAAACGGGTGTATTCTGACTTCAGCATCTGGTGAACTACAATTTGAGACTTGCCAAGCACTTCTTGTTTCCTCAGCACACGTCTGGATCCCTAGGCTGTTCAGAGTCAGGCACAGAATCTTTCCACCTGCCGGGGAAATACATGGCTATAGAAACATTGAGGAGAGATTTCCTCTTCTAGATAGTATTTTGAGGAAAGCGAATACAGCATGGTTCCACTGAGTATTAAAAGGAATTCCACTGACTTAGAAATCAAGGGAGGGAAATACTAAAGTGGGCCAAGTTTTACTGGTTTTGAAAATAGTGTTGAAAAATCGCAATGAATTCAATGTGAGGGAAGGTGGGTACACCAATATTATAACCCTTTAAGGTCACTTGGAGTATTTCCACTGAGCAGAGATCAGGACCTCTTCTTTGAGCAAGCAGCCCTTTCTTGTTAATGCAATCCTGGAAATTAAAAATCTGCATGTATGTTGAAACACAACCCCTACTTCCATCAAGATAAAAATATTTATGAAGTGTTCCAAATTCTCAAATGAATTGTAAAACCAGCACATCCTAATGACCTCAGGGAGGATTGATTAGCACATGACACTGCTGAAAACAGAGCTGGCCGTTTTAGTGGCTTAAATCTGAATTTGGAATGAAATATTAAAAACTACTTCATTGACTTTGATCTGGATGGTATCCCATTTTAAACACCTGCTAAAGATTTCTTTTAAACACAGCATTTCCTTTACAGCCAGTGGAGAGAAAGAAAAGTATCTCCAGAACAGGATTCAGTCAACCAGAGCTCTTAATGACCCTATAGTTGTGTCTATTCATCTCTCTGCTGACTATAGAAGGAGCATAGGATGGCAACACCCCTTAACTTATTCATCTCAGCTGAGCAAAATATGATTGTTTGACTTTCTAATGGATTTCAAGTCATGCATATTTTTAAAGATCTAATTTCCTCAGACTAAGAGAAATTTTACTTGAGATGTCTTAAGTAGCTAAAATACTAAGGAGGAGAAGATAGGCGACCTCTATGACAAACCAATCTTCCTCAGGTAGAAGACTAAAATTTGGAAGCAGAGAAGTTCAGACATCTGAGAAAGCCAACAGGCTAAGCTGCCCCAAAGTATCCACAGACATTATGTGCCTAACGTTCATTTAATTTCAGTAATATTTAGGCTGCTAAGTCCCTCAGGCTTTAAAAAATGAAACAAACAAACAAAACAAAACAAAAAAATCACAAAAAGAAGTCAGCCAACATTTTGGAATAGGGGTTGATAAATGAGAAATAACAGTTCCCTGGACTTTTATCAGTTTGAATTCCATGCTGTTGGAACTGCAGCCATTTAAGGAGTCATTCTCATGAGGTTTTCTTAATAATTTCTGAGACATGGAACATGTCATTGGGCTGAACTCCTAGAAATGGCTACAATTACTCAAGAAGTTGCTAAAGAGAGTTGCATAAGATCTGCAAGGGCTTTTAAAGTGCCCTTCACAGCAAAAGAATGGTAAAATTTGTAATAATGAAGGAAGACTGAAATTATTTTTAAAATTAAAATAGTGGAAAAATACCTGATAGCTGAGAGTTATTAAAGAAGCCAAATCCTGTGCAACAGGGATCAGCATCACACCAACGCTCACACTCAAAAAAGCTGGAAAAGGAAAAACTTCATTAAACCACGACACTTTTATTATCAGTAGTAATCTGTCTCTGCCATAGAGAAGGGAGTAGAGGATACTGCGTAGGGGAGAAACACTGAGAACCTGTAGAGACACCTTTCATGATAAGACCACCTTATGCTTCTTCATACTGCATAGACACCTCCATACATTTTCCATTTGTAGATAAAATTACGTTCTATCAGTACACATCTACCAGACTGTATCTAATAATTTAGATGAGTATTTTGATATCTGCCCTAAAAATATCGGTTTACATTAATTTGGTGTATTATTGCCAAGAGATTTAACTGGCCAACCAGCAATTTAATAGCAGTATGAGTAATAATTCACATATACATACAATTACTAATTATACACATTATAACTCAATTATAAAAATCCTTTAAATTATATGGGGTTTTTTTTCCTTTATTAAATATTCTCAAATAATGCTTTTTTTTGGATCAATAGGTCTGATTCCCTTCATTTGCGTAACAGGGCCTCGGTATTCCAGGCACGATTAAACTTCCGGTAAAAACAAAGGAACAGTCATGCCCTACCCATCTGAAACAGCTTTTCTGCTCATGTCAGTCTTATTCCTCACTGAGATCCCAGTTACTTTCTGGAATGGTACACGCGTGTAGAAGCTCTTCACAGAACTTTTTAGAGTGACTGGAAGGAAAAAGAAAAACAAAATTGGAAAAAAATCAGCTTAACCTTATGATTTACATATGCTGGTCAAGTAATCACATGGTAAGGGTAAAGTTTATGTTTCTATGCTACGATGGTTTTGATGCATCAAAAGGTAATTTTTACATTATCACAGTAAACTTTTGACACTTAAGCCTGAAGATGAACAAAAAACCAACAGATGAAGGTTCTAAAAATTTAGCAAAGCACATCACCAAGGAAAGACTTCCAGCCCTTGGAAAAACTTCCAGGGCTTCTCTTTCTGAGACCTGTATTGACATTACTCTTTCCCCAAGGTCCAAGTACTGGGCGACTACTCCAGATAGGAAGACACCAGCGTACTCATGCATTACTCAGCTTGGGCTGCACTTTGAGCTCCCCAAAAAGACACAATTTAATAGTTTAGCTCAGTGGACAACTACATTTTTCACAGCAAATGTATAGGTTCCCGCACAGTGATAAGAGGTTTGTTTGTCCAGCTTCCACACATGAGCCCTGTGAGAAAATGATTGAACTTCCGAAACATTCAAGGACCAGAGGTCAGAATCCACATGTCTAACTCTGGATTTGCTAAAAAAGATAATAAAATACTACACTCAATGACTTTCAATTTTTGCATTGCTTAACTACCACGGAAATTTTAATGGTTGAAAATGGCATTGGTGACATCCCAATGACATTCCCATCTCACCCACATCATAAAAAGATCCAAGACCCAGTATACAAATTATTTGAGCTACCTTTGGCCTCTCTGAATTGGGAAAAACTGAGGTGGAGAGTCGAACTCATCGTTAATATATTTCCATTCAGAACCGAAAATAAAAAACCATACCCAGGACTGCCTGACCTTCCCTTGCTCTGTCACATCCCAGGACTCATTCATATATTCAGACTTTTTATCTCAGAATCAAGAGCCAAAACACTAGCTTGCATTATTAGGGTTAGAGCACACATTATATGTCCAAATCCCCAAACTTGCCTATTTTATGATACAATGTCTGTGGTTGTTGGGGTAGCACAGTTCGACAGTTTTCTGGTATTTGATCAATGCTGCCATCACAAATCTCTGCCTCTGGGTAGAGGGTGCACACAAAGTATATGTCTGCGGTGTTTTGAAGATCTGCCATTCGACAAAACTCATCTTCTTGCGAACAACCTAGGAAGCAAAGTCACTAAGAGTTACACACATGAGGGTTTCTTCCCCTCTCTATTCCTCTTCACGACTTCAGTGCACTTTAAGCTACCCATCAGAAAACAACTCAAAGTGAGAATGTCAATATTATTCTGTTACGGCGCAAGAGAAACGGGGACACGTTCTGTTTCTAGTGACACTGAAGAGCAGGTTTACCTGGAGAACACAGAAAAGGAGCTACACCACAGCTAATTGGAAAGATACACGCCCCAGCTGTGACAACCATTAGCCTAGCGTATTGGTGTCACGCTTACATTGTCACTCATAAAGATCTCTCTTTTTCTTTTTAGTAAATTTGACATACAAACTGTATATAAAATAACTCTGCATTAGTTGTGGGTCTATTACTTCAAAGAATAAAAAGGACAATAAAATAACATATTCTCTTCAATGTCTTAGGAAATTTTTGCAAAAAATATTTCTGAAGGGTTTATACTTTACACAAAAAGATAAGTAACTTTTCCAGAATCAACTGTTCAAGCATTTGCTTGTAGCAATTTGCACTGAAACTTGCCCCAGGGTACTAATGCACCTTCAGAAAAGAAACAAAGCTGTCAAACCCATTTCTTAATTACTGGGGCAACGGCTTCTGTAAATACATATGTCAATGCTTAATTTTAAACAGGCATAGCTCTACTGACCTCTGACTGTGATGTTTGTGCACTGTTTAGTACTCTAGGTTCTGCCTTCCTAGTAGTCAGAGCTAGAAACTCTTCTCCATTTATCGCATCAAAATATACTTTATCATTAACCCCAAATATCTGTATTATACCTTCTTCCTTTACCACTGTGTCATCTATCTATTTGGAGGGCAACATTTCAAGAAGAGCAGAGTATTGCCTAAGCTGTATCTTCTACTTCTCTTGCCCATAACAGGGATATCCTGATGATGAGCAATGGGTTTCCTTTCTGACAGTAGACAAAGTTCGTAAGGAAGAAACAGGTGGCCCCATTAGCAACTTCCATAAAAATTTTTTGGGTTTTCCCTGAAAAATCTCTAAATCCAGAGTTTCTATTCATTATGATTATAATACCTGTTGGAAGATTTTAATTAATTAATATTCACTATAGAATAACAGTCTCCAAGTTGTCTTACGTGTTAGACACCAAAGCATGGCTTCCTCTGCTGAGTACTTCTGCCTGAAGACCCAGTACTGCTGATAAGGGAGAGAATAGTTCAGGTCACTTTGTACCCGGCTGTTGTCCATTAGGTAGAAAAGATCCTTTGTGGAATCTGAGATTCAAACAAACAAAGAAACTGCTCAAAACCACAAAAAACTTAACTATGATCTGGAATAAATTAAATTTATTTATATATAAAATTCTGCCTTTCACAGTAAAACAACTGCAACTGTTTTGTAGGGCTAGAATACACCAAAGGCTGCTTTTAATAACAGAATTGTCCACCCACAGTTATCGATGCTCGTGTAGGCAATGCCTCCTCGCTGAGCTGCACTGCACAACATAGCATTGTCGCACTATTTCCACCACCCAAAACCTAGATGAAAATCACAGCGCCTAGAAATAAGAAGGTTCTGTCTACTCTGTCGTACAACACATCATCCTAACAGTGAAATATGATGCCTCAAAGGATGCTCACCTTAATCAATCTAGTTTTATTAATCCAAAATACAGCAGTTTCCTTATATTCCCTTGAGAAGCTTTTACACCTCTCAGTGTTAAATTTTTCTTAACAAGCTTAATACCTATTTTAGCCATTTATTTCTCCTAGTTTATGCTACCATAGACTACATTAAGTAACTCCTTTCTGTCACCTGCCTGTGATCTTTAGATGTGTATGCAATGCTTTATATTCCCTGAGCTCCCTCTGAAACAATCAATCACAGCTATTTCAGGCTGTTTTCAAATTAATCCCCCTAAAGAAGAGTCCAATATTGAAAGAAATAGATGCTCTTCACTGATCTCTTACAAATTTCTTCATGAACACCTTTTCTTTCATCAAAAGCCATCAGCAGGTCTCATTCCCCAGTTACTCCTACATTGTGAGAGATTCTGTTATTTAATCTTACATGCACTGAAACAGCCAGACAAAAATGAAAATAAGAAAGTAAACACATGCTGATAATTGCAGCTGAAATGCTGAAGCACCTACTGACATGCTGGGAGTGCACAACAGATTTGAATTTTCTATCAGAAAATAGAAAAGATATGTTACCATGTGCTTTAAGGATGATCACCATGTAATAAAAGCTCTATAGATATTTTCCCAGATGTATCCATAACTTTTTTTTAAAAGGTGACTTATAAGTCTTGTTACCTCTCAAGACTTAACTTCAACCTTCAGCTTCTCTTGAAACACTTTCTGTCATGACTAAGACTAAGGGATGGAGGAAGAAACTGCATTCCTTGCATAACTTCAGGTTTTAATGATATCATCAGCCACAGCACCATAAATGGAGAACCCTGAGGGCTGCACTCATGCCTTGGCAAGTAGACGCAAGAGAATTTCACCCAATGTATTAAGTGCAATTTTTTATTTTTTTTTTTTAAATCTAGACTTTAAAATACCACTAATTGTAGAGGAGCACCACTAGGTAAATGGGCATTTTAGTTTACCTTCCTTTCAAATTACATAAGCAAAATCAGCAATTCACTTCATGTTAGGGTTTTACATGTATTAAACCACATGCTCAGGTATTCATCAAGACTCCTCAGCAAGGATTACAGTTCATTAGAGATGAACCAAAGTGCTCTCAACAGGCTCCACTGCTCTCTTTCTCTTAGGATTACGGTGCTGAAGGCCCAATAAACTCTAGTAATTTAATACAAATTATTTTGGAAATATACATGACTTGGTATAATGAAGAGCAGACCCTGGTTTAACAAAGGAGCTAGAGAATTTCACAGGTCCCTCACATTCATCACGCATGGTAGAAACACTTGTGATTGCAGTTTCATCCTGAGTTTCTCTAAGCATCATATGTACAGTCATATTGTCAGTAGCAGTAAATATGCCCAGGTACCCAGGCTAAGGATATGATTCCTGGGTTTATGCAAAATTTTTTCCCAGCCAAATAATATTTTCTGAGTCTTTATAGTTCAGTAAGTCTGAAAGAACAAGCTTTCACAGAACATTTTAACACTTTCATTTCCAGCCTGGCCTGGAGACGTAAAAACCATAAAGACAGGAGGCTTACATTTTTAATATCTTTCTCAAAACCTGTATCAGACTTCCTACCTAAGAGAAATCCTCTGGACTTCACAATACCTATATCATTATGATGCATATATGGCAATATATGATATTTTACGGTTAAATTCTGCACCCCCCTCTGCTATCTTCTGCTGCCTTCTCTGTCCACCCTTACTATAATACCTGATAACGTTAGAACATTCTCTGTCTTCAAAGTGGTACCAATGCATGCAGAGGTTTTAGTCCGGGTCACCATATCGGAGCCTGGAATGCAAGAGGAATTAAAGAGTATAGTAATTCCCTTTATCTTTCTTCCGCAAGACAAAATCATCCTTAGTTCCCAGAATTTAACAAATATTTTAAAGTACACCATTTAGGAAAACTCCTTAGGTAGTTCCACCAACTGTTGAATCAAAAATGAGTAAAACTATCTCCGTATAACTCTGAGGAAAACCTAAACCAGAACACGCTGTTTTGAGGATAAAAGTAAATGCCATACCCACAATCACCATGCATTCAGCATCAGTGCTCTGGAGGCTGTGTACGTTTATAAAGCAGTATCACAAATCATTTGTGCAGGTCCTGCTGTGTACATTGCAACATTCAGAAAGTAAACTTGCAAAAATAACACATACAGGGTTATCATGCTAATAAAAATAACCCATATAGTTATGCATAAAGTGCCAAATTATTATGGTGCCTGGACACTGATGGGACAAAGGCAAGTGTCTGCATGGTACCATCTTCACAGGTATTAAAAGTTATCAAGTAAATTCTCAGACACAAGAATTTACCCAAATTTCATGAAACTGACAGTAGCAGAATTACTCCAGATTACACCCACCCCTGCCAGAAAAGACTTTTGAGTAGTGTCTCAATTTGGACAGTATAAAATAAAGTAAGAATGACACTTCTGTTATAAAACACACGTCTGCCACTGCCCACAGTTCATCATAAGCTTTTATAACAACTTCTGAGAGATAACTCACCTCTCCACAGGTAAATATTCTGAAAAGTAGTAAAATTTCTTTCTGCCTCTTCTACCAACTTAGAAGCTAATAAAGAAAAAAAAGTTTGTTAGAATAGCCACTCAAATTAAAGAGGTAGTACCGAAATGCTCAGAAATTGCATTAAAAATGCATCATTAGACTATGTGTCTAATTAACAGTACAAGACCCTAAGGAAGAAGGTCCCAGGTGTCCTGGTGCTAGTCTGGGTCCAGGATGCCAAGGCTTTACTCTATTTTCCATCATTGCTTTTTCTGTGTAGCTCTAGGCATCTCTCTTTTTGTCTTTGCTCCAGTCTTTGCCTTTCTTTCAGATTACTGGCTTGAATCTGCCTGAATTAAATACTGGAAGTATTACAGGGGGACATACTAAACACATTCTTGACTTTCATTAACGTTCACACAGTAAAACATGAGAGGTCCATCTGTCTAACAATGCATCCAGTTAGAGAGTTCTTATTCTCTTGTGATTGTACAGATATGGATTTACTTGAGAAAAAAAGCACAAGAGCAGGCTGGTTAAAAAGGCAGAGTCTATACGAGAATTAAAGAAAAGTAATGGAAATTGAGATAATTCATTGACGTACTTCCACTGAACACTTGTCCTCCCAGGGTGAAGGAAAACATCTTCTCTTTTTCATCATAGCTCACACCTTTACATATCCCATCTACGACAGACATTTGTGTTGGACTCCAGCCATTTGCATTGCAGATCAGCACGTCTGGATAGCTCATCAAACTACACAAAATGGTACCTAGGTTCAGGCAAAGAGAGAGTTGCATCACTCCAATAATGCTTTGCACTTATACAGAGCTTTTCACCCAAGCATCCCAATACTTTCTCTAAATGCCAACTGAACTTGTGTCACTGAGATAGATAACCTTTAGCATTGCTACCCCCCCCCCAAAAAAAAAAGGAAGAAAATCAGAGCCATACATTCAAATTGGAGTACTAAGGTTAGCTATTCATACCTAAACTAAACATTCATAGCCTGCTTTTCAGAGATTTTAAGCACATACTATTACCACCTAATAAAATATTACTATTATCTGATAATACCCAACAGTGTTCTCAGCACTTTATAGCACCACGGAGACATATTCAATCCTTTGGCGGTCTTACAATCTCAGGCTCTGAACCAAGAAAGCACTTACATTTTTACTGGGATGGTTTCCTGGACTGGTGCCTGATTCCAGTCTCCCCCAGCATTGCGATGTGAGTCAGGGGGACCAGCATGCTTAAGGCCAGGTGTTCTGGCACCAGTCTGTTACCATCACGTCTAGACAATGCTCAGCTCTTGCTTTGTACTTGCTGTCACAGCTCAGGCATTTCTATGGTTTTACAATGCCCTCTGGTTTGTTTTTATGGACTGGGTACATGAGATGTTGAATATGCTACTTTTTTCTTCTTTTTTTAATTATTTTTTAAAACAAAATGCTAGTACAAGTAATGCATTTACTTGTAGTGTTGATGCAAATAAGTCACCCCAACTAAACAGAGAGCTCTGCAACATTCACCTTCTCCACACCCCCTTCTACGTTCACAAGTATGGAGAACCCCAAAATTTGATGGCAAATATATAGAGGAATGGACTTCACAACAGAATCCACCTAGAATATTTTGATGCAAAAAAATATGAGATGCCAAACCAGAAGATAATTTTCTGGAAACATTTGCTTGACAACTTCCACAGAGAAAGTTTTCTCAAATCCAGGATCACTTTCCACTCAAAACTGGAGAAGTGCTGGCCACGTAGCAGCCAGTAGCACATGCCTGGATTTGTAAGAGCCCGTCTTTAAAAGCCTGAGACATCTCAGTCAGAACTTCCCTTTTTCTATAGGAAATGCACCTCCAACGGAAAAGTTGATCCCATGTGAGCTTGAAAAGAAACTACAAAAAGCAGGCACTGACATCAAGTGCTCAAATTTGCTGGCAGAATTGTGGGCTCTGCCTAAATCCCACCTCTGCCAGACTCTGTCCACCCCACTCCCACTTGCTCTCCTAGCTAGACACCCAGACTTAGGAGATTACATCATTCCTGCATGCAATAACACAACATAATTCCCTCTTTAGCATCCTCTTTTCCTGCTCCAGAAATGGAGCTGATTTACATTTGCACTACAAGGACTCTGTCTGGAGGCACTGCCTTAATTCCATCAGCTGAAAGGCACCAACTTCTAGCAACTGAGCTGTGTTACATGAGGACAGAGGCATTTTCAGAAGGATTTCTCTCATCCAGATGCAGATGTCTAAAGCAGGTCAAAAGAATAATCCTTTCAAAATGTCCATTCCTCTCCAAGAGCAGCTTGCTACCTCAGGCCTTTATCTCTATTGCTCCAAGTCTTTGGCATTACTCAAATTCTGCCTATCTTCTACCAAAAAATGTCAGTGATGTAGAGGCAGGCTGCTGACACTGCTGTGATGTAGAGGTGGCTGTACTGTGTCCAAAAATGCATTCTACTCAGTTAGTGTTGGTTTTCTACTGCAGAATTTTTTATTTTGCAGTTCGACAATACCTCCATCAAGTGCCATCTGACTCAAGATGAAGCCGTCACAGCAAGAGTCCCGGCTGCAAGTCTGCCGACAGAAGAGCTGAGCATCAGTCGGAGACGCGCTAGCTGCCGAGAGCACCACGGAGCGATACACGCCGGAAAGCACATTCTGAAAACTGGTTCTTTCAAAGGTCTTGAGTCCAGATGAGTTAAATTCTTGTCCTGGGTAGACAGAACAGGAAAGAAATGGTCAAAAGAGCTCAAAGAGGAGACGGGATGCTTTTGGATTGCCTGCAGACTGGAGCTGGTTGAAAGTTTTATGATAAAAACTCAGCCTTAAAATTCCTTTTCTAGACCTTGAGTTTCAGATGCAAGATAAGATCATCAAATGGTTTGGTGCAATTATACCTGGGTAGTTGGTCAGAATGTACTGCCAGGATAGGAAAACCAGTCCACTGTACCAGCAAAGGGCTCCTAAATCCATGTATGCAGTAAGGTTGGTAATATTCCACTTTCAAACCCGACATTAGTAACTCCCAGGTATAAATGAAACAAACTTATCTCACTAAAAAAGTAAAATGTGGAATTTGGCCAGCATAACTGCATCTGCAGTTAAGGCTTCTGCTGACTAGACACATATGTAAGAGGACATGATTCATATAATCCTGGATCTAATTAGCAATATAAACAGAAATCTAGAGCAGATCTGGTATCAACAAGATTTTGACTCCAACAAGCTCAGGGGACTTGTCTTTTTTCGGGTGAGACTTAGCTCTTTATTTTTGTTATTGTTAATAAATGGTGACTCAGAGGTTTGATAGAAGTAAAAGGAAAACAGCGACAGCAGAGAGTTTTGACTCAAACCCTGCAGCATTCTGCATTTGGTTGTCTTGTTTCAAATTTGGCATGAGGCTTAAAGTAGGACATACATTGGATAGGACATGCAGTGATATCAATCACACTTAAGCCAAAAAAAAAAAATTAAAAAAAAAAGTATCTTGTACATTCATTAGTTCAGCTGAATCACTTTGGGATTCACTGAAGAGCAGGTTATTTCTTGGCTGGTGTATTAGTAGGACAATTCACAATCAAAATTAACGTAAATTTAAATTTTGTACAAGCTGGCCGTTAATAATATCTTATACATTCAAATAATAAACTGTTTAATAAAGACAAATCATAGTACAACAGAACAGAACAGAATAGAACAATACACTGGATAGAATTTGAGTTTTTGTGGGACTATCTCCTGGAGAAAGCTATCAAAATGGCTTACAAAAGCTGTATTCCTAATTTCTAGGGAACAAGGCATGAAGGGAAGATTTGATGAGGTTTCTGGGCTATCACTAAATGCTAAACTCTGAAAAGTATTGTGTCTTCTTAAACAAAGATGCTCCACACATTTAGTCATGATCCTATATAGAAGTAACTACAAATTTGGGCACAGCAGTCTAACGTTAGAGTGACTCGCATCTGGTACCTCTCTTCAAATAGACCATCACTGCATCTCCCTCCGGATTCCTGACATGAAGCAGGCAGCTGAGACGATCGATGCTAGTGGCAGCAGGGTTCCCCAAAACACCTTGCACCTGAGACAGAAAAAAGGCACGCACAATAAATACAACCTAATCCATTTCCTCTCCTAAGACACGTTCTCCTTATTCAGAAACTCAGGGGGAGGAATTAGTGCACATGGTTTATAACAAACAAAGCTCCAGGTGGCCCAGTGTGGACTTTTTTTATTCTATCAAACTGAGATCTCGACTCTTCAATGCCACATTGCTGTGTTTAAAAGTAGTGAATAGGAAGATGTTACAGTGCTAAAGAGCACACAGTTCAAACCCTGGGCTAGAGGAAGGCACCAAGAACTGATGACTGTTTCAGCTGACCTAATTATCAACCTGGATACTTCTAGTCTGGATTATCCAGATGAACCCTCCTTTTAAGTTAACCAGATTCCCTGACTGCAGGAGTTCAGCATGTTTTAAGAACAAAAGTTTCAGCCAAACACTGAGACATTCAGATGTCACTTTTGGAAACATCTGGGTGTAGCTTCTTTACCAGTTTGCAGGAATTTATTAGTGCCACAGTGAAGAGCAATGTGCGAGGGGTCAGGTAATAGTCTGCCTTTCTTCTGTGATGCCATCTACTTATATGCAACATACAGTATTATGATAAACACATATTTTTAAATATGATCTTTTTTACCAATCCAGAGGTGGTGCAGTTGAAGTTGACTTCAGCAGCACTGTATAATTCACAGAGAACTTCAGCACCAGCAGGAGTTACAGTTGCAAAACCACATGCGTCTTCCCTGTCACAGCCTGAAAACCAGGAAAGAAACCTTAGGTTTCCTAGCATTTCATATGTAAAATTTCTGCTACAAATTCCACTGCCATTTGTCTAGTTTTTCATACCTCTATCAGACTGCAAGCACATGAATTTCATTAGCCAGATGAACTTTAGTATTCAACTATTTTAGTAGAGGGTTAGGTTTTTAAATTAAATTAATGCAAAAAGTTTTCCTCACCTGATGATACAAACAGCTGAGTTAGGTCTAACCACCCACCCAAGTTTTTAAAGTCTGGTGGACAATTTTGCCCGAGGCAGGCAGAGAGGACTCTCATGGGCCACTTTGCCAGCACAACACATCTGCCTGACACAGTAACCCCATGGCAAACAGGTTGTGACAAATATTGGAGCGATAGGAAGGAGGGAAACATCAAATTCTTCAATCGTGCCGGCTGCCTCTGCAGCAATCACCTGGCCAGTGGAAGGGAGCCATCCCCCTCCAGATTTAGGAGTGGCTGAAGGTCCTTCTGCCCTTACACACTCACCACTAACCTGTGCCCACAGCCCTGCTCCTAGAACAGGAGGTGGAAATTTTTCCAAATGTCTTTAGCATAAAATCAACCAGCTTTGATCAAAACATTATCAGAAATGTAAGCTAAGCTGTCTGACTCTGTAGGGAAGCAGAGTGAAATACTAACCCTTACCCTTTAGTGAGCACTCCAGCAGTAATATTTTGCAGTAGTGCTGCCATTTGACAGTGGATGTAACCTATAACAAAAATACAGGCTACGTGCACTGAATCAGATTGCTTATCAAAGGGGCATCTTTTCCTCCCTAAGTTCATTCCTACAGTTCTGTCAGCTCAGTGTCTTGCTTTTGAAGGTCTCCAGTTTCAGAGGAAGGTGCAAGAAACCTTATAGTATACAGCTAGGGGATGATCTGGTGCAGAAAAATCATTCTAGTAATACATATAAGGCTTCGTGTATTCACTTCTTAGCATGAGAGATGACTGCTCCAGCTAGATCACGGCATGTGACACAAAGCCACTGATGTCTGCCCTACAAACAGGCTGCCTGTGCTATTACTGCCAGGGTGTCTTTATTTTGAATGTAACCCCTCTGCCTCTCTTCACAGTCTGAGCCTTTGGAGACAGAAGGTGAGACTGATTCAAAGCAGCCTGAAAGCAGTGCAGTGATTCCCTTTGCAAAGTTTAGATGATTTTGAACCAATATAAACCAGCAAACATGATGCATCCAGATGTAATATAGTATATACACTGTAAGGCTCGGTAGAGGAATATCTTTGCACTCCTTATAATATCCTTCTGATGTAAGCAAGGATGATTATTCCTCTTTTATGTGCCAATCAGGTAATTTGGGAAGAGGTGAAAGCTTGGTTTTCACATGTCCTGAACACCTAATCCTCCTTCTGTCTGCACGTCTGAAAAGTCTGATGAATGTTTCCTGGTCTGAACCTCAGCTCTCATCTGTATTGCAAACTATACTAACTGGCTTTAAAGTCAGATGACTTGTCTGAAATGGTATGTAAAGACAGAAGACTTCTTTCTGAAAGAAAGATCAATGTCTTCCCTGAACCAAGGTCACCAAAAGTTGTAAATATCTTGCAGTAAATTGGTGCTGAACCACAAAATATATAGTTCATCTAGGAACTTAACTATAAGCTCATCATATAACAAGATTATTATTTTCCGTGATTGTTAGTGTTGTCTCTACAGATTTTCTGAGAGTTTTCCTCACCTGAAATGCACTGAAAAGCTGGACTTTGCAGGTCTCCCCCAAATGACTGAGACTGAAGAATTTGAGCTTCTTCTGACCCATAAATCAGTCTGGAGGCAGGAACTATCTCAAATTTTCTGAGCACTAAAGAAAACACCAAAAAACCAACCAGTACTATTATCAGTTCCCATGCTGCAGAGAGACAAAGACTTTAGGTAGAAATAAAAATTGAAGAATTCTGCAGGGAAAGAGGTTTGCTCATTAAATGATGTACCATAGCTCCACAGATAACACAGGAGACAGCTGGACTGAGGATATAATTTCTGTTTAGCAAAAAAAAGTGTCACAAGATCTTTTAAAAAACAGTTAGCCAGGAGTGGGCTGGAAGTTTATATTCAAGTGAGACTTCTCTTCCAGCGGCAGACTGGCCATCTCCCATTACTTGTTCATGGCACTGAACCAACTATTGAGTCAACGGGGAAACCAACTTTCTGCAAAACAGCCACTGAAACAAGAGCCAGCTCCAACAGAACTTGGTTAGAAAGGAAATCTAGGAGCCTTATTACGTGTTTATAGGAGAACAACAGCCTGATCTCCACTGACTTCAGGCTCAGGGATCCATCCAATGTAGGATGTCCTACATGCTTCTGTTTTACTCCTTCATTCAACCTTTGACTCCAGCCTGTCACTTTACTTACCAAACTCTTTTATCTACTCCGAGTTGGACCCACTGCACCTGAGCGTAAGGGTGTCTGACAAGCAGCACTGTTCACACACTGGGAAAAGCTCATGGGGTCTAGAGATGCAAAACTCAAAGGTCACTAAATGGGGCAAGAATCCAATTTAGGCTCCAGAAGGTTTGGCGCTGGTCATGCCCTGAAGAAGAGTATAATCTGGTGAAGGGACACACAGTGGTACCACCGCTACCCGGCTCAGGTTGCTACTAGCTGTATTACAAAGGAGTTTTGGTACCATGTGTCCACATGTTGATATACCGGTATCTTTCCACAAGCATAGCATATTAAAGAGAAGGGAAGAACGTGGTGACTTAGCATCACCCCTGTGGTGACCAGACTTCTCCTCTCAATGCCCCAGATGAAAGCAAACCTCTGGCTCATTGCAGCCAATGCCCAGCCTAGACCTAAAATTGCTAAGAAGCAGGAGCCCTGGTCTGATCTCAGCCCATGGGAGATGTCTGCACATGGGAGAACTGGAGGCTCAGCCCTTCTCTTCCCTGCGCATTTGGGCGCAGAGGTCCAGGAGGATCATCCCAGGCCTCTCTCCCTGAAACGTCTGGATAAACCACAAAATAAAAGTCAGGGATAAGTTCTTAAAACAATCATTTGTACTCTTACAGCAGAACAGTCGGGACTAAATCAGAAGCAAATGTCCACTGTTGTTAGGGCTGAGTCAGCAGATGCTTTTGATAAAACTGTCATTTCTGCTCAGAAAAAGCACGAGGGCTAGCCAAACATTTAACACAAAAAAATCCTTGCACTCCAGCTCGGCTGGGGAGAGGGCTGAATCATGTTGTAAACAGAGGTGGAAGTTTGTCCCTTCCTAGAAATACAGGACACCAAAATACAAGCATCAGCTTAATTCTGCACTAAACTGAATCCCTCTACATCTGCAACTTGCAGCAATGCCTGGTTGAAACCAGAATTCACATATCTTCATAAAACTGAAAAGAAGCAGAGTTTTTGTGTTGTTTGTTCTTTTTGCTGCCATCATTTCTAATTCAAAATAAAAATTACATTTTTAAATGTTTTTCTTTTCTTCTGATACTTTTTTCCTAATTCTGGCTTCATCCCACCCCTCCATTTTCTCTGCAATAATATGGGAGAAAAGTAGAGGAAAAAAATAGGAAGTGTAACTCAACACAAAACTGAAAGCATTGCAAAACTAATAGAAAAGCTGGCTTTTTTTAATTCTTGAATTTTGTTTTTTAATATAAAGAAAGATAAAAAAATTGCATTCATTAAGCTACTCTGTCAATTAAAAAAAAAAGGTACAACAAAACATATTCTACCAGCTCCCATTTTCATGAACTAGTTAGTTCACACTGCCCTCTTCTCAACTGTAATATAACTACTCAGCCTTTTCACAGGCTTAGTGCATAGCAGAAGTTCTCCATCTCACTCACTACTAGAGTAAAGCTCTAGATCCTATCCCTGTTGCAATGAATGAATGAATGTTAAGTGTGGCTTAAAATATAACAAGAGAGACAACAACACAAATGAGCATGGGTTGTTACAGCTTATTACTGTGCATTCATACAAGGGAATTCTTCTTCCATCTGAAGACCCAAACCCCCAAAACAGCTGGGTTATTTATTGACCCTGCCCAATCACCATCATCCTGTCAAAGCAAGATCAGTCTTCAGACCCTGCTGTCTTGTTGCATGCTGAATTCAGTTACAGGAAATAGAAGGGGTAGGGTAAAAAGTAAAAATAGAGATAATCAGTTTCACTTTATATAATGTTTTCTGGAAATGCAGCATGATCTTTAAAAGAAAAAAATGAAATTAAATTAGCCTGTAAATTATTAAAAAAACCCCACAACCAGACTTCTTGGGTGTTTGTTGTTTGGGTTTTTTTTTAAACCTTGAATTCTCAACACTTATAAATATTTATTTGTAATGAAATCTTCTAGCATGATGCACAAAAATAAACACAAATATCTACAACTACTCCATCCTGGACAGTCAGAAATGCTCATGCCAGAAGGCTCAAGGTAACAGGAGAATTAGGCTGCTATGAGTCTTCTGCCTAGACAAACATCCCAACAACCCTGTGACTGAGAGCAACAGAGGCTAACACCTTGTGTTGATAACTACGATCAGTCTCTGAGTATGCTCGGGGAAAAAAATAGCTATTTTAACCGAAGATAGTTTTGCGACCTCTTCACAACCAATGGCTCCCATTTCACACTTCTTCCACTGATCACACCTGTCCTAAGACATTGTCTAATTCAGAGCACATCATGACATAAGTTTCTAAACTGAATATTCCATTAAATTTGATACCAATCATATGATGAGTAATAAAAACTTCTGGAAAACTATTTTTGGGCAAGGCAAAAGCTTTGAGGCTGAGAAGTGTAATTAGACCTTACTGCAGGCAGTTTGGGGACTGTTTGATGGATGACTTTTTTTTCAAATTATTCATCCTTGAGAACTGGCATTTCACAACTATGTTCAAGCAGAAGTTCCCCCAGCTTGCAAGGATATGTTCACCAAGTCAGATACCATACAGCAGGAGCCCAGAGGGTGACATTACGCTGCAGCTGTGAGGTCATTGCCAAACACAGCCTATTATTTCACATGAACACACTGATGAGTGATAATTTTACGAAGAAATTAATCATTCTGCTTCTTTCCCATTAGTCCTCTCGTTACTCTTTTGGGTTTCCAAGCAGACAGCAGGAGGTCAGCATACATCAAAGGCTGTCAGCCATCGGAGAGTGCAAAAAACCTGCTTCTCTCTCTTCCCTTACCAGAAATAGCTTCCCCAATATAGTCAAGAAATGCAAAATTAAGGAGGAATGTGACTTAAGGCAGAGGCCACAACTAGGGGAAAGTGAATCCCCATGAGCTGTGAAGTGATGAGTCTTTTCATAAGGAGGTTTCACTTATGCAGAGTCAAAACATATCCAAAATATTCTTCTGACACTTACCTAGGCACTGGTAGTCTGTAAGGAGATCATCTGTTTCAGTCCAGTCCAGTGCTGCTCCAAAGCTATCGATGCAGAAGGATTTCTTAGTGTCCGGGTCTTGCTGGGAAGGTCTATACTGGCCATCTTCACCACACTGCAGACCCTGCTCATTGCTTTGACAGTATGAGATACCTGTTACAAGCAAACAAGAAAAGAAAAAAGGTACTTTGATAATGCTGTCACTGGGTTTCACAGAATGGTTCTGGTTGGAAGGAACCTCTGGAGGTCATCTGGTCCAATCCCCCTGCTCAAGCAGGGCCACTGAGACCTGGTTGCCCAGGACCATGTCCAGATGGCTTTGGAATATCTCCAGGGATGGAGACTCCACAGCCTCCCTGGGCAACCTGTGCCAGTGCTCAGCCACCCTCCCAGTAAAAAGGCGTTCCCTGATGTTCAGCTGGAACTGAACTCCTGTGTTTCAGTTTGTGCCCACTGCCTCTGGTGCTGTCAATGCAGTAGGACAGTGTTTCAGGGCTGTAGGACAAAAGCGCTCCAAGTACAGCAGCGACTTCACTGAAAATTGATCTATAATTTGCAGTGTTTCATGCTCTGAAACATGGTAGTCTCCCTGCTTCGTTGCTACTGCAATTCATATTCCAAACATTTTTAGGATTCTCTGCCATTGATCAAATCTCCGTTTATGCTAAGTACTGTAAAGCAAAGTAGTACAGAGAAGGAACTCTATTTTCATACAGGTTTGTTCAGTGCCTGCTGCAATGGATCTGTGAAATGTTATGAACAACAGTACAAGAGCCATCGCATCAATTAAATTGGCAAACTCTTCAGACTTTTTAAGGAGAGAGCAGGGAAAGAAAGAAAGAGTCTAAGCTAAATGTGTACAACATGGCCTTTTGGGAAGGGCTGGCACTGAGACTCAGCACGCAGGTAGGGTGGAAACAGGCAGGTTTAGCTGCAGGCACTTGCAGTAAAGAAAACCTAAAGAGCAAACTTTTAAGCACAGGAGTCCAATACCAAACAGGGAACACATATGGAAATGAAGAATGACAACTTTAGGCAAAAACTAATTGATGTCAGGGTGCATTACAATAAACCTGTTCTTTTATCGCACCTAAGAGAATAAATAGGTTGAAACAGAACAAAGCAGACTCTGTACTCACCGATACTCCCGAGAAACCCATTCTTACTACTCACATTGATTTTTATGCATGAGCTAATTCTGCAGACACAACTGAATTGGGACTTAATAAGTAACTTTCTTTACGGAACTGCATTCCAAAATAGGTCATTTAAACTGAATACACCACCTTTAGTGAACTTATCGATAGCTGCTTTGTGAGAAGTGTTTGCATTTGCAGGGGAAAGAGCTGCACAAAGACAAGATTACTTTAGTGTTCATGAAAGCAACAATAAATGAACTCCATAAGATATTTCTCACTGATACTGAACATCCAGATATCATTCCTGAGGACAATGAACACGTTTTAAGGAACCACAACATCCTGGATGAGACTGACCACTCGTTTCTCATGTATTTTTGGTCAAAACACCAGACAGTTTGTTCTGTTCTTGTAAAATGTCTTTGAATGTATGCAGAACAGATCATATCCATCCAAAAAACCCCAGAGGAAGGATTTTTTTTTTTTTTTCCCAAACTTACAGATGGAAGAAAAATATTCCAGTAGTTATTTGAAGCCAGAACACAAAGGATAAGGGAAAAAATGAGTACAACTTACAGTGATCAGCGCTGATGGCCCCATAAGAGTTGGTCGTTTTGCCCACAGGACACTTGATACAGGAGGAACGTCCTGTCTGATGCTGATAGTAGCCAAGAGGGCAGGGAATGCATTCATCGTTCTGGAAATGACTGCCTGGAGGACAAATAACTGCAAAGAGAACAATCACCTTATTACTCTTTTGGAATCCGACCAGTTCAGGCATTTGCACACATATGTGTGGGTATGTATATATATATATTAAGCTGGTAGACTTGCCACAGGCTTCAAGCTTTTCATATATGTATTTCTAAGTGCTGTAACAAAGGTAAACACTCCTTAAATGTTCATTAAACTCACCAATGACTGGAATACAGACTATGGTCTTTTTTTTTTCTCAGATCACCCTAAAAATGTTCTTGAATTAGTGCACATCAAGCTGTTTGGAAATGCCAAGTCCAGGCCTAACTTCCATTTGTCAAATCCATTTCTAATAAGATAATGCCCTTTGTGGATACGTTGTCATAGAAAACAAAGGAACACAAGCTACAGAGTAATTTCTCACACTACAGACAGAAACAGGAAGGCTTCTAGGAGTAGGAAATCCAAAACCATCATATAGAACCACCATATGGTAACACTTTCATTCAGAATTCCTGGTAATTAAATTTTTGGTAAGCACTTCCAAACTAAACAGCAATGGCTGGATTAAAAGTCACTAGTTGTGCACATGACAACCCAAACACAAAACAAAAAGATATTTTTAGTCTGCACATATATCATTTTCAGAACAATCAGGAGTAGTATTTCCAGCTGACCTGTTGCATGTTAGAAATAAAATTCTTTGTCTTCTGCGAAGTCATGAAGTACTGTCTTTCCCTCCAGATCATTCGAACGAACATTAAAGCAGAAGAGTCACAGACACATTTGCAGGACAATACCTTTACTTGTTATTTCACAGCTGCTTTCCAGATGTAGATTTCCTTCAAAACACTATCAAATGTATATTTTGGGACTTTGACAAGGTGCAAAACGTCATTTCTGTTCTTTCCCTATGTCTTGACAGCAGTTTAAGGTTGTATGAGAGAGAAACAGTAATGGAAAATTGGCCACCCCCAGTACAACCCATATGATGAATTACTGTTCTGGCCAACACACCGGAATGTAAATTAATTTAACTTATAGAAGCACCTAAATTTTAATAGAATAAAAAGACAATTAATATAAAAATGATCATATCTTCCTTCATCTGCTCTAACTGGTCCAATGGGAAGGTCTAGGGTGAGACAACTGTGAGATTGAAATTTTCCTCCCAAGTACATATCAAGGTAATTACTCTAGGTATAACACATATCTAAAATCAATTATGGAGCCAAAAAATCCTCCATCAGACAGAATTCTCCTTTCTCAAGCACATTATTTAATACACAAGAGTGTCTGGTACATTTTAAAGACATTTTCCAACACATGCAAAAAGGATCATACTCATTGCAAATGAACAACAGTTGAAATTAAAATGAAATGAGTAATCCATGCCTAAATTGAAGACAAAATGTAAACATGAGGGACACTAATTAAGCAATTAAAGTTTAAAAAGGAACAAATTAAGCTCTTCAAAGCATCCTCCTGTTTTTGTAGTTGTAGTCATGATGTAAAAGTAACATCTGTGTCTCCTATCACATTTTAAGCAAGTAAAATTCCCTTTTGTCTCACACATTAGATTAACAAAAGGGCACAAAGAACAGCAAAAACTGTTGGTGCAGAGAAGCATGTTTTCTAGACTCTATAACTCTTGGAGGCACAAATCATTTCAGCTATAGGTTACATTCAACACAATCACATAGAGGATAGGTTTGATTCTAGAAGTCAGACAAACCATCATATTGTACTTCTTCCAAGCTTTAACATTCACACATCTTAAGAATATAAGAAACTAGACAACAGCTTTGTGCCAAAATCTCAGAGCTAAGAGTTAGCACTGAGTCCAGACTTTGTATCCCTGAAATAGGAAGGGAAAAAAAAAAAAAAAAGCCCAAATTTAATCCGTTGCTCCGGCACATGAAATTTGGAACCTGGTCTCACTTCTAACTAGGCTCGAGCTTCTGTGTACCAAGGGAACAACATGCTGGGTAGCAAATTCCAGGCTAAAGAACAACTCACTGGAGCGACTGTGCAGATACCACTCCTCATAGTAGCCTCCTTTTTCTTAAAACCAGCTCTCACTACACCAAGCATGCTTAAAAACTGTCAGAACTGATCATTACCCAGTGCTTGCACTGCTCTTTCCTCCCTCCAGGGATACTGAAAAACTTTGCGATATCAGATTCTTGATCTAGATTACTAGAAATGAAGTCTTGAACTGCCAGCTCAGCTATAAATCTAGGACTTTATTTGATTTGGGTTATGCTCTGCTCAAAGCAATTCTGATAGAATTGCCAAGCATTCTAAATAATAAAAGGAACCAGCATAAAAATGTGTAATAAAACAAAGATAACTCACAAAAAGGCTTCAGGTTTTCTCCTGAAATAAATGGGGGGAGAATGTTTGAGTTCATAAAGCTACCTCCTGGACAGTTTCCAACTCTCTTCTTTTGGACTCACACCTAGCAATGAAAGTGTCCTTTGCCCCTTTAAAATTTAGCTAAAATAAAACTGTTACCTCAGACTCTTAAGAAATTATATTCATGAATAACTGTGAGGTAAAGTAACTCAGTGTAAGACTGAGACAAATAAAAAAATGTCACATAAGAAAAACTAACACATGATAAATGTTACCCATTTTATAGGCAAGAAAACATGAAAGAAACAGATGACTGTAAGGAAAATACATGAGATGAAGAGACAGGTTCATGCAAGCTGCATGTTCCTAAATGAAAATATTAAGTTTACTGAGAACACCAGAAAGCTGCCGCTACTAAGAGCTGTCCGTGCTTCCTGAAGCAAGGGGAAATGTCATTTACAGTGAAATAAAAACAAACAAATAAGTAAGATCAGGATCCAAGAAGACAATTTGTATTGCAACAACGAGGTGGAACAGGAAAGGGAAGACAATAAAGAAAGAAACCACGTCACCCTCACACAATAGATACCACACAGGTGATAATTCTCACTACTAGTCCCTATTATTAGTAGAGAAACAGATGCAGACAGAATAAATGACCAGAATATATCCATAAAGCAAAATAAAACTAAATATATATATATATGTATGCATGTATCTTAGAGAAACCAGAAACAGAATTCCTAAATCCCCTGTTTAGAATAAAATATGCAGTCCTCCCACACAAACCAGTGTCCAGCAGCACGTATACCATGACATCTTAGAATATGAAATCTCTGCCAAAAGCTGGAGCATAAACTGTCTCCTTTCCACATCTCTACAATAAGTCTGCTTTACCGAGTGACTTTTTCTACAGCTAGCTGGTTCAAATATGTACGAACTAACTCACAAGGTAAATTAATTCACTGCTTCCTAGAGGCCTTTATCCTTGGCAGGAAATATTTGGCAGAAGGATCCAATTCTTTGTAAGTTCTTCTGCTCTAAGTGATGGACTCTACTCTATAAATAATGATACCTTTCATCAGTACAACAGTACATCTTGTTAAGTAACTGCAAGTTGCTACAGACTCCGGATTCTCAGTAAGAATTAATATTTTTTTTTGCATGGTGTATTTAAATAACCAAAATCTGAAGTGTTTCAGACTATGGAGATGAACTGTGACTGCAGTCAATTTACCCTTAAAGGTCCAAACTGGAAACTGCAGCAGTTCAGAACTGATTCATCACTTGATTACTTTGAAGCCCTTGCCCAGGCATTAGGAAGCTCTCCTACCTTAAAGAGAACCACCATACCAACCAAGAAGGAAGCTAAGTTGTTCATGTATTTTGATTTGCCATGTATTTTGATTTGCTCCTAGGGTCTCTAACTTAAGCTGCATAGTGTTCAAGTTTTCCCATCTGAAAATACTCCCCATATTGGAAAACTTATCCAATACTTGCTATTGTTGATCTTATACCTAGAAGTGGTACATTCCCACTCTCTTCCCCCCCAAAAAAAGCTAGGCATAGTGAATACATCCTAAACTGACCCAAGTAACACACAGACTCACTGATGCTAACTGGGCCAACGAGAACGATCAGGGTTGCACTGTAGGAGGGTTGATGTTGATAGAAACAAGAGCAGGGCTATTAAGGCTCTTTGGCAGCATGACCTGGTACACAGGACCGCTAGGCACGGCCACGGGGATCCATCAAAAAGGTAGGTTTGGCAGCCCTAAGCAGGATGCTGGCAGAAAGGCAGCCTGTTCCAGGGAAGCAGACTAAACAGAAGGAAAGAAGATGAGAAGAGGGCAGAAGCGCAATCAGGTCTGGGTGCTGGCTGACACCGAGAAAGCTTCCATCTGAGCTGGCTGGACTTGTCCCAGGAAATCACAATCTCAGGATTTTTGCCATTTCTGCATCTAGGTTTCTATTCTGGGTAATGTGTTATCATCTGAAGCACTGCCTACATTATCTTTGTGAAATCTTCTTATTAATGATCACGTACGTTATAGAAAGACCACCTAATACCAGACAGAACTAAAAAATCCCCCAAAATGTTTGCAAAACCTTCTAGACAATGTCAGTGCCATGATGCCTATTTCCAAATCATTAAATCATTGGTTCAATGCAAGGACTGAACAGTAAGCAAAGCACTAATTCCCATCTCTCCTCAGATTTATCATTCATGTTGGCGCTTCATGCCTTTCACATATTAACCATGAACACAAGTTCACTGATGATTTTCTAACTGTAGCTTTATACTGATTCCTAACAACATCAAAGAAGGGAAAGCTAAACTGAGACATACCACATCCTTGTGAATTTGGGACTGCTTTCCCAGAAGATGAAGTTCTTCGAAACCCGCTTCTACATCCTAGTTGCACACTCGGAGACAGATCAAACTCTTCATCCCGGGGAAAATCAATGAAAGAGTCTGCTAGGAATAGCTTGGAGTCCAAATGCAGCAGAAAAGCACCATCTTTAATCTCTTTTATAAATGCTCCAATGAGATTTTCTCCCACAATTGCATTTTCTAAAGGGGGAAAAATACAGCAAAATAGCATGAAAGAGACTTCCAATATGGGAATGGATAACTGCACAGAAACTGATGAACTTTAAGTTTAAAACATAGGCAAATACAGAAATACAAGCATGTTAGCAAACAGCAGACAAGAATTAATCTGTACAGCATCTATCAGATTAAAGGCCTAATCTCAATATATGTAGAAGGTGCTAAGGAAACAGCAAAAAAACCCCAACAATACCCAGGATATTAAAAAACTAAAGCATCGGAGAACAAAATTTGATTTCTGAGTTACAAAAATTCAGCAGATGAAAACCAGGATTATCTGACATTCAGATTTATTTTATTCCTGTTTTTTTCAATGGGTATCATTTGCCTCTTTTTCAGCATTTTGTTGGTTTGTTTTTGAAGGCCAGAATCTGTAACAATATAATAATCACCTTCCATCACACTACTGATATTCAACATATCCACATATGTAACAGGCATGTTCTTCACGTTTGCTGAAGCTGGTGTTTAAAGCTGGAAAACAGTGAGTACCTTTCCTACTCTCTATATTCTTAGTTGCCCAGACAGCTTCCTTTTGATGACTTGTGCAAGGTCAATTTTCAGCGCTAGAGCAAGAGCAAATTACCCAGTTTGGCTGGACCAGAAGTACTACGAGGACAGTGTTCCCAGGGGATTTTGTTTGCTATCATGTTCTGTTTGTCCCTGCAGAGTTTATGACATTGAATGAAATGTTGATGTGGTTTACTGGTCCAAATTTGCAAGACAAGGGCCTGCTGTAGCTACAGGTAATGGGCAGCCCAGTAACCCAGCAGATGGGGAAGTTTTGGGACTACACTTATGACCTTGGATGTTGAATTTTCACAGGGAGGATGATACATACATAAAGAGAACGTGAGGAATGTTACAGCTCACATGCTGTACAAAGATTATTATTTTGTGACTTATGTGTCCAAGGCAAACAGCTGAGGGTATCGCTGCCTTCTCACAGGATGAGTTTCCTGCCTTTGCACTGTAGCCCATGGGTGGCTTTTCAGTTGTGCGAGGAGAGAATTTCACAGCCTGGTACGAGGCTCCAGTGACACAGCACTGCCCTCCTGCCCGTGCTGAATGGACCCCAGACGTACACCGCTTTTTCTGAAAAATCATCCTAGACCTTTAATACTGAAGGTGTAGGTGTCCTCTCTTCCTGAAGGTTGGTCCGTAGCCAATTGCTGTCGTGTAGACATTGCTTCCCCCCTTGCAGAAGAGGGACATGAGGTTTTTACACTTATGGGCTAAAGTGAACAGACCTCTCATTAAAGCTGGCAGCTGTGTCCTTGTATTCTCAATGTTCCGTTTCCTTCGGCTTTGAGCAACCTATCCTTCTGCTGCACTGACACATACTATAATCAACAAAATACCACTTGGTTTTGTTCAACCCCAGGCCAAAATGATACTCAGTTCGCGCAGAAGTAATTGGAGATCACCACATAACCAACAACACTTTGCAAATGTTTTGCCAGAAATTGTCTCATAACTGAAAGCAGGAATAAGCAGATTAGCCTTTTATTCAAACAAATATCCTTCCTAATTGTCTAGTGACTAGCTGAGGCAGAATTAAAAATCACCTTGAAATGACAGCCCAAGGGAATTCACATGTAGAAAAGCAGCCAATAATCAAACCAGTAAGAACCCACTTAAGTCTGCTGAACGTCCTTTAGTCTAAAGTGTTTCCCTGTGTTGAAAAGTTCTTAACACTATCACTGATTGTGACTCTCCTATGACCAAACTATGTATCCACGCATATACAATATCCTTTACATTCAGAGTATGTAAATGAGTGTTTAACTGTAGTATACATGTTCATGCATGGCAAGTAGACAGGTACATCCTGGAATGTCTCAGTAGAGAACAATTCAGTGCCTGACGGACGTGCCAGCCACAGACTTGCTGCTAACGTCTTCCGCGAGCTGCCTTGGTTCAGCCCTTCCAGCACAGCTGGCCAGCTTGGGAACACACTTCCCTGCGGACATAAGACCTAGCTTCTGGTCCAAGAGGAGCTTCCTGGGACCTTCAGCATGCTCTAAAGCATGGCAGATAAAACAGTGCTTCCCTGGTTTTGCTCCTGTTTTGCTGAACAATTTTGGCAATTCAAGCTACCACGCGTCTCGTACGTTGTTAGATTTACTGGAAGTTCTTACTGAGCATTTGTCCTGGGCCTGGTATATCTTTAGGGACTTCAACTTCTCAGGGGACAATACATCTTTTCACATACAGAAATATCCTGCAAATGGTTGCATCTTGTGTTGTGCAGTGGGGAAAAAAAATCTGATTTAAGGTTTGCTTCTGTTGAATGAAGCACTAATTTCAACAGGAAAGGTCACCTAGAGTTTATATTGGCCAAATGAGAGAGTGAGAGAAAAGAGAAAGAAAAAAAGTAAATTTGTTCTTTTTTAAAATTTTCTTTAAGGAAAATACAGAGCACAAAGACACAGCTTAAAATATCGATTGTGTAGGGCAGGGATTGATTTCCTCCAGTCTCACTGATGGGGACTGTTTACTATATGTTCATCCACCAAAAGCTCATTTTTATAATCCACAGTATTTTTGCCTGTTGAACAGAAAAGAGAAAAGTTGCTGCAAGTGATCCTCAATATTTTAGAGCTGAGGTCTAAGCTACAAAGCCAAATGGTATAAGATCCTTCAGGAAGGGATTTGCACAGCCTTGGAATTTAGTACATGAAAAAATCTGCAAGGAAAAAAAGTAACAAAGTATTCACAAGTGATTTAGATTTGAAATTCTCCATTGGGAACATATGCATGCTGTGCTTCTGTTTAGTAATATTTTCTCAGCTACTTCACAGGAGAAAAAACAAAATAGCAAGACCTCTCATTTACCCATAAAGAAGCTAGGAGAAGAACAAAGCTGGTTTAGTAATGTAGATTTTCAAATCAGAGAGCCAATTTGCTCACCCTGTGTAAATACACCAGAAAACTCCTCAAACAGAAAGACCCAAAGCTGCCTTAGAAGGTAATGGAAGTTGATGGTGCCAAGAGTATATAGAGAGCAGGTTCTGCTCTGCCTCTTATGAAACCATACAGTCATTCCCTGAAAAGCAGTTTAGTACTACAGGGAAATTATAATGTGGAGAAGGTAAAAAAATGTAATGCCCTTGAAGTGGAACACTCTCAAAAGTAGAGTTTAATGTAAAACCAAACACACTTATTCTTTGATCCATCTTCTGAAAACTGCTTGAATATTCATGTTTACCCTATAATCTGGAGCAACTGAATGGATGTAAACATAAACAGACTGTAAAGCCAGGAACCACACGACCACTGCAGCAGCTCTCTGTGTCCCGAAGGCTTTCAAATTTGATTCTGATCAGGTAAAAACTGCTGTAGGCCACACGTCTCCAAGTCTCCAAGATAGAGGGAAGGACACGTGCAGGCAGAGTTATTTATATTTAGTCCTGGGAACACTACTGCAAAGCAAGGAAACTGGAGAAAAGGTGGCACAGAGGGCATTTGAACTTGGGATATGTCTTTTACCTCTTTTATTTTAAAGGGAAACATTGACTGCTTTGAAAGAAGTTCCTTACACCATCCCTACCTCACTTGGAAACCACAGAAAAATTCTGCCAGTCAGTGATCTCTGCATAAATTGCTCTAGGACATCTTAGGTAAGGGTCATTCTTTAGTGTTAAAGGTAATGTAATAAATAGAAAAAGGGGAAAAAGAAAGAAAGCAGAAATACAGGCTGGGAGATGAGTGGATTGAAAGCAGCCCTGCGGAGAAGGACTTGGAGGTATTAGTGGATGAAAAACCGAACATGACCCAGCAATGTCCGTTTTCAGCCCAGAAAGCCAACCGTATCCTGGGCTGCATCCAAAGAAGCGTGACCAGCAGGTCGAGGGAGGTGATTCTCCCCCTCTGCTCTGCTCTCATGAGACCCTACCTGGAGGACTGTGTTCAGCTCTGGGGGCCTCAACATAAGAAGGACATGGACCTGTTGGAGTGAGTCCAGAGCAGGGCCACAAAGATATCAGAGGGCTGGAGCACCTCTCCTATGAAGACAGGCTGAGAGAGATGGGGTTGTTCAGCCTGCAGAAGAGAAGGCTCCAGGGGGGACCTTCTAGCAGCCTTCCAGTACCTAAAGGGGGCCTACAACAAAGCTGAAGAGGGACTTTTTACAAGGGCATGTAGTGATAGGACAAGGGGTAATGGCTTTAAACTGAAAGAGGGTAGATTTAGACTAGATGTAAGAAAGAAGCTCTTTACTGTGAGGGTGGTGAGACAATGGAACAGGTTTCCCAGAGAGGTTGTGGCTGCCCCATCCCTGGCAGTGTTCAAGGCCAGGTTGGATGGGGCTTTGAGCAACCTGGTCTAGTGGAAGGTGTCCCTGCCCATGGCAGGGGGTTGGAACTACGTGATCTTTAAGGTCCCTTCCAACCCAAACTATTCTATGATTCTAAAGGGGGGGGAAAAAAGCCCCAAATAACAACTTGGAAGAAATTAGTTATATTTTTGGCAATGTGTGAATTGTGTTTCTCTGAGTCCAACCCAAAAAAGAACACAATCTTTTCCACCACTGAGGACCCACCCAATGGAAATTAACATCTGCGACAGTTCAGCTCATGCCCGATAAAGTAATTTTCAATCTCAGTGAAGGAAGCTGGGAGAGGCAGTTCTATCTGAAAGAAACATTCAATTATAACTCCTTTCCACTGTGCAGCCACAGCCTGAAAAGAGAAATACATCAACACCATAAAGCTCAAAACCACAACTCCAGCGTTATGAAGACAATTTCAGTGAGCATTTGTAACACCGTGTTAGTGTCTCCTAAGAGCAGACACAGGGAAGCAAAACAATTAAAAGCAAAGGAAGTTTAATTCACAGAAATATCAGAGGAAAAAAAACTTACCAATATCATGTAAGTCAGGGAGAGAAGCTGCTGGGATGTTTTCCAGCTGAGCTCTCCACGTGATGTTTACCCCCAGGCGGTCCATGCCCAGGCATTCGACGTAGACGGTGGAATCATCACAGACAGAAACAGAGCCAGTACTTCCAAACGCATTTACCTTGAGTTCAAAATTAAATGAAGCCACAGTTAGTCAACCTGAGAAACGTTCCATTTCTTGCCTTTCCCTATTCATTTGCACTGTGCTATGCTAAAAAGCAACATTTTCAAAAGGGCCTGTAAAAACAGAAAGAGGAAAAGTAATTGTAGCGGGTCATTTACTCACTGTAGGAATAGTCAATAGGTTCTCTTCAATAAAAACATATTTTTAATAAATATTGGACTGATGTGATATAATTTCTATGGCTATAATTAAGCTGATGTGGGTTTAGTGAGACTAAACATCCAATTTTCCCAGTCATCCATATAAGAGTGCTGCCAGTCCTGACAGATTTCATGGAATGTTCTGCTCTTCCACCTCTCTCAAACAGGCAAAGTCCTACTTTGTGTCTCACCTCTTTTTTTTTTTTTTTTAAATACAGAAAAACACAACCAACAAACAAACAAAAAAAAAAGCCACCAACAACAGAGAATAAGGAATTGAAATTACCTGGAGGTGACATAAACCACGAGCCTTCAACTCATCTAAAATAAATATCTGGAATGCCTGGAGTAATCCAGAGTAGTCAGAACTACAAGTCTTCTCAGGAGGCAGCAGTAGTTGAAAGTGTGTTTGAGCTTGGACTGTCTGAAATAATTGAAGCTCTAAAAATTAAGAAGAAAGGGCATTTAGTAGCCTTGCTAATGTAGAAACTGACTTTCAAAGTTATTTTGAGAAAAGGCAACGCTGTTTTGGCATTTCGATCTTGCATCAATAGCATCTCCCCATTTCTAGCTGAAAGCAATAGAGTTGTTGGAAGTAAATAATAAGCAGCAAGAGACATGCTTGATAAATATATATGTTGTGCATTAGGGAAAAAGCCAGGTGATATAGTTATATAATAACAAAGAGATATTTTACACTGAAGCATTAACTCACAGAAGGATAAGGAACAATCTGGATCATTAATGATGACTTTTTATAAGCCTTAGCAGATAGGAATTTCCAGAGAAGTAGATGAAAGCTGACGTTATGCCAATACTTAGAAAATAAACAGGAAGACAAGAATTATTGACCTGTCAACCTCCATTTCTCTTGGACACAATCATGAAAATACTTCTATTAAAAAAGGAATTAAATGGTTAAAGCAATTAATACTAATTCAAATGGGATTTCAGAAACCTAGCTTGTCAAATTAACTGGGAATCAAATTTTAGGAGAGAATAAATTTGATTGCATAATAATGGCGTTGATGTGGACACCTACAAGGGCCTTTCAATTTTTTGATAGCAAACAAAAGTGACACAAATCACACAAATCGAGGAGAAATCAGTGAGCTCATCAGTCACAAAATGAAAATCTATTTAGCCAGTTTTTAGCCAGAAAAAAAAAGGTGCAAATTTCTTGTCTCCACTGGAGTTATGCTGATCCCAGGCTTCACGGAGGGTCTGTTATCTCAGAATCAGCACAGCAGTCATTCTGTCATGTCACCTCCAAATGGAGCTGGCTCTTATCCCACCAGCCTGGACAAGCGCTCCCTCTTTCCTCTCGCTCATTCACCTCCTCTCCAGACCCTCGCTGCATCACATACAAGCGTCACTGCTGGATTCCCTGTCCCTCACCCCAAAACGAGCATGGGAAAGCCTGGAGAGCTTCCAAGAAAAATGGTGGGAGGGACCAGAGGACACAAAAGCCTGTTTCTTCCTGCAAGGCACAAAGACCTCTCTCTGTTTAGTTTATCAGAGAGTACTTAAGAGCTGCCTTAACCACAATCTCTAAGTGTACACGTAAAGAACAGGCAATAAGATTTTGAAGAGCGTGGGTAATTATCCATTGGATCAAATTACTAAGTGTTGTGGTGAATTCTCCACTATTGTGAAGTTTATTCAATCACCTTCTGATGTGTTGGGAATTTTTTCCTCGTTCCTTAAACCATGCTCTAGTTCAAACACAAATTACTGGAGGAGGTCCTTAGCTTGCATTGAACAGCAGCTTGTATCAGATTCACACCCCTCCCTCTGTCCTTACAGTTATACAACTGCCATGAGGCAAACACGAAAGTTACTTGATAACACGCTACAATAACCTAGAAAACATGATTACAGACAGATAAAAGCCTCAGTCTGACATTTAAAGTTTAAAAACATTTACATTTGGAATAGAAGACCTGGGTTACAACTGGAAATGTGTCAATACAGGGGTTTCCAGAATGGGCTTAACCCATTCTGGAGATGAAGAGTAGCTGCAAACTTGGCATCAAGATCCACATTTCTCAAAGTTCAGCACTGCTGCAAATTGCCATTTTGATCAGAGTGTATCTCTATTTGAAATAATTGAAAAGGCCAACATTAATATCCAATTACATGAGCTCTGAATAGACAACTGATTCTTCCAAGAGTTAAAGTGCCATTTTTTTCTTGAAATAAAAATGGTTTGAAAAACACCACAAATCAGCCAACAAAGACAACAATAATCCTAAAGAAAAGACTGCTGCAAAAAGATGCAGAAGTAACAGTGACTTGATTATGCAAATAAACAGTCAAGTTCTGCCAAATTCAAACATCTGGTGCTCATCTGTTCTTCCAGGACTAAGTAGTTCCATCAGAATCACTTCGTGGTGCCAGCATCTTTTAACTAACAAAGAAAAATCTGCATATAGATTGAATAACTATTTATAGCTATATCATTACAGAAAAGTGGGACTGTTTCTGGCATAGGAGCCAGCCAAGAGACAGAGATGAAGACGGCAGAAGACAGGACGAATCTATTGCACCTTATTTTAGCAACTCCCATATAACTGTTGTGCCCTATTAGTGTCATTCACACAGTAGCTTCGTGATGAAAGCAGATTTTTGCACGTCTATTTACACTGCTCTGCGCCCTTCCCAACCCGCAGCAGCTCAGACATACTCTGGCAGGCCTGGTAGAGCGGGACAGCCGAGACCCATCGTCGCTGTTGCACGTCGCACTGGAACGCCGTGCTGGAAGAGGCGCTGCGGAAGCCCTGGCGACACACCAGCCAGCACTGCTGAATGCTTGAAGCTTGCCCAGAAATGTTTTCACAAAATACGGCTCCGTTGAGAACAGATGAGGCACCGAATGGCAGAGCACACCGCGGACCTTTAGGCACATGAGAAAGGGGATATATTAGTGGCATACTATGAAGCACTTCCAGTAAAAAGTCCTCAAAACCCTTGTATCAACAGAGAAAATCTAGACAGCACGCTGTGCATTTCCCACTCATCTCAACTTGGTTCTGGTTTGATGTCAGCATGGTTCAATTTACTAAAGCTGATGAGAAGACACATGTTGACTTCGATCAGTAATGCATTGGGTCCAGAAAGTTACATGCGTGGTGGTTTCTAAGAACAGATAAGTTTAAACCAGCCCTGAATAAATTTAAGCAGGAGATGAGAAGGAGGTTTCTAACCATCAGCAGAACAAACCTTTACAAAAGATATCCAGTGGAAATAGGCAGAGCCAAAGAAAAAAGCCTTCATTCCCTTTAGAGTGGAATTTGAAAACTTTAAGATCAGGATCTCATGATGACGGTGTCTTCAACAGCACCAGGATGTTTCTGGTGATCCAGCAGGTCCTTAACAGCAGTACACAGCTTTGGAGTTGGAGCACAAAGTCTACCCTATCTACTCACACTGCATCAACACAGTCATTTCAACCCTGCTAGCCCACTGTAACAAACTATTATAGGAGGCTAACTACAATGATAATTAATTTCTACTAATCAGTGCAAACGAAATGCTTCACTCAGTGTTAGCCAAATCCCAAACTAATTACTGAATATATCTAGTAATAATTAAAAAATTCTGAGTTCTAGAGCTACAAAACATAGGAAGAAAAAACAACTTTTTCAATTAGAAATAAAGAAAAAGATGTTCTCATATTGTACGTTCACTTGTTTAGTGTATATATATAGAGAGAGATCATTTTCCAAATACCAATGCTCAGATCAGTCCCAAACTCCCTAGTCACTGGACGAAGGCAAACATTGCTGATGGTTCAGGTCTGAGCAGCCTCTGTCTCCCCTTCTGATGGAGATATGAAGATTAATTCCTTAACTTAGCAGCCACTTCAGTTATAGCTTAAAACATTGCAGGATGAATCTGGGATCCAGTGTGCACAGTACATTTTTGTTTTCCAACCCTGAGCATTTCAATGCCAAAATAAAAGGCTTTCCTATCTGTCTCTCTGAAGTGCCAAATGCATTTTTTTTTCCCAAGTTTATTTTACAGCATCTTTTCTGCAATAGCTCTGTAAAATGGGGCCACTACATTCCTTCTCTTCATTCATTGACTCTGTATCCAGTCTCTTTTTCAGTAAAGGTGGAAACCTGGCATCCTTGCTTAACTAACTTTTAATAAACCTCCCAAGATTTTAGGACAAAAGATAACACTGTAGAAGAAATATTAATACTTATCCTGACCAATGTAAACTGCATCCACCATTGTGTGTAAATTACATTAATATCTCTTTATACAAAGTACATAAAAACCAGCCTGTGGTCTCTTTATCACTCTGACACAATTCTGCATCCACCAAGTCAAATCCAGTCTCAGCTGTATGCTGCTACCTTCTTTTACTGTCTGTTCCAGTGAGAGTTGGTGCATTAACCAGGGAGATAACCAGCCCCCAAAACATAAGTGATGGGTGGTTTCCTGGTGTGGTTCACAGGTTTCAGTTCATAATCAGTAATTTGCTCATTTATCCTTCTACAATGTCATCCCATTTACTATCGTTATCAAGCCTGCACCATTTTGTCATTCTTATATTTCTGCCCCAATTTCTTGGTTCTGTAGGAGCGAATCAGAATCCAGCTTAATATTGACACTTCTTTCACAAGTGTTTCTAAACGTTTCCATAAGGAAATTACTGTCTCCAGGACCTGCTCTGGAAGGCTTTCTCTTCTCTATCTCTACTCAGAGCTGTGGAAAGGGGGCATGAGGATGGGAGAGGCGTGTGAGGACTGCTAGGATACTTGGCATCATCTCTCCAGTGCATGTCAACTAGAAAAAGTTGGATTCTACCTCTGATGGAAACGATTAAGCTAATGAAAAACTCACTGCATGCACTGGGCACTGTGAAGTTATTACTTGCTGTTTACAGCTGTCTCTTCTGATGTTGGGGGAGAAGTGTATCTTATTTTCCCACCACAGCAGCTTCTTTTGCTGATAGACAAGATCTCCAAGATAGTGAGATAGCACTCCTTTCCCTTTTTCCTGAATAATTATCAGTATTTCCCAGGACTAGAGGTATAAGGCTGATAGACTGAGGGGAAAAAAAAAAATCTCTTTTGCTTCTTTATTCTTACACAATAACTAAGTCATTTAGCATGAAAAAGTTCCACTGCTATTTCAAAATCCAGGAAAATCATTAAAGATTATTTCAATGGTATTTCTATGCAGAAAATAACAAATAGCTTTCAGTAAAGCCAGGTTTCCAGTTCTCTCTCTCAGCTCAGTCTTTTAAAAAAGAAAGGTCATTAATCATTCAGTCACTGTTTCCGCTAGAAAAAGTACAGCATCAGAAAAGAAACATCAGAAGTGCAAGCAAAATGTAAAATCACCTTAAAGGCATATTTCAGGGTAGACCTACACCCTCCTTAGAACATATTCCTAAATTCCCTTGGAATTTAGGGGGAAATCTAGAAAAATGAGCTTTCATGGAGAGAAGGAGGTATCAAGGACTTAACATTTACAACTAGTTCTCACTTTTCTCTGGCCTACTAGAAATGCTTCCACTTTTTTTCTGTTCACCTTCGGAGTCTATGGGAACGTCAATCCCTACTGCTGAGTGCCAGGTGTCGCGCTGAGTTCCTCCAGCTGGTCTAAACAAAATAAATATCACAGTCCCGTGTCCCACAGAGATACTAGCCCGTAACCTGAAAGCAGGATGGCAGCAGCACTGTACTCGTTAGACTGATCATGCACGAGGCAGATACAACCCTGGGGTCTTCTTGTGGCTTCTCGTAAAATCCCGTTCGCATAGCTCTCTATTGGTACAAGAGTTCAAAGAAAATGATGTTGGTGGTGGTTTCCAAGTTGGCTGAGGAGCTATCTAATTGATTAAAATGCCTTACAGCCAGTTGGGCTGACCCAATCAGGTATTTGGTTGGTGAGTATGTGTTGCTCTTTATACAGCAGAATCACAAAAGGAAACTGAAGCAATTTCTTATCATATGGTCTCATTTTCCTAAATCTAACAACAGCTGTCATTTAAAAAAAAAACAAACAAAAGAACTATGGAAACAGTAGTGTCCTGCAGGAACTAGTTGAAGATTTTCTTTTACATCTCTAGTTTCCACTAATCATTACACTTCGGAGCACAGCTTTGTAGAAAGTTTAATTTGTTTTGCTTCAGTGATGGGAACATGTAGAAAGGCCATTGCAAATTAAATTTAGTGAAATGTCTCCCATTTGGACATCTCACTGGAAACCATGAGTGCATTCCAGTGCTCTGCAGGTCTGGTCATGCAGGAAATACTCTGTGAATATGTAGTGTTTTGGCACATCCTTTTCACAACTCTTGTCACAAGCCAAGAGTAGGAATGGCAGAAGCATACATTTTTCAAATTTTGTTTTAGTCAGTTGAATGGCTTTTAATCACAGAGCCAGCTCAGACTAGAACAGGTTCAAGTTTGCACCGAGCTGTTCAGATTGACTTTTTAGCTAAGTTTTATAGCTCAACTGCTCTGATTGAATCAATTTTATGAATAAGGAAGTTAAAGATCCATTCCCTTCTCCTTTCTCTCTGACAAAGCACTTGAAGAAAACTGGACATCATGCCCAGGTAGGTCTGAAATCTGCTATAACACAAAGATAAGCATACTGCTTGAGCAAAAGTCTCTATAAAGGTCTGAATAAAGAAGATTAAATACAACTAAATATTGGAAAAAGTCAGGATCATGGTCAAGTTCAAGACCTGGATGTGCTCAGAAGCAACGCGCCTCAATGAGGAACTCACTTGCACATGCGGGTCTTCCTCCGCTTACTCGTGTCCCTGGCGCCTCTTCTCCATTGTCAAAGACACACCAGCAGCTCTCTTGATCCTGGCTGCATTGCACGGGTGAGAAAGTCCCGTTGTCCCCTTCACATTGTGGGATGTAGCCTTTCCCAGCTTCTCGTAAACCAGTTTTAGACTTCAGCATATTGCAGAAGCTAGGACCTTTAAAGAGAAATTCATTGCAAGATACAGAACAGAAGACAACAAACTGCCCTAAAGACTTTAACAGCAGTGCTTTCAGCCTGTTTTATTAGAAGGAAGACAGATGAGGGATCATGAAACCATAAATAATTTGAGTCATTATTGAAACAGAAAATTTTACTTCCACTAGAAAAACCACATTTTTTCTAAAGATTTAAGTGCAAGTTATGTGGGCTTGCATCAATAAAATAATTGAAAAAATACTGATATTTGCACTTACTTTTTTTTTTACCATAAATTTGATAATATATCATTTAGATGCTGATATTTATTTTTTTAATCAAATTATTCTTTTCGGTAAGAATTTTTGATCAAGTTTTTGATCAATTATTACATTTTAAAATGTAATAATATGATCATTTACATTTTAAAATAGTCAAAATGTCCCAGTTTTATACAATTCTTCAGTGAACATGCAGTTACTTATCCCTCATCAGTTCTCTTGCACGTCTTCATGGATTTCTATCATTAGCACATATGTAAGAAAAAGCAAGCAGTCTTGCTGGGTCACCTGAAAGTACTATCTAACTCACTATCCTCTCCTAATTATCTACTCTGTTACAGATGTTCCAGGAGAAGGTTTGCCTGAAGCCAGCAGATTATTCCCCCAAATTTTCCATGAGAGATGGCAAGCAGAAAATCACCAGCTGAAGAACTGAAGAAACAAGCACAGCAGAACTGGGGGCTCTTGGGCTGCCCGTACTGCTCAGAAGAGCAGAGCCAGTGCACGGGCTCCAATAGGGCATTTCAATTCCTACAAGCAAAGATTTTTCAACTTTTTTGGATCAACCATCTCCTATGAGACTTCAACAGTTCTCTGTCTTTATTTGAAGACAATAAAAAGGTATTATAGATCTAATTCCATTCCATGGAGCAGCTGTGGACCACATAAAATGGACTCACTGACGGCACACAGCCCAGTTCCTGACTGAGTGCGTTAGAAAACTCATCTATGACCCCCAAAAATTTTCTACGGTGGTAAGAAACGGAAGGGAAAAAAACGCATAGAAACCTGTTCATCAGTTTGTCTAGACAGGTTTATTCCTGGTGTTATGAAAGTAAAAGGATAACTATTTTCAGATACCCTTTCAATGTTGACGTGCTTGTATGTACCGTATCACTGAGGAATTAAACTGTAAGGCTCCCGTGTTTCACGGGCATCATTCTGAAAAGGAAAGTCCATATGCCGCAAAGCATGAGTCATTGCCACTAGCATCACAGGCCATGGGTAAAGCATTACTCACACTCAGGGTTGCCATCCAAATCTTTGCTGCCACGCTGAAATATTTCTCCTGACACAGGATCTACACACCAAATATCTGAGTCGGATCTCTGTAGCACAGTGTATTCTCCTGTCTACAAAGAATCAATTGCATGTCATTGCAGAGCAGTGTATACCAATACAGACATGACACAATCCGTACCCCAAAGGTTGGTTAAAATATTTGATTATATTTACATTTGTCCATTAATACAATACGTTGAAAAGAAACACAAAGGCCTGTCTCAGGGCTCTGTCCTGCTCACTGTCATGTTTTGAGAGCATCACAGATGCTATTTTGGGATACTTGCATCCAAATCCCTCTCACCCTGACGTTCTCTCACAGCTCAGGAAGAAAGAGCCCCCCAAACGTCAGTCAATTAAGTTGTGCCTTTTAAGCACAGCCCTGCAAAACAACTAGGCAGAGCTACCCTGTAGGAGGGAAGCGTAGGCAGGGACAACAGGGCTTCCTATTCTAAAACTATTTAAATTCTGCCTTTTGCAGGGCAACACCCGCTGTTAGTTTTGTCTTACCATTTTCTTTCAGGTTAATGGGAATGCACAAGGGATGCTTAAGGGGCATAGACTGAAACTATACAGGCCTTTGGCATGGTGTGAGCAAAACCGTGGAGATTTAGACAAAACCTCCCTCATTCCTGTTAAATCACCTCAAGGCAGGAGGGGACGAAGAGATCAGCTGAAGAGGCATCCAGTTTTGAACCGCTCTGTCTCCAGCTGGAAATTAAGGCATTGGCTCGAGATCGCTGACATGATGTCTGGCCTGTAAGAGAGAAAACATACATGCATGTTAAAATAAAATCAAGATCTCAAACCTAAGCTAGAGAAAGGGCTACATCCCCGGCTCCTTTGCACATCTCCGTTAGACTCCGCTACAGCCTTAGGCAGGGAATTCCCAATTCGTGTTTGATAACCACACAGTCACAGGATGGTTGAGGTTAGAAGGGACCTCTGGAGACATCTGGTTGGGCGTCTGGTCCAAACCCCTGGCTCAACCAGGGCCAGCAACAGTACAGGGTCCATTCTCAAATCAGGCAAGCCAAAATCACACGTAGTGAAATTAAATGAATTAGCAAAACAAGCATAAAATCTCTTTTTCTTTTCTTGCAGTGGTTAGCAACAAGCCTTGCTTCTTGCATACCATACTAGAATTTTCAATAACTATCAAAATTCGTAAGACCAGGTAAAGACAAATATTTATAAAGAAAAACCAACTGACATTTGGGAAGTTCTGCTGAGCGTGAGACCAAAGAATCCATGACATAACGTCCTCTCTCATCCACACACCAGCAATGACCTGGCCAGGGAAGAAAAGCAGCTTTATTTTAGAAGTTGTACTGCAGTATGCCTTGTTGTGTACTGGGGAGATTTTCATCCTCAGTAGCGCTATAGAAAGTGGCCAGCAAATCTAAGTCACAGTAAAGTCTGCTATCCAGAGATAAGCAGACCACACCTGGGAGCAGTGGTGAGAATGGAAATGTAGCAGCTCTGGTGAGACTCTTCCATTGCAGCCCTATCCCACAGTGTATCATCTGCTCCCAGCAATTTGGTATCGCCCACAAACTCACTAAGACCGTGCTCCAGCTCATCGCCCTGGTCATTATTGAAGGCATTAAGCAACACCAGCCCCTGAACCGACCCCCGAGGAACACCACTAGCAGTGAGCAACTGAACGTCGACTGGTTTTTGAGCCCCAGTGAGCTGCCACTTGAGTTCCTCACTCCAGTCAATTTTCTACCCATTTTGTAGATCACTTCACCTCTCTCCAGTTTGGCTACAAAAATACAGGTTTTCCATCTTTTTGTTAGAATTCTGCTTAGGTTTTCTTTGCTCAGACAGCCCAGAGTATCTTGTTAGCAATTGCTCACCTGTGCTCTCATAGCACTGAGTTGGCTCCCAGTTTCCCAGACCATCACACTGTGGGATGTAAGGGAGAAATCCCAGCTGCGTTGCTTCCCCAGCAAAACGTTTTGAAATAAAGTGACTTCGCCAGTAGAAATGCAAAACTATAAAAAGATACGTACAAGAAAGCTGTTAGTGTCCAATACAAGATATTTTAAATGCACATGTTTGCAAACACCTGAATGTTCCCTGTACTTCAGAAGGCAAATTGACAAATGCTGCAAGTACATAAACGCTGGGAAGTGTCCAGATCTTGTGTATGCATCACGTCATACATATAAGACAACTGAAATCAGCTCTTGGGTTGGCAGGTTAATTATACTGATTAATTATACCTGCTGAGTTGCACCTGTTTTTCAGCAAAGTTGAATTTGACATAGCGTACTCCCACAGAGATTCTGGGCATTAATCCATTTAATTAAGCTCTCATCAATCTTTCACCTACCTGACCACGCAGCCAGCTGGAGAGCGTAGTCACTGCCCGATAACAGCTTTTCAGAGACCACCACCTCCGACTCGTAGGGCCGAGCAGAACGTAGGAGCTCGTTGTCTGTGAGCCGAATTCCCTTTGCCATCAAGAAGCTCTCTCCGAAAGGGAAGTGGGAACGATTTGATGCTCGGATGAGCTGCTCTGCCTCCTCCATAAACTTCACAGCTTCCTGCTTAACACCTTCACAGATACCAGGACCTGTAGAACCAGCAGGTATATTAATGCCCTTCATCTAAATCCAGTAAACATTTGCATGTAAATACTAGCTGGTCTTTTAATTAGCATCTTCTGTTTCCTTCTCCACTTGCTTGGTTTTGAATTGTTTAATGAAACAAGCAAACAAACAAGACTTGTCTATGCTTAGCTATATAACAGCAAGAGTCTGAGAGTACCAGGAATCACCCAAACATTCTCCAAGTCTTGGGCCGAAGCCTTGATGATTTTAAGTTACCTCCTCCTCATTGGTTACACACGGAGTTAATATGTCTCTATAGAACTGACCCTCAGTTGCTGTCATAAAAAAAATGGGATAATCAGAAGAGAGAGCAAGAAAGGAAAATGAAGGTTTATCCCTTGGGTCCAGAGTGGCAGCTGACACTTTGCTTGTCCTCTCCATACATCTACTGGCTCATAAATGGCAGTTCAACATAAACCAGCTCGGTGAAAGCTTCTCTACTAAAATAACTCTCTGCTAATATTCTTCGTCCCCTTTATTCCCCATTTGCCCACAGAACTGGCATCTCTGGCACTCCTTGCCCATTTGGAAGTTTGCCATTCATTGTCCTGTCTCTTCCTCCCAGCTGCAAAATTACTATAATGTGATGAGAATGGTTTGAGTGACTACATTTATAATATAGGTCATCTGCTGAAGTGACCCCAAAGAGGACCCAACAGCTTTGGTGGAGGTGTCTAGGCAGAGGGCTTACCAAACTTCAGTGCTGGCCTCACTCTTTTCCTAGTGATTTTAAGGGATATCTGTGACTCTTGACTGTGTAGTAAGAAACAGTAAAGAAAACTCCTCTTGCCTCATTTTAAGGCATTCTTGGAAGTCATTTACATCACAGTGTAATCCTGAATTTTCCATACAACTCTTCACATACTGTTTCTATCTTCACAGTGTCCTTTGCTGTCTGGCTAAGTATCTTCTGCAAAAGCATTATATGTTCAAATTCCAAATTATAAAATCTACACAAACTTGATATGGAACTTTATTCCTCCTTATTTCCAAAGCTGAGAGACCTCATTATTTACCAAAAATGAGTCACCTAACCTCTGGTGGCCAGTGACAATGGCAGTATTGGTGATCTTTCTGACAAGTAATTTTCTCCTACTTCGCAGCACTTGAAAAGACTTTCCTCTTGTGGCATTAAAAGCAAAGACCAGAAACACTGCTACTTCTGTGCCAGAAATTCTGTTACTTACATGCTGGCACCTGGCTCACTTCTGCCTTTGTTCCTTGCAGCTCTTCTCCTTTGCTATCAACACACCAACAATCACGAAGTTCAAAGTGGCTTAATGGAGCGCTGAAATCAGTATAGGGACCTGGGTAATAGGTCAACTGCTCATTCAGAAGCTGCCAGAACACATATGGATCCAGTAAAATGTTCTCAGATGCAGAGGTCAAGTTTCCTTCCAGCACTTCAGGTGGGAGATCAGCGAAGGAGGAATACGTGGTGAATGCTGGGAAGACGTTCTGGTGCCCAGCCTCATACAAAGCTTTAATAAAAGCTGAAAAGCCTTTGGAAGATGCCTCTTCATATCCGGCTGTGATGTTCAACAGATCAGCAGCTGGCAGGGGTTTGCCTTCGTTGTTCTCTGCAATCCACCTTTCGTACCACTCGAAGGCTTGCTCGGGAGGGCCGCTGCACTGCACCCGCCTCCAGGCACCGTCAGCATCACACTGCGGGACATAAATCCTGGGGAGCTGAGACAGAGCCCTTGGGTCTGACAACAGGAGTCTCACAGCCTTCAGAAACTCCTGACCAGCTGTTACTTGGCAAGCGCTTGGGCCTGGGGAAAAGAAAAACATGCATAGCACATCTTAGGAATGCACTGAAGATATACGGTACCCCCAACCCCCTTAGTACTACAAACACCATTACTAAAACTTGGTCACTTATCCCAATACTAACAACAACATTTCTGGCCTGTTATTAAGAGGGCTAATGCTATTAAGCTCCCATGCTGAACCAGGGTAAGATTTCCAAAGGCATGTGAGCACTAAAAGATGCATATAGATATGATTTTTAAAAATATTTGAACACATCGGGTGCCTGTAGTTCTTACTGGGGAGGACAGGTACTTGGTGCCACTAAATGCCTTTCTGAATCTGTTCACATTAACAAGGTATTTTCAGATACACTTGATAATCTGGCAGTTACTTCTTATTCAGCCAATCCCTGCAAAAGCAACCATCTGAACAGTAGGATAATACTGATTTTATTTCCCCTTGGACCTAATCAGGATTTTCAGATTCTGTTGTCCTCTCTTCTTATTCTCTACAGAATATTGCAGCTGAATATAAAAATGCCACCCCTCAAAATGCTGGAGGGAGTTTTTTTTGGAAGCCTTTTCTGCCATCTCCAGAGCCAAATTTCATTTTGCCACCAAGCAGCTCTACAAACCTAGCAAAACATAGGAGCTCATCTCCTTTTAAGCACCAGAGAATTATGAACCTGTTTATTTTGATTGCATTACAGATGTATTAAACCCCCTACCAATTCAGATTATTCTGATAAATTCCCTGCTACTTCTGCAAACTGCTATTCAAAGGAGCTCCTTCAATATGTACCACTGTCATCTGCTGGATACTCTGCTATGCCTTCTAAAATGCGAAGCGGGCTCTTCTCTTGGTCCGTTCTCCCTGTTGATGTGCCATTTTCATTTCACAGAAACTTGACAGACAAATATCCCCAGCCTATGTGCTTCCTTCTTCCTTTGTATTACGTTAATAGAAGGGCAAGAAGAGGCAGTTCATAATCTATAAGCAAGTTGCAATGCCAAATTGATGTCTGACAAGTCATTTGCAACTCACTTTTCTGGCCTGACTGTGTGACCTTTATGAGAAACCTATTAGCCCTTGACTCCCTCTCCTATGTTTGGACTCCTGTGCCATTCTACCAAGTTGAGGAAATATTCCTGAGCTAAAAGACTAAAAGAGGTTCATGGTTTAAGGCACTGAAGCTCTTCAGTTCTCAGGACAAGGATGAGCCAGTGACCATGCCCAGGTGACCTGGTCCTGAAAGTAAAAGGGTTTTTTCACTTGGCATGGGTCACATTCAGTTACACAGATGCTCCAGGTCTCATGGGCATCACGGATGTTATACACACTAGCTACACACTGAGTAGAGACATATGCCAATGGCATGCTCATTAACAAGGCAAGACCTCCGGCTTCTCTGTTTTGAGTGTGCCTACCCTATGCACTGAAAGAAGAAGGGACCATTTTTAAGACTTAGGATATCAAGGTTTACATACACTGTTTCCCACTGTTCCCCTGCAACTGTAGGGCTGACTTGCTTTCCTGTTAGGGGACAATATTGTTTGTATACACCATTCATATATTTCCAGATATAATCAGATATGAAGAAAGAATCATGAAATTCCAACACGATAAGGAAGCATTTTTAAATTTCCAGTCCCTAGGACTTACATTGCATTGGCTTTCCAGCTTTTCCCCTTATTCCTGGAATAGTCTTGCCACTCAAATCAACACAGAAGCAATTTGTCCCATAACACTGGAGTGGCAGAAAGTCTCCATCTTTGGTACAAGAGGGAATAAAAAGATCTGATCCAGCAGGCAGGCTTTGCTTCAAGTTTTGCAGGTTTCTCCGTTGTTTCTCACAATCGGTGGGACACCTTGGACGTTTGCCTTGAACTCTTGAGCCTGGAATTTCCTTACCTGAAGTGTCCAAACACCAGCACTCTCCTGCATAGCACTGAACTTTCTCATACCTCCCCTCCTCGGTGCATGTTGGAACAAACAGGTCTCTTGGCTCTTCACCACAGTTTTCTGATCCCAATGCTAGTTTCAACACTTCACCTAAATCTTCAGCAATGCTTTTGGGGACAGAAATCACTTGCTGAAGAAAAGTAAAGAACTCTGGTAGTTCCAGAACAGAGGAAAGGAATTTCATCATATTCTGATTGTCCTGTAGGGTTACCGTGCGGCCAAAGCTGCCTACAAGAGGTTTACTCAAAATGGAGCTCCCCTTTGATACCTCCAATGAAAATGCCTCAGCTGATTCCAGAAGGCTTTGCTCGTTATCCCTTTCTGCCACATCATCCTGTGGGAAAAACTGGGCAATGCTGTACTTCCCACTAGTGCCAAGTGCCCCCGTGAAGTTAAACTGGATCAAATTCTTCAAGAACCTTCCTCCAAAGAGGTTTTCTTGGAAACGTTTTGGATTGGCAGTAAATTGCAGTGCCACCTGAGCCAGTTCCCTTGATGGGAACATCCCCATGATGGCTTCACTAAGGGTGGTTTCTAGTCCAGGAATCTGGCTGACATAGGGGCTTTGTGCAACTGGGGACAACAATCCAGAGTCGAGAAACAGCTCCTTGAAGGAGGGAGGGCACGGCCTTGAGAAGCCAGCTGGTTTTTCTGACTGCGTATCCGGAGTGGAAAACAAATTGATCTGGCTGAAGTACCCAGCAGGGCCATAAAAGATCCTCGACAAGGCCCGTCGCCTCTCTGAGATGCATGCTTGTTCTTCACCTAGACAAAGATTTAAAACAAAAAAAAAAAAGAAAAGCAAATTTTGGAACCTCCAAAAGCTGTATCTCTATGACTATCTTTCAAGCAATCTAGGCAGAAACCACATAAATGTGTAGTTTAACCTGCCTCTAGTTCCTAGGCTATGCATCACGCATACTGATAAGGAAATTTGAACTGTTGATGAATACAGTCTATAAATAAAATTCTCCAGTCAAGACACAAAGTGAAAGAAAACATTCCTTCACCACATCTGAGTTGTCTGCTCTGTGGTCTTCTTCTGGTTCGATTGTTTCCCAATGTAAATCCTCATTCCTGTTCCTATGGCTGAAAGAACAAATAAAGTCTTTTCTAAATACTTTAATTCTCTGGTAGGATGCCTGCTTCTAATGAAAACCTCCGATGATCCAGGTGCAGTAAGTGAATCTAAGAAAGAGAAATAGACTGCAGAAGAACAGAAAGTTATTTTAACCAGTGTCCACTAATGAGGAATTTATGGAGGCTTCCTACCTAGATCTTCAGTTTCATAGCGACGCGTTTATTACAAAAGGTTTGAAAACAAATTGTTAAAATTACCAGTAATAGAGTGCTAAGGACCAGATGGCACTCACAAATGAGCTCTGAAGGTAAAAAACCACAAAATTTCAACAAAAATAGTCAAATGCCAGGGTACTAAGGGTACCAACAGTGGCCCTGGCCACCCATATCCAGGGCCAAGCTGTGTCACAGGTGTATCTGCATCCAGTCCCGTCTGTACGTTCATACACAGCAATGGCTCCAAGTTAGGATGCAACATATCACTGAAGAAAGACCTCTGAAAATGTCAGCTTAAGGCTCAAAAGACATCAAAAAAGGAAAGACTTGGTAGATAAAAATACACTGAGAACCAAACAGACAGGATGGTTATGGCACTGATTGGATCTCTGGAACACACACAGCAGCTTGAATCATCTGCCACATGGTTACCTCTCCTTGAAAAGTAGCAGAGTTATAGAGAAGGGATACAAAAATATTTTGAGGACAGAACAGCTTATCCAGTAGGAAAGACTACTCAGCTTGGACAAAAAAGGTATGATAAAGATTTTCAAAAACCAGGATTCTCCACAAGACTCACAATAGACAATTATTATTCAGTATTTCTCACAGTACAGGAATTAGAATGGTCCAGAAGTAGAGCACGTAATTATGATAATGAAATTTATTGCCAGAGGATGCTAGGAAGCATAAAAGGTTAAAAGGCAATTAGGCATATCCCTGGAAGATGACTCCACAGGGGAGTGCTGAACACAATGATCTGGGTTCATCCTCCAGTTTGGGGCCTCTCATGCTTGCAGCAGGATATATGGAAGCTAAATGTATTTCCCATGTTTCTCATACTTTCTCCCTAAGCACCACTGCTGTGCCTGTAGGGGACAGGATGGTGGATAAACTGCTTTGGTCTGCTCCAGCATGGCCTCCCTTGGGCTCCCCGCCCCATCCCTATTTATTCCACATTCAGGCAATATGATAAAGCAGTCATAAATCCTGTTAACAGTAAAGATAAAAGCTGGAAGTCTTAAAAGCTGCTGAAATAGATTAGCAAGTAATCTGAGGCTCTGTGATCAGCATCTTTCTCACTCCTCCTTTCGCACCCTTGTCCTGCTCTGCGGTTCCTGGCAGGGGCTCAGGGTCCCTCACAGTGATTCCTTTGTAAAGGCATTTTCTGTAGGATGGGCCCCTTCTGTTTTCAGTGTTGGCTCTTGGTAAGAGGGTTGAAGAACATTCCTCTGGGGACCAATAAGTTAGTGTAAGCCACAATCCCTCAAGTATGCTGATATGAAACAAATGTAGGATCATGGTCTTTAAACGCTCTCCCCTCCTACCCACTGTTGAATCAAATCAAAGCAGAGTGAGAAGGAATAAAGAAAAAAGCACTGCTGGGTTGAATTTACTGTAAAAGGTCTGAAAAGAAGCATGTCCCTATCAGGACTGCCTCGAGTCCCAGGTCACGCGAGTACCCAACGTGCTACCCACACCTACGTCTCTGCCTCCTCCAGTGTTCATGCTGCTGAGTGTGAGAGTCAAAGATATTAAAGAGAAATAAAACAGAGCAGAACCAGAGACACGCATACGGTATGTAGCTGTCTGAACACAGACTGCAGCTATATCCTTCATGAAATACCTTCTCAGGAGCTAGTCTGCAAAACCTCTGCAGAAATTTTTCCCCACTTAAATTTCCTGAGTCCGCCAATAAAAGCTGCAAGCAGCCTCAAGTCATTGCGTGCCCACCACCCCCGCCAAAAAAAAAAAAAAAAAAAAAAATCATCAGGAGGGCTCAGCAAAGCACATTCAAAGAGAAAACAACCAGTCCCAACATATGGCAAGGCTTCTCGGAGGTTCCATTGCAATATCCTTGGTGATCAGCCTCGGAGGCCTGTTAACATTTTCATTTCGCAGTAAGCCTGTCTGTGCCCAGAGCACTCTGAGCGACTTGGAGCCGTGACACCCAGAGTAGGTTTCTCCTTCTCTATCTGCATGGTAAGACTGTGTCTCACAGACAGAGCAATTATCTTTCCTGAAGGTGCCCCCGCATTAAGACCTTGTGCCCCAGCCCTCCAGCGCAATCCTGACTATTTAGGTAATAAATATATAGAAACTTTCCTCCTCCCCTCTGGCCCTTGGACATTTCTGCTGTCATTTCCATTTGGGGCACTGATTTGATGGCGTATTCTTCATGAAATCTCTCAAAGCCCAAACCCATACACCTTTTCTGAAATGGTTGGGGTTTTTTTTAACTGGTTTTGGCAAATTTCATGGCCAAATATGCAGTGACAGATGGGGAAAAAAAATGCTTAGGATGAGAGATGCCTTAGAAATTATATAGCATTTCACCAAATGGAGGAGGTAAAGCCCAAACCATCATCACTGGGTTCCTTATATTATCCCAGATATTCTGACTTCATGCCCCAGCTCCAGGAATCAAAAGACAGATTATCATGGCCGCAAAGAAAAGCCTTGCTGTATGCAAAAGTAAAAGGCTAAAGAAAGGTCACGAAGGAAAATAAAAGGAATATGACATTTAATAATTTATTAGAATGTGGTTCTTAACCCCAAGGAGGTTTTTGGATCTCAGGTTTTGAACACCAGAACCTGTCAGAGCTGAGAAGGGAGCCGGTCCTTCGGGTTTCTTTCTACAGACGCCGAGAGATGTGCTCATTTTTCCTTTGCCAAACCTCATACATACCGCAGGCTGGGGGTTGTCCTCGTCTCTTTGTGCCCTGGACCTCTCGCCCTTCGGTGTCCGCACACCAGCACGGTCCTCCCCGCTGACACTGCACCGGCGCGTAGCTCCCATCAGCCTCACAAGACGGCACGTAGGCGTGCTGGTAACGCAGGGCTGCGTACTGCTCAACCTCACACTTTGAGGGGCCTGGAAGAAAAGCAGTATGTGTTAAGGAGGCAAAGCTTAAAGTTTCAAAGCTATCTCTCCTTGATCCCATCATTTGCCTATTTGGGAGAAAAAAAAAAAAGTTTAATATCCTGACTGTTTTCAGTCACACTTCAAGTACCAGCCCAAAATGTGAATTCTCCATCCTCTTTTCTCTTCAAGGATTGGCCCCAGGGTTTTCTACTGTAAGTAGTCATTTCTGAAAACTAAACAGAAAATAAAACCTCAACACATTTTTCAGCCATAGTCACGGGTAGGCAGAGTAGCAGCGTCTCTCTCAGGGAGTCCTGCTGGAGGCTAGGTGAGCTCTGGCCCTTAATGCAAATGCAAAGCTGGTCAACAAAGACAGATATGCAGCTTGGGAGACTGAGATGAAGGCAAACATCAATGTTTCTAAAGAGAATGAGGCATTGCTCCCGCAGAAGGTTCTGTACCTGACTGTGGAGACTTGGGCTAGGACCACCCAATATATTTCTCTCCGCAGGGTTCTGAAGACCCTATTCCTGTCAAACTGGCCTTAATGGCAGAGAAGCCAAAGCTCCATAAAGCAAATTTTCTGAGTTACGAGCTCTCCAATACTGGACTCCACCCTTCCAACAGAAACTTTGCTTGTTTATACAAACCTGCAATCCTACAGCCTAAACTTTTCTCACCTTCAGGAGCTTTTCAGCTACCAGGTTGAGGCAGCAAGAGCATCACATCAGAGCAACCTGTCCATCAAGGAAAGCTGACAACTTTCCTGATGCCTGTGGCTTCAGGTGGCAGTGTGAGATCTGGGTAAGTCACCAAAGCAGTCCCCTTCGGCGGCTGACGAACGTGGTCACATCTCCATCTTGTGGCTGTTACAGCTTCATCTTTGCTGGCAGCTGCATCCCCAGCTACAGCCAGAGCTCACCCAACAGCACTGTGCAGCGAAGGGGGGAGGATGCTTTCCAGACTCCCCAAAATGATCGGCTTGTCCCAGAAATAGAAAAACCGTCTGACTTTGTGGCCAGACAACTTGCATCACTAGGGGCTTAGTGCATCTGGTGATGCAACTCCTTAGCGAGGGTCCGACAGAGATGTCAGAGGAATTTGGATAGGAGGATGCAGTATCACACCAGCGGGTTCAAACTCTCCCCAGCCAAGGCAATTCTCTTGGGGTCTGGTAGAGGAGAGAGAAGGAGGTACCTGACCTCCTGTCCCACAGAGTTCACCTCCCGTAGGCAAAGAAACTCTCTCCCCGTTTGCCTGCCCTGACCAGGAAGGGAATGGACCCAAGGGCAGATCCAGAAGTTCAGCCTTGCTGGCTAAGGCAATACAAACTCCTCTGTAGCCTCCTGGGGATTGAGTGTGTTGTGGTCGGTGTAAGATCCTTCCTATTTCTGGGTGTACCAACATAAATGAGGGAGCATTTTCTCAGGGTTTTAATTTAATAAATCATCAGATCCATTCCCATGATCTCAGGGCAAGAGATATGGAGAGTTCATGGGATTTCAACTAATGCAAACTTCAAGTGCATGGGAAAGCAGTGATCAGAGGACAGGTACAATCTGCTGGTAAGAATGGTTAAAAGCCAGCTGCAATTCAAGGACTGTGATTTTTTGCACTGAAACTGTGATATTATATGCTTTTAGTGCAAAAGAATCCTAGAACAACTCTCCCTAACGGCAGCTGTCCCATATAAGCTCCAAAATTTTCACCTTACGTACAGGGCATCACCTGGGTGCTACTTACACCTGAACTTGCCAGAGGTAGCTAGCTGAACCCCCAGAAACCGCCTCTGCAGGATCCGATATATACTGGTCTCTGTGAACATGCGGGCAGGGTCCAGCGTAGAGAAAACTGTGTCATAAACTTCATCGAGCAGCAGTTCCAAGCCTGGAAAAGAGAAAGTTTTAGCACAGAGCCTGGTTTTAAGACAGAATTCACCTGCTTTACACCAGATTAGCAGAACTGGAAGCCTATCAGGAAAAAGAAAACCAGTCCTCTAAACAGACCAAATGCAAAATTATACTGCATAACCCTAATGCACCGCACCATATAACCCGCTGCTGAGTGCCCAGCCGCTAGCTTTATGCCTTGACATCTACCAAAACAAGCAGGAGGAACATCCCATAACCGGCACTGTGCTATGGTTTTGTTAGGTTCAGTCTGCAGTGTAGTAATTGATGGAATTTTGGAAACAATTCCCAATCATTTTGTTCATATACCAAAAAAAAAAAAAGAGGTGCAGTAGTTCCCCTGAGTGCACAAATTTGTTGAGAACTTCTCACCCTTGTGGGCATTAAATGTTGAAGTTCTCATCTACCATGTAAATTTTAAGCTATCAGGCTTTGTGTTTTTCACGGGTTGGTTGGTTTGTTTGTTTTTTAATTTTTAAAACCACAGTAGCTAAGGAAGATGAGCTGAAAGTCCTTAACTTCCTCATTCCTCCTTCTTGGAAAAAACATTCTTTCTTCTAAAGTGTCCCATCAACTATTAACATGCCTAAAAGGTATCCTGAGGCGATGAGAGGAAAGGAAGTGCCATCTGATGCCCCCACCCATAGCAGGGGGCTTGGACTAGATAATCTTTAAAAGTCCCTTCCAACCCAAACCATTCCATGATTCTCCTGAGCAAGAAGAAAACAGTTCAGTCTCCAGGCCCTTTATATTCCCCTGCATTTGCTAATTTGACTTATCGAATATGACACAGCTTTCTAGTGTGGGCAGAGGTTGGACATTGAGATATCCTATTCCACCATCCCAAAAAGGAGAGGATTAGCCCCTGGGCAGCAGCTCACAGGCTGAAGTGCTGCTCCTAAGGATGGGATTTCATTAGTGAGCTCCAGCCTTTCCCATGGGCACTACACCGGCCACAGTGATCTTACCCCTTGTAAGAATGAAATCGAAGTCCCAAATTAATCTGAAGAGGGGTAAATGTTATTTGTCCTTTCCCTTGGGAATTCAAAGCCACTCAAGTTCAAGGGTCAGATGCCGGAGGGGACTCACCAGTGTCTGCTAACTCTCTGCCCAGGCTGTCCACGCAGTAACAGTACCCAGAGACCTCGGGGAACGTCTCCCGCAAGGAGCTGAACGTTTGGAAAGCTGCCGGGAGCCTGAAAGGAAAAGCAGCCTCCTGTGAAGAGCCCAGGGAGGCCCATTGACAACAACAAAGCATCGCCTGTGTTTCCCTCCCGAATTTGTACGGCAAGGATGTCTGCAGAGCACAAAGCCACCACAAAACCCTTCCGTCTCCTTGTGGCAACCGGGTTCCGACATGATGCAGATCAGCGTTTCAGCAGGCTAACAAGTCTCCTAAATGCCATTTTTTTAAACAAATACAGGACAATCTCCCTGCAGACAGATTTCTGACCCTTCCTAAGCAGGTACACTCAGCATCCAACGATCATTTTCAATTCTATTCTCATCTTTGAAAGCCTGTCAAAGAGTGTAAAATAGATGGACGCTGGCTTAATGTTATTACAACACCCGTTCATTAGCTCCTTCCACAAATCTGCACAGGATGGCAGAGTGCCTAAACAAACAGGTTGCTTCCTCTTCCCTACATGCTACGTACGCTTTCTGCACTGAATTAAGCACAAAAGCTGATAAAAACCTCACTAATCTTTTTCATTTTCAGAGCATGGCTCAACAGATTAAGGAGAAAGGGTTTTTAACATATTACAAGATTGACTCTTATTTCTGGAGATGAAAGAGATGCTAGTTTGCAGTATAATATTCTAGGAGTGGCAACAGCCAGATTCCAGCAAAGCAATGATTTAGGAAGGAAACTTAATAGGGTCAGAGTTGGAAAAAACATAATAAATGTGATCTTAACTGACAGACACTCTAGGGTTTCTCCAAGCAAACAGAAGGTAAGTTTTTCTAAATTCAAAGTGCCAAGTTCCGAAACAATCATATTATTTTACAGACACATATCCATACCCCAAAATACGATAAAAATCTGGTGTCCCAGCTGCATGTGGCTTATTTAGGGAAACCTAGCAACAGGGAAGTGGAATTTTCTGCTCAAGACATAAAGAATTACACGCGTTAGGTTTTTATCAAGGAAGGACACTTAGCAGTAACAGTAATGGTGGATTAGGCCCTGATCAACTGGGAAAAGCTTACAGTCACCCTGTGAAACTGGGACTACGACCAGCCTCAGTTCAGGTGCCACCCTCCTGCAGCCTCAGGGCTGCTCTAGCACGTGCAGTCTGTAGTGCCCCTGCAAAACGCAGTGAAATGCTTGTCCGGCTCCGAACCAGTGGTCTGGTGAAAGCAGCGGAGTAAGGGGCCTTTGCTACCTTCAAGAGTCTGCCTGAGAGCTCTGCCACCTCTTGCCAGGAGAGCTGGAGATGCTACTGCTTCCTCAGTACCTCCAAGCAGAAGCTAGGGAATGCACGAAGCAACAGCAACCCCTGGCAGAGGAAGGGGCTGGTAACCTCGGGGCTGTCCCAGCGTTATCCAGCAGTGCTCCTGGCTCAGAGTTTGCACATCCCTGCGTAGCGCTGCTTTGCTCTGGCACTCTTCCACATCTTCAAATTAAAAGCCTACCGACTCCCTCCATTTTGGATCATCAAATCCTGCTCCGCTGCTGACACCGGCATGCTAAAAGCAATCAAAATGTCATGCTTCAGGGCACAAGGGGACTTCTGCCAGCATTAAACAATGCAATTTAAGATATAAGCACCTAAATACCATCTTTCTATGGTCTTCAGTGCACACATGGACATAAGTATCTTGGGGTATTTCAAGAGCTTTCTGCTTCCCTAAATTATCATACACTGGCCACTGCCTAATCAGGAATATGATCTTTTCTCTTCTTAGGAGAGCAGTGCTTCTATATTCAAAGGCAGACCTCTGCAGTGCTCACGTCCTTGGAGCTCAGCACCTCAACATCTAGCTGAGTGAAACAGGATGCAATGAAAAAATTCTGCATGCTGCTTTCTTTCAACCTCAAAGTTAAGAAGTCACATGCATCATTATACTACTTCTATATGGGGCAGATGTGTAGTCATATCCTGTCATTCTGGTTATTTTTATTCCAAGTTGAGAGTACAGCTAAATAAAGTACAAACGGATATAACTTAGACCCACACAAACAAGAGGACAGAACTTTTCTTACCTTACTTGGAAAACTCACTTCCCACTGATTCTCTTTTCTCAGCTTCTTTTTAATCAGCCCTCAAGATGAGTAGCGATAACACAGAGTACCTCATCTATCAGACCCAGTCCAAAACAGTGGCCGAAGCAAAGATGACTACATTTAAGTTATGGATAAATATATAGTGTATCCATGTGTTTCAACAAGAATGCTCACACTCAGAAATATGGGAAAGTAAATAAAAGTGAGGTTGTTGACCTTTTCGTCAAACAGTGAGTCTCTTCTCCTGGCTTCCAGCAAAGACAACTCATTACTGATCTTCAAAAGCAGGTTTGCAAGTAACCCCTTCTGTGTTTCATATGTGCAGCTTGAGTTATAGCTGCCTTTCTCATTGACTATTCAGAAACAGAGAGAGAAAACCAAATCCTGTTTTTTCCACTGCCAATGAAATAATACATAATAGGGCAGAACCTCCTGCGAGCTGGGGTAAAGACACTAACACAAGGTCTTCAGTCTGATGACAATTATAGCACGAAAATAAAAATATCCTCCTTGATTTTTGATTTTTTGATCATTCCCATCAATCTACTACAGGGCTTTCTATATGGCTGCCTATCCAAGTAAGACCCGGGCATAATAAATGTATAAAGCAACAGTAGCCAAGCTGCCAGGGTGAGGCAGAAAATTTGGGCTCATCTTTCTTTCCCAAAGTTTTCCTCTTGGGAAAGTCTTAGCTCTAAGCTTCTGAATTTCTCCTTTTTTTTTTTTTTTTTTTTTTTTTTTTAACATGTTGATTTATTCTGGAATATTTATGAAGGTGTAGGAAAACAATTTGGGAAGGGTGTTAGTGTGACATGTCTAGATTTCAAAAATCAGCCTGTGGAACCAAGGAAAGTTGCTCCACTGATTCCACATGAACATAAAATATGGGTTTAAATCCCTGTTCTGCTATAGTCCTTTGCTGTGGAACTCATCCCTTTCAACTTTGTATTCTGGCCTCCTGTTTATGGGATGGGATAATGACATCTGAGGCAGAAATAGTGTGAAAATAAATATATTATTAATGACCTGAGATACTCAGATATGATGGTAATGGTTTAAGTCAATACCATAATTAGAAAGGTAGACAGCTGGGAGTGAAATGATCCTGCTGTGATTAATTACATGACACGGACACAAGAAAAGCCCAATCTTGCAGGTCTTTGCAGACAAATCTCCCAATGGGAGAAAAAACCTGTTAATTTAAAGCATTGCTTTCTCCTCTGTAATTGCTCTTTTAGAATTTCCACACTCCACAGGCCAACAAATGAAACAGCCAGATTATTTTGCTCTTGCCAAAATAACCTCTCCTGAAGCTCTGACAAATTTGCACTGCGCATTTGGGCCTGCTTTTCAGTTTTGCTTAAATTAAAAAAGAAAACCCTCAAGACAGCAAAACTGACATTTACAATAAAACGCCTTTGCTACTACAGAGCCAAGTCAGAACGAGACATTACATTTCCTCCACTGCCCTCCACCGGAGAAATGTGTTGGCTGAGATGCCAAGATAACAGCACTTCATGAGAGACCAAAAGGTTTCTCTGGAGAGTCTGAACATCTGCACCAAACCAAACTCCTCTCCCTGTGGATGCCAAGGGGCCCATCCCTTATTTATCCACCTGAGCATTAATTCCCAGCTCCTCCACAGGACAACGACTTCTTGCTCCCACGGACAAGGATTTGATCCAGCATTTTGAAGTCTTCCCCAGCCCTCTCCAACCATACAAAGCCAGTGGTACGTCAGCACACCCGTTCATCACTTGCTAGTTCACCCGTGTGAGCAACCCTGGCACAGCCTAAATGGACAAGAGTTTCCCATCGTCATGTGGAACTTGCTCTTTGCACGTTGCCACTCATCCGTCTGTCCATCTGTTTTCATGTCTCACATGGAATCATCTTTCCTACCTCATATATCCATCAGAATTCCTCTCTTCCTTGTGTATTTATCTCATTTGCAGTTGTGTGTCTGTCTGTCTGAAAAGTAGCCCTGGCTACTTTTCCAAATACAGATTGCAATGTGGTAGCCACTGCTGTGTGCAAGGACACACTGATTAGACTGCAGGGATAGAATATCAGTTTTTTCTAAATGAGCAAATTTAATTCAGAAGAAAAAGATTTTTTACTTCGTCCATTCATTAACAGAAAATAACATCATGTGCAGTCACAGAAGAAGGGCTTCATGTGGAAAAAAAAAAGGCAGTAAGACAGCGGCTTGAAGAGGTATGCAGGATTGCTTTCCTGTTTCAGAAGTCTGCGCTCTTACCTGTTATAATTATGAACGAGATCAAAAAACATCATGTCTGTAGTGTTGACAAACTTGCACTGGACAGGCAGAAACTCTCCGTCTGCTGAGCATTGTGGTGGGCTCTTCTCCCCAAATCCATGCAGAATGCGACGGTCTCGGATCTCACAGTTCCCAGGACCTGATGGGAAACAAAGGTAATGCTTATTGGTGTTTTAACTTCCCATGAACAGCTGAATAGCCACCCCAGGGTTTGGAAGGGGTTTAGATGCATTACATTGAACATGGACAGCTAGGTGCCTCGTATTGTCTTTACGAGGAGCAGGGAGTTGGACTTGATGATCCTTATGGGTCCCTTCCAACTTGAGATATTCTCTGACTCTACAAAACAGGGACTTAAATGCCTTAGTTAAGCACCTATACTTCTATAGGATAAGTATAGGCTGCAGTGTTTACACTCTTGATCTACCACCTTTCATTCACACCAAACCTTTCAAACCTACAAACCCCACCATTTTGTTGAACGTTACTTACAGCGCATTGGCTTTCCTCTCTGCCTGGTGCCATAAATCTCCATTCCTTCTGGATCTACACACCAGCACTGACCCAGCTTTGTGTCACACTGCACCTCATCAAAAGCCCCCGAATCCAGGCACTGAGGGATGTAGGAGATGCCACTGCTGTTGATGTATCGACTTACTAAGATCCTCTGCTTTTGCAGCTGGCAAAAGGATAAGCCTGTTGTAGCAGAGAGGGATACTGTTAGAGGAAGGTACTTATTCAGCACTGAATCATTTATTAAAAGAACATCAGTTTTCTCAGAGCTGAAAGTTCTGATTCTGCCACCCAGGTGGCATGAAGACATTGATGGACTTGAGGTTATGAAAATTAGTATAGAAAAACCCACCCACCACAGAGGGGGTTGAAGCTCTCCAACTCAAAAGCCAATACACTAAGTTGATCTTTCATTCATGATTTACGTCACTGTGACCTTCATACAGACCATCCAGGTGTATCAGGTTTCCACGATCAGCCCTGAAGAAACTCCAAAACTTCCACTAGAAAGACCCAGCAAATTACAACAAACTAGAGTCCATCAAAGTCTGGAGCTAACCTATTCTTGATTTCAGCAGTTCAAATGCAGATTTAAATGGTTCTTCACCCAATCTGAACAAAAATAGAAACTTGTCACTTACAAGATATGGGATAACCACTCTGTTTGCTGCCAGGTACCTCAATGCCGTTCTCATCCACACACCAACAGGAAAGACCATTCCTACTGCACTGAACTGTCCTGAAGAAGATCACAAGTAACATATTTTATTTTGTTAGTGACAGAGTCCTCAGTCAGTACAGAACATAAACAAAAACATAAAGCAAGCCAAACAAGTTCAAGTGCTTTAACACCACAAATAATGGAATCGGAAAGGGCTGTGTTTCTGGTGACTCTAACTCTACCTGATGGGAGCTCTTAATGCTAGTAATTCTCTAAAGTCTTCAGGAATTGCAGGTAAGTGACTTGAACTCATTCAGGAAGCAAGCAGTTTGGACAGGATCCTGATTCTTAGTATTTGAGATTTACTACATATTTTGAGACGTTTTCTAAGTCAGATCTAGAATAGCCAAGGTCGCCCATCCTAAGCAATAACAATAAGATAATAGCAGAGAACATTACAATTTGTGCTCCCCCTCAGCCTCAGCTTTAACTCATTAACTTCTTGCATCTTCAAGCAACATGCTGCCCTCTAAATCACTGTTCTCCATGTGCTTTTTATAGTTCCTTTACTGCCTTTAGAAGGAAACCCAACTGTGCCACTTACAGCAGGGTGGATAACTTCTCCAAGTCAACTTGGCTCACTTCTGCCAGCTGGGACACTGATCACAGACCACGTGCCCATGAGCATGCGTAGGAAGACAGCATTTAACATGCAAATAATTCTGCCAAGATTAGCCTGTTAATATTAGACTGACCACTTAACCCAGTGACTATTTCCAGCAACAGGGAATTCATTCAGGATAGGCTGGATCTGCAAGATGGCTCAATGAAGTCACTTCAAGTCTCCTGCACCCCTCGCCCTCCAGTCCACCGATACGGAGGCTCTTCAAAACAGAGGCTAAAGCTTTCATTAGTAATGAAAGGTCAGGTTGTATAATAGCAGAATAATAGCAGGGATGAATCACCTGAACTGGCCATCTTCTGAGCACTGAGGAACGTAGGTTTCCCCTCCTGAGAAAGCCTTTTCCCTCTGAAGTTCACACGGACGTAATGGTTGGGAATCTGTCTGATACTCTGAAAACAAGAAGAAGGTAAAAACATAAGGGTCGTTTCACCACAAGCCTGTTCTTATCAAAACCCTGTTAGTGCCAATGCTGCGTGGTAACAAACAGCCCCAGGTCCATGGGTCCTCCTTAGCTGTTTCCCCATCGCTCCTTGCATGCATTTCTGCATGGGACAGCACTGAGCAAACTTGCTGGGCTGCCAGCTGCAGGATAAACACACGACAGAAATGCTTATGAACCCCTTTCTCAGACCTGTATTTAATTAGTCTCAGCTCTGCTCTGTACTGGTATGGCTATCATTTTCTGGTACCTGGGGTACTTAGAGTTAGTTGTGCCTATCACCACAAAACAGCCCTTTGCCATAACCACATACATTGCTGTTAATGTTTCTGCGTATTTATTCTTTACTGAAGCTAAGTCACTCACTATTCCACCAAAAGGAGAGGTATTTCTTCCTAATCTCATGAAAGACCTAAAAAGAATAAATGTCTAGCAGTTAGCATCAGGCTCATTCATATTAGGAGCAATTCTCAATTTTTACTGGGGCAAGTGATCAATTACTGAAGCCACCTAGCAAGAAAACAGTCAGGTCTTCAGTTCTTAAAGCATTCAAAAGCATATTTGGATGCTGGTTTAGGAGAACGATGAAGTTCAGTAGGTTCTTTATTACAGAATAGAGTAGTTGATTTGACACTTGCCCCATCCTCAAAACCCAATGAATATCATGCTCTTAATTCTGCTGACTAGTTCTATAAAAATACAGCAAACAAACAAAACCATAGCAACAGCGATTTAGACCAAAGGTTCACTTAATCCAGTATTTGGTCTGAGCATGACCACACATAGCAGGGCAAACACATCATAAGCATTCTGGATACTTTTCAGCCTCCAGTAATTTGCAGCCCAGGGACTTCTTTAACTACAGATGGTTTCTGTGCACCTAAGACCTCTCAAGCACTTCTGTAAGTTTTTATTGTGTCCCCTTAAGCCCACGTGAAAATTTTCAGGAGACTGTAAAGCAATTTTAGGTTAGCTAACCTATAGATATCCACATGTAGGCAAACCTCACCATTTTCATTTCAGGCATGACTCTGAGCCAGTTGCTCTGGGAGGTGTGGAGATCCCTGTGTACAGTGCTAGAGAGGGTCTACTAAGACATCTGAGTTAAGAGATTAACCCAGTAATTCCAATTGCTTGTTGTGCAGGACTATCAAATTCAGACCAAAGAACTGGGGATGGCACTCAGCCTATCCAGTATCTTAAGGTTCAAGCCTAAATTAGATGATGGCACATACAAATAGAAGATACAAGCTTAGGATCTTCACATTCCTGCAGCACCTTTTCTTACCCAAGGTCCTTCTGCAGCCCAGCCTGTTCTTCCAGAAAACTCCCCCCCCCCCCCTCAAAATCAAGGTGTACTGAACTCCGATAACCCTGACCATTTAAAGATCCTTATAGCTTAGTATTTAACCTGGAGCCCAAACTCAGTTTGCACCGCACACGGTAACTAGCCAAGTCTGCAGCGCGCAGCATTCAAGATCGTTATATACTTCACCGCAATAACACACAGAGCAGCACAAAGATCACAGGAGCGCAGTCACTACTGGACGCAGGCAAAGGAAAACAACAAGCGTACTTACCAAATATATTGGCTGCTGCTATGCTAATAAAGCAGCAAAGAAGGCTGCAGAACGGAATGGAGCCCATCTTGCGATGGGAGAGCTCCATCCCCTTCTGTCAGCGAGGCAGCCCTGCACACCCCCTGTAACCTCCACCTGCCTTTTTATAGCAACCTTCGCACGGATGGGTTCACTTATGCACCGGTAGACTGGTCACGAAATTGGGCGAGTGACGCACGCGATGCTTCTGAGAAAACCAGAAGAGGCCCATTCACCTGGAACTGCCCTCGTGGTTCTCCTCAGCCCGATCTCATCCCCGCTCCGGGGAGCACTAGTGAGCCCGCTCGTCGGAGAGGAGAACAAGCGGCAGCGGGCGCAGGGGTGTTGGGGGGACTTCGTTAAATCAACATGCAAATTGAGCATATTGACATGACCCCGGCCAGAGCTCCAGCTCTCACCTGCACTTTGCTGCAACCAGACGTTGTGCTCTCCATCAGAAATACACTTGTTTGTGTTTCTAGAGACCCTACCTACCGAGGGGACAGGCAAGAGTTAAGCCTCCAAGTGCTAGGAGTAAATACAATTCATAATGCGGTTATTTATCAAGTCAAAACCAGGATGGATGCAGCACCACTGACTATGAAGGGAATTGAGGGTCAGAGTCAACTGCATTCGACCTTTTGCTTTTGCTCCCACTTGCACCGTACACTTAAATACAACCAAATACCTGACAGGAACCAGCTGAGCTTCTTGGGCTTCACCCTCTGGGTGTAAGATCAGTATAACCATTAAGCAAGTCAGGTTGAGATTTTTGGTACTAACTACATGCAAGCTCCTCGACTTAAAACACATCAGAAATACTTTTTCCTTGGTTCCAGAGCATCACTTCTCACTTGTCCACCTCCTACGATTGTCAGTTAGCATTTACTTGCACCAGGAATTATGAGAACTCACCTTCACTTGTGCAAAGGTAGTTGGACAATTGGGCCCAGAATAATTAGCTAAATAATAACAGAAGCATGCGTTTGAGGCTCGACTTAGGCTGATTTCAAGAAAAAGTGACAGCAGCACTCTTGTTTGTGATTCATGGGTACTGGACAGTCCAGAAACAACCCTACCGATACTCTTACAGAGCAAGATTGTGCTAACAGTGATCCAACCATCCTTCTGTGTGGGCCGTTGACAACTGCAGCGCTACAGTGTTTGATATATATGGTAAATGTGATCTCAAACAGCAGCACAAGCCTGCTTTAGCATGACTAGCCTTTTTAAAATAAGTGGGACTATATTTGGATTTTACTTTCAAGCAACCTACTCTGGACTTGAGGGAAGCCAATAGTCCGCAGGAAGATGAAGCTGGGAAAAGATGTGTCCAGCATAGATGACAGACCAAAAAAAGGCAACCTTCAGAAGAAAAATCCTGTAATAGCCCTGATTAAGCAGGCACAGAAAGAAAATTAATTTCTGGATTAGCATAGCATTTGTAGGGAAACATACGTGCAGTGCAAAGGATTCCGACCAAACAGAGAATAGCCAGCATTAGCACTAGGTGGCTGAATCAGGAAAGATGAAAAGTTTGACCGTGACATATATTTCTGACTCAAGTATGCTTCAAAAGCCTCAGGTTTGTGTTCGACCCCCAGTGCAGCGGGGCAGTTACAGCAAAACAAGAGACAGCCCAGCCCGGTGTCATGGGCTCTCCAGGAGCAGCAGGGTCAGCGCTTGCAGGAACAACCATGTTTCCAAAACACTGAAACGCAGATCCAGAGTGTGTGTTGGGGGCGCGTGTGTGATATCGATTTAGTCCAATTGTCTAAAGTTAGTAAAACAGTGTCATTCAGGTTCCTTGCACCACAAATGGGGAGAGAAGCAAGCTCATTAAGGTAGCTATTCACTTTCCTCCTTTATTCTTTGCTACCAGAGGACATTAGTAGCTGATAACAGAGTAAGGCAGACAGGAAAGCAAGGAGGTATCAAAGGGCTATTACTATCAGAAAGAAACACAAACCTGCAATATCTACATAGCGTTGATTCCCAAGATTACTTTTATTTCCTTTAGAAACACTCAGAAAACAACCTCTGAACTATGCAAGCTAGGAAGAACAGCCAAGTCCTAAAAGTCTCTTAAAAAACAAAGTGAGAAAGTGAGTTTTGGCAACTGGCGTCACTTAAACCACTTCTAGATGTGCGTCAAACCAAGACGGGCATCTCAGTACACGCAAGTTCAATGGGATGCAATAGCCCATGGATTAAAAAGAAAGAAAGAAAAAAAAAAGTAGTTTATGGAGCAATATGCGCAATCCACATTTGTCAGAGAAAAAAAAGGCACTTGTAGTCTATGATTGGTCAAATTCAAATTAAGAAAAGCCTCACTGCATAACTTTCAGTGAAGGGACAATTGAGTTGACCTCTGTTTTTAGCACTTGGGAAAAGATGGAAGAATATCTTAAATTAGCTCACCAATGAAAGGGAGAAAGAGTAAGCGGAAAAGGTCTCTGTAGCCAATACAGCCTTAAAACGAACACGTCTTCAAAATCATTGCTCAAGTGCTGGAAACAAGGGTTTCGTTTGTTGTACACACTGTCAAAAAGCTACTCAATGTAGACTATAATTGTTGGGGGGGGAGGGGAAAAATGTCAGTGTGATGAAACATTGAAATCACAAACCTCAAGGGAGAAGCAGACCATTTATTCATTGTTCCAGTTTTGCATACACTTTCTTAGCAGAAAAGGTGGTTTGTGTAACTGCAATTTTTACATATCCAAAAGCCCAAGTGTAAATGACTCCTGTATATGAACACATAAACATCTACGCCCACATAAAAGTTGCTCTCACCCAAATAAAACTTGAGCCTGAGAAGTCAACCTTAGTTTAAGAAACAAACTTAAGGGAGCCTCTTGAATGAGGCAGCAAATTGGAAGCAAAAATTTTAAGAACTTAAAGCATTGTCAAATTATGCCCATATCAATTAGTTAATTTATTTTCAAATAATAAACTGCTTTTCTGTGTTAAATAGATCACCAATATTGGACAATCCTCTCACACATTTTAAGAAAACTATGTAAAAACATAGACTAACACCATTCATTAGTAATTTATTACACTTACAGACAGAGGAGAACTATGTTTTGCATTTGGTACATTTCTTCCCAAGCATGAGACATTTGTCTCAATCTTCTTCACATGATTTTGGCACAGAATAAAAGACCCTCTGAAGCACTTCTCATCTCTATCATCTCTACTTAAGTTTTAAAAAGGCCTCACGTGATGCAAAACCAAAAGATGACAAGGAAAAAAGCACAGCCCCACCAGATAATAAAAGTTTCAGTCACTTCATACATGACACGTTCTTCAGATTGAAAGAATGACAGGGAAGTTCCAGTAACTTCTATACTAAACTTGGCTAGATAAGAAAAGAGGGCAGAGGACTTCTCAAGTTTTCGTATTCTAATTTACTGGCTGGCAAAGTGCCTTTGGTGACAAAAGAACCTAGAGGCCCATGTAAGAACATTTGAATTTGCCTTTGTCCCTGCAAAAATGAACCATTTCTAGGACAGGTAAAATGGCTTTTTTTCTTACTTATCCATTGGAGATAACACAGTTTTCCTCTATCTAATAGTACCACAGCGATGCAAAGTAGAAAGTAGAAAAATAATTATTTTATTCTCACAACATCTGGGATGCACACTGTTTTGAAATTGCAAGCAGAAGTCAGTTCTGCAACCCCCAGTGGTGCGAAGGATAGATTTGCACGCTGGATGGATTCAATGTTTGACAAAAGCAAGCTAATGCAGTGAGAAAAGGCCCCTCCAGTCACACCAGACAGCAATAGGGTGCCAAACTTCTGGTGTTGGTAGGATAAAACTACTTTTGGTCTTTTCAATAATGCAATACTTAACCTTCTCTGAACTGAAGGCAGCAGCGTATGGAGTCAGAAAGCAAGTTCAAGAACAAACACAACTCCTCCTGCCACGCAACACAGCTGGGGAATTCAGTAACACCACCTGATGTTGTGGAGAGAAATGAATGAAAAAAGACTGATTAAACTCACGGTTTTCACAAAGACTTTAGTAAGGGAAACCTCAGTTTACCAGAAGTGAAAGATACCTTAAGGGAAAGACCAATTTGTACAGATCTTTTATAGTCAGTATGTTTCTACAGATGCTGACACTGTATTTCTACTGAAGGTTATACACTGGGCTGGCTCAGTATTTGGTCTGTCTCAGGAAACCTCTTCTTTAATAAGCCTGCTAATTAGAAAAAGTGTTTCAGAGTATTACTCCAAGATCTGAATTTGGCCTCCTACCTTAAATTTGAAAGACTGCTCTAAGACTGTACTTCAATACTGATTAAAATATCTGTTTCAGAATTAAAATTTTGAAATTTCTTGCATGTTTAAGATGATACCTATTTTCTTGCTGTGAACAACAAACATTTTTCTGTGTTAGTAACTCATTTAGTTTCTGTCTGATTTCATTCACCTGCCGCTTACCATTTGCACCCTGTTCCACAGGACATCTAGGACAGGAACTTTCTTCGCATCTTTTGCTTATTTCTTTCCTACTACAGTAGCGTCCTGAGCAACAGCATGTAGGCAATATTAAAATAAATCACTAAAAGCAAACTGAAGATTAAAATAAATCACTAAAAGCAAACTGAAGTTATTTTGTAATGACATTGTACAAAGGCACAAAACTAGAAACACCCTTAGAAGGCAGACGTTTGCCCACAAGAAGAGATGCCATCACTGGGAATGAGTCATTGAAAAACATTGTCTTTCAAGAACCAAGTGCATTGCAAAACTCAAACCCCAAAATTGTTAAACACCAAAGCAGTTCAGGAACAGAAAAGTCTTCTAATTATTTCGCCACCCAGTAAGTAATTCAGTACTATAAATAATTTACTGACTCCATAATTTGCCTGCAGGCTAAAATACAACTGAAGATTCCCTAAAGCTTTGCAATGTATACAAATAAATGAGTATCGATGACTGCATATAGCTTACTGACTACAGGCAAAAAACACAACTGAAGATTCCCTAATGCTTTAAAACGTATACCAGCGCTCGCTAGCTCACCAAAACAAAAGTCCACTGAATGGGAGCCCAGGCACATAACAATCTCAACAGACCTTTATTGTGAGTATTAGAATGCAGTCAACATTATTGCTATTATAAAAAACAAATCACAGAAGAAAGTATTTTGCTTCTCTCATAGAAGATTTAATAATAGTGCACTGCTGCCTCTCTCAGAGTGTTTAGTGACAATACACTGACACACATGGCTACAGCTGAACGGAGGTGGCTCTGGCCAGTTTTAAAGGAAGGAAGGCTGCCGTTTGAAATAAACAGCAATTGAACTAGCTTTAGTTATTCAATCCATAGAATGAGGCTGGCTCATGTAGTGCTTACACACAGGCCTAGTGTGTATGGGAAGGGAAATTCCCTCCTGAATGATTTTTCATGCTAGTTCATTTTCTCCATGTGGACTCCAATTTTTTTATTTGAGTTGTTCAGGCTGGTGCAGAATGGCTGCCAAATGCACAATCTGGTCTCTGTGCAGTGTATTTTCACCATCATTACATGCTCCATATTTGTTTTCCACATATAAACAGATATACACATAGTGTATAATACTTATTGCTAAAGACAGACCCCCACACCCAGTGCCCAGGACATAACAGAGTATAATAAAAACCATTACTGAAGTATTTCAAACATCCTCTGTAAAATGATCACCTAGAGCCATATGGACTCAGTACAACAGAAACAAAAAGTGTTAGCTAATAAAATGTGAGAATAGCAATGGGCATTTCAAAAGTGATTAAGCCTCTGACCTTAATAAAGCCCTCCAAAATTAAGGTGCATGTACTGTAACACTTCTAAGCAGTGAGAGAAAACCTACGGTTCCAGTGTTCTAAACCTGACATGGCAAAGATGGGTCCTGTTTGCAAATGAATGGCATCATTGCATGCACCCCCTTTACACATCAGCACCTCCATAGAACTACTAACAGGGCGAAGTAGTCAAGATGGCCTGACTGCACACTTCTTGTATGAAGCCCCTGTTTGCAGAGTGCTTCCCACCCCCTGCTTTTGTTGTTGATTTTTACATCAAGCTCCAGTTCAGTTCAGGATCTCTTTTGTGTCTAAATTTTAAAGTTTCAGTGAAAAAATAATAGTTGCAGTTTCCCTCCAAGTACAAAGGGACAATATTGTGGTTTGCAAGCATCAAAATACTTTTATAATTTTATTGTGATCTTCGAGTGCCTCCTTTGCATCCCAACCTTCAGTTTGGTAAGGAGTGCTGGGGCCCAACAGTGCCAGAGAGATTTTACTGTAATATGCGTTCAAGTCTAGTTAAGTTAGAAGCCAGATGGGAGTAGAGGCAGATCACCACTTGCCCAAGATCAGAAGAGGCTCACTAAAGGCAGGCAGCAAAAACATCTGAACATTTTGATCATGGTACACACACTCCAACCGTGCACAGCTCATAGGACACACTGGAGGCTGAGGACAGGAGAGCAGAGACCTTTCCCTACGACTGCTTCCCACAGCAGCCAGAAAGAACTGGGCACGAGAACAGAGGAGTGAAACCCTCTGGGCATCACGGAAGAAGGCAGAGTGCAGAAAGCTGACGAACAAAAGGAGAAACAGATGCAAGCTCCAGAACAGATGAGGAGCACATGTAGAAGCTCAGAGACAAAAATCAAGAGACAGGTGCATGTCAGCCATGCAAGACGACTGCATCCATGGAAGAACAGTTTCAATTCTTTGCCACCAAGCAAGTACGTGAAATCCATCAGAAAATTGCAACCCATCTTCTTTGACTATTTTAAAGAGAACGACAGGCTTCTACCACTGTAAATTACTCCACAGTTGAACAAAGATCTACGCATCTAAGGCCAGAACACCCAAAACATGGGCACTACTCAACCTACAGCTACCCAAGAAAAGGGTTAGCTGGAAGCATCTTCCAACCCATTCCCTGCTACGTGACTTAAAGTACCTCCACTTTGTAACTGAAACACAGGCAGCCCCATCATGTGGTATCTGACCATGTCACCAACACTACATTTCATTTATGACTGCAATACTGATGTCCTACTGCCATCACTGCAACTGAAAATGCAGAATTCCTGATGTAGATGCCTACAGTATGGTCACAGGAAGGAGGAGGCTTTGAAATGAATCACCCTGATACCTCCATGAAAAAAACAACCCTCAGACAAAAAGCTGGGCATTTAAAGGCACCGCAAGTTTGCCATTTAGCCCTGTGAAACAGCATTTCCCTTTTGTTTATTACTATTGAAAACTTGTATTAAGTTAAAAGAAGGCTGCAAATTTAAAAATTTAACTTCAAAAAGAAGTCCTTACATTGCCGTATACTATTTCTTCCTCAGAGAGGGTCTGCCTCCATCATCATACAGCACAAGCAATTGCAATTCACACCCCAATAAATGATGCTGCAAATAGACTGCGTGTAGATCCCTGGCTTATTTGCAGAGGAAGTAGGAAGACAGATGGAAAACGATGCCTACAGGAAAAAGAGTCTCTCGATAAGGCCAACTAGAAGAAATACTGGTACGAGCCAGATCACATCAGGTTTGACTGGCACACGAGCAAAGCAATCAACTGTAGGTTACATTCTGTGCAAAACACTTAGCATTTTTATGGCACTTGACTTGTAAGTGTTTAAAGAAAAACTTCCAAAAGCATCCCAAACCTTTGAATACTTGAGAAACTGGGGCCAAAACTAATGTGCACGTTACAGACTAACATCACACTTCGAGAAAGCAAACTCAGACAAGTTTGTGAAGCATTCAAGCAATACACAATGCATCATAGCACTGTCCATAAGGACACTGAGATTGTATTTCTTAGAAGATATGAAAGCTTGCAGAAATTTTTATAATACATGACTACACAAGAAATGAAGATAAAAAAATAACGAACAGATTATTTGTTTTTGTAAGCACAGCCCATCCTGAATAAGGCAGGATCCTGAGGGATAAAATTACATACTCATGTAAATTTAGAGACCATTACATATACAAACAGAAGACAAGTTAAAGCTGCAAGGGCAACCTTAACTTTGACCTTACGATTTCCTTTTCAGAATACCACTCCTCCATCTCTGTAAAAATGAAACCTCCATCCTCCCACCTGGAATCTCTCGGTCCAGCTAACCTTCAGCAACATTTACAATTATATTACATCACACGCATGCACACACATTGCATAATATTGCTACAGTGTATGCTGTATAAATTATGTAAATACACTCCACTTTGTTTCAAAGTAATTCATCCAGATTTACACTTCTCTTATACAGTACACACAGTACCACATTCAAGGATATGCAGCAAGTGAATAATATATAAAAGTCTCACATATCCAAAAGCAAGTAGGTCACTCAACTATTCATATTGTTTGAAGCAGTTATTTAAGCATCCAACTATATAACACAGAGTATTTTATTTATTAACAGTTGCTATAAAAGTGTCAACAACTCCTCAGCTCTTGTATTCTTTCTGCATTATGAAGTTGCCAATCATGATTCCATAATTAACTTCCATGTTACCATGCAGCTCTGTAATGTCTCCTATAAGCTTGATGTGGCAAGACTTTTTAAATAGCAACCACTCCGTAACAGGGGTTTACAGTTTGCTTTGGACATCAAGAGTGATAATTTCAGATATGATAGACAGATGGGAAATGTCAGGGTACGTTTATTTTAGCAATGAACCAGCCATGCTGCTTTCTTTCTCAATAATGGTTTTATCATGAAAGTTCAATGCACTGGTTGCAAAGTCTTTCCCAGATAATCCATCTTTGGCACATTTTTAAATTTTATGCATCCTCAAAAGGCATTCCAGGATTTTTTGATTTTTGATGGTCTGTACATTATAACAATCACTTCTTTTTTACATTTGTATGCAGATCAGGAAGAAAAGTGGAAAATGTAGAGTATGCAGAATAGTTTTAATAAACAGTTTTACATACAGTACCTTACATATAGAACAGTGTGTTTGCAAATTTAAATAATTTTTGAATGTACAGTGGCTTGTACTCTTATCAAAAGGTAAATTCAAGTTTACTGTCTATCGGTTCTAAAATGCATTTATACAGATAACTAGAACTGATAAACAGATGTGAGGCATAAAATGTTCAAGTATCTTAATGTCATCAGTTAAATAGCCTCCTTTTAACAGTCATATTTTACAAATTTCAAAACCTGTACATACATTATTTTCAATTTTAGAAACTGCTTGTTAAAAGGTAACATTTCATGTTAACCACCAGTTCTTAAAGTCTATTGTAATAAAACTAGACATGTGTAGATATAAATGTATATAGTATGTATATATGTACATGTGTATCTATACACATATACATACACATACAAATATGTATGTAGCACTGGGTACAACGGCAACTTATAAGCACAGGGAAAGTCCTGGGCTCAAAATCCAGCAAGAGCTAACAGAGCAAGTAGGTTGCCTTTGGTTTCAGGACATTTCATTCACTGAAGCTGAAAGATTTTATAAAAACATCTTGGATAATCTATCTTGTGATATTTATTCTAGTGGTTTAGTATATCAAAGCCACAGACAGTTTTGCTGCTCTTGTCATTCCTCATCCCAGCTGAGGATGGTAAAGTTTCAGAGAGCCAACACCAGAACAGAGCTACCCAGGACAAAAATTGTACCTTAAATCCTGAATACTGCAATAGAACATAAAAAAAATATAAACTAGACACAATTTTGGATGGATTGCTGGCACCAAGTAGGACTTTGGAAAAGCCTTCATGTAAGTCATAATTAAATTCTCATCCCAGTGTTTTTAATATTGTTTGGCACATCTGACCACTATTTGCCACTTATATTTTACAAGGAGCCTAAGGGTGCTGCAATAAGGATTTCTATTTAAAAAAATATTTTAAAAAGGAGACCATGATAAGTAATTTCTTTCAAAAAAAAAAATCAAAGCTAGTATGTTCGTTTTCCTGAACATTCACGAGAGAAGGAAATAATCTAAAAACTTTCCTTGTAGAGAGGATACATATCTCTCTGTGTCTATCTTTCACTAGCAAGATAAGAGGAATTCATTAAAAAAGCAGTTCCCAAGAATTTTTAGTCAGCTGGATTCTGCAAATTAATAATTTTTTGCCAAAGGTTTCAAGATAGTAGCATTGTTCTTTGCAGAGTTTTTGTTTGTTCAACTTTCTTGTGTGTGGGCATTTTCTTGTTTATCATGTTAAAATGATATCAACATTTCTCAGTATGAAATATATTACATTTTGAAGCCTGGACATTAAATATTCAGATTTTCAATATACCAGATTCCTTACTCTAAATTTCCTCTCCTCTCTCTAAAGCTTCAGGCTATTAACGTAATCAGCAAAGAACCAGATAAATGCTCAGCTTTTTGCTGTCTTCCTGTCAGTCTTGTGGCTAGTAAGAAAATTCACTGTGAAGAATCTATTTGTATTTATTTATCCTTCCTTTTGTCATACAGAGCAAAGCGTTGCTATTTGCTGTACTTTTCCCATGTCAACTAAGAGCTGTTTGATACGTCGCTTGAGCTGAGGCAATCTTGCCAGAGGATCTGGTGGTTCCAGTTCTCCAGTGAAATCAAGCCAGCTTTCTAAAACTACAGAAGGAAAAGGAAGAAGCTGATTAGAAAAAGTCTTCAAGAAACAGTTTACATAAAAATTAAACTTTTCTTTCTTATTCTGTCTTTTATAAGAAGGGAAAATATACTGAGGCTGTGATTTTTATTTAACAAAAGCAATTTTGATTAGGGAAACACCAATTAAGTCCGTGTTTCACTCAAATGATCCAAACATATCTTCTGATTTGATTGTTACTATAAAAAGGTAACCTCGGAGCAAATTATACCCTTGGCTAACAATTTACCTTCTACACACATATAAGAAACTTTAGTTCATGATCTTCTTGCTATGACAGTTCTGCAACAGAAAAAGCAACCCTTAAATGCAAGGCTTGCTTCTGTCACTTCAACAGGCTCCTGCTTACAAGGTCCAGATTACAGAATGGTTTTCCAATCTTCAGCAAATGTTTTCAAGGAATTGCTATGCTTGTAGAGGCAGAGAAGGGAAAAGGTCAACCCTGTTAGCCTAGAAATACTGCCTAGTATGAGCAGGAATATTGAAAGTAAAACTGCAAATAGGAATAAGACAACTTTATTTGTCAAAAGATAATTAGAGACTCCTATGACTAGACTACAAACTCACCTCATTCTTAATTTCTATGACTGGTGACTAAACTTATGTGCTGTAATATTTACACCTACACTGTAGTTTCGTTCAAGTTCTCATGAAGCCTGATTTGCCTTCCTGAAACCAGTTACTTACTAATATATAGCAAACCAAAGTTGAAGGCAGAACGAACGCATCTTTTTTTTCCTAAATATTGTCAATTTCTAAACCAATCAGGCCAAAACCACTCCAGGCATAGAAAAATCCATCAACTTTATGATCCTTATCCAGACAAAGACTAGACAAGTTATCTAAGCTTTCTGAAGTCTGCCTAATATCACAAACTTGAGCTAAATTTTCAGGGGTCTGAGTGCTTAAGCTACTTTACTGGGCACTCAGAACTTGTGGAAGGCGGTGGGGGGGGATCAAGGGTACAAGCTCTGGTTATAATTTTGGGTACCCAAATTTGAATACAATACTTAAAAAAATCCATCCTCAGTGCCTTCAACACAGCGGCTATGAAATATGCTGTTACAGGTGTATTAACAAGTATCTGGTAATGCAGTTACCATCAACTTCTTTTTCAATCAGGTCCATTCTGCTGGTGACTTCATTCTGTACATTCTCTATATGGGTAAGGAGATTTAGCTGCCATTGAAGATGTGTGTCCACTTGTTCTTCTGAGCCTTTTCTTTCATTACAAACAAACACAGTGTTTCCTTCAGCAGAATTCTTCTTCATAGGAGCAACAGAAAGAAAAAAATTGCCATTTAAGAGGGGTTTTTTTTGTTTTGTGTTCTTTTAATTTCTGGTGTTGCTTTCAACACTTGAGTCATATGATAAACTATGCTGTTTTAGAATTGTACTTCTGACTACCTGACAAAAAAGCATACCCAGAAAGCCACGTACCATGACACACCAATAGACTAAACCAAGCAAAATGCAAATTCCATACAAATGAGCATGTATAGCACTGGGGGAGTGAGGCAAGAGGTAAAGTTTACCAGCTCAAGCACTTTGCTTAACGCAGTAAGACAGACTGCATTTCTGTGCCCTTTTTATATGAATTGTGACTTGAATCATTAAGTGAACTGCATTGGTCTACTGTCACCAAAAAATGTGCAAAACCCTAAGGTTTGTTTCAACTTTAGCCAGAGAATGAAGGAAAACTCTCTAAAATGCAGTAATATCCAAGATGTCAGTCACTATTTTTCATAAATAAGCTGGCCATTCTATCTGTGGATTAAGACAAAAGACTTCTCTTCCTACTATTGCTATGGTCCCTTGTCACTTGCAAGCATAAGTCTGAGACAGAATTGTACGTGTTTGGGGATAGTTACAAGGGCAGTAACACACAGAGTTATGCAAACATAGTTTCTGAGGAAGACTGACTTCTTTGAAATAATTAGTATCTTCATAGCAAGTCAGACATAATACACAATTTCCTTATCTTTCTGTATTTGACGTTTCAGCTAAGGGAAATGACCAAAGGAATTATACCAGATTTAATGAGTTAAAACGTTCAGCATCTCCGTTGATTAGCACGATTCACAGTTTCCATTTTATAACCACTATGACTTTATATTTGATGAAGTTCTTTCACTATTTATGATTCTATTTTAGGGACTAGAATGCTGGATACATGTGCTCACGCAGTGTCAGTTCATGGCAAATGTCAGAGAAAGGAGTGAATTTTATCCTATTAATACACTTCTCTGAAGAAGTGCTCAGCTGATTTTTTTCCACGTCACATAACAGACTTAACACCATTTTTTTCCTAAAGTATTTCTTCCTCCAGTCAAGACTGGCAACAGTGAAAAGAGAGGGGAACAAAATAGGGACTGATGGATTTTAAGTTACTTCTTAAGCAAAATAACTTTCTTTTTAAGACTTAAAATCAATTAAAAAAACAAATCAAACTTGGACCAACCTGCTGGCAGCTTTATGAGCGAGTCCTGGAGAACAAGTATTGTTAATACTCACAATATTCATTAAAGGAGTTATTTATCAAAGATAGATTTTGAAAGTCATACAAGCCTCTAAACTCTCAAACCTTTCAGATAAAATCTTTTTTCTCAAGACATCAAGTTTGCCTCCAGTGTTTTCACTATTCAAACTGTTATTAATCTGATAAAGGTATTTTTCAGCATAAATAAGAAATGCCCTATGTATTACAATTTTCAGACCCTCTCTAAAATCACGAGATAAGAATTCTCTTGCTGTAGGAAGACCCAAGTCCATAATTCTAAAATCAAGGTGAATCTTTTAGACGCCCACTGCAGTAAGTTAAAGTCTTAAAGCTAAATAACTTGTCATCTAAATAACATCATAAAAGACTTTTTCTTCCTTTTAATGGCCTCTGTATTTATTCAAATGGCTAGTAAATGCTCCTTGAAAAAAAACCCGCAAGACCGAACAGGTCCTTCTCTAAGCTAAGAGATCAATGTAGGCAATCAGGGAATGGTGGCAGGGGTAGTAAGAGAAGCAGAGTACAGGATCCAGCTTGTGAAGAAGAAATAAACAGGAGGTTCAGGTGTGGAAGGCTTGTGCTTTCAGAAGCAGGAACAAGGAAACTAAATACAATTTTAAAGATGATGCATAGTCCAAAAAGGGACTTGATAACAGTCAATCTGGTTTATAAAGAGAAGGAAGATATGTAACAGAACTGTAGATCAGGATAAGACAAAACAGTACGGAAAATCAGAATAATCAAGGCTCTGCAGGTGCTAGAAGGGAGAATCCAAAGCCCCAGCCAATATTTTGACAAGGAGAGGTGAAGAAGGCACTTTACAGAGAAGGCAGTTCTTGTAAAAAAGGCACTTCAATGTCAGCGTCATCATGGTTTTAAGGTAAGTACAAACAGGTTCATGGAGAAACCAAGAAGAGCTTTTCAATGTGGATTAAGTCTAGACAGAAAGCCTTATTTCAGATATCAAGGCTGACTACTGACAACAAGGTGAACTAAATGTGTCCCAAAGGAAAGACACTGCCCCAAACAGATCTCTTCCTGGTTTAAAACAGACAGCAATTAGCTTTTTACATATATGCCTTGGTCTCTGAAGGAAACATTAGTTTTGTTTCACTGCTCACATGTATTTTCTTTTAATTCTAAATATGTTTATGTTATTTACAATGACAATTTAAGGTACTGTTGGAAGGAAAGTGTATTTCACACTGCTGCATATCTCCTTACTACAAAAACTGAATATGATCATGCGATTTAGCATACAAACAGTTATTTCTAACTAGAACGAGCCAAAATTTCCCATTCAGACTATATAGCTTACATGCCACATTTAAAACTAAAATTAAAAGAAAAAAGATGTATCTTACTCATTTCTTCCACACCAGAAACTGTACTTCAAAAGGGGGATGAGATGGGCCATTTATTCTCACACAGTTGGTATTGTAGAAAACAGAAAGGTTTGTTTCACTTTGTTTTTTGCTCAACTTCTCTTCACTAAAGAACTCTTCACTAAAACCAGACTAACAAGTTCAGACCTTTTCCACAAAGTAATGAATTCAAAGCATTAATGCAAAAATGAGAAAGAGATGTTTAAATAGCCAAATATAATCCTGACTAAAAACCTGTGAAACATTTAATTAGAAGAAATACGCAATATAAAAGATTTAAAAGAAGTTGCACACGAGGTGAAATTAGTTGGTCAGTAAATCATTCCTTGTGGACAGAATTCTAGATAGTGTTGGTATTAAAAGAAGAACACAGTACAGTAATAAACACTATTACAAACCTCAGTTTAACAAACAACAACAAAAAAACCCACACATAGAAAACAGAATTGAGAGGAAGAAGGAAACTTGTCCTATTTTCCTCACCTCGCAAAAACACCTAAGTTTTCTTCAAGACTCTGCACTTTAAGCATAGGATTCCCACCCATCCCATACCCCTCAACACTGGACTGAGCATAAACAGTTTTAGCACAGGCAATACTTTAACCAAACTTTGCATTTCATTCACCAGCTGAAATGGGTATACTTCACCTGAAACTATTTCAGTCATCCAACTTTGCTTCTAGTGATTTCTGCTGACATTTGATAGAGTATGTCAACTTAGAACAATGAACATTTCTAAATACTTGTATGCACTTGAGGTTTATCAGATTGAACATATTTTTCCACCTAAGAAACTTCCCAGATGAAGAAGGATACTTACCTGCTCATTCATGCCATCATCTTTAAAAGAATATTGTAAACAGTTTTTATTCTCTGTGTGAAATTCCTGATCTTCCTCAAAACTACTTGTATCTTCATCATCTGAGCTCATAGGGTCAGTGACTGCTTTGCAGTCTTGACCAAAACTCTGTGGTTTTTGGTAACTGTGCTCACTTGTGATGTACGTTTCTTCCATCTTCTGGGGTATACTGGGCGGCTCTTTATGGTTTTGACTGTGACACGTCCTTTCAGTTGGATTAACAGCATCTGGCAAAGTCACTAATTTTTTCTCTAGCCCAACAGTTATTTGCTCTTGTTCTTTTCGCATCCCTGAATAAGCCCAGAGATGAAGGTCTGGGTGATGCTTATTTCTGCAACGAAGGGGAGGAAAAAAGCAAGTTATAGAGATACCACTTACAGTCCTAAACTATTGAGCATCCACTTCTGCTAGATCACAGCTATTGATAAACACCATTATCAAACATGTAAGTATTCCTAGGTCACTCATCAATTTAGGATAAATCCAGAATGTCCCTTTAACACAAAAGTTGACTTAAAAAAACAAAAAATCACCAATAATCCCAATACACTGGATCTGCTCAGGTGCTGAACACCTAACTCCCACTGAAGCTGAGGGTATTCTACATCTTGGATTATTTAAACTATTCTACAAGAAAGAACTTTAACGTGAGAGAATAATGCATATGGAATAATGGTAGTCTCTGCTACCTAAATATATAAAGACGGAGAATAAACCTGGACTGATACTTACTTTAATATCCCAATCTTCAACTGCAGTCCATGCAATATTTCAGTTACACCATATACATCTGCCAGTAGGTGATGTGTTGACACAATCTTTTTGGCATTAAGATGAGAATAGTTTTCTTTCAAAAATGATAATCCACACATGTGTCCATTGTTAAGCCAGTCTTTATCATAAAGATATTTGGCACTCCACCTCTGACCTGGGGTAAGCAATAAACAAATTGAGGGCCATCTAAAGCCACAGCAGAATTGTATTTAAAACTAGACTGCTATAATTATATGCTGTACTCTCCTAAATGTCTCCTAACATCCATCAAAGAATGATTCAAGATCGTGCTATTAATATATTAAAATTTAGTTTTCATGGATTAAGAGGAAACTCTTAACACTTATGTAAACAAAAATAAACCTGAATCTCAAGACCTCTCTAAATGGCATTTGAAATGAAAATCTAATCACCTTTGCAATCAAAGTACAGGATATCAAGAGCTGTGCTATTATCAAATGAAAAAAAAAGTTTACATGAGTATTTTATTTATCTAACTACTGCAGCTTACTTTAAAAAAAAAAGCAAACCTAAGTTACCAAGAGAAATTTCAGAGAGTGGATTTTATATGGACATATCCAAAACACCTAGTTCGTTTCTAAAAGACAAATATTTTGCTTCAGTACTGAAGTCAGTATCTATTTTTTAGAAGCCAAGAGAAGACTTCATGAAAGCAGACATTTCAAAGTTATCTGACAGCAGAGTTCTCACACTCTCCTCTGAGGTGCCTTTTACCAGGCACTACTAGACAGGATATTGATGTAAGTGGGCCTTAGGTTTCCCATCCTATGGCAACATCTACAATCGTAAACCAACAGGCATGACTGAGTATTTAGCTAATGCTTCTATAGTAACGTAATAACTATTTAAAAAAAAAAAAAACAAACACAAAAAACCCCAAAAACAAAACTAGAAATGTATAATGCTAGTTATTCTGATATTATTGTTTACAATGAGGAACCCAGATAAACAGACTGACTAAGACCGCAATATCTTACACTCAATTTCATATCAGACTATCATCATATACAGAACAAAGAATGGGTTGATGGAAGCCCTTCATACCTTTCAGGAGAATACCCTGTCTATCTCCTTTCTGCCCATTATCCCAATACACTTTAAAATACTGACATTGTGAATGACCTTTTTCTCCTGACATAGAAAGAAAAGAAGTAATGGTTAGGAAGGGAGAGAAGATAAAAATTAGGGACACAGTCTCTGCATAGCAGGGGATAATGAAGTACCTAGTACAGTGCAGGGAAAGAACACAAGACAAATTAGTTGGTTTTAATAAGAAAAAGCTTGACTGCTCAAAGAGTACACCACACAGAACTATCAAACAAGACTCTAAATCATCAATTTAGATTCAGACTGGGGCAAATGGAAAAAGTCACATCTTTCCAGCTCTATTTTCCTCAATTTCCTTCTCAAAAATAACTAATAAAAACAGTGCTATTTTATATCTCTGCAAACAATTTTCAGATTTCATTTCTTAAATTCAGAATTAAAGGAAATTTGGGGGTGTAGTCTCATTGCCCTTTTAAAACAGCTGGACTGTTGGATATTTCACAAGAAGACATATATGTGCTTTTGTACCAATTGTCAAAAAAAAACCCAACTAAAACCTTTCTTCCAAATCGTATATTTTTCTCCAAATAACTGCTAAGAAAAATGGGTTCATGAACAGAACCATTTTTAAATCAACATCTTCCTAATCAAGTACATTCAGTTTAAAAGTAAATAAACTTTTCCTAATTCGTACCATTTCAAACTTATTCTAACAAGCTTGAGTTCAAGATGTGCTGTTTGTGCACCATCATTTACCATAAAAAGTGCTAGATTTTTTCATATTTTACATATTCAGTTCCACACCTTTATTTACACAATTCTAGACAAGCACAAACATTATAAAATTGCAATTAATATGAAATGACATCCACAGTGTATTTCAGTGCACTGTGGTAATGAGTCCTTTTTCTCTAAAAAAAAAAAATATTTAAATGAAGAGGTGTGATTCCAAGTATAGGCAAAACAGATCGCTGAAAAGAATGATTTGTTTAGAAAGACTTTTCAGACTACAATGACATGAAAAAGTGCTAAGGTTTGGGGGGAATTAAGTTTCAACAAGTAAAGCAATGGTAATTAAGATCATGAGTAAGATTTAGCATAGCTGAACAGGATGTTACTAACAGGAAAGCAAGTTTCTGCTCAGAGCCAAACTTCAAATCACTTGCCCCAAAGAAGTATAACAGATAACACAAAACAGACAGAGCTTTAACAATTTAAGCAATGCCTATCATCTCTGCTTAAAAATCCCAAGCAGACAGATGCAGATAAAGGTGGTTTACCCGTACCTGGTGGATCTCTGCAGATATAACAGATGTACTGCTCTGGAATGCTGTCCTCTAACAGTCCCATGCATACACTGTGCTGCCAACACAAGCACTCTTCACACTGACATCAGAAGAAAAACAAAAGCAAAAACTAAAACTGAGATAAGTAGATTAAAAAATTGGAAGCTACTTCTTGTATCGTCAAAATGCAGAGAACAGCAGTTTAACTTAAATAGCTGGTTTGAGTAAGATTATTTTAGTTGGGCAATTTGTGTTTGGGTAGGCAAAGACATCAAGCTAAAAAAGAGCTCTAGTTCTGAAAGTTACCTCAACCACAAATTCCAGACTGGAAAAAAAAAAAAAAGAAATTGAAGATGTAATATTTAATAATATTTTATTACAACATTCAGTATTTTAGCACCTAAATATTTAGTAGTGAAACATAAGACAGGAGTATAATATTACAGTAAAGTAGAAAGATAATGTAATACATTACAGCATAACAGTGAAAAGTAGAAAACTCTTCAGTTTAATTATTTATATTTACAAAGCATCTCTCCAGTGCGCTAGAAAGATGTGTTTTTAATATCGCACCAATGGAAAATCTAAAAGAAAAAGAAAATGAAGAGAAAATGAAAGAGGAGAAACAAGAGAATAGGAGAGCAAAATAGAAGTGGTAAGACATGAGGGCCTAGAAACAGCAAACTGGTTGCTCTCAGTGAGACAAGGCATGAAGAGGAAAAATCAGGCTGTCATTGGACTTTAGAAACAGGCAGGAAACTACCACTTAAAAATACATTTCCTTTTCTCAACTGAGCGTTTGCCTGTGTTCTAAATATCTGCTGGTTTTCTACTGAAAGTCTCTCCTCTTTACTTTGACATGCTTTTGAGCATCAACCTATTCAAAACACTGAAGTCACCTTTCCTCTTGTTACACTGCTATGGCTACAACTTCCTCTCCTCTCTCCAAAAATTTCTACGCTAGTCCATTTTTCCACATTTTTAGCATAGCTGAACTCCTGCTTAGTTCCTCCAACACAGCGCTGCATTTCAGTGTGTTCCCAGAGACAGTCTTTGTGTCCTTCGTTTTCAGATCTTTCTGTCATTTCCCAGACTTTTAAGTCCATTAACATAGGACAGCCATACTCCCTTCCTTCAAATCTCAACTAAAAAGGCTCCATATTTTCTACAGAAACTGTACCACTTAAATAGTTGAATACAAACCTGGTTTTCGAGTGGGGAAAAAAAACCAACAAGAAGTTCATGGCTTTTTTAAAGTTACTGACAACTGAGTTCTTCCTCACTGTTGCTTTCATTTGATCTAATCGCTATATTATGAATTCCTTGAGACAAAAACTTTAAATTATTCATTACTAGATGGGAAATGCTCCCTTCATTGGAGTACAAATAAATAAGCAGCAGCAGTTGCAATCCATCAGCACTTGAATGCTGTGCAGACACTGTATACTCTTCTCCCCTTTTTTCTACACCAAGTAAGATTTAAAATCTTAGCAGGTTCTAAAACGAGCTAGCGATTTCTAGTTTGAGAACTGCTACTCTAAAGATGAAGCATGCACATCACAGACATCACAGTTACTGACAATATTAATGTCTGCATGGCAGAGATCTTGGATACAGCTGAGATACATTTACAGTGAGCAGAGTGGTTTCTACAATTGGTACTGCAAAGCACAAGGGCCAAACCAGAAGGGCTGGTATAATCGGGATGGTCTGTGGAGAGAAGCGATGATTTCTGTGTGGGAAAGGATACTTTATTCCAAATTTATCAACTGGCTATAAGGAAAAAGGTTACCTTTCCTTATAAATCTGTTCTACATATCGATTTGTTAGAGAAACCCCATCCTAGAGTAATAGTTCTGCATACATCGAACAGAGTCATGCCAAGTGCAGAACATAAAAATATTTTGTTATGGTTCACTTCTATTTACAGCTCTCTACATAACTTTGGTCTCCAACACATCAAAAGGGCACCTTCACAAGCAAGAAATTTAAATGGAAAATATACCATCCTCCCCAATTTCTTTACCTGAATCATAAAGCCATTTTCTTCATCCAGTTCACAAATGCATCTAACAATCTCATTGAGAGCATCATCTTCATCCTGAGACTCTTCAAAGTTAGTCGAATCAAAGTCCTGATTGTATTCATCACCACTAAGCAACAAACTCTCTGTAGAGGAATCATCCAAAAACTCCACATCTGAAAGGTCTAGTAAAAATAAATACATGTGAAATTGTGTGTGCAGAGATGCACTACTTTACAGAAATATAGGGGGTTTTGGCAGTTAAAAATCTTAACCTGCATATAGCAAAAAATGGCTCTCAAACACACTGCTGGTATATTAGATTTCTTGACGAATTTTGCAAAATGCCTTTAATGCGATCTCCTCAGAAGCAGAGTAGCAACACTTAACCAAAGCAAGTACAATGCAGAACAGCTTAAGGAGTGTAAGCATTTTGATTTAAATAGATGAAGTGTAAATCAGTCACTACATTTATAGCTACAATCCCAAACACAAACCAAATTATTTCCTTAGAATTCTCTCCCTTAAAGAATTAAACCTACAAACTGAAAGTTGCTGTTCAGCCAACCTACTTTCTCCACTAAGGTCAACAGACAAGATAGCTCTTGGATACTGGTATGATGTATTCTTCTCTGAGAACATGCTGCGCAAAGTCAGAGAGCTCCCCGAGGACCGTGTTAATGGAGAGGAGCACCTGTCCAAGAATTCAACAGAACTATCTTCATAATCTGAATAATCTGAAAAGTTACAAGAAAATAAGTTGCTGTTACAAAAGTAAAGTTTATGACAAATTAAAAAAAAAAGAATATTTAAGTATAATGCAACATTATGTTCAGAAGTAAAGAATATCAACATTGAGGTATTAGGATGATGAAACTGTAAATATGAAATGGCAAAAGCTCTTCATAACATATTTTATAAATAAATCTCCAGCAAGAAACATAATGATGTTTAATAGCCAAGACAAACATTACCCATTTAACTCCCCCCTCCCTCCCATCTCTGAATGTACAGAGGAATAATTTTCCCTAGAACATTATACAGTCGCCTTTTTCCAAAATTCATCCTGTACCATCTGCTATCCTTAGAGATGCTGCTGGTAGCTCTCTCTTTTTGCTTTAGGTCTGTTGGTAGCACTACCAACATTGCTACCTAGAAGTAACTCCAGATGGTCCTGTCAGGTTAAGTGATAAAAGCTTGTCTGCACACCTGCAGAGGAGCACAGGAAGCCCAAAGAAAACGCTCCTGGGATGCTCCCAGACCCATCCCAGGAGCCATCAGTGATTGATGGGCCGATGGCTCCTGGGATGGGCCTGGGAGCATCCCAGCAGGGTACGCAGAAGCCCAGAGGAGCATGAAGAGCAGGCAAACAACAAACACAGCCTGCCCGCAGCCCTCCCAGGGCTGTCCCAGCCATGCCATCACCCCCCTTATCCAGGCATGAAACCCATCACAACGTGTTACCCAGAACAGCTCTCCAGATCACCTTGTGGACTAAAGGCTTTTGCAGCCCAGGGTGGGGCACACTATGGGACATAGGGGAAAATCATTTTGGGATTGCAAGACGTATTACAGAATGTTTAGGGAAGGAACCAAAGGTAGGGAAAATGGATGGGCCTAAGTGATTTGGGAAGGAACAAGTGTGGGGAAAATAGAGGAATAAGAGGATAAAAAGGGCCAGTCATGCATAAACTGTTTGCTGGTCAGTACAGTTGTCTGGCCATGCCCTGCATCTGATCAGCACCGCCTGTCCTGGTTGTGCTGGCAGAGGTGGTGGAGTCTCCCTCCTTGGAGATACTGGACATAGTCCTGGGCAACCAGCTTTAGGTGGCCCTGCTTGGGCAGGGGGGGTTGGACCAGAGATCCCTTCCAACCTCAGCTATTCTAGATTCTTATTAAACCCCATTACTAACTCTTACCCAGGTGAGAAGCTCTTCATTCAGTGTGCAGGTGTGTATATGGGGGTCTAAGTGCCAGCAAATGGAGTCAGGCCACAGGTCAAAAGGCCCATGTGTCTGTGGTGCCAGCACCTGGAGAGACTGGAGTGACCCACATGTCAGCCACTTGCAAAGGATCTCTGGTCACAGAGGCCCATGAGTTCATGCTGCAGCACCTGGAGCCAGTGCCCATGTCTGATTGCTAGCAGAGATCAAGGTGGGCCAGCTGGTGAGCAGATGAAGTGGCCTGGGAGTGGGTCTGCGAGGGCCAGCTCTGGGTGTCAGTACTAAGGGTGAGAGCCGGGGGGGCTATGGGAATCTGGGGAGTCCTGGCCAACGCTGGCAGTGTGCGAGAGTGCACATAGGAGTGAGATGGTCTGTACTGCAGCGGGGCTGTGGCTCCACGGACTCGTGGTTCCAGGTGCCAGCAACTCCAGAGGCAGCTACTGGGCAGGCAGCGTCTGAGCTCAGCTGCTGGAGACATCCACTCTGTACATGTATATATCTGTATATTGTCACCAGTGGACCCCCATCCTGCTCAGCCAGAGAGGGGAGCAGGATGAGGCTGTTAGAACACATGCACAAGCACAGACAGCACCGTGCACTTGTGCCTACTGGTAATACAGCAGTATTGACATTTATATTGATACCAGCATGATATATTTTCCTCTAACACACACTATTTGCAACAGTCTCAAGGAAAACATTTCCAAGCCTGTCCTTAATCACAGTGACAGGAGAGACTGTCCCAGGTAAGTCATGGAATCACAAATCACAGAATGGTTTGGGTTGGAAGGGACCTTACAGACCGTCTAGTTCCAACCCCCCTGCCACGGGCAGGGACACCTTCCACTAGACCAGGTTGCTCAAAGCCCCATCCAACCTGGCTTTGAATACCTCCACGGATGGGGCATCTACAACTTCTCTGGGCAACCTGTTCCAGTGCCTCACCACCCTCACAGTAAAGGATTTCTTTCTAATATCTGCTCTAAATCTACCCTCTTTCAATTTAAAACTGTCACCTCTCGTCCTATTGCTACACTGCCCGTTGAAGAGTCCCTCCCCATCTTTCCTATAAGCCCCCTTTAAGTACTGGAAGGCTGCGATAAGGTCTTCCCAGAGCCTTCTCTTTCCTAGGCTAAACAGCCTCTCAGCCTGACCTCACAGGAGAGGTGCTCCTGATCATCTTCATGCCCCTCCTCTGGACCCGCTTGAGCAGGTCCATCTTGTTCTTATGCTGGTCAAATGGTAATTAAGAGTAGCCATCCATTTACTCCTCTTAAAACTTACTGTTTTGAATATGTGAGTAATCAGATACCTACAATTTCATCCTTCTGTAGGAAGCATTCCCGCTACCACCTGTACCTACAGTATTCTTGCAATGGGTTCCACAATATGCTTCTCTCCTAAATCCTTTCCATAAAGCCAGTATTCACATTTACTTTCTCCTTCTGTCAAAAACACACTATCTACCACATTTCCTAAGTATATTCACTGTAGGGGAATCAGCTCAATGTGTAGTTGAGTTGATTACCTCATGTTGTATTGCTACCAACCTCACTGTAACAGAACAGTATAAATAACAGAAATTACCTACCTTCTGCGTTATATGGATTTTATACAAACAAACATGCATATACTCAAAGCACAAATAAAAGATTTTGTTGAGGGTTTTTTGATTGTTTTAAAGCCTTGCACAAAACTTGTCTGAAGCACACAATGTGCCTGCTTCTTGTTCTTCCCCAAGATGCCTCAATTTGATTTCAAAGGAATGAAGCATGCCTCAAACCCTTTCATTTTTGCCCATGCCCTGAGTAAGCTAGTACTGGAGAAAAAGACTACATCTTTTGACAGATTATTTTTCAATGGTCTTTCTCAAGGTCAGACACTGGAGTCAGAATCTGCCAAAGCATTAGTTTTTCCCCAGTTTAAAAAAAAAAAAAATCCAGGCAGAATACCTCTAGATTTCTAGAAACAGATTTTCACTAGAAGAATTTGCAACGATTAAAATGCTCAAGTTTTACTCACACTGCTTTCTGCATCTGGATTTAAGATTCCTATTTTGGGGGGCACTGGGAGGTATATGGTTTTCTCCTAATATTTACAAGCATTGGACATGGCCCCTAGTTTGAACCTAATCATGGTACCTCTGCCAAGCTTCTAAGTTTCAAGACAAGTTCGCAGAAAGACCAACGGAATAAAAAGAATTAAAAAACCACCCCACCCACAACAAACTACCTTACAACCTCAACAAGATAAACCCAAAGAACAATACTGAGCAGAACACAGCTCTGTGTTAATTTGCAAGAGGTACTCTATTTGTATCGTTTTGGAAGAACAGGGTTTGCAGAACCCACTGCATGTCAGAGCTGCATGGAACCAGAGACCCAAGTGCACCCCAGACAGTCTGAAGCCTTAGACTCTCCGATCTCAAGCACAGCGCTTCGCGAAACAGCCAAGTGTCACACGCTCAGATGAGAACCACCAGTTTGACCAACTCCTCCAAAACCTTCTAAATTGTGCGCTACCATCAGCCTTTTCTGATGATTCATCTAAATTCCAGGATTCAACACCAAAGATGATAGAAAACTTCTCTATTTATCTCTGTCTTTGGAAATAAAAGAAACAGAAGACTCAGGGAAATACTATATCAATGTTTCCCCATTACAAAATATACATATGTAGTTCTAACCTTATTTCAAATCTGTAGCTTGTTACCTATTAAAACAGTTCTGCTCAAAAGATCTTTTTTCAAATTCTTCAATCATTTTGCTTATTTTTATCCAAGTTCTTTTTCAAATACTTTTAAAACCAACACTCAATGTCATATACTCAAAGGATAGAAGAGCTATAAAACATTTTTCTCACTCTTATCAAACTACATTGAGAGCGCTACTGGGGATATTGCTGTACACAAGGTGATGGCACATTACTTTTGAACATATTCCTGAAACCAGAACCAGTAGAGCATATTAACTCTGCCATGTCTTAATAATCACAGATGAAGTAGCCAAGACTGCAGAGGGTCTTGGGGTTTTTGTTCTTTTCTTTGGTTCTTGCATACCTAGCATTTACCAATATCTTTCTGCAAAGACTTAGATGCCTTCCCAGTGCAAGTAAAACTCCTAATAATTTTTAGGTAAAATAATCAATTTAAGTTTACAGTTTAAAATTATATTACTCCAGTATAAAGATGGTGAAGTATGTGAAACCTAGATTAGTGCAGTTCACATCCAAGCACTGCATGATTTGGGAGCATTTTCATGTTATAGCACAAATTTTGGACAAAGGCATAACTACTCTAGAGATCCACAAGGCATCTTTAAAAGTCTGTCGTCAGAAGCTCTTTTAATGCATAGCGTTTTTCCACATGGTCTTGAGGAAAAGTTTCTAGAAAATTCTTTGTTTGATAGGTTTTGAATTTTCGTATTCTCATATTTTAAGAAATTTTAAATCAAAGTTATTACAACTGATATCTAGTAAAGTACACTGTCAATGTACATGAAAGTAAAGTCAATCTGATAGACTGTCCTTTCTATGCCTATGTTCTCATTTCTAAATTTCTGAATATTTAAAGATGTTCTCAAAAAACCCCAAACAAACACAGACCACAAACTAGCAGCAAGATAAAATAAGTAGTATTATTTTAAGCCCTGAAATGCTTTTTGAAGTAAGCAGGCATAGTACACGAAAAAAAGTTCAGTCTTTGGCAAGAAGGAAAGACAGAATGAGTCTGTATTTGCCCATGATGTTGTTTTTATTGCCATAATGCTGCAACAAAGACTGCACTGGATGCAAAAAAAGGTAAACCAAGGAATCTGTAACATGATTTTATGGGAGATTAAAAGAACAAAAGGATGTGGAAAAAGGGAAGAAATACAAAGAACCAATAAAACTGTACTGGTCAGTAGGGTAGTTATCTTTTTATTAAAAAAAGAAAACCCAAACATTGTCCAGTTTTTTCCACAGAAATCATACCAAGAAGAGTTAACAGAAAGGATGGTGCTAAAACTTTAAACCACAGTCTTACAGGACTACTTCTAAAACAAGGAGAAAAAAAAAAAGCAGAAAGTGGTTTGAAAGGGTTTGTTTTATTAAAAAAGCACAAGCTACCTAGAGCCTCATAGCTAAAAAACAAATTATTTTTGTCCCTCTAGGGAATGAAATTACAGAGAAAAGAAAAAGATGAGTGATATGATCAAAGAATTGGAACAGGGAAGTGAGATGAAGACAAATGGAATCACCATTTGTCAAGACAACAGACAAGGTTGCTGCTGAGGTGCCAACCTCAGCTGCTAAGGATTAACTGTTAAGGAGGGGCTGCATTTTATACAGTAAATCACTGAAATTCAGCAACAGACTAGATACTAGAATAATTTTAACATCCAAGCAAAATAGGTAGGATGTGTATACAGAGCTTCAAATGAAGGACTTGAAGAGATGAGAAGGGCGAGCATATCTTTTGAAGGAAGAAAAAAAATCTATGAAATATCTATGTCCATCACACAGAGACAGGCTATAAACACAAAAATGAGGTCATAGACATAAATGTCTTTTCAACATTTAAAGCCAAAACTTATTCTTTGAAATTTCTAAAATTTCACATTTATATTGTTTAGAAACAAGTTTTAATATCTAATGCCATAAATACGCTGAATGGTTTTGCTTCATTTAAAAAAAAAAATATTGAACTTACCATGCTGTTTAGATTTCTTCTTTTTTTTCTTCTTCTTTTTCTGTTTTGATTTATGATCTTTCTCCTTTTTCTCTTTTTTCTCCTTTTCCTTTTCTTTCTTTTTACCTGAAATAAAAATTAGTAATTTTAAAACAGCAGCACCATTCCAAATTACTTGCTTCATTTGGCTTAACCTAAACATGACATTCAAAATCAAGTATTCCAGTTGCCTAGTCAGATCAAAATGATTAGGTTAATTTACTTGATATCTTGGGCATGTCTCTTATTAATTGCTGGTAGAATGGTTCAAAGGAATCTCAACAAACAACATTTTAACCATTGTAAGTATTTCCAAATGAGATATCATAGCAGAAGACATAGGAAAGCACACAAAATAAGTGACATTATTTAAATAGCTTATAACATCCATTTTACTTACAGCTTATAACAAAAAGGTTTGGGCAAGAGAAAAAGCTTTCAAAAGTGCAGAATTCCAAACTAAAAGATCACATTGTCTTAAAAACACATATTAGACCTACAGAAAGTGGTCTGAAGGAAATTTCAGTATCACAAAACTGCTGATGCTGTCAGCACTTTCTACTACACAGCGACATCCTTATAGAAAACTGATTCTGACTAAAATTTAGGATACATTTTTTTACACTGCAGCTCACTTCTAATCACTGTTGGTATACGCATGAGGACAAGTACTTTGTCTCAGAAAATTCTATTTATCCTGTTAATTCTCCCAAGACAAAATACATCCCACAATATTTTCACTCCATAATCATTTTCTAAGTAATCAGCAGTGAGATAAATAATGAGGAAATTGACCTGTTACAGAAACTAAGTCCTTAAAGTCAGTATTTAAGGATTGTTTCCTGCACACAAATTAGAGTGTTATTATCTTCTTGGGGAATACAGAAACAGAAATTTTACCTCTTGGAAAAACAAGGTATAATCACTTCTAAATTCTTGTTCATCTCTAATAATTTTTTTTTTTTTTTTTTAAAGACAGGATAAAACCAAAGCCCTCTTAATTTATATTTTCTTTCAAGAATTGCCAAATGTTTTGCTAGTAACACTTAACTGTTTTCTCTTCCCCTTGCCAAATCGGTCAGTACAAGTAAATAAAGGCAGTATCCCTAATTCAACTAAAAAAAACCCAAAACACACACAAACTTTTTTTTCTTCCAGGCCTCTCATAGGTACTTTTGGATCCTTCCAAATCCTTGCTATGGGCACTTTCATTTCCTCTTATAAAATTATTCTTCTACTATAAACTTGTCATATATATAGAAACTGTTTTTAAGACCTAAACAAACAAAACAAGTGCAGCTGGGCCCAGGAAATACTTTACACTTTTACATTTGCTCTTCAAAGACATCAAGTGCTAGAGAATTTTTCCTTTTTTCCTAAAAATATTATTGCTCTGTACATACCATATGTTGAAGAACTTTTCTCTTCCAGTTTTCCTTTTCTTTCCACTCTCACTGCACCTGCAAATTGAAGAAGAATATGTGACATAAGTGCAATGTCTGGCTGATGACCCACTTTCTTGTAAAATCATTAGACCGTAAAAAGTCCTAATGGTACATAATAAGAAGAAACATACAAACAATAAAATTATTTTTAATGCCACTTTACAATTATTTTTATTGTCTAAAGCACTGGAAACAAAAAGTATTGTAGTTTACCAACTTCTGAATGCTTGTCCTTCTCAATCACGTTCTTTAATATTTTCTCCTTCAGACTCTCAAAACATTTCTCCTTTATGGGCACAGAGCACTGTATCTCTGTCCCTTCAGAGCTCACTGATGTGGAAGACCTCTTTTTTTTACTATTCCCTTTGGGTAACTTTAGACTATTGGTTAAAGGCATTTCCAGATGCAAGGCATGTACATGGGACGAGGGTGCTGAAAACAAGAAGACAGATTTACTAGGCATTCTGCAAGGATTGCAGCCAGATCACTGGCTGGGTCAAATCACTGAAATGTCAAGTACTAGTAATAATATCATCACACTTAACATATAATTACTGCATATGAATGCCTAGGTCTTAGTCTTACATACAAGACAATACATGCCACAGAAGGTTTCTTTGTTTTGGAATTTGCACTCGCTTTTTAAACTACTTGTATTGTTTAAGTGTACTTTTGCTGCTTTTAAGCCTTTTTGTTTCCTTTTTATTTCACTGTAATAGAAACCCACGTCAACAATAAGGGTTAAAGGTGCTGACATTGTCAATATCATTTAAGCTAACATTCCATTGTCTGAACAGAGAAACTGAGCTCTGGTACAACATTTTTAGTGCTATGTATAAAATTCACACTTCTGCTTATTGCATTTTTCATTGATTTCAATAATGTTTAAATCGTTCACTGTCTTTCATGTGTGTATTTAATCCACATTTGAATTACATGCAAAATACTGTGATAATTTGTCAGAATTCAGCATCATATACTGACAGTTCTTACCTTACACTATTCAGAAAAGTTTATGCAGTGAAATATTTAGTTGATTTTTAATCTTATTCTGATGCAAATTAGGAAATAACATGGTAAAATAAAACTCAAATTATAATTTTCAAATACTCAAACTAAAATAAAAGTTATTTAAAATTCTCTATTACTGTGTTCATCAATATTGTGAGAGCTTAAAGTTTCATTTAAATGTAATTAGGAAAGCCTAATCTTCATCAGGCCATTGAGGACATTTCAGGACTGTGCTGAGGACATACTGTACAAAAATGCATCTCTGCAAATTCACAAAGGGTTCAGGTTTTTCAATGCCAGCTGTAAATACTTGGGGGCACCAGACACCTTTGGTGTCTCTCAACTTATGAGCCCAGCTAAAGTATCAGCACGTAAAAAACACTCGTGGGTTAAAGTGCTGAACCAAAAAAAAAAAAAAAATCCTGAAAAATATCTGCTAGCATGCTAGCGGTCAAGATATTAAACAAGACAAAATACAAAGCTGATCTGGAGTGGATTCTTTGAGCTCCCCCCTTTTTATAAAAAAAAAAAAATATTTCACTAATAACAAAAAGCATTTAAATAAGCAGTGTTAAGATAGTTTAGTAAATTCATCAGCCATAAAAGGATTCTGGGGAAAAGGCAAGAACATATCGGGGTTGACTCTGTAAGGCGGCCTTCCAGGCTTGGACAGACCAACCCAATTCTACTACACTACAACATACATGTTACATGAACTTACTCCAGCTCCTAGGGAGACTGCTCAGGAAAACAATGAAAATGCCACAAAGAAAGAAAGCCACAGGGGCACCAAGAGCAACAGAAAGCGGTGCATCACCTGCCACACCACGCAGCACTTTTAAATGCCAGATGTTCCCAGCTGCAAGATGCAAGACATTGCCATACCATGCAGTCTAGCCAGAAGCAGCTGCTCCGTTCTGCACGCTGGCTTCTAACACAAGACACGAGCTGCATAAGACCATGGCTGAGGCTACATGCGCCTTTCCACTACCTCAAATCAACAATCTCACCTAAGACCACAATCCTTTCAAGAGCGGTCTACTATTCAAGCTCTTGCCTTTGTCTGTATTTCAAGCAAACTTAGCTTGCTGGATACTTCTTGACACAAAACATTATCCAAATTATTCTTTTCTTGGGTTTCCTAATTAGCATTTGTCTCTGTTACAGGACTGAACTGCTTTGCCATCTGTGGAGCAATGAGTATATTTTAGCACCTCAGTAGAAGAAAAAAGTGACACTTCTCCACATCATCATGCTATCAACGTCTTGTCTCGTTTCTAAAAAGAGCACAAAAGGATCACCCAAACGCACATAATTTGGTTAGGTCACTGCCGTTTTGATGAAAAGATGTGAGAATACTCCATCCAAACAATCTCAAGAGAAATTTAGTCTCAATATCAGATTAATTAGTATTTAAACTTCATTACTCAGAAGAAATCCTGACCTCAGACATTCAAACATGCTCGGATATTGATAGCCACAACACAACAAACTTCAGTATCTCAACAATTTTCAACACAAGCACATCTGACAAAGTAATCAGCTAGTAACTAAATAATTCTTTGAGGGAACATTTATGATAGGCAGAAATCTGCTACAGTCACACAAATATCCATCTCAATGACAGAGCTCTCCAGACAGCCTTTCTATGGTAACCTGAAAAGAGAAATTACTATTATGCCTGCACACACTGCAATGTTATTCTTGGCTTTTACTTTTATTAATCAGAAATCATTCTCGACCGAGAATCTTAAATTCTCAAATCCTAAATAAAGCGTTAAGGCTTGCAAAGTCTAATTTTCAATTGTGCAATCGCTACGCCGTACAAGTAACCACAAAATTAGACAAAGTAGGCAATCACAGTCTGAAGGGCAAGTACCAAATACAGCAAGATAAATATTAGTTTATACAAAATGTCCTTTATAGAAATGTTAACTTTTTTTTTTAACTGTTACTTTTAATTGCAATTTTATTCCTGTTAAGGAGTCTAGTCAGCCACCTCCCACACAGTGAAGTGTGGGAGGTCTGCAGTTAACACTCAGCAGAAAGATGCTTAGAGATTAGACTTGATAAACTACTGATTATGTCATTGTTCTAAGATCAATTTTATCATCAGAAGACTGATTTCAGATGAAAACCAAATGCAAACTACAGCACTTTCCAGTCCGGTTTATGACATGTTTCCAATGCTACCTCTCCTCGTCTGGCACGGTGAAGTGACACAAGCCCCTCCTCGTGCAAGCACAGGCACAGAACAGGATGCTGTGCTACAAGCGCAGCAGCACAGACGGGCGTTTAAGTGGTACTGCTTATTTCAGTTCAGCAAATTAAAATAAATTGTACTAATGTGAAGTGGCTTATTTTGTTGCATGATACTCTATTCCATGGCTTTTGATGTTTCAACTTTCCTAATAACAGACATATCATCATCATCTGCATTCAACTTAAGTCATAACATGACCAGTATAATTCATGGTTCTATCATAATTAATTTTGTGTTTTGAATTCCCAGTGCATAGGATGAAGAATTTTATATCTAAATGCTTTTTAAATACATATTACAGATTAATACCAGATCCTGCACAAAATTATCTCTTTAGGAAGGATGAGGACATGAAAATTTCTTGCTTGCCTTCAGGTAACTACCCCAAGAATCAGCTGAGAACTTCAGGGCAGAAATTAGAATGGCAGACATTCAAATTAGGGAGTAAACCTGACTGTCACTAGATGTTTGGAGTAAAACAAAAAGCTCCAAAGTAACAAGAGCTTTAGCTCACTAGAGTCTACATACCTCTTAAAAGCAGGGCAGCCAGTAACACTGGCAAGAGTTTATTAAAAAGCGACTGATCTCGTTTTCTGAAAATTTTGTACATCAGCCATTTCTTGTTCCTGCTGCAGTAAACTGTTATCAATAAAATTATGTAAAAGTATACAACGCTTTTTCTTTTCGCCTACCTGAAAATTTCTCCCATACAGTTAACCTAATGTTACCCTACTAGCAAAATAATCTAGACTGAGCTACAACAGGAAATAACAGCTAATGATAATATTGTTATATTACTATTATAATTATGTTAATATTGCTATATTAGCAAATGTAACAATATTTTCTTTTTACTTAAATTTTAAAACCCAGATTGCTTGCTGAAATTGTTTACTCAATACATAACAGTTAAACTAACATAAATGGTGTAGAGTTACAAAAACAAAGAAAAAACATCACAAATTTAAGAAAATTATAGCTACAGAAAGATCTGAACTTTGTGTAGTCAGAACTAGAAAACTAGTGTTCTGCATGCATTTAGACTGACTGTGAATTTAGAGTCTAAGTGACAAAAAGGCCACTTATCTCCATTTTAAGCAGTTTGACAAATGAAAGCAAGGATTCTTAGTTATGTATGCAATATCAAGTGATCACATGTAGGTCCCTGCACCAGTTTAGGCAAAGCAGTACCTCTGTTCAATAATTAACTGGTACTGTACCAGTGTCTACCAAAGTGCGCAGTACTTCCATGTAGCCTGTGGACTGAAGGAATTGATCATAGTGCTTTTGTGCTGCCTTTATGCTGTTGTGCTGCCTTTCATGCTGTTCATTTTGAGCAATGATCTTGAGAAGGAATCTATATGTTAATACTATGGGTTACCATTTATGCTTCTGCACTTCAGTGCACTTTATCCCTCCTCCCTGAAAAACATCAACTTAATATCTTTTTAGTGAAGAAGTCATTGAAATGAATCATTTTCAACAACATAAAATTATGGATAATTTCTGAAACTATCTACAGTTATCTGTTTCAATGATTACGAAGACAGCAGGTCCAACTTAGGCACACTTAGTAAATTCCATAGTGTCAAAATCTAGAATACCAGATCTGTCCAGACTGTGTCAATAAAATCTAAAAAGCAGAAATATCATAAAAGGACATAGATTTAAAATAGCTCTTTCAGATTAAAAAAAACAATTACAGGATAGTCTGGATTTTACACCAGAGTTCTCAAATTGTAACCTATAGAGTCACACTGCATACACTAAACAATGCAATATATTAAATCACACTTAGGCAGGCAGATGTTCCTGCATAATGCAAATTAACTTTTCTCAATAATTTCAAGCATCAACAAGAATGAGAAAGGAAAGCTTTGGGCACCTCTCCTTTATATGTTATCTGGCTATTGTTTAAACAGGTTCATTAGAAAAGGAAAAGTTGTGATAAATAGAGTGGATTCTATTCATTCTCCTGAAGCATGCAAGAATTTGGTAGAATTATGTGTGCTTAAGTAACATGACTTGAGAACCTGTGCTATTTCAAAAGTAAAAAGATGCCTTCTAAAGCAGAGAACACAACAAAAACTATTCAACAGTGTAGAGTAACTCTAGAGTTTTCAAACCTGAACTTAAATGCTATGTTTTTCTTTTTTTTCTAAGAAGAATATGAGGACAGGACACAAACAAGTTTCACCAGAGTTAGAAACCCGAGATGAACCCAAAAGACATATGAACTTCAGTTATAGAGTCCTAGAGATAGTACTGGCAGAAGCAACTAGCTCCAAAACTTTCTATGAAATCTCTGAATTAAAGATATCAAACTGCTTAGATTAGTCTTTCAGCCCACAAAGCTTATACTGCTCAGGTGGAGGCTGGGCTGAATACTTCTGAAAACTTCTAACATTTGGGCAAAAAGTCAGTATGAAAGCTCAAGACAGAGTTCTACTGCATGGAAGAAAACTGTAATACATGAAAATTAGGAACAATACACAGGTCTTTCCAGAAGGCAAAAAAAACAGAAGACAAAAAGGGAGCTGGCAAATCAGTTCCTTAAGAGCTTATAACTCTTACAATCACGTAGGTCCAAAAAAGCTCCATTAAGCTTTAAATACAGTATAAACTGTATCCTCTAGCATAGGTTGCAAGTGCTTCCATCCTCCCATTCTGGACTCAAGTAGTAATAAGAGAGAATTTTGTTGGGGAATGGTTTCCCCTCACACAAAGTGTGTGGACATGTCAAATATTTTTGACTCATAAATAAAAGTGGCTATAAATGAAACATATTATTTCTTAATTAGACTCAGCTGTGATCAAGACCCAGCTCAACAAATAAACAGGTAGAAGTGTACTCATGGACACTGGGTTTAGAACCAGCTTGCTCAGACTCCAAGACAGTCCCATGACAGAAGTGGGCAACAAAATAGATACCCATTAGCATTACCAACTACACATTAAATGATCCAGAAAACATATCAGACAAGCCAAAAGTTAAATTACTAGTAACTGAAGTGAGTTCTAATAAACAAGAAACAGATGGTAGTTGGAAGCTGTTAGTTTCTTTTATAATCTTGTTCTATGAATGGGCAAATATACAACTCCCAAAAGCACTTCTCTTAGTGGCAGAAGACATGAGATAAAAGGACATTTACAGAAGTAATTTTCCCAGGAATCTGCAATTTACTGCTATGCAATGTATCAAAGGCAAAGACTGTCACATGTTTTCACGTGAGAAATTAAGTAATATTTTTAAAAGCTTATGTGGCAGCTCATTAGAAATTCCCATAGCCCTTATTTTGACAAATTAGTTTAAGAGATTAATAGATTATTTTTCTTCCAGAGAGAGAGAGAAAGGATAATTAACAATCACCTATTTTAATCTATGCAATATTGACCCAAGAATCCGACCCGGCTTTTGCTACATCAGATTAAATAGCTATGCTACAACTCGATGAAGTGATCACCTTACACTTTCAGTGGGAGTATGTGTGGGCAGACACCCAAGAAGGGGCTGTACGTACTAAATAAAATGCTTCACTGACCTATTGAGCACTGCAGCTATACTATCAGCTTAATGCAAAGCTGTTGCTTCCCCCCCCGCCCCCCACAAACAACACTAAGTTATAATTTGAGTGCCATAATTATATACTTTAAGGTCGTGTTGTCCTCCTTTACTATTGATCACATTTACCAAAAAACTTCCCCAGAAGAGTAGAATAACTTGATTTTTTCCTCCACTTACTTTATTGAACAATTTTCTCATTTAAATAAAAAAAAAGGCTTTTGAGAAAACTCTTTCTTGGAAGCCAGTTAAAAAAAGTATATGGACATCTAACATAAAATGGATGAAAACCCACTTTTAGGTTCTGCAAATCACTATGTAAACTGTCCCCCAAATCTCTAATTGCCTGTATCCAAGTGATTCACTTACATCACAGTAGCCAGTAAACTGTTACAAAGTGAAAGGCAGCACAGAGTTCCAGTATTGGGCTCTATGCTAACTCTGTGAGGGTTGAACCAAGTCTATATAAGTTTCAGAGGATTTTTCAGAAATATTTTCAAGTAACATTTTGTAGCAAGCGACAAAATTTCCACTGCAAACAGAAGCAAAGGTAGAGGAATGCTGACTGCCTCACGAAACGCTACTAAGTTTTAAAGCTGAAGCTAGAAGATCAATGAGTACATCCAGATTTAGTGTATATTAGTATGTTAGTAAACAACTTCATAAATTATTTTTATAAGTTTTAACAATATAAAATATTTTTGAAAGAAATACCGCTTTTTATACTCCACACTCTCAGATCCCCCTTAAATTGTGTTAGAAAAAGTGCTAATTCAGCTCAAAGCCAGTGGAAGACGAAGAATATGCAGATGGATGGACCCCAGAATGAGTGGCAGGTTCGTAAGTGTGCAGAAAGGGGAAAAGAAAAAAAGTATCCTCTCTTTCTGTGTGACATACACGTTTCAACCCTGTAACTATAAACCTAACTGGTTGTATACTGAATCTCTTTACCTGACGCTGTTGTAGCTACTCTTCCATCAGTTACTGCTTTGGAAGAAAGATAAGTAATCATCTGAATATCTTCCTTGTCTTTACTGGGATATTCATTACGGAAAGTGGATTCTGTGGATAATGGTGCTGTAACTTCCGAACTACGGCTTAAATCAAGAGGGAGACATGGTCCACGCTTCTCAAGTGACATATGAGCAACATCAGGTACTACATAAAAGAAAAAATGTAATATTAAAAAAGATACATAGGTCCAACAAACAACAGTTTGGATTGCAGCGTTACATAACATAGGAACAGCATACAGCTTTAGCTACAGTAAGTCAAAATATCCCGTCAGATGAAAACCGTGAAAGGTCTAATTTTTAGGATTCAATTTCTCTTGGGCAGTTCTTTATTAGATTAAGATACATTACCCTCCAATTTTGATGACTGTTGGTTTTGACCACTGATGGAGAACACTTTTCCATCAGTAACTGAAGAGGGAGAAGAAACTTTTTCTACAGAATCATCAGGCAAGGAGCAAGTGGCTAAACGCTGTGATCTTCTTCTCCGTTGGCTATGTTTGTAGGATCTAGGGGAATTCACTGGCTGTGATGGACCTAAAAAGAGATCTTTCAATGTTCATGAAGCAGAGAGATATACCATAATCTTACTGCAGTATTTGAGATCTAAAGATGGGGAGTGCTTTAAATAACTCTTATTTGCAAAGCTGGTAATCACAGCAGAACCGGTAAAAGTAATTAAAAACTGTGACTACCAGGAGCAAAAGGAGTTATGCTCAAGATATGATTCTGCTTTTAGCTTATTACACATTACGAGGGCATCTACTTCCCCACTGATAAAGGCTGTTGTTTTAGGCAAACAGTGTACTTAAAATAAGCAACCCCCCCATATAACCCATGAGAGTAGGCTACTTATAATGGAAGGGGGGCAATAGAATTTAACAGTAAACAGAACAAATGATCACAGTTAAAGATCTAAAAAGTATGGATAGTGGTAACATACAACTTAAAAAAAATAATCAAAAGCAGTGGTTAATTTTATATCCCACCTCCCATCTTCTGCTAACCTGTTATCAATACTCCAGCTATATTTCAAATGCACACTGCCAACACGTGGCACAGTAAGAAGGCTCAAGAACCTTATACTTTTTTTTTTTTTTTGTAAAAAAAAGGGGAGGGGAGAATTGATATAGGTTAATATAGGCCTGATTCATTAAAAACAAAAAACCCACACTCCTCTATACCTCTCCAATTTTACCCAGTTTCACAAATTCTGCCTTGGAAAACATTTAAGTCATTATTACACTATAAAACACTGTTCTTTCCTTAAGCAGTTTTTAGAGTCAAAGATGTACAGATTTAAAAACAGACACAGCAAAACTAAATTTCCATTAGAGGTGGTAAAGACTTGAAAGTCAAAGTTGAAAGACAGCACTAACAAGATCTAATGTATTAAGTAACCAATTTTTAAATTAGCTAATATTTAAAATATTGCTACAGAGAAGTCTAACTTACTCCAAAATACAAACATGCTCAAGGAAAACTACTTACCATTATTTTAGGGGTGGGGAGGGAAGGCATATTACAATATAGATGACCAGTAATATTTTGTGGGGGCAAAATACAATTTATACCTATGTGTCCTGAATAAATAAAGACAGCTGAATTTGTACCCCTCCCTCTCCCATTCATTTAAAGTTATCTGTGAGAAAAGATTAAAAGAAACTTATCTCCTAAGGGAAAGTATCAAATCAAGGTTAAGGGGAAACGATGCAGGTTTAGTCTTCCATCCTCAATCACTATTCTAAAAGGGAAACAAAAATGTAGCTTTTGACTCACTGGAACCCACATTTATTTTAACTTTTGGCCTCATCATTTAATGTTCTTCAGGCAACAAAGAGACTGACCCTAAGCAACACTAAAACCCTAATGTAATCTCAAAAAAAATTATAGAAATTTTAACATTCACAACAAATAGCATATTCAAGGATGCAGCGCGAACCTTTCCCTGTTCTACTGACAACCAATATTTTGGTACTTTGCAAATCAGTTACGCATGTTTGAGAAGCTTGTATTTTTCTGAGACAAAGAAACCTAATTTTTTTGTATTTCCCCACCACAGATCTTGAACCCATCTCCTCTTTCACATAATATTTGGAGGAAATATCACATAAGGTGAAGAATGCCACAGCCAACAGGTACAGCATATCAGCCTGCTGAAGGTGGAATTTCTCAGAGAAGGAAAGGTCCACAACCAAGGTGTACATCTTTTCTTTTTAATGAATCAGGCCCCTTCAGATGAGAGGTTTGATTTTTCCTGTATCACTGTTAATACTAATGTGAAGATTTAAGCTGGAGGGAAAGCCAACCGTTAAAAGCCACGACTCCATAAATATAAATGTATTATTTAAATGTATTATTTCCGGTAGAGTAATTCATATGCCTTATTATCTGACTTGACTTTTAAAATACTGAGCTACCCCTAAATCTCCCGCTTGGACCTTTTATTTAAAGCAGATTCATTTTTAAAAGCAATAGCGATTTACAACCAAAAAAAATTTCTGTATATCTCTTATAAGTAATTACGGTATTTTTTTTAAAATGTCTGTGCTCACTAGTTTTATTTATCACAGAAGAAGGAAGCTGAGAGACCAGCGTCAAATCCTCGACTTGTATTAATTCTGGGGAAAGTGGTGATTTAGGGGGCTTTATACACCCAGAAGAATCTCCAGATTCTTGTTTGCATTTCTTGCTGCGAGCCTTTCCTGAAGACAAAGTTGAGGATAACAGTGCAGGTTTCTGAATGTTGGCAGAACTGCTAATATCAGCTTCATTTTTTTTCTGACTTTGTGGTTTAGGTGAAATCTCCTGAATAAATAATAAAAAATTGATACTTTTATTTCAGTTTCTTCGCTGTAGTTCTTGTATTCTATTTTGATTTTTTTAAAAGCAACTTTAGTATTCAAAACACATTTTAAAGCAACATTTGCAGTACAAATGAAAACTAGTTAAAATTCATCACATTAAACAACTTTTTTAAAGGAGCAACATCAATTAGTTTCAGTGTTCAGAACATCCTCATTTCTTACTATTTGAAACATATGCAAAAAGCCTGAAAACAAAACATTTTTCCTCTATTCCCATTTTAAAAATTCACCGAAGTCTTTTTAGTTTCTGTCTCTTTCATTTTCAGCAGACCAGGACCATCAGTGCTTCCTCAAAGTACAACTTGGAGAACACTTATTACAAGCTAGAATACATACACTGATGTATAATCATAGAACATCTCAATTTGGAAGTGACCGTAAGGATCATCAAGTCCAACTCCCTGCTCCTCGCAAGACTACCTAACGCTAAACTATACAACTATCATCCAGACAAGCGATCCTTGTTCAGAGGACTGCAGTTCTAAAAAAAGTTGCCAAGATTTCCCTTCACGGTCCTCTCCCTTACCATAGCAAAAAAAATTGAAAAAGTTCCTCCAGAAAACCTTGTTTAACACGAATTTCATTTTTAGAAAAGAACCTGAAAAAGTTGATAATGCTCCTTTAAGGAATGTCTGAAAACAACAAAAAGTTTCCAAATACTGAACACACTCTCACAACAACCCCTTTCAGTGCTGGGAGTCTGGATTTCACCACATTATATGTTTGTGCAAACACATGAAGAAATCACAACTTCTAGCACCACAGGGTTAAATAGATTGCTAACTGTTGGCGAAAAATGAGCAGATAAAGAGTTAAAACAGTTTTTGAAGAGAAAAAGAAAAAATTCTACATATAATGCAGTTTTCCAATTTCATCAATTTTCATCCTTCTTAACACACATACTTAAGTATTATTTGTAGACAATTAGCATGCATTGACAGACATTAGCATTTTAGATTTTTAACTGGAAGTTCTTCCTACTTTACTGAATAAACTGTGCATGTGTTACAACTTGCCCAGTAATGGCAAACTACAATAGCTGAACATAATTCCTTAAACCTGTCCCCTTTCTTGTCCCAGTTACATCACACAGCATAGTACCATCTATTAAAACCATAACTAACAAAGTAGAAAGATATTTCTAGAATGTGTGCACCACTTTATCCAAACTAAAAAGTCACATTTCTGATGATTTGAGGGTATTATTGGGTTTTGTTATAAATGGCAATTTTATTTTCCACTAGAACTTTCCATGTTCCAATGGAGGGGGGAAGAAAAAAAAAAGTAAAACAAAAACCCACAAGTGCACGTTCTATGTTTGCAAAAGGGCACCCCTGAATGCTACATGAATAGCTTGCTGGAAGTATCCTGTAAAGATCCGGTGCAAAACATCCCATTCAGCAGACATCAGTTCTACCTTGAATAACTCAATTACACATGTACTAAGTGCAGTTTATTCATTTAAATAAAATATTCCATGAACTGTGGAGTATACCTATGCTGGTTATGAGAGGTATTACCAGAAATTAATTAGAGTCGTAACTTGTAAATAAACAATTTTATTGTTCATCTTCACAGATGTGAAAGACATTACTACAGCATCCATTACTTTCAAATTACAAAGTTATTTAAACAAGATTAAAAAAATTAAATTAATATTTTGATAAGGTGCTTAACCTCTTAACAGGACAAATTAACATTAAAAACCTTAATGAATTAAAGTTATTCATCTAACCAGGTCTTGGTCAAAAGGAAATATAACATGACATACCCTAATACAGTTAAATAAGCTACTGTATCTGCAACTAATCATCTGAGGTTTTGGGTTTAAGACAACTGTAAACTAAAAATATATAAATATAAATAAAATAAACTTCCATCAACAAAGTCAGTTTTCGGCTATTGGCCTGAATACTTCTACCATGTTCTGTATTACATTGTTAAAAAAACCTACAAGATATTTTACCCATTCAATTTTATAGCAGTAGCAGACAAAACCTCTAAGGAATGTCAGCTTTGCTATTGGAAAACCTTTTGGGGAGGTTTATAACTCGGCCATTTTAATTTGAGTTTGGGCAGGAACTTAGTGAAAAAAGCTTCAAGCTCAAAAATTTTCCTCCCCACAGTTAATCATTTAAATATTTGAGAGGTTTCTGGTTTTAGTTAGAAGCAAAGGAACAGGACAATTTGGGATTTTAGATGCCTCTTTAAAGGAGCTTAACTACTGTTTCCAAAAATGAGTTTTTTCAGACCATTAGCATGTAAACAATGACAGAGACATCTTTTTTTATGTTTAATCAATAAAACAGAAACAGCCGAGTTACTAAGCTTAAGAAGTAACAAAAAGGTTTTAGTAAATATGCACTGTAGTTTATACTGTTGCATACACAGTCTATGTAAACCACAAAGTCCCATTCACTCTAATGGGATTCTGCATGATAAGATTTACATTGTAATGATTCTTCCAAAAACAACATGCTGTAAGCCATTTCACAGTTTTTTGCACATTGAAAATATCACACACAGTAGCAATAAAATCATAGCATCTTTAATATGCAAAAAATTTGAGAAATGGAATGTCATGTCAATACATTGTAAACCTTTATGCAAAATATCGGTCAATGCATTGACACCGTAGTGGCTCAGTTAGCCGTTACAGTGACAGCATTAAAAACAGAAAATCATGTTCCATTGACAAGATTTGCATCCAACGCAGCGTCAATGGAAAAACCACAGCAATGCAATTATATATCAGCTCTAAAGAACCAGTACAACCAAAATATCAAATAAAGTTTGGGGTAGGGACTGTTCATAGAGTGTGCCGGGGCTTAAGAACAGAAGTGCTCTTTTAAGAATTGTGAGCAGCAAGGCTATTTTATTCAAATGCTGCTGTTAAAGAAGAATGAAAATGAATACAAAAAAGCAGTATTAAAACTACATTAAGGCTCTGATTTAAATCATTGGAAAACAAAGGTGTCCTGAATCAAGACTACTGTTCATCCTTAGCTTGCTTTACCATGCTTAGGCATTCAGCCCTTTTAATATGCAAGATAATGCACAACTCGGAGTCAAGCAATGCCTGAACACAATGGAAGAAGCCAAAGATAAAATGGCAGCCTTCAGGTCCTGCAAATATGCAGGTTTAAAAATCAGACCCTTAACATTATTTAAAAGTTTCTTTTTTGTATTTATTAAAATACACACCCTTGCAAAATGTATGGCTCATTGAGCAGTTCATAAAACACATACAAGCCTACAACACCAAATTCGTACAATATAAAAGAAACTTCTTTTAAAAGAAGTTCTACGTGATGTCAAAAACCCTGTTTCAAACACAAATTACATTTGTGTAAGGGCCTTTTCCTAAGCCAGTCATGGTCATGGTTCCAGCTATAAAACTGGACCTTGGGACACTGGTCTCCTCACATTTGTTGCATGGAGACTTCATTTTTCTTTGTTTTCTGTTAGTTTTCTAACACAAAAGCTGATTACTGAAATCCAAGTCAACACTATGTTTAGAGACAATTAAATTCCATACTTCTGGCTCTGCCAGAAATGTAAACATAAGATCAATTTTCAGTTCCCTGTTATATCTGAAGGGGCAAATTTTAATGTTGTAGGTACTACATCTCCATGGCACACTCCAGTGGGAACCTTGCAAAAGAATCAAACTCTACCATTTCATACCTGCTCCAGGACTGGAGCTGTTTCTTTGTTGCCTTCCTTTTTTTCAGCACCATCTGCAACAACAGCTTTGGATGCCAATAAACCTTAGGAGAAAAGTTGCAGAGATTTTTAGTTAGAAGGAGCTTGCAACAAGAATTTGTGGAAAACAAGGCAAAACAGTGAGACAAGAAACATGAACTGCTTATATCTACCACATAATTATCTCTGAAACAGCTCCACACAAAGCTGAACACTTTAAATTAGAAGAAACAAAAAGTTAAAAGGACATTCCCATGATGGTGTCCTTTCACAAGAGGTACTTCTCTGGCATTTCCACTAACAAGATGAAAATCAAATCATCAATTGTAAAATAATTCCTCACCATCCTTATAAAGCCCAAGCACTTGGGCTTTAAAACCAAGCCTGCAATACTTAAGTAAGTTCTGAGAGATCAAAATTATTTACAAACCTTTTCTACCTCTCCCATCAGAATTTGTATTACTACTTCTTAACTCTAACACATGCAAAACTTTCTTAGACATAATAGAACAAGGGATTTAATTTCCAAATGAATATTCTGAGCAGTGAAGCTCCCAAATTACCTCAATAACAAGACCATATTGGGAGCAAATACATCAGAATATGTCACCTCATTCATGAACTCATATATAATACCACTACTACTAAAAATCTGTAAAACACAAGGAAACTTAAACAGGAGAAAGCTTTTTGTCGGCTAAGCATATAGCAATAGCTTCAATTCTACCTCACACAATAATTTAACTAAGCATATAGCAATAGCTTCCATTCTACTTCACACAATAACTTCAATTACCTAGGTACACAGAGAAAGAAAAAGTTCTATGCCATAAGACAAAGCAGAACTGATAAAACCTGAAATACACAAATCCGAATAAAAGTTGCTATTATAATCCCTGGGAATGTCAATATTAGAGGTGGAGAGTTTAAGTCCTCAAAAATAACTTGAGCTGACAAATCCACAGGAAATTCCTGTTGCATTCCATGAAAAATCAGATATGCTCAAAATTAATTTACAGTGCACAATGCCCAAGGAATTATAAATTAGTTAAGCCTGGGCTCTCAGGAAGCGTTCAGGACATTAATAAACACCAAAACACGCACACAAAAAACCCACTGTGGTATTTTGCTAGAGAGCTATCACATTTCAGCATTCCACAATAAATACTAGGTGCTCTGTTTCCTTTACTCTTTATGTTAGATTAAGTCATGCTTCAGTTTACTGGAAAGCAGTTATGTTTTAAATAAACTTTTTCAGAACACCATGTCCATAATAAGAGCTGTAAACTAATTGATTTTACAGCTAAATAGGTTAACTGAAAAGCAGAAACTTACTTAGCCCTATTAGATTAATACAAATAAAATTATCAGGTAAGATTGTAACTCTGCATTAGGCTCCATAAAAGATTTAGGTTCCATGGACCTAAATAAACATTTGTAACTCAAATTATCCTGTTTAAATCAAGTTGCAAAATTAGCTATGTTCTCTATATTGACAATCATACATTTAAAATGAAAAGCATAAAATAATTTTCAAAATTAAGTGAAGTAGAGTTTTAAATACTAAACAACAAACTACAGCCTATAAGGCAGCTTTTGTGGTTCTACAAACCACAGGCTGGACCAGAGAAGTGGATGCCCCATCATTGGCAGTGTTCAAGGTCAGGCCGGACAGGGCCTTGAGCAGCCTGATCCAGTGGAAGATGTCCCTGTCCATGGCAGGGGGGTTGGAACTAGATGATTTTTAAAGGTCCCTTCCAACCCCAACCATTCTATGATTTTTATTTCTAGCTAGATGCTCAGTGCTCAGAAAGTAAAGCTGTGAAATGAACCTAGATTCTGTCAGACCTGGGAATATATAACCCGTCTTTCTTTCATTTTCCCTACCCCATTACTTATCTTCCCAACCATCACCATGTCTGTAGAAAGACAAAACCAACTCCACAAGCTACTACAGCAGCAGGACTACAGGTTCACCATCCTCTGTCAGTAACAGCACATAACAAATAAAAAGCATGGGGTGGCATAGTGAATCAGAACTGTTTTGTTCTGTAAGCTTGCTGCAGATGTTATCTGTTCTTTTAGGTATCAACACTGCAGCAGGAGATGTGGAAGCAAGCATTCCAACAGAGGCAAAAACTAACTGGAAGACGACATGAATACATGCTTAGGAGGAGATATCCTTCACCTTTAGGAAATGTAATTTCCCCCAGTAGCAGTAGCAGAGGGAAAAGGAGCAAAGGAAGCAACTTTATTTTGTTGAATGGTGAGCAAAGAACACCAGATGCAGCTGTGGTCCTTGTGGCAGACAAGGAGAACCTTCTGCAACAAATACTGAATGCTAAATTGAAATCCAGGAAACAGTTCCCTTCAGACAGCCTCTTACAACCAGATTATTTGCTCTATTTCCTCAATACGGCCATAAGACACTTGGTAAATGAATATTTTCCTAACGGCTACAATGCTTTATGATTCTTTTGTAGCCATTCTGATGGGTACACCAGCATAATTCCCAACCTTCCTTCAAATCTAAAAGCTCATGTCGCAGACACAAACGACAATTTACAAGTATTTCAAGCATAAGAAATACACATGTAGCAAGAGAAAGTTTGATCATCAGCAGTTACATTTTCAAAATACTCTATTATATGCAACAATAAAAACCTACTACAGTATGAGTTGCAAAAGTGCATTAATTTGAGAACAGCTACACAAGGTAGCTACCAAGCATGACAAATTTCATCTTGTAATTAAAGGATTAATTCACTTTCGCTAAAAGATAACATATTCTCTGCCAGCAGAGTATGCTTTCATGGAGACAGAGACGTGCTGTTTTTAGAATGATAACAAAGTCAATGGCTGCAACATTATGTTTTCTGATTATTCAGTTCAGTCTATATGAGCCCACCCGACTGCTATTATTCTCAAAAAGCTCCTTAGAAAAGGAGAATCTATCCACAAGCACAGAAAAATATAATTTCTAGAGCTACTGGTCTTTCAGCTGGTTTTGGTATCTTCTGCTACTAACTGCTACTGGAAAGAAATTAACAGGACTCTGTAAATATATATCAACAGTATATATATCTTATACTTCTACTGCTCATGGGAGAAATTATATTGGGACTTAACTGAGAGTTTATGCAGTATGGGCAAAGGAGAGTAGAAATAAGGCTGATAAATCAGACATCTGTTAACTTAGTACCAAATAAGAAGCCTTGCAGGAAAGAAAATCCTGGAGGCAGAAGATGGGTTTTTCTAAAGACTGTTTGCTTCATATCATGTTCCATACTGGCCCATTTCATTTATTTTCTCCTTTAGATTGAAGTACTGACTGAGAGACTGAAACAGAACCATACTCATAAGAAAACTGACTAAACATTCTCCACTGCTGACTTATGAAAGGTTGGATCAACCAAAACAACTCTGAAAAAATGCTCATCACACAGTTTACTAAATCAGGTTATTTTTATCTTATAGAAACAAGAAAGACTTTTTATATGAATGACCATACCCTATCTACTACAAAAAATAAACACACACAAAAAAAACCCCTCTCATCTGTAGCATAGAAAACTTTGCCAGATTTCACACAAAATATTATTTACTAGAATAATGAGTGGAATGCATTTCTATCTTACCGTCTGTCCAAGGGGGCCCTGTACCCTCTGCTAAGGGGAGGACGTCACAACTTTTTTCCACCCAGCTTTTGAAATGCGTGATACTTTCCCAGCACAGGTACAAACTACCTCATCCTAAATACCGACAGGATTAATGCTGGCAATACAATTTGCTTATTGGGAGGCATGGGGGAGGAGAGATACAAATTGAAATAATTTTTCCACAGTTAAGTAAATTTCTATTGAATTTTGGAATAAAATGCATTTTTCAACTTTTAAAGATAAGACCAATTATCTATTATTCCATTTCCTTTTGTATAAAATGTATTCTATAGCTTTCTATTCTATATTCTTTCTATTCTATATTTGCTTTCCATTAATAACTTTGAGTAATAAATGTGGGGAATGAATGCCTTAGACACTGAAAAAAACATTTCAGATCATCATTGCTTTGATTTGTAGTTAGGCTTGTATACTTTTAAATTACATACTGTAAACTCTTTTCAGCATCAGTTTTACTTCATGACAAACTATGACAAAACATTTAGTTTTTCCATAGCTAACAAAAGCTTTAATTTACAGTGGTAGTATGTAACTCATGACTATGTTAAGAAGTTGTACAAACCCCAAATTCACCCGATAATGTAGAAAACTGTGCAGCTGGAATTAAAACACACTCAAGAAATTCATCAGTTCAGGATGGCTACCTTCCTAAAAAACTAAAAAGACCAAGTCAAGTCTGAGACTATTCTCTGAACTTATGAACAAGGTAGATTTTATTACCATTTATAGATTTCTTTAAAAATTCCAAACATGTAAAAGACTGTAGTGAATATCTGCCTCATAAGTGTGATTTTATCAGTCTACTTTAGTACCTTATGAGTAAGCATGTATATTTCACTACATGAAAAAGGAAAAAAGTCAACAACAAAAAAAAGTATTTTACCAGTGATCTTGTTAAGACGAGCTCTCTTTGCCTGAAATGAGTTGCCTAGACTACTTTTCCTCTTGTGTGATAACGTGCTCTCTGCCTGCACAAAGGCCATCTTTGGAACATCCACTACAGGAAATCCTACTTTTAAACACAAGAGAAATCTAATAAATGCACATTTCATAAATACGTAACAACACACAAAATACTTCAATATTTCAGAACTCCTATTACAATTCTGCAGTAAAGAAACTTTAAAACTCTATTAAAAATGAAAATGACACATTCTGAAGATTTAGTATTACACATGGAAGCATTAGATGCAGATTACCTCAAAATTTGTAATTTTTACTCAATATTATGGAAATCAGTATTAAAGACTATTAAAATGAACAAATTCTTATCAACCCAGAAATAGTTTCAAACAGCCCTTAATATGGATATATCATCCATACTGGAATTCTTTTTTTCTTAGTACAAGATTAGGGATTATCTCACAGGTAACAGAAGACGCAGGAATATGAACCAAAGTATACAACTAAGTCATTCAAAAAAAACTATGTTCTGCTCTTGTTAGACCTACTTAGAAATTTTGCACGAGAAGTAAATGCTGACTGAACTAAATTTATCTGATGATAATTGTTTCTAAACTGATTAATGTTATGTACCATAAAGCTATCATAATAGCAAATGAAACATCTTCCTCTAGAAATACTAGTTATCACTTAACTGCAAAATTAACAATAGGAATTCTACTTCAACATTACAGAAAAACCTATTTAAACTTTTATAGAATTTGTTTTTACCAAATGTGTCACTAGATGTAGGCTCCTCTTCCTTTTTTTGGACTTCCTGCATGATTGTAGAGGTTGAGGTTTCTTCCTTTTTTGAAGGAACTTTTAGCCATTTTCTGTCCTCTTTATCCTTATTGCTGTTTGCGCTGGTTCGAGGTTTACTTCCTGCTTTGTTCTTGGCTGCTGCTGCAGCAGCAGCTTTGACCAAAGCTATCCAATCCTCCAAAAAGGAAAAAATGGTAAGTAAGTATTAAAAAGTGCCTGAGACTCCAATAGAAAATACTTATAAACCCAGTGAAACTTCATCTAGAAATGTTCAAGAGCAGTTGAATCTATTTTTATGGCTACTACTCAGAGAGTGGTAAAATGAGTTTCCCAAATTGCCTAAATAAACTTGAAGTATTATCAGTATGCCACATGGATAAAAAGCAAAAAGAAAAAACCTTCAAAAAAAACACTGTGCATAGAATTCTGGCTGCACACATTCCCTGCTACCTATTTTATATGTCATAGCTTTAGAAACCCAGAAGCTCCCAAACCCAGAACGCTGGGTTTTTTCTTACCCTTCTGGCTGTGAAATACACCAATTCCATTGTTGCTGGAATTTAACAATTATTCAAAACTACAATCAACTCAAAGCATGATCCAGCAGCTGCATGATTGGGCAGAGTTCTTCCTGAATTAAACTGATAAAGCGGGGATAACTCTTACCTAATTATATGTGTTTCTAGAGTAACTATAGATAGTACTCTTTGTATTACATAATACAAGATTCATTCAACAATTTCAATAAAGTGCTCTATAATATGACTGAATTTCACAGTCTACATTTAAGATAATATATGTGACCATACAGAAACATCCAAGGAGTGCACAACAGAATATACAGCCCAAATTAATCTACTTTTTGGCATGTAGATGAAGTCTAGCCACCCTACAAGCCAATGGAGAAAACTAAATACTTCCAAGGCCGAGCCACGCTCTTTCCACTAGTTCGGAATGACTCCTGCCTTATGTCTCCTGGATGTCAGGGATCAATCTGATCACAAAAATTTTAACTTGTTCCTCTTTACTGAAGTATTTTTTCACATTTTCTATAACATCAAGGTACACAATTTTTCCATGGAGAAGTAATATGCGATATAAAAACCAATAGCAGTGTTCATCCTCCACCAGTAAAAATTACGCATCTGAGTGTTTTGAACAATAATTAATTTACTACATGGCAATTTGGCTATAACAGTATTTGCAGATTTGTACTACCACGTATAAAAAAGGTACGATAAAGACTGTTTTTTGTCTAGTTTTGCATGAGTGTTTTACAAATAGTAATTTTTTTTTTCCCCCCAACTGTAGACAGACTATATTTTATCCTGGACTGTTTCCTTATTGTTATGTTATCATACGAGGTACCTAAGTATCTTGATTTTATAAATCTTGTTTCAATGCAACTTTTTCCCACTCATTATGTATTATAAGCCTTTCAAATTTCTGTCCTATTGAGGGTTTCTTTGCCTTTGATGTATGAGAAAAGCATAATACAAAATACAAAGCATCACTTTTCCTTGTATTATACTTCTCCTTTTCCATAGCTCAATACTTTTAAATCACTGCTTTACATAGGTTATGCTTCTACTTTGCATCAAGCTATGTACTTAGAAACACCAACAGTTTTGATTCCTCTAAGATGAAGTGTTCCGTGTCCAAACTGTCAATGCAAGATGCATACACTCAGTCTAACTAGCAGCAGCAACGTTTGGAAGTGCTTTGGCAATGCTTACATGACAGGCAACTACCCAGGCCATTTGGTGACATGCCAGCCACAAAGAGCGTGTCTAACTGCCAGCTGCATAGTCAATCAAAAACACACATACCTCTTTTTTGGCCAGCCAAAACGAGCACACACATTAGCTCCAGTCCATCCAGAGCCTTGCCCATCCAGCAGGACAAAAAAAGGATTGAGCTATTTGTGCTGGTGAAGAGTTAGGAGACCTGAGAGTAGAAGTCTTACACTGTACCCTGGCCAAGGGATGAAGAGGATCAGTAAAATGGCTGGAGCTTGGATCTTATGATAAAAGTGGGAAGCAAAAGGAAGCGCAGCCTGCATCAAAACAGCTTCTAAACAGCATTTTAAATTTTCAGTCAAGCTAAGCACCCTGAAATCGGAAGCTTTCAGATACCTAGATTTAAGGACCACACTGAACTAAGTATCTTGTTCTAATGGTAGCTGTGCTGGTGCAACATGAAGGGGTTTTTTTTTGCATTTTATTTCATTGTTTGGATACTTAAGACATGGAGCTTACAAAGGGTAGCAGGACACATAAAACAATGAAGCAAACAAAGTTTAAACATTCAGAAGCCAGAGCAGAGTGACATTAATTATGGCGATAGTTATACTTTTTTCCTAGATTAACAAGCAAATTTAAACTCAGTGAAGAGAACCTTGAGGGGGGGGGGGTAGACAAGATTATCGCAAGAGCTCCCTTCCAACCTCAACAATTTTGTGATTCTGAATTGGCCAGAAACTCTGTGAGTCCATTTTTATTTTAGCTCCAGAGTAAACATACAGGCACTAAAGTGACACAGGTAATTCCTGCTTTTTAACCTTGAACTCTTGTGGAGCAACTGCTTAGCTGCACAGCTCCTGACATGTGAGAACTATTTAGCACCTAAGATGCTAAGGTGACAATATTTCTTTTGAAGAGCACATGAACTCCTCCTTCAAAAAGGATATATTTGTGCCTTTTTCAGAATTTTTAGAAAATATTAACAAAAAATGGGAAAATAACAGTGGGAGCCTAAAGCACAATGAATTCTGAAATCTGTCTCAGGGTCTTTTTAAGATATCTACTGTCAACCATAATAGCAGGACACTAAGTATCACAGATATAACAGAAACTAGTTGCAAATCTTTAATAGCAGGACTTTTCCCAAGAGCATTCAATATACACAAAGCCAAGGGCCCAAATATGAACACATTAGCAATTCGTAACGTAAAAGCAAAATCCTCCTAAGAGAAGTTTTCCCTATTCTCCCTCATGTCCTGACATTTTCCCTCTATTGGCTGTGGTTTTATAACTCTGCACCAGTTACTCTGCACCATCCAGCCTGATTTCCTGCCTCCCACAATATCTCACCCCAGTGAGTTTCTCATTTACGTATATAACTTAACAAAAAAGAAGGAAATACACTTTTTTTTCCTTACTAGAATTCATCTTTCAAGTAAGCTGAGAAAATTGACAGGAGAGAAGTAATGGGACACTGTAGTTAAAAGACAAAACATTACTTTATCACTACTGAGGAAAACTGTCATTATGCTAATCAGAGTCACTAAATCAAAGCACAGGAAATTGCATGATCAAGAAATATGTTAGTAGAAATTACCCAACAGCCTTACATATTGGCTAAAACACTTTTATTTTAAAATATTCCCTTGCATAACCTTAAACCTGCAACAGTGGGAAGGCAAAACCAGAATAATTTCTAAAATCCAACCCTTGCACGAATGGAATTCACACACACATTGTTCTCCCTTCACCTGCCTACAACCACCACCTTTTTGCTTCTCTAGAGTACTAAAGATGCGGCTGTTTTTCCTCTCCTGACACATCACAACTCCCAACTCCCACACATTCATACATACACATACATAAAACATCATCAATCTATTGACTGGCTGATTCCACATCAAGCCTGGATTCCTTACCCTCACCTTTCAATTCTAAACAGTCTGCCCCACCTACATCTTGGCTCACATTGTCTCCTGTCACATCTTCTTTTTTCCTCTGTCCCAATCGCAAATCCATGCTTTTTCCTCAGCTTCCTCTTCCTGTGTGCCAAGTCCCCTCCCTCTCCTTCAAAACCCTCCTCAAAACTCACTTCTTTTGGTTCGATTTCCGTCACTAATCTCAGCTCCGGCGCTATCTGCTCCCTCTCGCGCGCCTAATTACATCGAAGATAAAACAAAAAACATGAAACAGAAAAAGTAAGTTATCTGAATACTTCATATGTGCTCTCACAAGGGCAGTCTCATTATCCCCATCTTTTTTTATTTTCTCTCTATACTACGTTAGCCACATTTTTGTGTGATTTCAATTAAACTGCTCTTATCTGCAGAGCAACCTAACCTATAGTCTCATTGCATTGAACCACACAAGTATTTTCCACTCTTTCAAAATTTTGCCTTTCCACCCTCACAGCTGAGTCTTATTAAAACACACTTCTGCTGCAACTCAAAAATAGTTTGAGTGTTATAGTGTTTACAATCTCTTCCTTTAAGACATGCTAAGCTCAAATCAAAGAATTAACTAGTCTGTATCTCGCTTCCTCCATGTAATTCAAATTCTGCATGCTTAGCACATACCTTCCAAACACATCTTATATTTGTTAAATTTGCTAATGCACTAGCACTTGAAGTATCTTAAGCTTACACTCATCTCTTGAAATATATTATTTTTTTCTTTGAAAACAGGTAAAAAAACAAGCCATAGGTTTAAATTAAGCATAAAGTGTTGGCTCTGCCAACTCAACTATTTTTCAAATCAAGTTATAGTCTTGGCTTTTTTTTTAAGGTTTACATAATTTTTAGTAAATGTCATCTTATAAAATAAATAATGCAAAAAACCCAAAACATCCATTTAAGTTCTAGGCTTAGACAAAGCTCCATTTCAGAAAACTGATTTTCAAACCAAATCTTAGATCACTTTTTTATTCTTAAATACCACAAAAATATTTTGAAAAACAAACTTATTACCATAGCATAATGATATAGGAGATGTTGCAGGGAAAAAAAAAAAGTATCTTTGCCTTTGAAAACTACAAACTTCATACCTATCTCTAATTTTGCAGAATGCAAAGCTATGACTAGTATAAATTAGCATTATAGAAAGCATAATTGGTGTTCTTGCTGCAAGACAACTTAAAAATTCTAAATTCATTTCAGAAAGTGTAAATTTGGCCCCCTTATTGTTTCTCAAGACTTCACTGAAGCCACCTACATTCAGCCCCAGAGATGCACGAGATTGACACTGTAACTCTCAATTACTGAGAAAAATCAGAAATAATAATAATAATGAGCTGGTCTGCCACCAAGCATGTCTGGATGTCAAAATGGTTGCTAAGGAATGGATTTACTTTTTTTTTTTTTAAAGCTGAAAATGCCTGTGGCCTAAGAATAGTAACTCCAGATTAGACACAACATAGGTCCCTAGAAAAAGTACAGGACAGAGCAAGGGACTTCACATTGTCACAGAAGGGCTATTTCAGTTCAATTAAAACCACATTACCAAAGTTTTCCTTTTTATGAAGTAAAATTAAATACTCTGGCTTCCTAACTTACTGCCGTACTGAAAGTATTGTTTGAAATATTATGTATTGGTTCAATAGAGTTATTGTAAGACTGCAGCAAGAAGCCAGTGTTAGCGCGACTAAGGATTTCAGTTTAACCTGTTTAAGGAAACAGTTTAAATAGTGCAGTGTTGCCTGCACAAAGCTCCAGTGTTCTTTGCATAGATGATCAACTCTAGTATACAGCTACCTGTAACCTGGAGGGCAAGATATAGAAATGCTTTCAAGCCAATTTGCTACCCATCTGTCCTTGTTACAATATAGATGGTTACCAACAGTAATTATTAAATACCCAAATGTTGTTTGCCAAGTTAGAAGGAGTATTCTGAAGAAAACTGAGAGCAAATAAGAGCATTTTTTTCACATTTCTTTCAATTTCAGTGAAGTAATTTCTCATTAACTATGAGAATACAGTTACCATGCAAGTTCAATGCAATGGCATTTCCACTGAAAGCATGTAACAGTTTTCAATGCTGTTTTCCTTTTGCAAGGAAAGATATGCCTAGTGACTAAATCATGTCCTCTACTTCACAGCCTCCCTCAACTTCTACTCAGCATCTCTTCTTTTAACAGCAACTGAACATTATCAGAGATAAAGAAATATTCATCTGTCTGAATCCCCAAAAGTTCTGATACAGGGGAGAGAATACCCACAGAACAGTCATGTTAATAAGAACATGTGGGCAAAAAGCTACCACAGTAGCAAACAAATGAGATGGGGTGGAGGGGGGGAAGAAAAAAAATGGAAGAAAAAAAAAATTCAGCAGCACAGACTTCTGACAAGCTAAAGCTTTACCCTGAAAGGACACCAGAGAAAAAGGTCTCTGGATGACCCTGGTTTTGTAAACTCTGCAAGACAAAACTCTGGGAACAGATTAGTCAGCAATGGAGTGTACGGCAGCTAGGCATTTCAGAGAGAGGCAAGACTACTTGAGCAGCATACTCTGGGGCATCATCCATAAAACTGGTGAAGCAAGGCAGTGCAGGACCTAGAATAAAGACTGTAATCTAAAACTAGTTGTGCTAGATAGCATTTTTACTATCTTAAGTTATTTTAAAAAAAAATCTATATAAAACCTAACAAAGAGATACCTAAAGTATTCTTACCTGCCCTTTTGCATCCTCTGGCATAGATTTGATATGCATCCTCTTAAGACATCGAATAACACCATCATAGAACTGTACTGTGAACGTTCCTAGAAAAGGATTGATGTAATCACTATGAGTTGTTAAGAAACAAACACACCTTGTTACTATGAAAGCTTTAGCAAAATGTTTTGTAGGCTATATGAACAAAATAAACAGGTGTTACCTATAGTCAGGATAGAGAATTTTAAGACAAAAACAAAACTGACAGCCGCAGTGAAACCCTGCTTTTATATTGTTACTCTTTGTCCACTTGGACAATTTCAAGCATGTTTAAGCTATTGTGTCACTTTTGCTCATAATTCATTGAACGAATGATGTAATATTTAAGTTGCCACAATAGGGAAACAACTCAATTCACAGTCAAATCCTTGTTTACTTTAAACTACAGTAAAAACTTTGACTTCTATTTATGTTCATTAGAAATATCACTCCGTTGTGAAGTATTGCATCTAAGGTGTTCCTTTATTTCCCCATTTCCATTGCTTTTCTTCAACAAACAGAACTTTAAATATATCTACCATTCCTAAAACAATTATGAAAATTTAAATATATTGTTAGCCCAAATCAACAATAGTACAAAACACTTGCAACACTGTGCAAAGGATATTCTTCTCATCACTGAGAAATCATTAAGTATTTTGTCTTCCAGGAGAAATTCCAGTTTTCTAATTTCATACAGATAAAAGACAAACCTCTTACTAAACTTGATAGAAACATTTTCACTTAATATTGAGGCAGTGAGGAAAACTTTATAGACATGTCAGTTTTTTAACCAGACTACAGCTACAGCATAGCATATGCAAACAGTCCTTACCAATGGACCATACATGAATACATACCCTCTTTATTAATTGCTTCAATCTTTGCAGGGTAATATCGACAGTCTGTCCAACGAGCTAGGACTTCTTCTCCAGGTTTAAAATCCTATTTTATACAAATTTAGTCATTAATATTTTAATCATTTAAATTTTTTCCTAAAAAGAATGAAACATTATGTGCTAGAGAGATTTAATGTAGGAAAACAAGGACAGTTTACAAAAAAAAAAGTCAAAGACAAAATAAATGTGCCACTTACAACAAATTCTTCATCATCTTTCAGCCCTTCTTTCCTTAACGCTGGTCGCTCCAAGGGTCGCAACCTATTGCTGTCCCAGTAAATCCACTCGTCGTAGCGATGACTCCAACGTTCAAAATGGACCAACATCTTCCCCTCTTCATAATCTATCTTCTCAATACGAGATGGATACCTTGAATGATAAATGTAAACTGATAAATTTCAAAGCTTTTTCAAAGGTTTTTATTTTTTTCATACAACAGTGCTTAGATGACCATTCAGAATATATTAACACCTTGTACTGAGAAATCTCCAAGTCTGAAAAAGATGAAGCTACTAAATTGATAGTAGGGTAACATTTAGTTTAAGAGTTAACTGCACACATCAGTGATATGTCATCAGCTTCATCTTAGTCAAATGATTATACACAAATTTAAACCTCAAACTCCCAGACCAAAACTGCCTGAAATTGGCATTAGATGTTTGTGCTTATCAGTTTTAAAACCTGTGTCTGTCTAAAGCAAAATCCTGTAAGAGTTTGTTTGCTTCGGGATGGAAAGGATATAAAATAGTTTTAGGAGTACATTCATTACTTTTATAATACAAATTATTTAATCAGACTATAACATTGATTCCAGACAAATCCAAGCAACTAATCAAACCCAGAAGTCAACAGAACATTCTTAATCTAAGCCACTTACTAATTTATAGATTAGCTTCCATGATTTCACTGCCATTAAATTTGATTCCTAGTGACTATTTTTTAGCAGTCATCTCTTTTACTCCACATGCACTAAAATAAATATGTCAGTCTTAATTAACACATGGATTTTACTGTCACCAAACATTGTATGTGCTCAGTAGAACTAATCAGGACGGAGCTGCAACCAGATCAAGTTTTAGGCATATAATTTTGGGTATGGCATAGATGTAGTTTAGGAACCATAAAGGCTGAGATTACATTTGTAAGGAAAACTGGCAAATTTCTCTAACTTCAACAATTACTATTCAGTCCTACTATTGCTGTTTCACCAAAGTGATACATTTCACAAAATTGTAGTAGGGAGCAAGGCACAAACTGGTTTTGTCACACTACTTCCTCCACTGTATGAAATGCAGAGAAAATTGGAACGAGGCAGAATTCAGCTCCTTCTGCGCTTCACAAAAGTAGTGAAATGGATTCAAAAGTGCAAAGAATTAAAAAAAATAATAATTAGATCATCAAATTTTCTCCAGAGTTTATATTAGGGATGGTCTAAAGTTAACAAAACACATATTGAAAAGAAAGACCACAGTAAAAGGACAGCTGTCTTTCACTTTCATTAAGAGACAACCTTTTTCCTAACAAAGTGCTATTGTGGAGCAATAGTAAGAAAGCAGAGCTTGAGCAACCAATTTCCAGTCCTACTGAAAATTCCATCAGCTAGAAGTGCAACTGACATATACAGAAACCCTGACAACATTTTCTATTTTGAATACGTTCTCTCTAAAATACTGACGGTGCTGACAAAGGAGTCTTTAACACTATGCTCTGAGTAAGATATAAGTTCTCAGGAAATACAGGCCTTCCTTGTTTTCTGGTGACTAAAACAGGTCATTAAAACAAAAGGTGTCAATCTCAATTTGGTCCTTCATTTCTCCAGTCCTATTTCTTCAGCTGCAGTGATGCATACAGCTTCCCAACATCTAAATATCTTGGGACTTGCTGAATGAGAAAAACTCTCTGATTTTCTAGGTTACTGCTGCAACTACTTCAGCCACATTTCACCCTTGCATCAGAATGCATAGTCCGTCCAGCCTCTTGTTGCATTTCTCTCATCCATACATTTCAGAAATGCAAAATATTTTCATAGCCGTTCTTTAAGTTCCCAACTTCTTCTCACTGAACTTTAAAAACAAACAAAGAAAGTCTTAGTCTCAAACTGGAGACTCACATTTGCCATCCTACTAACAAAATCTTTTTCAGGTTAGGAGAACTCCATGCAACTTCTTTCAGAGGAGCAACAAGATCAACCCCCTTTCCCCCCCTCAAGCAGACTGACAACAACAATTAACAAGAACACTGAAGCTGATATTATATTGTATCAAAACAGAAAGTAAAACTGTTAAGTCAAAACCTGAATCCCATCATCAGCATTCTGGTTTAACTTTGAACAAGGCTTCAAGAAAATAAGTCAGCCAAGAGGCGGTTTTCCTAAGCCCTGCCTCTGACAACGCCTTCTTCTTAAGTCCACATGCTGCTACATTTAGGAATATTATTACAAAAGAGTTTTTTCATCGTCCCAAGTGTACCAATTTCAGACTTCTTATAACTAGACACCAAGTGTCAGAATAAGCTGGAAGAGCAGCAAAGCAGAGGGAAAAGTAAAGTCACTGTTACTACAGCAAATGTGTGAGTAGTGATGTTACCTAAAAGAGTTCCAAATAGAAGTAAAGGATGACAGAGAAAGCATTTAACAGAGGGAAAGAAGGAAAAACATCAGAAGAGCAAGAGGACAGGAAGTTCACTTTGTAGCAATCAAAAATGTGAGCCTTGTTCACAAGGACTGAAGCTGCAGCAGTGAAATGGAAGGCAAGAACTATGCTGCTCTTTCTCACTACAGTTGGAAACTTCAGGTTCATCAAATGTGAGCAAGGTACTGATGCAAAACTACGGTTATTTAACAAAATTCAGGGATCATCGCCAAAAGACAGAATTCTCCTTTTCCCACCTATCTACAATGCAAATACTCTTCTCCCATTGTGCTGCTACCCTATAGCAGTTCTCTTGTTACATTTTTATTGCTGTTATGGCTGGTAGCTGTCACTGGTCATGGTCACCAAAGTCACCATTGCAAGCATAGCGTGTAGAAGACAACAGAAGGGATAAACTGGCAGAATATGGTACACTGTCCTGGAAAGAGAAAACTGAGTGAGAGAGGGAGGTAAAATACAGAGTATGGTTTAGAGACAAATGTATAAAAATTAAGATAGTTTTAAGGAAAATTCAGCAAGCCAAGAATCAAGACGTTAATATATATGGGGGGGGGGGGGAAATAAAGTGCAAAGCTAGCATTAGTTAATAAAAAAAGATATGCAAAATATTAAGTCTCATTAGGGATCACTCAACAGAGGAAATGCAGCACCAGGTATTTATTAATTTCTCTTTGATAGATACAATTTCTGCTATCAAAGTCTTTTTAAAATGTCATTATTAGCTCTGAATCAAAGTCCATGATACTCATTTTGCACAGTTAAATCTTATAATAATCATATCATCACATAATGGCTTTATTCCAGTAATTTATGTTTCTTCAATGTATGTTAAGACAGTGGTTGCAAGATGAATATAGCCAAAACCTGCACTCAACTCCAATCCTCAGAGATGGAAGATTTAGCAAATCTTTGAACCACCCAAGCTATATACAATTGGTTATTAGGCAACCCAAAAATAACTTTGTATGGATTTAGCAACAAGCTATTACCCTCAGTACCCACTAAATTTAGCCACACAATGTGCTACAAATATGTATAAAAAGCAATATTTCACAATACTGATCCCATAGTAGAAAAGAGCAGAACATACGTATTGCAGAATTTACTATTGCAAATTTTACACTGCACAGAAACATTCTTCTGGTGTTACAGCTTTTGTACTTTTACTGAAAATAATCAATTTCATAAACTGCAAAATCATACAAATATTTCAAAGATAAGTATGCATTTCCTGCTAATAAAATGGCAACATAAATTTTTTAATCCGCCTCTTTAAAGAATTATAGTAACAATGCATACCAGAAAGCTTTTACTATGGCTAAGAGCAATGTTTATATTTATTCTGTAGAAAGAAGATTAATATGAAGATGGTTAAATCTTGTACACATAAGAAATTTTACATAGAAATTCCTTCCATCACAAAGCTACAAGTAGGCATTATGAAGAAGTACTACAAAGGGGAATACAAACATCACTTTTTTCAGTACTGAAGTGTAACGATGTCTAAGGCCCAAACAAACTTCCAGTCAGGTTAATTCTCCCCATTCACCCCCAGCAAGTACTCCACACTAAGGGATCAGAATGAATTTGGTATACAAACAGATTTGCCAACATTTGTTCAGCACAAACCAGAAAAATACACTCTAAAAAACTGAGGGAAAAGTCTTTAATTTTCACAGAAAAAAACAAAAAAAAAAAACAAAAAAACAGACCATCATGCTCCAGTTCAATAATGAAACTGTTCTTTTTGTGGGAAGAAACAATAACCTGCAAGTTTTGGGTGTGTGTTTTTTAATAGTGTGCTGGAAATAGTATTTAATTATCCAAACAAAGTTTAATCCAAATTTTGGGGGGGGGGGTTATTCTTCTTTTTTAAAGAACAAGAAAATTATTGTTAGCTGATAGCATTTGCCCAGTTTACACATTGCACGTTCTCCATTCTCAGGTTCTACTGATTCCAACCCATAAGAATTATGCAACATTTTTGTAAAGCTGCAAAATTGAATATGGCTTACAAATTTTACACTATGAAGCACCAGTCAGACAACAACAATGGTCCAACGTTCATATGGAAAACCTGCAGTTTTCATTTCTTGACAGTGTAAAAGAAAAAAATACCCATTTTCTCCAACACACTCTACACACGTTAATGGCCACACAGACAGTATTTTTCATTTTTACATCATCACCACCTTCCTTTTGACCCTTCAAAAGTAACCAAAAAGTGGAGAATTGCCCTGTGAGCTGGGACAACAGTTATTTCAGACTGTAAAAAAGGATGCAAAAACATTAGTAAATTTGCCCATGTCTGCACCTACAAACTCTAGAAAGACACATACTTCCTGCCTTCACAGTAATGGTATACAAAGTAGAAGGAAAGACTTTTTAGAGGATATAAAACCAGATACCCTTCATTCTGACTTCTCCACAAAAAGTCTTTTTGGATCTGCAAAATCTGCAAACACCTAATTTTAACTCCCCGTTTTTTATTACATATATATTATATCAATACAAAGCAGAATCTTCATAGTCCTTTCAAATACCTGGCTGTCAGGAAACCCAGTCAACTGAAATCCAAAGCAAGGGCTACAAAATAAGGTTTCCCAGTCTTACAGGCAAAAAGCTTCCTCCATGCTGAAAAAAAAGAAAAAAATCCATCCAGATAAACGAATACACCAAGTCAAAGTGCTGCTGTTCTGATAACTAACTTTAGTGAGCTGTTTCCGTTTCAGAACTGCAACAAGGGTCATGTATCTGTGCTTCCTTCATTACCTAACTCTTAGTTTAGAACAAGCAGATTAATAAAGACTATTATCTCAGAAAAATAACGACTGTTTTTTTCAAAGCAATATCTGGCACTTAAAGGACAACCAGTAGGGAGCTAGAGCCACAAAAGACACAAGAAAAGAGAAAAAAAGGAAGAGATGCATCTTTAAATACATCAACCTTGCAGAGACTGTGTCCTACTTGTGGGAGCTAACAGCTTAAGAACCAGTCTTACACATGGGCGCATACTTTCAGGTAAGTGCAGTTTTATTGCTGTTTCATTTGTTTTGTCAGTGAGAGGCACGGGGAGGGGGGGGGGGTGCACATGTATCAGTTTTTTATGAGATCATAAGATAATTCAAGTTGGAAGGGACCTCAGTAAGCCTCTAGTCCAACCTCCCACTCAAAGCAGGGTCAACTATGGGATCAGACCAGGTTTTCCAGAGTTTTATCGAGCCCAGTCTTGAAAACCTCCAATGCTGGAGACCCCCCAAACTCTTTGGGCAACCTGATCCACTGCTTGACTGTCCCATGGGCAAAAAAGCTTCTCCTTCTACCTAGCCTGAATCTCTCTTGTTTCAACTTGTGCCTGTTGTCTCTTGTTCTCCAACCACGCGCTACTGTGGAGAGCTTGGCTAAGTCTTCTTGATGACATCAGTGCAGGTATTGGAAGGCTGCTAGTGGGTCTCCTGAAGCCTTCTGCAGGGTAAACAACTCCAGTGTCCTCGCCCTCTCATCACAAGTCGTACTCTCCAGGCCCCTGATCATCTCGTATATATTTAATAATTTTCTATTATCAATCTCATTTACTATCTGCTGACAGATGATCACATTGATCTTGATTAGCGCTGCATTTTATAGTTTGCTTTAGTGATTTTAAATTTAACAGTTGGTACAAATTCATTAGGTAAGATGACCTCCCCTGTAACAGTATACGGTTGCACTTGATAAAGAAGCAATGGCAGTTACCTCCACAATAAAGCAAAAATAAACACGCTCATTGACAGCCTGTCTTTGCTCATCAGTTTGACCAGGCTTTCTTCTACTCGGTAGCTGTCCATGCCAAATAATATCATTGACCCAAACACTGTCTGCAAAAACTTCCTCATTTAAAAGTACAGAGGTTTTAAGCAATAAATAGTCAAGGTACACAATAACGTCTCCAAAGTTTACAGAATTCAAACAGAACACCAGATTCCATGAGATGATTTTCAGCAACTACTACACAGACGAAAATTTAAGACCTGCAGAAGTGCCTCAGAAAGCAAAACCATAATTTACTATATTTTTTTCCCATCCTCTAGAAGCCTTTCTGGATTAACATTTTAACTGGTCATAACCACTGGATCTTTAAATGACAGCAGGCTTTCAGAAAAATGGAGAAAAAAACTAAAACCCTTTCAAAGGCTATTTTTCAGCAAATGTTCTCAATTCGTCACCTGTAGAAAGAGTAAGCTAAGCAATACTACTGCTCTTCAATTTTGGTTTTGTTAAAAAATATAGAGATTTCACGTAAGTTCAGCAACTTTATTTTCTTTAAAGTATGTATTTCTGCATGCAGATGAGGGGAATGCATACAGCTTATATACAGAAAGAATTTAAAAAACATCCACCACCCCCTTATGCAACAGAAAGCTAAGAAAAAAAAATATCCCACGGACTATTATTCTGGCCTATGTCACCCGAATAATAAGACACTAGGCTTCCTCTAACAAGCTCTTTGGTTATGTACATGAGTATTATTTCATTCAAAAGAGTCCTGTTTGTAGTGTTGCTGTACCTGCAAAATTTTAATATTAACTGTCTGCTCCTATATATGGCACCACAAAAGTTCACAAACGTATAAACTTGACCTCTTCTACCTGGTGGTCCAAATGATGAATCAATTCCTAGAAAGTTCAGGATAAAATCTATTCTGCTTGAAAATACCAAGCAACTCAGCTGCAGAGCTTGCGACAGGGCTCACACCTGACAAGGCAAAACCTAGACAAGTACTCCAGAACTGACATGCAACCTTTCCCTGTGAAAAGGCTCGGCAGATCTGATACAAACTAAATCACTGAATATGCAGTGTATATTTTTTTTTTTGATGCAATTAAGCTGAAGCTGGTTTTACATATTAACTTTTGTTATCTGGTTACATTAAATAATTATCTCTAGTCACAGAAGATGCTATAAAAAGTTCTATTAAAATTATTTTATTTTTATAGCATTATTCAGTTTCATGATCTTACCAGTCAGTTATAGAATCAGTATGTTGAAAACCCACTCTACAGCAACAGATAAGAACAAGAACTGTTCTGTAAACTGTATTTTCCTTTAGAGATAGTTTATTAAAACAAACACCTTTGCTATAGTTAAAATCAAAGCTCTACAGATAAAAAGTTTAACCCAACTTTTTATACAGAGCATATAGCTACTGAAGTAAGCACGTAAATAATACACAGACTTCTCTATCACATAACTTGGAGTTAGCAGGATCAGACATTTACAGGAACACGCTTAGCTCTCTAGGAACGCAACAGAAAAGCAGCTACAGGCCTCTACATTTCTTAGCCCTAATTAGTCAGAGAGCAGCTAAGAAAAAACTGGGTAGAAGCTTCAACTTCCTCTGTCAGCTACTTTAACAAAACCAGGGATTTTTCAAACTGAAAGAGCATGGCCAGCATACATCATGAAATTAGCCCACTTGCATTAATAAAATTTTGACTGACAATTTATTTCAAAAGAACAACTCCTTTCACAATACACATGCTGTGTAGCATGATCCTTATGCCCACAAATTTCCAATTTATAGTCTTGACTCTTACGATAAGACTGGCTGGTGCAGAATCAGAATTTTAAGCACTTCATTCCTCCAACTGTTTGATACAAATACAATCACACTTGCCTAGTCCACAAACTCCGATTAAGGATGTTTTCTTTTTCTAAAGTCAGTTTTGTGAATTATGAAGTGTGATAACTGAATATAAAGCAAATTTCCTTGCATGCCTTCAAACTAAAACAAAAGAAGTCTTTAGTCACAGAAGTTTGCCACATTAACGTACTGATCGTCTTGCACATGGCGCTGCATTCCACGCTACTCTGGAAATGCTCTTTGCTTACTACAACTGCACAAGCATCTACAAGCAAACAAACGAAAACCTGTAGAAAACGTTAGTTTGATTTCTGAAGAGAGAGTATTTTCCTAAAAACTAACAGTTTTAAGAGACTTATTATGTGGAAATTTGTAAAGTTCACACGTGAGGCAGTCAATTAATAAGCGCACTAAGTTTTATAGTTGGACATCAAAACATAAAACATATACAACATAATTATGCTCTTAGCAAACACTGCACAATGTCTTCCATACCATTTTTGTAAATAGTCCAGTGCCTCCAAACGAGCACCAATCTCAAATGTGATTCCAGGACGATTTGGAGGCTTTTTACTCATCTTGATATTTTCTTTTTCGCTACCTTTGGATAGGGAAAAAAAAAAAAAGGTCATATTAAAACACATAATGTTGTCTAAAACATGTCACTGACAGCAAATATATTCCAGAGGGTAGAAAAGATGTGAAATTTCTATCCTGACATACCATTAACTGCTTAGTTTTCAGAAGTATAGTCAAGGCCCAAAGGTGGCATTAAAAAACAATTCACATGTTTTTATTCAGATTTCTTTCCCTTCCAAAAAAAAAAAAAAACCACCACTACCAAACAAACAACTAGTCATCAACCATAAGTAAAAAAAAAAAAAAAAAAATCTGGTGCTCATCTCTGGAACTGTACTGCACTGTAATTCCTCGACATGCTTTTGGAGCATAATTTTAAGAGTTACCTAGAGCCAAGGTGTGTTCTCTCCTCTGGTGTGGAAAGGGTAAAAAGAAGAAAAACCTGCCTTACCAAAAAACAGAAATTTAAGATAAACACGGCCTAAAGGACAGGTAAAATGAAATTAGCAAAAACAAAACCAACCAAACAAAAAGCCATCTTCAGCCTTTCTATGCGCTCCTGAGCCTCACTCATAGCACCGAGTAAGTTTCAGTCACAAGCGCCTTTTGATGGTTTTTTTGGCAATTCAGTCACCGTTTAAAAAAAAAAAATAAAAAAAAAAAATAAAATAAATCACTCTTCTGCCTGGCTACCACTGCTGTTACCGTGACTTTCTGAGCTACTACCACCTCTGTCATCCCGGAGCACAGAGCGGCTCGCCGCTGGCGCCTGCTGCACGCCCACTGAAGACCAAGGGTTCCAGGCTGCAGGGCCGGAGCCTCCTCGGTCCGTTCGACGAGACGAACGGCGCCCGGACCCCCAGTTTTTAAACGGCGCTCCCCTCGTCAACGCTGGCACCGCGACCGGAGCCGGCTGCCGCGGAGGCGGTGGCCGACCCGAGGAAGCCGACGCCGCTCCCCGACCGCGGAGGACACAAAGGGGTCCAGCCCGGCCGGGCTCGGAGCGCCGGAGGGCCGCCTGCCCCCCTCCCCCACCGCCGGCCGGGGTCCCGGCGCTCCCGGAGGCCCAGGGGAGAACGCGAGTGACCGCGGCCCGCCGGACCCCCCCACACACATCCCCCCAGCCCCTCAGGCCGCGGGCAGGGCCCGGCGCGGAGAGGGCGGCGGGCGCCGCCCCGCCAGGCCCGGGCGCTGTGAGGGGGGCGCCGGAGCCCCGCGCCGGGCCGGGCCCGCCCGGAGGTGGGGGGGGGGGGCACGGCCCGGGGCCGCCCGCCCCGCCGCCCGCGCCTTCCCCGCGCTCCTTACCGCCTCCTCCGACTCGCAAGGCAGCGGCGGGGCCTGTGGCGGCCCGCGGCCCCGGCGCGTCGCCCGCTGCTCCCGCTCGAGCGCGGCGCGGGGTGTCCGGCGCGGCGGCCGCCCTCACAGCCCCATCCTCCCCGCGCCCCGCCGCCGCGTCACCACCCCGCGACGAGCGAGCGAGGCGCGGCTCGGCGCCGCCATGCCACCGCCCCCGCCACGTGACTGCGGAGCCACCGCCGCGTGACTCCGGCGGGGCGGGGAAGAGGGGGCGGGGCGGGGAGAGCGAAGCGAGGGAGACAAAGAGGGGCGGTGGCGCGCGGTGATTGACGGGGCCGGCGCGCGGTGACTGACTGACTGACTGACTGACTGACTGACTGACTGACTGACTGACTGACTGACACACACTGACTGACTGACTGACACACACTGACTGACAGACAGACAGACAGGGCCGGTTCAGCCCGCACCGGCCAGCGGGTTGTGGGGCCATGGGTTGGGGCCGTTGGCACGGCGTCATGGCCTCCCCTGCTGCCGACGTATGCCGTCGGCCTCGGCCATAAAAAGAGGGGAGAGGGAGAACGGGCTGGGGGTGGCCGCTGAGGTGGCCATAGACAGCTGAGGTGGCCATAGCCAGCGGCCGGCCCCCACACCAGCCAGCCAGGTGGGAGCCACAGGGCAACGGCCTCATCGAGGCCTGCGTTTACCTCCCACCTTTGCCAGTGAGACCGGCTTTATCTAGATTTTCTCGCTTTTATTCTTCCCAGTCGCCCCCCCCCCCCCTCCTGCTGGGAGCAAGGGGGTTGAGCGAGCAGCTGGGTGGGTGCTTGGGTGCTGGTGGGGCCAACTCACAGCCGTCCCTTTTGGCACCCAGTGTGGGGCCGGAGGTAGGGACAGATTTGGTCAGGGTGTGCTAGGCTGGATTTACAGCTGCTACTTGCTGTTGCTGGTCCCAGTGCTGAATTATTTGCTCCCTTTCATGCTGAATTATTTGCTCCCTTTCTTGCTGCACATTAAACCCCAGGGCTTCTTAATGGCTGCTGTTAGCTTTTGCTGTTTGCTGTGCTGCTTATCACTGTGTTTTGCTTTGGCTGGGAGACCTACGATAAAAGCACTGGCCTTGAGCCAAGTCTGGCGCTTGGCCCCTGCATTGCTGCCATCCCAGTACCACCTCACGGTGACCTTCCTCCTCTTCTTCTCCAGGATAGATGTTTCCAACCTTCTTATAATGGCAAGATCGGCTTCATCACATCCCCATGGATGTGATCAGTAAGATAACAGTCAAGTTTCCACCAGCTAGCAAAAAAGAAATGCAACCTTTCCTAGGCATTGTGGGTTTCTGGAGACTGCACATTCTGGGTCACAGTCAGCTTGTGAGTCTTCTGTATCAAGTGACCTGAAAGAAGAACTGTTTCAAGTGTATTGGGTTTGCGTGGCAAGGTTTTGGTAGCGGGGGGGCTACAAGGGTGGCTTCTGTGAGAAGCTGCTGGAAGCTTCCCTATGTCCAATACAGCCAGTTCCAGCTGGCTGTAAGACAGACCTGCACCGGCCAAGGCCAAGCCCATCAGTGACAGTGGTAGTGCCTCTGGGAGAACAGATTTAAGAAGGGGGGGGAAAACTGCTGCACAGCAGCTGGGAGAGAGGAGTGAGAACATGTGAGAGAAACAGCCCTGCAGACCCCCAGGTCAGTGAAGAAGGAGGAGGAGGAGATGCTCCAGGCGCCGGAGCAGAGATTCCCCTGTAGCCCGTGGTGAAGACCCTGGTGAGGCAGGCTGTCCCCCTGCAGCCCAGGGACATCCACAGGGGAGCAGATCTCCACCTGCAGCCCAGGGAGGACCCCACGCCGGAGCAGCTGGGTGCCCAAAGGAGGCTGTGACCCCGTGGGAAGCTGGTGCTGGAGCAGGCTCCTGGCAGGACCTGCAGATCTGTGGAGAGAGGAGCCCACACTGGAGCAGGTTTTCTGGCAGGACTTGTGACCCCGTGGGGGACTCACACTGGAGCAGTCTGTGCCTGAAGGACTGCAGCCCGTGGGAAGGACCCCACGCTGGAGAAGTTTGTGGAGGACTGTCTGCCATGGGAGGGACCCCATGCTGGAGCAGGGGAAGAGTGAGTTCTCCCACTGAAGAGGATGAAGCAGCAGAGACAACGTGTCATGAACTGACCCCAGCCCCCATTCCCCATCCCCCTGTGCCGCTTGTGGGGAGGAGGTAGACAATTTGTGAGTGGAGTTGAGCCGGGAAGGAAGGAGGGATGGGGGGAAGGTTGTTTAAGATTTGATTTTATTTCTCATTATCCTACTCTGACTTTTAATTGGCAGTATATTTATTAAATTAATTTTCCCCAAGTTGAGTCTGCTTTGCCCATGATTGATGGTAGTTGGTGAGTGATCGCTCCCTGTCCTTATCTTGGCTCATCAACCTTTTGTTATATTTTCTCTCATGAATCCTGGAAGAGATCAGAATTTGGCCAGGAGGCAGAGATTTCAGAGCATCACCTGAGGAGGTGGCTCAGGCCTAAGAGTATAATAAATTAGCAGAAAGTGAAAGGCAATATGCTCTGTTTACCAGTGGATCCTGTTGTGTTGTGTGAAACCATCTGATGTGGAAAGCTGCTGTGTGGAGCGCAAGTCATGGACCAAATGAATTGATTGGACTTCTGTGGACATTCGGGGGTTATCCCACAGACTAAGGGAATGATGTCTGTGTGTATGTCAAGGGACAAAGAGGGGGGTCATGACTGATGGGGATCTATTGGAGAGTGTAGGACCTAAGTATGGTACAAATGGTATGGAACAAGGAGTGGAGATTGTACCAGGTCTGGCTGGGATGGAGTTGACCTTCTTCATGGCTGTCTGTATGGTGCCATGTTTTGGATTTGTGGCTAAAATAGTGTTGATAACACACCAGTGTGTTGGCAGTTGCTGAACAGTGCTTGCATAGCATCAAAACTTGCTTTTTTTTTTTTCCACTCTGCCCGCCGCCCAGCAGGTAGGTTGGGGGTGGGCAAGAGACTGGGAGGGGACACAGCCAGAGCAGTTGACCCGAATTGGACAAAGGGATATTCCATGCTGTAAAACATCAACCTCAGCAAGAAAACATGGGGCAGAGGAAGAAGAATGGTGGGGCTTTTGTCTTCCAAGCTGGCCATTGCTGGGAGACTGGCTGGGCATGGGCCTGCTGGTGGGAGGTGGTGAGTGATTGCCTTGGCATTGCTTGGGGGTTTTTTGGGTTGGGTTGTTTGGTTTGGGGTTTTTTTTTGCTTTCCTTCACTTATTAAACTGTCCTTATCTGGATCTACAAACATTCTCACTTCTGTTCTTCAAGTGAGAACTTGGGGGGAGTGAGCAAGTGGCTGTGTGGGTGTTTGGCTGCTGTCCGAGGTCAACCTGGTTGACCCTGCGAGGCTGCCTCCCACTTGAAGAGTCTTTATAGGGAGGCTGTGCAGTGGGATATTTCAGAGTACTTATTTGCTATGGCATTTTTTATTCCTCCTTTGATTTTTTCCTGTTCCCATTTTCTGGATAGTGGTGGCAAGCAGGTGAGACTGAAGGAGGAAGGAGGCTTGAAGAAAAACAAACAAAACAAAAAGAAAAATATAGGAAAAAAAGCGCTTTTTTCTCTCTTTAGTAAAAAAGTTGCCATTGCATTCATTTGAAATCTCCAGCTCCTATGACCCTGAGTGTCATTTTGATGCAGGCTTTTGTTTAGAGAGTTTGTTACAGGATGGTGAGGGTTGTTGTGTTGGCAATGAGACCTCTCCAAGTGGCAATGAACATGCAGCATCAGGATACGGTTAGAAAAGTGCAGGTGCTTCTGTCCAAGGAGAGGGAGATGGGGGAAAGATAAAAGAGGTAGCAAGGATGGGGCCAGGTACGTGTGCGTGGTTGAGTCATGCATGCTAGTTGACTGCCAGAGGCTGGCTGGTTTATGCTGTGGTATGAAAGGGCTCAGAGCAGTGTGTGGCACCTTGAGCATCGCCTCACTGCTAAGGCTGGCAGGAGAGGGAGGCAGAGCTGACGGCAGACTGCAGAGGCGCAGCAAGCCCAAGGTGTTTGGTAATACAGGCTAAAAGCTCATCTGCACAGCCACAAAGGAGCACAGAGGGACAACAGCAGGAGAGGAAGCCCAAATAATACCTTGCCCCAGCTGCTCCTAGGAGCCATCAGCCCATCAAAGGCCCATTTCCTCAAGCTCAGCGGAGCCCAGGGACACAATGGCAGGTGGGAACCCAAATTAAGGACTCAGAGGAAGGGACGCCCCAACGCAGGGTGCTCTGTGTGACTCCTACCACTCTGCTTTCAGAACAGCAGAAGTCCGCTTGTGGTCCAGCAGTGTGGGGCAACATTTCATTGCACTGTTAGAACCGTTAGGAAGTCAAGGTGCCCCAGCCAGTGTCCCCATTTCTTTGCTGCCATTTCAGGTATACCCACCCCTGCCCTGCTGTAGCCCTGAGGGCTCCCACAGCCCTTACTGGCCCTGACTTGCCTACCCTGGTGCCTCCCCCACCCTGCCCATGGCCCAGGACCCCATTTCAGCTACTATGTTCCACCATAAAGCCAGTGAGGAGCAATTTTGGCCAAAACCTTTTTTTTATTCTTTCAGCACAAAAATGTCTCTGATATTTAGTCTCATCTCCTAGGAAAACAAGGCTTACATGGCTGCATTGCATGTCTGCCTTCCATCTTCCCTTTCTTGACTTCTAAAACTTCTGCCTTACTTCAAGCTTGACAGAGAGGCAGAGGTCTCATTACATTATCCCAACCTGTTTTGTTAAAATGCTCAACCGGGCAGGGAAGAGTGACTGCATCAACCTCTCCATGATAGAAAGGCTCAGTGCTTATTTTCCTTCAGACACCAGAACATCACAAGGCAGAGATGCAGGAAAGGAGATTTCATTACTTCTGCACCTCACAAAATCTGGTGTTTAAGCTTGTCACGAAGCATGTCTTTAGCATTGTGAATATTATACAGACCATAAATTGGAAACCAAACTGGATAGGAGATTTTATCTTGCCAGTCAGTGACTCACAAAGACTTGGAGGGGGAAGAGAGGATTTCATAATCAGCTGAGCATGAGCTCATGATGTGCTGTTGATGCTGAAAAGACTAATGCAGTCTTTGCAAAGCACATGCACATGGAAATATTGAGTAGGAGTAGAGAGGTGACATTATCTCTGCACTTGGCACCAGTACCTTGTTATTAAAATAACATACTGTTCAGAAAAGCCATCCAAAAACTGGACGGGTTCAGGAAAGATCTGGGAGAATAATCAAACACCTGGGAAAAAAAGATACTATGGTGAGAGACCCAGACATCAGTTTGTTTATTTTGCCATTCTTGTGGGCGATTTGATTAATCCATAAAAGAACCACTTTAAATGTCAGATATTGCAGTCACGAGGTGACAGTCAATGGAATAAAACTTCATCTTTGTTTTTACACCTATTATAGTAGGAAGACTTATTTAAGGTGACTGCTGGTGCATGTATTTAAATGGTGCCTGCACAGCCTCAGCCTAGCAAACATGCAGCAGCACCTCTGCCCTGCTCTGTCCGTCTGTGTAGGTGGCTTGGCCACAGCCTGGCTCTTCTCTGTCATTATCTGTCCTTTTCCTGCCACTTCCTTGGTCCATTTTGACACCCTGACTGGCATCAGTTGCTATATCCTCCTTTTCAGTTTCTCTGCCTTTCTTTTCCTTCCATCTCCAAAACTCCCTCCCCTCAAGAAATTACACCCTCATTTTGTGAAGATTTCCACTATCTAACCAAACACTTCTCTTTTCCTTTTAAAGCCTTAAATTTTCCAGATGCTGGGAAATACCCTAAAGTGGCTGAGTTTTGGAGCATCTGGCCTTGTGTGGGAAAAGAAAGTAGCTAACACTCTTTACCATGGACACCAAACAAAATAGTAACGTTTGGGACACCAACCCCAGTCTTTTCCAATTTTGAAGGATACTGAAGCTAGACATTTTTTACTCAATTAGAGTCGTAGAATCATAGAATCGTTTACGTTGGAAAATACCTTTAAGATCATCAAGTCCAATCATTAACGTAGCACTGCCAAGTCCACCACTAAACCACGTCCCTAAGCACCACATCTACAGGTTTTTTACACACCTCCAGGGATGGTGACTCCACCACCCTGTTCCAGCCTGTTCCAATGCCTGACAACCCTTTTGGTGAAGAAATTTTTCCTAATATCCAATCAAAACCTCCCCTGGCGCAACTTGAGGACATTTTCTCTCATCCTATCACTTGTTACTTGGGAGAAGAGACTGACCCCCACCTCACTACAACCGCCCTTCAGGTAGTTGTAGAGAGCCTTAAGGTCTCCCCTCAGCCTCCTTTTCTCCAAACTAAACAACCCCAGTTCCCTGAGGTAGGTCCAACGTTAGAAAAAGAGTCCCAAATCCTTACAAAGAAAGAGAAGAAAGAGCAAACACTGACTGTTGACAGAGATTAAAGGAAATCCTAGGAGGCAGATGAAGTTACTGCTTACCAGAGTGGTACCTCCTGATGCTCTGCATGGCTGGAAGGGAGCACCTACCTATTCTGTATGAAGGCAGCTTTGCTGTGCCATGTTAAAGCCTGGTTAAACCACTTTCTGTGTATCCATGTGATATTTCTTGGGGGCATACTCAACATTCACTGTGCTATGAATATTGTTTTGCAATGAATGTTAGCCCTCTGGAGATTTAATCGTGCTTTTGCCTCGGAAACAGTGCTGTGCAGTGTGTTGCTTACTTCTGCCTTACATATCGCAGCCATATGTCTTGGATTGTGTTTTGTTTTTAGGGGAGGTTCTGTAGATTGGAACACATCAGTAAATATTTCACTGAAGTTTCTTTTAAAGCCTTGATGAGTATAGTACTGAACAAAAGCTGTGCTAATACCTGCTCTGACTGTGCACTGATTTCCTGCATTATTTCCCTGTGAGATTGAAATTCAGCATATACATTATGGTGGATCAACAGAGCATTTGACTCACAAACATGTCCCAGTGGTAAGTTTTTCATGGTCTGCCATTTTTGAGAGCTGACCTCAGGGTGGGTAAGGGAAAGGGACAGAAGGAATGTCCTGCCAACACAACGACTGTGTTGGAGTCATCATTTGAGCACTCAGCAGCAGGCTGTTTATCACAGTCATAATGACATTGGGGAGTACTGTAAGACGAAAGGAGAGACTAACAGGCAAAGCATGCAGTCTATCAAGGATAGTTTTGTAGTCAGAATGCCAATATGAATGTTTAGAGAGAATTTACAACTTTGACTGGAGGAAAACAGAACTCCAAAACTCACATCTGTCCAACATGGTGGAGTCCAGCAGTGAGAATGAAAAATTATACATCACATCTGCCAGCAGGCAATACCAGTCACTTTGTAAAACTAATGTGATATTTTCCTCTCTCCTTTGTGGTCCTGTGAAAACTGGAGTGTCCTCAGGGGCTGAAGGATGGTTGTTGATTAAGAGATTAGCCCTTAGTGTCCAACCCTGCCTGTAAAATGCTTGCAAAGCATTTTTTTATGGGAGACAACAGTTGTTTCTTGCTACTTGGCCATTGGGTCTGTGCTGGCATTGCATGGACATGTTCCTGGAAGGCTATCAGAGTTCCGGTCTCTGTCCTCAATTGCCTTGTAGGTCACACTCAAATCCTTGATCTTTATGCAATGCTGGGTAGCATCCAAGCTATAAAACCACTCTGCCTCGAGCGTATAGTCATCCTCCACTGGATACCAAAGCTGCCTGTGTCTTTTCCGCTCCCTAGCAGTTGAATTAGTCCAGGACATCAGTTTGAATCCAGCTGGAAATGTGACAAGTAAGTATGGCACAGGCATAGCTGGAAAAACTGCAAACAGTTCCAGAAAGGCCTGCAGACTCTCAGTACAAGCTTCACAAATTTAGACTTTGCTTAAATTCTGGCATACAGGCAGAAAGGAACTCAGTCACTGTCAGACTACGGTGGTTATTTACATACAAATACAGAGGCAACTGATAAGGGTGCTGTGTAAAACAGCATGGAAGACAGGCATTTTAAAGAAAGTTATTAGAGTATCACTGTCAATTGTTATTTGTCTTCATTTATGCACCAATCAGTATGATTTATTATAGAAATGACCATGACATCAGTATCATCACTATTTTGCCAGTACCGTCATATCAGGAACCACCAGTACCAACACCTTCTCGACTACAGATTTGCAGTATATATAAAGGGTACTATGATCCTCTAGAATTACATGTTGGCCAAAAGCCTTCACTGCACATCAGTACAAGACCCTCCACCATTGGTCCATGCAGATCACATCAGGACGGTCACAGAAACCATCCAGGGTCTCGGGTACGCTGATCAGCAGTACATCACTGCCTCCAGAGGAACATTAATTTTCATTTCAGGACTCATAATGTAACAAGGAAACTCCCAACCAAAGATTCAGATTTTATGTGTCTAGTTAGACCACCTAGGTGGTACCCTAAAGCTGTGTGTATCTAGGTGGCCTGTTCAGCCTCCATCCATCAAGGTGCTGCTATGCAGGTGGTCTGTCCAGCATTAGCTGCGGTGACATGGAAGACAAGGAATGTGGGCAATTGAGTCTTCACCATGTCTTACGGGTTCTTGCTAGGTTGGCCACATTGTGCTGGGTTTGGACGTGCCCTTTTATACCCTTTAGAGCTGAGAGTGATCAATATCCCCACACTGTCCTACCTGATTTAGTCCCTGTCCTTTCCCTCTCAGTCTGGGTGTCCTAAGATGCTGCATGTAGATTTCTGCTGGAAGCTCGATGACCTGCTAGCCTAGGCACCATGAACATATGCCATTCATACAGCGCTTCCCCCGCCACCTCAAGCCCCATTCCCACTCCTTCCCCATTCAGACCAGTGATCAGTGCATTAATGTTTCTGTTCTCTGCAAATAAGATGCTGCTAGAGCACAACTGGCCCACAGCTGGCTCTGTCCTGGCTGCTTCTAGTCACTGCAGACACTGTAGAGTGCTAATTCACAAACTGTTGTAATCCTTAATAAAATTAAGTCAGCCAGCTTTTAGCATAGATGTGTTTGTTGCTTTTCTTAGTGTTCCTACCTTCTTGTTCAGTAACAGTCAGATGTTCCTGTGAGGGAGTTTACAAAGAACTCTAACGAGGACCTACCCGAGGTTTATTAGGGACCTCAACTAAATTCTGCCTTGACTGATGGATTTCAGTATTAGCCACTTCCTTTTGTTTTCTTTCTCTGATAAAATAGTTTTTAAAGGACCAGTATTTCTGGATGCAAGGTTGGGGAGCTGCAGATTCTAATGGAAGCACTTCTTTTGTCTTCCCCGTGTATGTTTTTCCACTGCTCTTATATCTTGATGTGACATCATTGTACAAAACTCCTCTCAAGCATATTCCCATCTCTACATCAAGTTATGTACCAACAAAATTTCCTCCTGACACCATATAATCAAAGAGCGAGGAGATGCAACACAGACCGGTCATGGCTTTGCACAGAGAAGTATCATTGTGCATCACAGGTTTGCTTGATTTAGATCCTTTCTAAACACTTTTTGTCTATCTATCTGGACTGTGTGTGTAGTATAATACAGAGGTAGCTGACATAGCATTATTGCAGGTAAGCTCTTGTTGAGATCCAAGCAGTGTGGATGTATCAGCAAGCTCAGAGCTTATTCTAAGCTTTGCACGTCTGTGCATTGTACTTCACCATGCAAAATAGAAATGGCCTTTGTTGCCTGTATTGCAGGAGCAATTAAGCTAAAATAATGAATTTGGGAAAAAAAAAAAATCAGGCCTGAAACTAAGAAAGTCTCTGATAGGGTGGAGTGGGATTTCCATCTGATTACATTAAAAATGAATTTGTTCCTCTTTTAAAGCAAATTAATCTTTGTTCATACAGCTGACCTGATAAGGTTATTAAAATTGTATATGATGTGTCAGTTCTGTAAACTGCAATGAAATGCTAACTTTATGCAGGATCAGCCTTCTCTTAAAATTGAAATAAAATATCTGGATTTGTGAGAATTTTTTTTTTAATTACCAGGGTACCTCAAACATTGCTAAGTGGTTGTGCTGTGTAAAGGAATGCACTTAGCTTAAAATGTTATCATTCACAGAGGTGAATTAAAGTGAATCTTAGTTTTCCCTGCAGCAAGACTGCAGGCAGGGAGAGTTTCGTAGACCTTCAGTTTGACCCACTGTGGCTGCTCTGAGGTTCTCATGACCAGTCCTTCCTCTGCTACTTTTCTGAATATTTCAATTAATTTTCAGATATCTCAGAATATTTTTTACTTGTTGAGTATTATATAAACAGCATTAGCAAAGATGGCCTGATTTGATGGTCAGTGAAGCTGGTGGAAAAGCTAAAGGCTGTGAGCTTTCCAGGAGGTTCAAAGAGAGTTACAGAAGCGTCTAATTACTCTCAGTTGCATTCAGTCAATAAGCACTCTACTCCATCCACCATGGCCACTCAATTCACTGTGCCAGGCAAAACACCCTTTCTAAAAATTGTGTGTTTAGTGTAATAGTGCAGTGCATTGAGTTGCAGCGGGTTGCTGAGATGGCAGACTTATGGTGTAATATGGGCTCAAAGCTCATCTCCACACCCACAAAGGAGCACACAGAGACAACAGCGGGAGGGGGAGCCCAAATAATACCCTGCCCCAGCTGCTCCCAGACCAGTCCCAGGAGCCATCAGCCCATCAAAGGCCCGTCTGCACCAGCCCAGAGGAGCACAGGGGCACAAAGGCAGGTGGGAACCCAAATTAAGGATTCAGAGGAAGGGACACTCTGTCTGGAGCCCTCCCAGGGCTGTCCCAGAGGAGTCTCAGCTCCAGTGTCCAGAATGGAAACCCACTCAGATGAGTCAACACCAGAGCACCTTTGGGACTGAAACTTGTCGCTGCCTGGGGACGTGGGACACATTATGGCCGAGGGTGTCTGTAAAGGCAATGCCACTAGTAATGGGCTGCTGAGGACCAGGGGCGTCCTGGCCAGCTCTCTGTGTGTGTGTGATGGTCTGTACCAGCAACTGGAGTGGGGCTGTGGCCATCACATGTCCAGGTGCCAGCAACTGGGAAGACTGGGATCTAGGGGCAGCTACTGGGCTGACTGGGTGTCTGAGCCCAGCTGCTGGAGGGATCCAGCTTCTACAGATGTGTATACATCTGTATATTCTCACTAGTGGACCTCCATCCTGTTCAGCCAGAGAGGTGGGAAGGATGAGGCCATCAGTGCTGTGTGAGTGCTCTGTATGTCTGTCTTTGTTACCTGTGTTGCCAGCTGCGTATGTATGTATATATATGGTGTACACATGTGCTCTGTGTGTGTGCCTACTGGGTATACACGCTCAGGCTTGATGCTGGTGAGACCTCAGGCATGGAGCTGCCCCAGCCTTGCCTCTCCAGGACTGCCAGACCCAGCAAAACATGTTTTCCACTGGCAATATGCTTTCTCCTTTATTCGTAGTGTCAAAAGTAGAGTAAGCCTGGGAGAAGAGTAGAAAGATATGTGGTATTTAGTATTGTAATTTCTCATTTCCTTCCTTTTGTGGGTTGAACCTGTAATATTGCAACAGGCATAAAACTACTGCACAGAAAGCTTGTTGGTGTATTCATTTCCTCAAATTTGAAATCTGACAGTTGAGGTGGTGCTTCGGGTGGGGTGGGCAGTTTCAGGAGCAACAGGGAGGGCAACAAATAAAAGCTGTGTATAAACATTTGTGTGTGTGTATATAAACTATAGGCCAGCACCTACCTATAAAATATTCATTAATGCACAAAGTTTATGCATCAAAAGCTTGTGGAACAGTGAGTTTCAGATATGAATGGCAGTGATTAAAAAAGAAAAAGCCTCTAAGTCTAAATATGATATAGACACAATATATTTTAACTACATAGGCAAACATGAAAGGCCAATGTCATTCAACAAAGCAGCCCAAGCTCAGAATTAACTGCTTCCTGTTGAGAAGAATATGAAAAGAAATCAAAAATACTCCCAAGAAGCAACCCGTTCTGTAAATCAGTGTATGTATAGAAATTCTTTAGTAGGTGACCTAGTTTTAAAGACCATTGGGAATTTATGCCCATTGCCTGTAGACAGAGAGGGTGACCTGGGAAATCCTACTGTGATGAAGCCCATGCACCCATGGAAATAATGTTGGACTAAATTTCCTCATTGGCATAATTCCACTAAATTAAAAAAAGTGATATGAAGAACGAACAGGGGTCTGTGTTTTCATGTTTGAGGAAAAGGACCTAAAAATGTTCGGTTTAGTTTAGCTCCCAAACAGAAGCTCTTCTGTAACATCCTAATTGCCTAATTCCTATTTTTGTTCCCTTTTCTGTGAGGTGAGAATTTTATATTCCTTTGTTATCAGTGGAAGTATTTTTCCTTCTCCATGGAAAAAAAAACCCCTATCATTAAATCAAATCAACCATGTTTTACTAGACTTACGCTTTCTTTTTGTCAGTGATACATACAGACATCAGGAGAGACACTTACTAGCATATTCTATCTATTTGTCTGGAGATGAAGTTTTGCTCCCTAAGATTGTATAATTCTTCAGTGTCAAGCAGCTGATTTGTATTACTTTTGTGTGTAACTGTTCTACAGCCAAATCATTTTGATTGCCAGGACATCGTATTCAGGCTCCATTTCTCTTACATGGATTTGACTTTATTTTTGTGTACTTTAAGGTACGATGAATTGATGCATTACATAGTATGAAACATACAGAGTGGAACAATGAATAGGTTTACAAATGGCTTTATTCCTTTCTCCTTTCAAATGAATTTATCTTAACATTGCATGATATATATTTCCGATAATGTTTTTGACCATAAAATTTAAACAACTCTGAACTCGCACCAGATGAGTCTTCTGTATAACAGTGCTTTTGCAAAATGTTTTGTTACTATACACGGACTTTTTTGGTAGCTGGATCATTTTCCTACATCAAAGCCTGTCAGGCTCACAAGTATTTCAACAAATGGAGTGATTTGGAGTGAAAGTTTTCTGAGTGAGGTAGAAAAGTAAAGCTGAAACAAAAATCCGTGTCACTGTGAGAAAAAGTTCTGTCTTTGTTCTCCATATCATCATTGGAGCAAAGCTTTATAGTGTATCTTCTCTTTCGCAGCAGCCTGCAAGAGCATTCACTGGGCTAATCTTAATCTTCAGTTTGCTCTTCAAAATGCGTGCTTCTGATGTGAGGCTACTTTACAGGAAGCGTGACCTCATTCTGCCTCGGTGCCGCTGATTGCACGGGCTGTTTTCGAAAGGAAACAGGGGACTTGACAGACCTGCCTTTCCGAAGACCCAGCGCTAATCTCTCCCTGGAAGCTGCAGAACGAGCACCCTCCACTTCACGTCTCCGAGGCTCTCGTCTTGGCGATGAGAAGCTTTTCCACGTGCATGTGTTAATAGTGAAATGGATTTTCCAGGTTTGGGAGATTTTACGCACATTTATCTCTTAATGTGTTTGTCAGCTGAGGAATAGCTAAGCTTTGGATTCATTTCTACATGGCTCTTCAGGAAGTTTTGTATTTTTGTGTATGTTGTTATCATTACCTGCAGGGACGAAAGACTAGACCGCTGTTCAAAAATGACTGATATGTGTGAACAAATAAAACTATCTTTGTAGACACTTGTGTTTGGTAGGTACGATAGAATGAAACTGGTTGCCTGGGCTTCAGCTATTTTAACAGTTAGCACTACATTTTGGTACATACTAGTGTAAATATTTAGAATGTAAACATGGACAGGGGATTGCTGGCTACCATTGAGGCCATCAGTGGCTTAAAGATTAATTTGATTTTTGGAGGGACAAGTAATTAAAACTGACTGTTTTGGGCAGTGACTTTTTGTTTATATTACGACATGGGCTTTCAGGTGTTTTGAAATTCAAGGGGGTTGTTGCCTTAAACTTTTTTTTGAATTCTTGACATAAAATATTGCCGTGTTCACCTCAGATTCACTTTTAGTGAGATTTCATAAAGTTGTTGGCCTTTTCTCATGTCATAGTTTAAAGGTTCTGTATTGATGCTCATTTTGTTGATTACATATAAAATACTACTGCTTCATTGTGCAGTGGTGGTTGAGATACTTTGTTTTGGCTTGCTTATATTGTTACTATAGCTTCTCACGCTATTAATAGCCCAGAAATTGGACTGAATATTAAATGAAAGCAGAACACTGTGCAGCACTGTCTACAACATGATGTTTCCATGCTTTCTCCAGCATTGACTGAATTATGATTTTCAAGGACCCTCTTCATTAACGCATGAGACAAAAATTTTCATGATCAAGTGCAGCAAAAAAATCCATTGGACGGCCTGTTCTATGGCTGTTTATAGAATCTTGGTATTATCATTACTTAAAATAGTTTGAAAGCAAATTACAACTGCTTAGTAACTGTTCTTCAAAAGAGAGGAAGTCATTGCCTCCCTAGTAATATATCTGCATATGTACATCTCTCACTTTCTTTTATAAATGTATGTATATATGCATATATATGTATATCTGTTTTACCTTAAATTTTACTTCTGTGGAGGGTGGCAGATAAGCAAGCATCCTGCATAGACGTACATTGCAAATTTATGACACAATTCAAATTATTAATGGAAGGACTGTGTTTTTTTCTGCCACTTTGATCAATATGTGTCAACACTTTCTAATGAAAGAACTACCCATATGTAAACTACTGTTCTGAAAAGTTATTCTTTTTTAGTGGTTGCTACTTCATGTTATCATAACTGAGAAAATTACTTGCAATACAACTGTGTTACGGGTTTCAGTTGCAGGAAAGTTTCACTCTCAGATTATTAAAGAGTTGTAGTAGGTATAATTGATGCTGAGGTATACTTCTGCATCGCTTTTCAAACAAATTTGCTCTAGAATCAATCACTTCTGTCTCAGCGAGAATATATATTATAACTAATAATATATGTTGATGTTACTATCTTACACATCCTAATTTTTAAACAAGACAAAATAAAACATACTTCTGTTTCTTTTTAAACTCTTTTACAGATGATCTGTATTACCTGTAATCCCAGGGTGTATGAAACAGTCCTTTTCAAGATGTATGGAACATCACATGTTGCATCGACACCAGGAGCAAGTAAATTTGTGCACATTCACCAGAGCTTTTGATTAAAAAAAATCTGTTGTGGAGGGGATTTTGTTTGACTGATAAGATTTGGGATTTTGCAGGTTTATATCCAGATCTACAAACCACCTGTCAAGTTCTTCTTGTATTTTCTTTTAGAGTTCGGATGAATTTCTTGGTTTTGACTATAATATTTTTACGCAATTAAAAATCATGATTTTGCCCAAAATAAGTTTTTTCAGAATCTAATTGTGTATGAAGAAAATAGGTCTCCAACATGTCGGCCTATGAAATACACCACCACTCTCACTTTTTGTACAACTTGCTGTGTAGCAATCTGACCCATGCTACTTGATCTCTTCATATGTACCTCCACCAAGTTTCTTCCAGTCATCTCCTCCTCAAGTTGTTTTGTCAGGATTAGAGGATAATTTTCTCATGGTAATGTGAAATGTTGGTTTGTTGGTTTTTTTTCCAAAGTGTAGGAGAAACAGTATGTGTGGGAGTAGGGTAATAGGACAGATTTGTAAAAAACACCCTGGAAGGTTTTACTTCCCTTCTTTGGTGACCCTGCCTGCTCCCAAGGCTCAGTCAGCCTTCACACCCAGGCTGTGACTGACAACTGAGCTCCAAATGAGGATAAACAAGATTACTAAAGTGGAAGCACTGACCTTCATGCCTTTTCTTTGCCTCAGCTCACAACTGAACATAAGGAAAAGAATTCTCTTAGACCTGTCTCCTCTTGTAGGTAAATGATGGGCATTTACTAAGTGTTGTAAGCATGATGCTCTAAAGATTCAGGAGAGGCAAGGTAATATAGGGAAAGATCATATCTTTTCTCTTTTCATGTAATAACAGATATAAATTCTCCCTATGGATAGCCATTCCTCATATTTTGTAAGATTGATTCTGTCAGATGCTGGACATCTGGCAGCACTTTGCAGATGTAAGCCATGGTAATCCAGACAAATCCTATTTCCTTAGTCTCCTGCCACCATATTGTTGTCAAATCTTTGTCACTGTCACTATCCCTATGTCTGTTGTGCTATGTCTGCAATTTTCATCTGAAAAATATATTGTAATGGTAATGGTGGTCATTCCATTCTACTCTGTATCTATGGCCAGTACATGTAATATTTTTGGCATGAAGCAGATTTCTGGGAAAACACTATTAAAATCACTGCAGCTATTACATTTTTGTCCATAATTATTTCTCTCAAGGTTGTAAGCTGTGCAGAGTACAAGTATCTGATTATGATTGGCTCTGATTTTGTGTTGTCCTGGTTGAGGTGAGGTTCCTGTAAACACTATGTCTTTTCCCCATTCTTTCATCTGTTTTGTCTCCTTTAATCTCTCCCTTAATTTCCTTTTCTTTTTTAGCTTCTTTTATGATCTTTTTGATATGCACAAGGTACCTGTCAGTGAAGACTTGTCAACTGTTTGAGCTGTCAGTGGATATGATAAGGACTCCTTCTTACTTGGCTTTTGCCTCTGCAGGTTCAACAGCTTTTAATGGAGAACACAGATGCAGCTTCTCACAACGTATTTTTCCAAGGTATTGAAGAAATTTATGCTTGTTTAATTTTATTTTTATTTTGTTGGAGATTGTGTAAAATGCCTTTTGGGCCACTTAGAATTGTAGTGCTGGTATTAATTTAATGGAATTTAAGAAGTACTACTGTGGAGATTGGAAGCACCGGCTTTGCAAGGTTTGGAGTATCTCTGTTCCACCTACTTTTCCCTCCACTGAAATTATGGTATCCCTCTGTGACATGCCATATGGGATAGCTAAACTGCTACTGAAACCCATGTCAGCCACTGAATCAATCCAGTGTCTTCCTTTCTTTCCATGGATGTTACTGCATGGCCACTTGGAACTCAAAGGTGTTGAGGAGAAAGGACTAACCATAAATCCAATTTTACTTGAGCTAAGTAAAATGTCTACAACATTTAGGTTCTTTCACCTCTGTCACTACTCACTTCTATTTTAAACACCACAGAGTATATTTTTCTGTGCTATATTTCATCTCGAAGTCAATTGTATTTCAGTGCTGGATGAAGTTATCACCATGTGTAGACTTTATCCCATGTTCTTCTAACTGCATGGTATTCTAGAATTTGTAAGAATTAAAAGTCATGTATCCTTAAATCTTCATTAAGTATGGCTAGGTTATAAAAAGTAAGTAAATCCTGCCTGGTTCAGAGGCATGCAGGCTTGTACCATGCAGAGTAACTCAGAAAAGCAAAATACTGGAATACCTCTGATGACTCCAGGTAGGTGTAGATCTGGCAGGGCTGCCTGGCCAAGAGCACTGCCACAGAAATATACCATGCACTCCTGAATGGCTCCATGTGTTCATGAAATGCTCCACCTGGCATGAAGCCCTCCTGTAATCTGAAGCTCTGGAAAGCGTGATGCAGGCACACTCTAGCTGGCTGAAACCCCCTAAGTCTAGAAGTAATATCATCATATCCACATACTTTCAATCTATGTCATTACCAGCCCCCATCAGCTGGTAATGTAAATTCATTGTTAGTATTATTAAATCACGGGTTTGCTCTGTCTAGACATTGACTAAATTAGAGGGTTTCATTTCTCCTTTTCAGTTATGCTTGTGCCTTTTTGGACGATGACCCTGCCTATGAGTGTTGTTCTGCAAATCCTCTGACAGGCTCCCTTTCCACGTGTCGCCGCAGCAGGCGACTGCTTTCTAATGGTTATTACGTTTTGACAGAAGACAGTTTTCTGTCTGATGAAGAGGGCAACATAACACTGACACCATCCCAGACAAGTGTTACATATAAAGAGAATTTAGTTCGGTAAGTGGACTATATGCAGATTTTACTCAATGTTGGGAATTGATCTCTGGACTTATCTGGTGGTATCTGTGTGGCTGTCTACATTTTGCCTGGCATAAGATCAGCACTGCTTCTTAATGGGACCATCTCAGTTGATTTAGTTTAGAGAATGCAGCGACTGAAACAACTTGATTTTCAGTCATGCCTAATCTTGCTACCCAAAAACTCTTCAGTACACAGTTGTTGCTGTAATTGGAGTTGTGTGCAGTAAAGAAAAAGGAGAGCTAAAGCTTATTTTGCCAATGGATTGTTACCGTGATAAGGAATAAGAAAAAAGTGAGTGTGTATATACATATATATATATATCCTGATCCTGGAATTATTCCCTAAGGAAAAATCTCTCTTGATTTCAGAAGAACATCAGTTTAGGAAGGTATATAAAATGTAGTTCAAAAAAGTTGAAGTACAGTGTATTCAGGCTGCACCAAATGGGATATGGTAGGGTGAAACTCATGGCTAGCATGAGACCACTCAAAACAGTATCAGAGCCCAATAACTGTAGTATCATTTGGTATCACAATACCCAGTATCACAACAGCATGCTATATTGGCATGCTGCTAATACATTCCCTGATATTGGTGACATACCCAGGGTCAAGAACAGATCTAGGAACAGCACCCAGAACTTGGTTCTTTCATGTCAGTCCCGCAAGCTTCAGAGCTCTATCCCTGCTCAATAAGAATAATTAACTCTATTCCTTGACAACATGTCTTTTCTTTCTAGCGTATTCAGGCGAAGGAAGAAAATCCGTCGCTCTCTTGCCAGCTTGTTCAATCTCGGTGCCTCCACTTCATGGCTCAGCAGCACCGTCCTCAACAATATGGATTCCTCCCATGTAGATGATCCTTGGCCTGATGGTTGTGATAAACTAGAAGCCAATCAGAGTGATATTGGTAAGCTCTGACCAGGTACCAAGTAGTCAAGCTACAACATTACAGTCTATATTTAGTGGGACTTGGGTATCTCTTTCTATAGGTTTTGCAGGGGTTGTCTGCCAAGGTGTGCAGGTAAAGGATAGATGAACAACAGAATTGTAGGTGGTGAATTGAGCTCCTGGCATTAAAACAGAGTTTGAGTCCACAAAGACCTTTGTGCCAAAAAGTAATTTTTAGACTGAATTTGAATCCAAAGTCATCACCATGGCTGTTTTAATAACTTCATTGTGTTACGCTCTATGCAGCTCTGTCTGTACTCTGCATATTTTCTCCTGCATACATCGAACCTGCCAATTCCCTACCCTTAACAATTTAGAAACTCCCTGTTCCCCCCCCCCTCAAATTCATTAACACAAAGTTTCAAAGATCTTCTTTTGTGTGATCTCAGTTACGTATGCACTTTTTGTAGGCGATTCAGACTTTTCTTCTGAATATAATAGCCATGTGCCACAAAGGCAAACTCCGTCATCTAATGGAGTCTCTCTCACCAAAGACGACAAGTTTCTTCAGCCAGAGAAACCATTTTGTGCTTCAAAATCCTGCTCTCCACTTATGATAAATGCAAATGAAGAGACTTTGAGCAACGCGGGTATGTTACATTCTTATTCTGATATGCCTCATTTTCAGACTGAACTGAAAATAATCATATTAAAAATATTGATATGGCCCCTGGCAGAATAGAATTTATTCCCTTAAACATACATTTTAAATGACTGACTAAAAATAACAAAATTTACTTGTTTATTCCTCCCTGCTCACATCTTTTCCTCTCCTACTTTCAGCGATAAATGGAAAAAGAAAAAGTGAAGGGGAAAATGGAGGAAAGGGCATGGGAACAAAAACTGAAACAGGCAATTATTCAGAAAGGCTTGTTTTCTGAGAGCATGGAGGGCACAGTGTCTCTATGGTCGTGGGGGAAAAAGACTCCTGAGAGACACCCAGAGCATGAAAATTAGGTTTCCGCTTTGAATCACTCTAGGCGAATTCTTTTACAAAGAAACTGAAGAGACTGGCCTCACAGGCTGAAGGTGGTCTTTGCAAACACCTCCTGTCATATATTTACTCTCCTGAAAACTCATGAAAATTATTTTCCTGATTTTTGTTTTAGAATCCAGAACAGTGCGAAATGTCCTTTCTCAGATGGTTGCACTGATGATGTGTTTAACCATTTCAATATGTACAAGGTAATTTTTATTTCTTTTATTTGTTGCTTCTGATATTAATGCTTACTCCATTTCAACTGATGAATAAAACATAAACTAAGGGTCCCATTTTCAAAGTTAGATCTATCTTACTGTGAAAATATATTTTCACATTTTAGTCGATGCAGGCAAATATATGTGCTATATAGATAAGCACAAAAATAAGAAATATGTACACAGATATGAAAACTACTTTGTCAAGTGTGCTTGGACAGGGGTTTTGAAAGGCTGAGAAGAATCCAAATGGATCCATGTTTTTCTAAGTGACCAATATGGGTGTTTCTCTCAGTCTGGGAATGCTGAGGTCTTTCTGGGACATTATCCTCAATAGTTTAAGTAATTTAATGGTTCAAACTGCAGTTCACCTACCAGAGTTCAGAAGGTTCATCTGCAAGAACCTTCTCTCCTCCTCCCACCCAGGCTTCACTTCTGTTAACCCAATATGCATCCCTTGTTTTTTTCTAACCTTTATGGGTATTGTTATGTTCTCAGATATTTTCTGGGAGGATTGTCTGCCACTTTGTTGCTGATAATTTTAGTTTGTAAGTACAGACTTCCTTTATACTCAACACACAATATTTTATTAAGTCACATCTAAGGACCAAAATCCATCCTTGGATGTACATCCACAGCTCTTATTGATGCTGATAAGAGCAATGTGTGGGCATATGGGGACAGAATGTAACCTTCAATCAGTTACAGGATTTTGCATTTAAATTTCACAGTTCTTTTGTCCCAAGATGCTGCTGTGTCATCTTTCTTCAGTCTTGACACATCTTTCAAAACAACTAAGTTTTGGTAAGTGGCTCCAGTGTCATGTGATGAATAGAAGAATTTAAAAATTTTATACTAGGAAGAGGAAGGAGAGATTCCTTCTCTTGTTTTCATGCCAAAAGATAGAAGGCATGATCTGATGTTATTGATGGAGGATTTGGCTTTTCCCGTTACTGATCTATATGCATAGAAACTTTCTGTTTATTTCGAAAAACTGCCTTTTCATAATGTGCAATATATATATTGTAACACCTATTTGTTAGCAGAAAAGGAAGATAAACCTAATATGCCATAGAATGAAGATGCAGAGACAGAACAAGGAGTAACTTATTATGAAACCAGAGGGGTGCTTTTAAGCCTTGCACTGAAGTCCACTCTGAGGCCACCAAACCAAGCCTTTATTTTTGACCGGAAAAAAGAAAAACATCTAACTATGCTGCTAGCCACATCACCACCTTCCAAGGACTGCAGAATTGATGTGACTTGGCCCCACTAACCCAATGCACTGTTAGGTTCAGGACAGAGCTTTGCCTTTGGCTTGTACTGTAGTCTGATAAATGTGTTGGAAAGAAGTATTAAATCAGTCTGAGGAGTTGATTTAAGGTGCTGATGTTGCTGTTTCAGATTGCTTTATTTCAAAGTTTTGCACAGAGCTGTAGCTTCTAAATCCTTATGGAGAAAAAGACTTACACATATAGAAGGTCAAATAATATCTTTAGAGCAAGATTATACATAGGCCTTCATGCTGAAAGCATGTATGTATAGGCTGGATTTATGAAATACTGTTCTTTTGCATTTTACACAGCAGAAAATTCTTCTAAGTGTGTAAAAACTAAAAATCTGCTAAGAATAAAAACATTTGGGCTTATCTGAATTTTTACATGGTGAAAGTGAAGCTCAAAAGGATATTGTTTGTTCTGAAACTGTGTCAGGGTTCAGGAGTTCAATGTATCCCAAGGGCAACGAGACAATCTGGCAGACCTCTTAGCCTTTGAATTGGGTATATTGGAAGTTAGAAACAACAAGGCACAACCTGGAGAGCCGCATTGCAATGATAGTCTGAGATTTTGAGCATCCAAGGGTCTTAGCACAACACCTTGGGTACTCAAGGATGGTATGATACACTTTGTCACTATGCCATTATTCTCAGTAAAATCAAGGCCACAAGGTTAGGACTAGTATGTTGCAAGTGCATGCTCCAAAGTACTGCTTTCTGACTTCCTGAATAGTTTAGCCCTGAGTCATAAACAAAGCCATCTCTTCACAAGAGGAAGACAAATACACTCTGAGATCTTTTCAGTCACTGGTATATAGAGAATACCTCTTTTATGCTCATCACAGGTGAGAAGTTACGTGCTCAAACAAGTAGTCCTACAGCTTAACTAAATTTGGCAAATCAGAGCCTACAAATATAACAAACTGTGGTTTAAATCAAGACATACAAATATGTATGCTTTTTTTCTTTTCCCCCAGGAAATAGTTGGAAAGAAAGAATAATTGGTGAGTATATGTCTAAGTTTAGAAAGAATTCCTTACATTTTGGGGTGAGCCCTATTACAAAAGAGCGTTAAAGCATGCCAGAAAGGTTCCCTGGACTTTTCATTAAAATAAGGTTTAGCTGCGGTACCCTTGCCAGTTTCCACTGCCAATTACTCCACTTTGTTGTCTAAAACTCCTTTTTCATTTTATTTGGATCAAAAATTATTTTATTGTTTAACAACAGTTGCTAAATAGTGTAAGCTGTTAAACAGCTGCTGAGCTTCAGCCCAGAGAAAACATGTTTTTCAGTAATGGGCAAAGCAAGTCTTTCTTTTTCCAAGTTTAAACTGAATAGTAGGGCCAGGTGCTGTACTGCTCTAACTTGGTACCATTCCACTGAAGGAGTGAAGCAGCATCAACATGTATCAGTCCAGAATATGTGGAAAACACAGATTCTTCTTTTCCCTATTCTTTTTCAGTCAAGCCTTATCCTCAGTCTCTAGTTTCTGTTTATCTAAAGATTTCTAAGTCTTGGTGCAGCTCAGAACCCTTAAAACCACAGCACTGATTTATTTGTACTTGGAGCTGCCCATCCCAGTCCTGGTTCCATTATTTCCTTTATGTCCTTACTTTGAAAAGATAAAAATTAAAAGAAGGAACTAAGTGGAGCTGTGCCCAGGTTTGTGTTCCTTATAGCATGAATGAAACAGCAATGTTCATCAGTTCGCTGGATGAGTGTAGTTCAGCTTCTGAGATCTGAAGGCATCTGCACAGCTGCAGACGCAACCTGGAAAAGCTTTCAGTCAGCTCTCAGAAAGAGGATGTTCATCCTGAGAACATAGCATTTTAGAATGGTATGCAGGCATTTGATCACTTTGCAGACTTACTAAAGCCTATGATGAAAAATACATCTTACTCATCCAGTGTGCTAAGCAGTGGACACTAGACATGGCACTTAAGTCAGTGGAACTGTTTATGTAAGGGCTGCCACATCAGAGCTTAAAAGCTGACTCTGATTTTGAAAGCCACTATCAATATTCACCAAAGCAGCTACTACAGGATGGAGTGGAGAACTTGGGACTTGTTGCCTAGCAGGAAGAAACTAAATACAGACTGGCACAGGTTACTGCGAGGCAGGACCTCCAGCATTTCAAAACAAGCTTGTCTCTTGCCTTTCATAAAAACTTAAAAGCAGCGTAGTTACTTCTGTGTATTTCAAAATGAGTTTTCATTTTTCTTCCTCCTCAAATTTGTTTTCCTCAGCTTTTCAGCATCAAACTACTGGATACCTCCTTATGGCCATCATTACACATGCGCCTGTGGAAAAAAATAACAGCAGTGTTAGTATTCTTCCTTCAAAATACAATTCATTTTAGCTTTATTTTTATTCTGGTCAAACTGTGAGTGAGGCCATACTTCTTGGTGACTATCTGAAAGCAGTTGTGTGAAACAATTGCTGTACCTCTAGTCTGCCAATGAGGTCCTATGTAGGCATGGGGTCCTACAAGCATTTTGATAACAAACTGATGGTAAAAAGTGTTTTGTAATCCCCACTAAATCAGTTTTTAATAAAAAACTCAATGTCTTCCCATATTTTAGATATTAATTTATTGTAACAACATGCTGTCAAAGATAATGGATATGGATAGTGGCTGAGTACTTGTAGCAATGTATTTCAGAAGCTTTACTGTATCACTTGTGTGCACTGCCTTTTGGCCTTTATGCTGAGCATTAAGAAAAGAGAAAAAACGAAGACAGAAATACTACTGGAAGGGAAGCACTCTTCAGAAAACCAGGAATCAGGATGTGGAGAAGCAGCGACGAATCTGAAGTACCTGGATTCATGTACAAAAGTACAAGACCTGCAGGTATTAACTTCACTTTGGAAACAGTGAGCCCTATTTTTCAGCTTGGATCTTTGCTACAACAGAGACTAAACTACACATAAAAACCTGTGGGTAACCACAAACTGTTATCTTGTGACTCCAAGCTTTTAATAATCTGCTTCTTAAAATATCTCCCTGTATGCCAGTTTAGCTAGGACAGCATGGATTTCATCTTCCCATGCAACAAAATGATGATAATGTGTGAGGATGGTATTGCCCACCAAATCATTCGTAACTACTGCTGCTTCTATTCTGCTTGTCCCCTGGTGTTGCTAAAAGCAATGCTAGCGCAGCCCCAGCTGGTAAATCAGACATGAAATGCTGCCTGTGGAAGGGCTAGGTCTGCGGATGGAGTACAATCAGCTGGTAGGCATAATGACAGGGATTTGAAAACTGCAGCAAAAGAGCACAAATGAAAGGTTCTGGTGGAAGAAAGAATCAACAAAACTGAAACACCACTGTCTGTCCAACTCTGCATCTAAGCTAAGCTCAAGCAGGTTATAGCTGTATTTCTAGCTTCAAAAATCCCAACAAGTGATGCAATGAGGAAAAGGGTACTTGAAATTAAGTTAAAATGTACATTTCTCTTTCAAAGGGTAAATATATGCTGGTTGTATTTTGAAGATAAGCATCAATAGCTCAGCATTAAGAGCTCAAAGAGGGAAATGTCACCCAAATTCCCAATTTTGCATAAAAATTTACTTTTGCCCAGTGCATTAAATTGACTTTAGATGAAGACAGACCATCTGATGTAATAAGACCAGGTTTTATAGTTTCAATAAATGGTGACAATAGAATGTTCTTCTTCATAAAATTGATGTATTATGTAACTATAATAGTAGTTATAATACTCATCCTTATATATACTTGTAGCTAATACACTTGAATAATTTTGTCAGTATTAAATAATTCTGCTTCTATTTACTTTAACTATGGCGACAACTGAGACTAAATACCATTGTGTAATACCTATAAATATTTTGTGTTACCTACTTCATTGCAAGTTATAACAGGTCCTTTACTAAATGCACTAGCTAAAGGATTATAAAAATCTTTAGTGTTAAATAATCTCCTAGAAGAATAACCTGGAAAATGAAATTCTATACTGAGGGAGAAGTCTAAGACTGCAATTACCCTGCAGTCATCAAAGCGATTATGCTGAAAACTAGAAAAACCTGAGTTCATTGTAAACTAGTTAGTTCACAGTAAACTAGTGAAGAAAAAGTTGATTCAGCTTGCCAAAAATTTTGTCTAAAATGAATTCCTATAATCTGTCTGAATAAATATAAACTGTAAATTAGAATTGTTCTGATCTGGAGACAGGTAAGTTCTGGGACAATTTGACAATTCGAGTTCAAGGGCTAAAAATAAGATGCTTGGGATCTCTTAAGATCTGCCTTCTGTGATATTCATTAATGTTGAATTAACAAAGTTCTATTCAGGTACCAGAATGGTTGGCTTTGGCAGTTGCCTTCCATATATTCCAATGGACATAACAGCAAACCTTGTATTGTTTCTTTGAAAAGAGGCACAATAGTATGTTCGATTCTGTTGGATTAAAAATTGAAGTCAGAATCTGTCTGATGAAAAACTGAAGAAAACACATTCTAACCTGCATGTTTAAATCCAGACATTCAGAGGTAATTAGCCTTTGCAGCTTCTGTTAACCAGAGTGTCAAGCCTAGGATAATTGTGAAATGTAACTGTAGCAAAGTAAAACCACTTGTTGATTAATGATTAACTGACACATCTACAGAGAGGACAACAGAATCACTGTCCCCAGTGATTAAATTCTTACTCCAGTTTAGTATAGCACCTTATTTAGAAAAAGAGAATCAAAGAAGAATTTCGAGGTACAGATTTATAAGCCCCTGTGCATTATCTCATACCTTTCGTTATTTTTTTTTTTTTAATCATTACACCTTGTCTTATACTCTCTTATTTCTTGCTGTGTTCAGCTGAATTTCAGGGTCATTCTTGAGAATATATCACATAGTGCTTAATAGTGTGAATGTTCGTGTTGAAGGGAACAGTAGTAAGCATGACGATAATATTTATGGCATCCCTTAGCTTATAATGTTCCTAGTCTGCGAGCAAGTCTGTTTTGTATTTATCCTGAAAGCATTACTCATAGAAGTCAAACCATAAAAGATTAACATTTTTTAGTTCAATGATATGGAGTAAACCACACTGGTACAGAATACAGGTGTGGTCATTTAGTCCAGTTCTGCAGAATCTGCTACTTGGTGTATTTTTTTGTAAATTAGCTGCAGTGTTTTGTAAACATCTTCGTATATTTTAATACACACTGAGCAAAACTCCTTACATTTTAATATTTTATATTATACCTTATGTACAGTTTTTCATGCTGCTTTCCCCCCCCCCCAATTATCCCTGGCATTTACATATCAGTAAAGTTGTTCCTGTTTGCATTTCTTCCTGAATTTGAGGGTGTTGCCAATAATGAAGCTGATTATTGGGAATTACATATATTCCAATGAATTTGTTATTTGTGAGCTTATGTCCTCCTCATTGGGAGAGGATTTATTGGTACTTTGGAGTGAACATGAAAGCCTCATTTTGTTACAGTTACTAAGTAACTGTTACCACCACAGAATTTAATAATAATAATAATGATAGTAACAACAACAACAAAACCAATAAAAACAATTTAATAGGAAATAAATAGAAAGACATATAGACAGAGAAAGACTCTGAGTAGGTATCAATCAGCTGATTTCCACCAGCTAAGACTCTGACCTGCAGCATTTTAACAGCTAAGATTTGTCCATGGACATCAATTTGCTAGGGCTGTAGCACCTTACCTGAGTATATACGGATGGAGTGAACGCATATTCAAAATACTTCTGATGCACTGTAATAATAATGCTATAAATCTTATTTTTGTCATGACATAGAAATACATTTTATATTGCATTGTTTTACACATTTAACAAATAAACTCACAGTGTATTAAAGCAGTCAAGTGAATATCTTCAGGGAAGGCATTCCAGATGGAACCCTTTTTCTTCTTTCTCAACTCCATTCTCCTGTTTGTAATGTGGCTTATTACATTATCTCTGTCATGTACACTGATTGCTTCATTCTAAGAATTCGGGTTTGTGCTGCTTGAAGCTCTTAGTACATAATTTGAGTGAAAAATAAGTGCATGAAAATAATGAACACAATAAGGTCAATGTGTATATATCTATAAAATTTAGAATTGCATTTGAAAATAAATTAATGAAAAAGTCTCTTGAGAAGTTGTACAACACTACCTGCAGGTTACATCAAATTTTGTATATGTATATTGTGTTGCTGTTGTAAAGGCTGCAAACATTTTGTTGCATGAAGCATATTGTAAGAGCAGCTCACACATAGGCCTCCATGCTGCAAGCATGTGTGTATGTGCTGGATTTATGAATTATCATTCTTTCGCTTTTTACACAGCAGAAAATTCTTCTAAGTGTGTAAAAACTAAAAATCTGCTAAGAATAAAACCATTTGGGCTTATCTGAATTTTTACATGGTGAAAGTGAAGTTCAAAAGGATATTGTTTGTTTCTGAAACTGTGTCAGGGTTCAGGAGTTCAATGTATCCCAAGGGCAACAAGATTATCTGGCAGACCTCTTAGCCTTTGAATTGAGTATATTGGAAGTTAGAAACAACAAGGCACAACCTGGAGAGCCGCATTGCAATGATAGTCTGAGTTTTGAGCATCCAAGGGTCTTAGCACAACACCTTGGGTACTCAAGAATGGTATGATACACTTTGTCACTATGCCATTATTCTCAATAAAATCAAGGCCATGGATTATAAGCCTCATTCCGAAGAGCCTGCAGTTTTAAGAAGGGTGAGAAACCAGTGTGATTATCCCACTTCAACATCTAGCATTGCCCCATGTGTGCTAGGCCACCAGGTTAGGACTAGTATGTTGCAAGTGCATGCTCCAAAGTACTGCTTTCTGACTACCTGAATAGTTTAGCCCTGAGTCATAAACAAAGCCATCCCTTCACAAGAGGAAGACAAACACACTCTGAGATCTTTTCAGTCACTGGTATACAGAGAATACCTCTTTTATGCTCATCACAGGTGAGAAGTTACCTGCTCAAACAAGTAGTCCTACAGCTTAACTAAATTTGGCAAATCAGAGCCTACAAATATACTCATTGTAACAAACTGTGGTTTAAATCAAGACATACAGGTACAAGACTTCGGAGTGAAGTTGAGCCTGGGAAGAAGGGAGGGGTGGAGAGAAGGTGTTTTGAGGTTTGGTCTTATTTTTCATTATCCTACTCTGTTTAATTGGTAAAAAATTAAATTAATTTCCCCAAGTTGAGTCTGTTTTGCCTGTGACGTCAATTGGTGAATGACCTCCCTGTCCTTATCTTGACCTATAAGCTTTTTATTGTATTTTCCCCCCCATCCTGTTGAGGAGGGGGAGTGAGAGAGCGGCTGGGTGGGCACCTGGCAGCTAGCCAAGGTCAACTCACCACACCTTAGTATATGGCAGTTTAATTAATTGCAGATTTTATTTTTCTTTCATCAGATCTATCATATAGAATCTCTGCAAAATGGATGGAAAACCCTTATGTTTTTCACATAACAATATAATATAAGTATTTCTGTGCAATACAATGTAGACTTGCATAGCATTTAAAATACTGGACACAACAAGAACACGACTGTTTTTTTCTTCTTGAAATTGATTACTTGATTATGAACTATGCTTTGAAGTAAAAAATTAATAGTCCTAGGAAAAGGTGCAGCTATAAAGTCATTATTTGATGGGGCCTGCAACTTAATATGAAATAAATGGTTAGGTAATGGAAGGTCTTGCCCGTGTCCCTTCTTTAATCTTTGTGGCTCTGTGGAGTGGCCTTGGGCCACACAGTGGTGCCGTCCAACCAGCTGCGTGAACATCATCAGCGTGGATTTATTACTTACCCAGTCAAACAGACCAGGACAAGTACTAGGGAGTTAAACTAAAGTGCATTAGCTAATTCTGCTCCTTTGTGCCTCATTATCTCCACAAAACCTAGTGGTTTTAACTCAATGACACCTCCTTTCTCCTATCCTTTAAATAACAATACAATTAGAAAGTTGCAGAGTGGCCGTGGGGAGTTCCATGTATTACATCAGAGGTAAATTACTTAATAAATTAATTTGATCATTTTAAAAAAATCCTACAGTCTTATTTAAACTTATATGTGAATTTCCTGTTAGTAGAAGATGACCTTTAGGTTCGATTAGACCTTTAGTTCAATGAAGACCTGTGTTAGCAAAGAGGTATTACATACATACTGAATTTCCTAATGTTTCCACTTTGATCTGGTGACAATTGTGCCAGTTCGTGTTCTGTAACTGAAGTTTTGGAGTCATTGATGAGGTCTGTTACAAGGTTGTGATCAAGGCATGACATGGCAATGAACAGGATACATGAACTTACCAAGAAGAAAATAAGAATTTAAATCCAAGTATGAAAAAAACGCCAGCTTATCATGTGATCAAATGTACACTATGTTGGACTACTTCTCCACTGCTGAATCAGGCTGAACTCAAACTGGTGGTCAGCAGGTCAGGATTAGATGGACTCCATAAAGCTCATTAGTGATGTCTTGAAACGTGTAGTCCCATCCAGTTTCTTTGAGGTTTAGTGTGCCATAACTTTGCTTGTTGAGAACCTGTTTAGTTAAGTATGTGAAGCAATGCTACATCATTATGTTAACTGCAAAATAGAAAATGTCAGACATGAGAATTTCTGTAGCTGTCTGAGCTGCTGCCTGAGGCCTCCAGACATAACTCTTACTCACGAGCTTTGTTAGAAGGTAATATCACCGAGGGTGAAGTTATAGTACGGTAATGGCAGGAGAGAGTCCACAGAAACGTGCAGGAGGGCATAATATCAATGTCCACAGCACAACAAATTTCAGGCTACAGTTTGACGTGATCTAAGAGTTAAATATAGTGGTAAGAGGTATTTTAATGAGGTGACCTGCTGGGAGAATCTCCCAGGTAAAAGGTGGAGGACAGGAGCATTCTCTATGAGGAAATGCCCTCGAAAGGACGTGGGGGTCTTGGTTGACAGAGGGCTAAATGTGAGCCAACGGCATCCTGGCCTGTATCAGAAATAGTGTGGCCAGCAGGAGCAGGGAGGTGGTTGTTCCCCTGTACTGGGCACTGGTGAGGCCGCACCTCGAGTCCTGTGTTCAGTTTTTGGGCCCCTCACTACAGGAAAGACATGGAGGTGCTGGAGCGTGTCCAGAGAAGGGCAACCGAGCTGGTGAGGGGCCTGGAGCACAAGTCTGATGAGGAGCGGCTGAGGGAACTGGGGCTGTTTAGTCTGGAGAAAAGGAGGCTGAGGGGAGACCTTATCGCTCTCTACAACTGTCTGAAAGGGGGTTGTAGTGAGGTGGGGGTCAGTCCCCTTTCCCAAGTAAAATGTGGTAGCACAAGAGGAAATGGCCTCAAGTTGCGCCAGGGAAGGTTTAGGTTGGATATTAGGAAAAATTTCTTCACCAAAAGGCTTGTCAAGCATTGGAACAGGCTGCCCAGGGAAGTGGTGGAGTCACCATCCCTGGAGGTGTTTAAAAAACCTGTAGATGTGGTGCTTAGGGACGTGGTTTAGTGGTGGACTTGGCAGTGCTAGGTTAACGTTTGGACTTGATCTTAAAGGTCTTTTCCAACCTAAATGATTCTATGATTCTATGAATCACAGGAACAGGCCGCTTCCATAGACAACAGAGAACATGCTTCCAGCCCAAAATGCATTAGGCAAACTAGTTGATGAATATGCAGGAGGAGGACAAAACTATCATACAAAGGACAGACGGAAGACATATGCCTGAGGAAGAAGCATTTCATATATGACTGACCAGCCAAAGAAAGGGGTCAGGAGCAGCCGGAGTAACAGAAAACTTACTTCTGGATTATACAAAAGCCGTTTTGCTGCTTGGGCTGGCACACAAGCGCTGCTGGCTGCTCTGGCATAAGGACGCGTCAAAACGGGTACACAAAAAGCACAAAACCTGACCGAAGGCCTGACGGCGAAGCCGCGGCGGGAGCGGAGCCGGCCCACAGCAGCGCCCGGAGCCGCCGCCGCCGCCGCCGCCGCCGCCCCGCCCGGCCCCGTTGCCACGGCAGCGCGGCGGCGTCCCGTAATGGCGGCGGCGGCGGCGGCGGGAACCTGAGGGCGGCCATGGTGCGGAGTGAGTGTCGCTGAGAGCCGCTTTCCTCCCCTCGCCGGGGCCCTTTCCCTCCTCTCCAGGACGTGCCCCGCTCCCTGGGCACCACGTTCCCCCTCCCCACACTTGCCCCCCTTCTCCGCCGCTCCCACACCCCTTCGCAGCCCCTCTCCCCTTACGCCTCCCTTGCTCTCCTCACCTGGCTGGATTATCTGGTTTCCCTCTTCCCTGGTAATAACACCCCATTTTATTTCACCAAGCAGAGCACAGGGGCGCGCTTGCCTCCCAAAACAGCCCCCGAGAGGCCCAGCAGTGGCGTGGCCCAGGCGGGGACCCCTCCATGTCTGGGGAGGTGCATGGTGGGATGACTTGTGTCTGGGCCTAGAGCTGTCAGTGCTGTCTTTTCCCTGTAGTTATACATTTTCAACACCACATGATCATTTATTTTTTTTAGGTAGAAGTAGCCAATGCAGGAGCTTTATCAGAGATGTAAAAAAAACACCTGAATGAGGTTAAAATACACCATACTATTACTTATGAATCCATAATCTTTTAGAAGTGAAGTGGTATGACATAAAAGACTGAGTGCTCATACCTATCACTCAAGAAAAAAGCTACTGAGGAATTCCCTTTATCTGTGATTTTCCCTATAATCTGTTTTGATTGTATACTGTCACTGGACTGCCGGTCCCTTGCTGGGCTAAAATAATGCTTTGGAAAATAACTCCTTCTCTCTGCATGAAGCTGGCAGGTGTCTGCTTTGAGCAGGCACTGCCTGAAGGAGAATGGCTTCATCTCCTGAACAGCATGGTATGAATTTGAGTCTTAAAATAATGGTTGAATACTTCTCTGAAATGCAGGTTCCCCCACTGTTTTGTGATATACCTGCAGCTGTCTACCTGCTTATTCTTTCCATTTCTTTAATGCTTTCCTTCGTATCTGCTCCTTTTTGAGTAAAACGTGTAATTTTTGGAAGCCCAGCTGTTAGATCTTCATGATCTATTATCTCCAGTTGATTGATTCCATCCCGTATTTTATCCTGTGTTCACAGGAACATGGGAGTAGCTGTGATCTCTCAGGTCACTGGTCCATTCTCCTGTTACTGTGCACAACACCAGATAATCTGTTTAATGAACTTCTCAGTGAAAAGTAACATTGGAGTGTATTTTGTCAATGTCCTGGAAAACTTTTATTTAAAATTCATTGTTTTCTCTTGCAAGTTTGTTTCCCTCGTTCCTTTTAAATGAACTCGATAGCATATAAAATGTCAAATATTCACTCAGTTCCCTACACCAGGTCCCCAAAATAGGTCTCTAAAGGTCTACCGTAGTTTGTACTGTGAATCATTTTCTCTGCTTTGCAAACCATCTGGTAATGAAAGTGGACATTTTTGCATAATCACTGCAACAATCACTTCAATATTCTTTTTGTCAGTAAAGGGAAATCTGACTGTAATAAAATTCTGTCAGGAATAGTTTGTATGACTTCTTTTTGTATAAAGGGTACAGAGCATAACGTTGTCTCCAATGTGTAGGTATGTAGATTGTGGAATATTGTTTTCTTGCTCAAAAATACCTGTTTGCACTGGAAATACCGGCGCTGAAAGATCTGCCACCAAACACATTAATAAGCAGGCCTTTTTTTTTTTTTTTTTTTTAGTTTCCAGCAGATTTGCCAAGTAACTGATTAGAAATGCCAGTGTTTTTCATATTTTCTGTGAAGACTAAAATATTTAGTCATGATTATTGCCCTTGTTTTCTCTTTTCTGTATTAATTTAATCTGGTTTAATCAATGGGCTGTTGAAGGGAAGGTGGTTTTTTAGATGCAGCAAACCTGCCCAACATGCCTAAAAGACACTTACCTTTCCAATATGCTTCACATGCAGACCGGATCCCTTCTTACAGCAATATCAGTATTACCATTATATAATTATGTAAATCATGTCAGATAAAACTGTTGAACAGAAGGGAGATTTAACCCTGGTCATCTGTAAATAATGTAATATAAGCAAAACCAGTTTCACCCCTTTCCCAAAAGCTGTAGATAGAGGAGCTGCACTGACACACACGAGTTTGGACTGTATTGGTAATTAGTTTACCCAGCTTGTAGCAGACCAGTACGTGTGAATGTGTGTTCCAGGACCACTAATAAAACTGGACGATTTCACAAAACCTCCCTGAGACAAAGAAATGATGAAAGAATACTTTTAATTACTGCATGGTAGGAACAATTTGTTTTCACAGATCTCTGTATGTTTTTTCTTTTTACTTATTTTTCTTCAGAGTCTTTTTGAAAGGCTTGCTAGTCTTTTTTTGGCATTAGCAATGATGAAAATACCTATGCTAATTTGATAAAACCCTAGTTTTTTAATCAGGACATCACTATAGTTCACTGCTTGTCAAGGAGAGGAAAATGCTAGTGCTTTTTGGTGTAGTGGGCTGGAAACAAAGTAATAACATCTAGGTCAAGAGTGAGCACCAGTTATCATAGAATTTCTTTACCTTCATTACACAGAGCCTTTTCGCTGTTTGAAAGATTGCCTGGCATTAAATATTACTGTGTGATAACTCTGAACCCAGGTCTCTTGTGTTTTTCGGCCACTGAAACTCCTTTGTTGGCTGCTAATGAGCTGGTAGTGCCTAAGAATCATAGAAACATAGAATGTTTTGGGTTGGAAGGGACATTAAAGATCATCTAGTTCCAACCCCCCTGCCATGGACAGGGACACCTTCCACTAGACCAGGCTGCTCAAAGCCCCATCCAGCCTGGCCTTGAACACTTCCAGGGATGGGGCATCCACAACCTCTCTGGAAAACCTGTTCCAATGCCTCACCATCCTCATAGTGAAGAACTTCTTCCTTACATCTAGTCTAAACCTACCCTCTTTCAGTTTAAAGACATTACCCCTTGTCCTATCTCTATATGCCCTTGTAAAAAGTCCTTCTCCAGCTTTCTTCTAGGCCCCCTTTAGGTACTGGGAGGATGCTATAAGGTGTCCCTGGTGCCTTCTCTTCTCCAGGCTGAACAACCCCATCTCTCTCAGCTGGTGTTCATAGCAGAGGTGCTCCAGCCCTCTGATCATCTTTGTGGCCCTCCTCTGGACTCACTCCAACAGGTCCATGTCCTTCTTATGTTGGGGCCCCCAGAGCTTAACACAGTCCTCCAGGTAGGGTCTCATGAGAGCAGAGCAGAGAGGGAGAATCACCTCCCTCAACCTGCTGGTCACACTTCTTTTGTTGTAGCCCAGGATACAGTTGGCTTTCTGGGCTGCGAGCACACATTGCTGACTCATGTCCAGTTTTTCATGCACTGGTACCCCCAAGTCCTTGTCCTCAGGGCTGCTCTAAATCCATTCTCTGCCCAGCCTGTAACTGTGCTTGGGATTGCCCTGAGCCCTGTGCAGGACCTTGCCCTTGGCCTTGTTGAACTTCATGAGGTTTGCATGGGCCCACCTCTTAAGCCTGTCAAGGTCCCTCTGGATGGCATCCTTTCCCTCCAGTGTGTCAACTGCACCACTCAGCTTGATGTCATCAGCAAATTTGCTGAGGGTGCACTCAATCCCACTTGTCCATGTCGCCAACAAAGATGTTAAATAGCGCCGATCCCAATACCGAACCCTAAGGAACGCCACTCGTCACTGGAATATCCAGGATTAAATTTCATTCTAACATAAACATTTACAAGCATGAATTAGTTATGGCTTTGCCTCAAGCATGAAAAAAGTAAAAAATATCTGCCCACTTTCAACATTTATCCTGCTTATTTCTGTGCGCACTGTGCTGGCGGAAGAATGTGATAACATGCCATAGCTAGTTTACTTTCCCTCCCTGCCCCTGCTACCTTTGATGTGAACATCTGGCATCAGCAAATAAAAGAGCATAAAACACTCCATTGCTTGTCTGCATGAATCAATCTGCAACCCGAGCTATCCTGAAAATAGCGGATGCTGGATTAATTTCTGCAAGGGTTGTGTCACACTCTTATGGAAGACTCAGCACTTTTCATATGGATTTTTCTAAATGTTACACGTGATGTGAGTGTGTTTCATCAATTACGTTTACTGTGGCAGAGTGGGCTGAAGTTACTTGGTACTTGATGTCTTTTCTAGCAGATTTTATTTTTGTTGGTGTTCCTACTGGATATCTATTTGGTATGGTGGAACAAAAAATTTAAATGATTTTCTAAGTTCATGAGTCAGATGGCAGAAAATGAATAAAGGGAAATATGACATCTAACATTTCTTTCAGTCACTGAAGATCTTGTTAGAAGACGTGCAGAACATAACAACTGTGAAATTTTCTCACTGGAAGAAATCTCTTTACATCAGCAGGAAATAGAAAAACTAGAGTATCTTGACAAATGGTGTCGAGATTTAAAAATTCTCTATCTTCAGAATAATCTAATTCCAAAAATTGGTAAGTGTTTTCTGGATGTGTTTCTTTTTAAATGGATTTACATGCATAATTTCAAAATCAGAAAAAAATATCTGTTGTGTTATACTTTAAGGGGATGTAGAGTGAGTAACTACAGAAAGGTTCTTTGTGAATCTGCTCCTACAAGATTTCCTTTCCCTGTCTCTTTAGTAAATTTCTAAGAAGCTCAGAAATTTGCAAGAGAAATTTTAAATGAAAAGATAGTACTGATTAAGTATGGCCTGATCCTTTCTGAGTTTCATGACAAATGGAATGTTTCACTATGCTTTTTGGCCAGTTATCTTGCATTATATACATGTTTTATGGATTTGTGATTAAAAATGTGATTATAACCTTCCTTATTTCTTTTTATTATTTTTAATTTAATTTGTGTTTTCAGAGAACTTGTTTGGTTTTGTCTTTTTATTAATATTATTAATGCCCAGTAATCTGATACATATTCTGATTTGTCCTTCCTATTTTTCTTCTTTATTGTTTCTTTGAAGTAAAGTAAGCAAGTAAAATGATAATGCCCTTTCCAGTGAGGAGAAATGAAATAACAGCTCTATGTTCTTTTACAGAAAATGTGGGCAAACTAAAGAAGCTGGAATATTTAAATGTAGCTTTGAACAACATTGAAAGAATTGAAAATCTGGAAGGTCAGATTTTAAACAAATAATTTTGTCTTTTCATATTGAAACACTTAAGTTTTGACTTAGTGTAAAAGAGGGTGGAAGCCATTATGTCTACCAGTAAAGGCACTTTCTTGATACTCAGGAAGAGCTTTTTGTGTGCAGTGTTTCAAAAAGTGCTTCCAACGGCTGAATTTTTGTCACTGAACTTTCTTAAATGTATTTTAACTCACTTTTTGCATACTCTCTCGCCAGTGTTGCCAGCTATGATAGCTCTATTCTTTAATACTTTACAAAGTGGGAATCAAAATTTTTCATGAAATTGGTATTTCCCCAACATAAGATAGTTTGTTATGCAGGTTAGCTGGAGCAATACTTTTTTTTTTTTTTTTTTAATGCTATGCAGGCTGTAAAAAGTCTCTCTTGTGTAATGTTTCAGCAGTTATATTCAATTCAGCAATCAAGTGTCACACACAAGAAGGTTCTACTCTGTGCACAGGTTGCATTGGCAGTCTGGGGCATTTTTAAAGGGTTTTTCACATGATTCTTTTCTCTGTCATTGCATGAAGTCCTGTTTGGTTTATCTGTGTTTAATCCTTTATCCTGTCACTACAATTACATATGCAAAGATCTAGCATTTTCCAAGATCACAGTCTAAAACTTGGAGCCACCCATAAACACATTCCATATTACTTGTATAATTTCTGACTTGATTGCTTTCTTTTTCTTGATTCTGATTAGGCTAGTTGCCGAATCTTTAAAATGTCCACTTTGACAAGGGTACAATAAAAAAAAGCTGGGTTTTTTTTGTTGTTTATTTGGTTTGGGGTTTTTTTTGGTTGTATTTTTAAGTCTACAAGCTGATTCAAGAGGATAGCTTAAATCGAATAAAAAAATAAGCAAATAGGCTAAACACAAATTTGTAAAGGTTGAAGAAGTAGGTAGTACATTACATATTTGGCAGTTAGTTGAGAAACTTGCATCTGTTTTCATGCCAGTAAATTTTAAGTTCCTCTATCAGGCTGCATTATTTATTACTGTGATTTGTCATTTACTTAGAAATCAGAACCTTTGGGAGTGAGCCTTGCAAAAATTTGGGTTATTTAGGTCCCCTAATAAATCATTTTGAGTTGTTTATTTTCTTTCAGCTCTATTATGCATAAAATACTTGCCAAATAGACCTGCAGAGGAAAAGAAGTGATTACAATGATGAGCATTGAAGTTGAGCTTGCCCATAACTAAACTTTTTCACTCTTAGAGTCAAGGTTATGATTCATGGGCAGATTATGATAAAAGGAGGGGCTGATAAATTTTGGATCTGGATTTCCCAGAGCATTTTGTTAGCTAATTTAGAGTTTCTGTTTATAATGAATTGTTTTGGTTAACAAACAACATTTTCTCACTGGTATTTGCAATTTAACCAGCAATAAAATATTCACAATGATAGCTGAGTCCATAGAGTGGAAAACCTCCTCTTGACTTGGAGTGAATTTTTAGTAAACCTTATCTTTACACTTCAGTAATGTTAGCTAGGATTAACAGTATACAGAAATGAAACCCATAACTGACCCTGCTCTCCTGAAGCAATTAGACATTCTTTTAGCCATATGGTGAAGATTCCACTGAGGAGGGATACCAAGGCAATCAGACTGTTAAAACTGAAGTCTAGCTTATCTGAAAATGAAACATTTAATAGCTCATCTGGTATACCAGCACTGATCACAAAGTTTTGATAATGATAAAACCAATAATAAGTTTTGATATTTTGTATTTTATTGAGATTCTTTTTCATTCTGTAAATATTGTGACCTCATAAACTTAAGCTGTGAGTCACTGTCTCACTTGTGGCTTGGAAAAGATGTATTCTGATAGGATGAAATTAGTATACAGACAATAAATGCAGACAGTTTTATATCCAAGTATGTTCACGTGTGTGTGTATGTGTGTGTGTATATCATGTACATTTATTTTATGGACAAACTGAATTAAGTTTTTTTCAAACAGGCTGTGAAGAACTAAAGAAACTTGATCTGACAGCAAATTTCATTGGTGAACTCTCCAGTATTGAAGCCCTAAAATATAATATACATCTGAAGGAACTGTTTCTAGTGGGTAACCCATGTACTGAATTTGAAGGTTATAGACAATTTGTAGTGGCAACTCTTCATCAATTAAAAGTAAGATTTTAAAAATTAAATTTATATCCAAATCAATAATGAATATTGTTGACTGAACATACTAATCCCAAACAAAATAAATGCCTATGATAGGAAAGCTAGTAGCATTTTCTTACTGTCCACAGGAAATTAAATTCTATTCTGAAGAACAAGTGACTACAGTAAATAATGTGGTAATAAATTGTTTCTGTTTTGACTAAAACACATGCATTTGTTAACTTTTCTGTCATTTTTATTGGAGATCCTTAAAGTTTTGAAAAAATAAATACATTGTACAGTTCTGCCTTTTTTTCTCATTTGCTTTCATATACATACACAATGTATTTTTATTTTCATGATTGCAGTAAGTTACCAGGTTGTTGGTACCATACCAACAATATGTACCAAACCAACAGTGTAAGGCAGTAGAAAGATAGAAGCTGATCTAAAAATGCACTGTGTTGCATTGGCTGTAAATAGATACTTTGAGACTGAGGTTTTGTGCAATGACTGAACTGATGTAATGATTTCCTGTCATTGAAACAGCCAGTCCCAGTCCTGAAATATGCTCCCACAGTTTCCCTTGGAGAAGCACAGATGCTTTCTTAACTTATTAAGAGTAGATTCAACTCACTTAGTTGTCAATAACTAACACATCAAAAGAAATAATTTTGTAATAGCTTCATGAGCTGAATCAAGGTCAGACAAATATTAGAAATGGCTGAAGGGACTCTCTCTATTACATAGTCTAGTAAGACCAGTTGAAATTTCTGGAAAATGCAAAAAGTAGCTCTCAGACATGCAAAACCATTTTCAGATCTGAGTAGCTACTTATTGTTAATTCTTTTTAATACACTATAACTTACATAGTGCTATAGAGGTTTGAAAGGTGTTATTTTTGATTTTATACGGAAGGTAGTCTATCAAAATTAACCTACAGTTTAATGGATTTATTGATTTGAATATATTTAAAATTTCTCACATATCTATATTGATTTTTTTCCCCTTTGGGAAGTGTTTGGATAGTAAAGAAATAGAACGTTCAGAGAGGATTCAAGCACTTCAAAACTATCCAGAAGTGAAACAGAAAATCAGAGAACAGGAACAAGCTTACCTTCTCAAAAGGGCCAGAGAAAAAGAAGAGGCTCAAAGAAGGATGCAAGAAAGAAAGGACAAGAAACAAAAACAAATGGAATCTAATATTGGATTTGACAGGTAACAGTAAGAAACAACAGTTTGTGAGTAAACATCATTCTTCTCTTTCTTCATTAAGAATTTTGGTTTTCCTCATTAAATAGTGTATATAATTCCACTTAAATCTTTTGGTTTGTCTTTGTTGTTGATTCTAGCAGAATTATTTCTCCTCATGCATGTTCTCTCTAATGAAAAATATAATTACAAACATATCTGCAGACAGTACAATAGAATTTTTGTCCCAAAACTCAAAGCTAAATTGTTTGGGTGCCAAAATAGTGTAATTGATAGCTTCTTTCAGGAGAACAGCTGGAAATTGTTATTTAAGGTAATGCAGGGGTTCCAGAGAAAGCAGCTGTTCACCTGTAATTTGTTTTGCTCTAGAGTTATTAGATAAGAAGACTGAAATGGAATATTGCAGATCTTTGAAATGTAAAAGGCTATGGAATGTTGATTTCTAGACTTCTTCCACCTAATACCACTGAGATTACCTAGACAGCAGAAAGATTTTTGTTTGGGTGATCTTCCACTGCAGTTGCCATCCATCTTATTTTTAATCCAATGGAGACTATGGCTATGGATCTTTGTTCTCATAGATCACAGCTGTATCATAAATTCAGTTTTCTCTCTATATTGATAGAGAATTTCTGAAGATTACAGAGGCTTAGTGCTAGGCGTAAAAATGATTCAGGTTCTAAGATGGCACTTGAGGAGATGCCTAAATAAAATATTGCTACCCTATAAATTTCTGGTCTGCTGATGCCTGATATTGGGAATACTTAAACATCACATGGACTAAAGGTTTTCTTTCACCTGAAAGTTGTGGGGGTATCTAAAAATCTACTCCTGAAATTAAATCTGTTGAACTATCTATGAGGGTTTTCAGAAGGTTAAGCATAACCATAGTATCACTTCTTAGTTAAGTCAATGAAAAACATTATGTTGAAATACATTTTGTTGATTGATGAAAGAAGCAGAGCAGAGAATGTTATCCAAATATGTAAGATACTGTCCTCGGTAGGAAATATACAGCTATTAGTATTGGGTTAAAAAAATATTATTGCAAGAATTCATTAGCAAGTACTGTTACACTTCCTTCGTTTCACTGGGATAATACTCTGTGTGATCTTGTGTAGCTCAAACTCCCTACAGAACAAAGAAAATCATCAGGCAGAAGGAGATGGAGAACAAGAAACATGGAGGAGAGTTGATGATGATGAAGAAGACAGAAGATTTTGGGAGGAGCCTACACCATATACTCCAGAATCGAGATTAGAAACTCACAGATATATTGAAGAAAAACGGAGATCTAAAGACAATATAAGGTATGTTTTTGTTTTAGCATATTCTATGAATTGAAGAAGGGGAAATTTTCAAAGGTACAGAGAAGAGGTAGGTGACTGCCTCACATTAAATATTTCTGAGAACTGGAAGCTTAAAACCCTGTTGACTGTGCAAATATGCTTATAAAATCAAAATGAAATATTCATATTGTTCATTTTGTTTTGTTTCATTTTCTAAAATTTATTTATTATACCCTTTATTTTGTTTTTCCTCAAATACAGTTTTGAAATATAATTTATCTTCTCAGCTCCATTTTATGGACTTTAGAAGTTTCACTTTTCTGTCAGCTAACTAATGTGTTTCATGTGGTTCAATGTTTAATATTCTTGCTAAAAGCATTTATCCAGAGCGCCGATTGCATTATATAAATGCCCCACAGGCCATGCTACAAAATTTTTGCACAAGTGGCATTTCAGGCACCTTTTCTATGTGACTTAGAATTTTTTTCACATACTTTATCAAAGATATTCGTCCCGAGTAATAAGATTCTTCATGTTATCTATGCTATTTGGCATGGTGAATCTGAAGATATCTGGCCCCTGAAAAGCCTTTAAAACTTTCTAAAGTTGTCACTAGTTTTGCTGAACATGGAAAATTAATGCAGATACTAGCAAAAAAAAAGTTATATTGCTGCTGGCTTATCACTTCCACAAACATTGTAAGCAATGTCTTCTTTTTTTTCTTCCCCTTATATAACAGCATTTGTGCCAGAGATTTTTCTAGCTGTTCTTTTTAAGGGTATGGTTTTTAAAAGATTTATCAAGCCTAAGTATTGAAAAAGTCAGTCCTAGAGAAGTCTCCAAGAAATCTGGAAATCTGCATAACTTGTTGCTATTATTAATTCAAGGTCTAGAACTTTCCCAGAAGAACTACTTTGAAACTCAGATTCTCGCTAGTTAGAATTTTGCTGTGTTTGGCGATGCCTTGCTTTATTCTGAAGCAAATGTGTTCCAAATGCTTCCCTCTATTCAAGGAGAGTCCAAATAACGTTATGATAAAGATAGAGTAATTATTTTCTGGATTTTTTCTAAATTTCTAAGGCATTTAAAGGAGTTAAAAATGCTTTCACAGTTCATTTTTTTTTGGTGGTGAGATTTTTGTTAGGTAGCATGAGAAAGGTGAGAACAGAAAAGTGCCCCTGACAACTTCGAATCATCCTTGCTGGTGGACAGGAGCTGGAACTTTAATACAAGTTATTCAGTATAAAAGGATGTTTATTTTAGTATAAAATTGTCATGAACTCAATCAGACCAATGTTAAATTTGAACCTATCTATGACACGTTAGCACATGTTAAATTTGCCAGCTGCAGTATAGTTGCACAGTTGATAATAAACTGAGCAGCTTTGGCTATTGCCAAATGAGTGAATACTTGCAGTTTCAATCAAAGAAAATTCAGACAAGTGTAAAATCAGTTGAAGCTGAAAGGTGCACAGGATCTCCTTTAGGTGCTCATTGCCAGAACAAGGCCCTTCAGCTCATCTCAGCACAAAGTTAAACAAATTATTTTCAACTCTAATGATTATGACATGACTGAATTTGCCTTAAAGTGGCTCACATGAGCAGACAGATTTAATCTAGAAACAGATTATTAACAGCCAAAAGGTGGTAGGATATATTTTTCTGAAATATTTCTGGGAACTGCATCTTTAGAACAGAGTGTTGGCTCGTTTACTTTGCATTTAAGTGTCAAGAGTAGGGATTCAGGTGTAGAAACTGCTAGCCCACAAATCCCACATTAAGCTGGTTTTATGTAGACATTCCAGTAGCCCCACTTGAATGTTTTGATTTCTTCTTCAAAGCCATTGTATTTATAGACCAAATCTTTTTTTATGCTTTTTTTTTTTCCCCCAAGGTGGTCTAAATCTTACATACTCTATTTCCCTCATTAGTGATTTACCTTTAGTGTTCTCTTGTCTCGAACTTATAGTAAGAAATTGGTGTGGGAACACAAAAAGCAATGTGTTGCTGTTGTCTTTTTGAGAAATGGGGGGGTTTTATATGCAGCTGAAGTAGCCATACACACTATATTGACCAGCTGAAGAGTGGATTAATGCAAAATGACAATTACAGTGCTGTATTTTTAAAGAAAACATAGCCTTTTTTTACCAAGGTGCAAGCAGATTTTTCTTTTTCATGTTACTAAGATTCCTTACTCTTCCTCTCCTTGCTCATGATCTAAACACTTATACAGGAAAATACCAGTACTACAAGTCTTAATGATCTTACAGTGATTTGCTTTGTTTTGGCAGATAAATTTAAGGTAGCTTGTTTATTGCACTAAATGAAAGTCAGATATAGTTTAATTGCTGACAGCTGGACATGGATAGTGAAGATTAAAGTCTCCATCAGTAATATGTATTGTATTTTTTGAAGAAAGAACACAACAAAAAAATGTAATAGATGCATCAACAAATAATCTGTATGTATGCACTTTGGTCATATTGTATCTATCTATCCTGCTTGTAAACTTTTCACCATTAAAATTCTTTTTACTAGTGCAGAACAGTGACTGATAGACATGCTATTTAGAGATATGCCAAGCATTTGTTCAGTAAAAGTAATTAAGTTAGCATGAATAAAAAATTTCTTTAGAATTGCTTGCACATGCATCAAATCAGTTAACAGTAATGATACCTCATGATTAGTATGACCATTCATAATTAGAAAAAGTTCCATTTCGTATGTTAAGCAATCCACTGATTTCTTAAGACATACCAGATAAATTTGATATATTACTGTTTGATAGTGGACATTGTGACATGCAGAAGAAGTTATTATCAATGTAAGATGAGATATTACAAAATATTTGCTTATCTTTAGATGATGCTTTTAATATGCAATTGGACATTTGATATAACTTGTTTTGTTCCTGAAATAAGTTGTAGCCTCAACATCAAATACCAGATAATTCTAACCTCTTGCCATCTGCTTCTTACTTTTGCTATTAAATATAAAATACCAGAATGTGAAAATATAAACCATTTTTCCTTCTGTTTTGTTAAGGGAATCAAAGAAGAGAGAGAAGCCTCTTCAGACATTGGTCACTGCAGAAGGAAAAGTTCTGAATGTGAATGTGCCTAAGTATGTAAAGTTAAGAGGTTAAACAGGCTAACTCACCTCTTTATAGTTGATTTGGACAACTACTTCAAGACATGTGACAATACAAAAATAAGAGGGCTGACAAATTCTCGTTGCAGTATTATATTCCTGATGGGGAAACTGACTTGTAAATTTATATTCTAATGCTGGAAAAAGTATCAGTTTTCAGTTAGTAAAGTGTTAAAGGTTGTTTAATTTAACACCTTAGTCTTTGATGATTGAAGAACTTGCTTTTCTGTAAAAGATATAAGACGTTTTACTTTTTCCTTCTACGGTAAGGCTCTCCTTCTTGGAGCATCTTGCTAATAGTGGAAAAAGTTTAACTGGTTTGACTATTGAAGATAAATGTGTATGAGTATCCACTTCAAATGTGGAAAAATACGTCAAAGTAGTTATTTCTGGACAAAATCATTCTGTCCTCTGAGGACAGATGTAGAACTGGCAGAATTGGGAAGGATGTGTAATTACCTTCTATGGCATGAGGTCCTTTGACACTGAACGAGGTCTCTAGGAACAGGGGCTGGTGATACAGGGAAGTGTCTTGTATTTTATGATTGACAAAGGCACTTGGTTCAAATGTTTTGGAATGAGTTTCCAGGGATATCAGCCATGTGTTACCATTCGTTTCACTTGAGCCAAGCCTTCCTTTTCTAAGGGAAAACAGGAGACAGAATGTGTAAACATTGTTTCCTTATAAATGGCTCCCCAAAGAGCCTCCTACTGGAGACTGATCAAAAAGTGGCCTATGAAGGGCCACTTACCTGTCTGCTGTCCTCTGAACAACTTTTCCGATCTTAAGACTGATTTAGCTGCAAAATCGAGGCTAAGAACATGCTTATTGTTAGCATGAAGAATGCTTTCTAAATCTTGGAAATTTATAAATCCACACAAATTCAAGGAATTTGAAAACCTACATTATAGAATCAGTGTGTAGTTTTCAGTGGTATAGGGAAAATTAAAGGTAGTGGCAGAAGAACTCACGTTTATTCCATCTATACCAGAAGATACTTACCATTGTATCGGTGTACTTTTTTGTAAAAATGTGTTGACTGAAATTTTTTTAATATAATTTTCTAGTTCAAAACCAAGTCTAAAATAGTTCAAATCTTGTTTTAATAGAATTTGATAATGCATCTAAAAAGCAGAGACATTTAGAATAAAGCTCTAGCTAACTTTTTAGAAAAAATACAGTCCCCTAGAGTTCACTGTTAGTAGCAGTCCTGTTTGTGTCACCAAAGTTTTTTGGATTAGAATTTAGTCTGTGGATGTGCCCGCATAAAGCCAGATCAATGAGCAGTTTTTGTCATGGCTTCAACAAGAATATCACAGCTCTACAGTGCAATCTGGCAGTGTATTGGAGACACAAATAAAGAGATACAAGTAGACAGATGGTGTTCTCCAAAGTTTTTGCTCCAATGCAAAAGTCTAATGTCCATAGCAATGTCCAAGCTTCTCTGGTGTTCTTTTGGAAGGTTAGGAAGAGGAATGGCTTCATGCAGCTGAAAACAGACTATTTCTCTTCCTCAATTCTGATTAAGCTTTCTCCTAGAAAATTTTACAATTCTTTTCTCTTTTTACCCTCATGTTTTAGTGAATTCTCAAAATTTGTGATGCAATAAGAGAAAAAAGCATGAACAGGAAACAAAGCTGGTTTGTATTATTTGCAGTTTTCCATTAAAAAATACTGATAAGCTAAAAGCTCCACAAGCTTTCTTGCAAATTGACTGTATCAGAATACAGGAGAGCAAAGAGTAAAAGTATATCTGGCAAATACTTTTATTGCTGAAAAAATGTATCATCTAAACTGTTAATATTTGAACTTCTGTTACCTGACCACAAAGTATCTAAGTATTTTAATGTCACTGAAATATTCCAGATAAATTACATTAAGCAAACCGCTCTCATTCTATACTAATAAGTAATTTATAAAAATCTTCTCATTTATACGTAGGCTTTATTCTGTTTTTTCTCTAATACATGTGAAATGTTTGAGTATATGAGCAGAACTTGTAAGTCTAGAATAGATCTCCTTACAGTAGTAGTAATAGATGTTATTTTCAATTTATAACTGGTAAGATTCTTTCACAATTTTAAGAACTGAGCCAGCAGATCACAAACACACAGCTAATACAATCTACAGTCTCATTTTCAACAAATATTATAAAGCTTGTAGAATCAAGGATATTGTGCAACTCATGTTTTACTTTGGAAGGCAGATATTTATACTCCAGGCAAATGAATTGCTATGAACAAAGATGCAATTTTATTTTTTTTTTTTACATATGAAAAGTTTAGTATTACCGAGTTCCAGGCTTTTCATGCTTTTCATGAACTATTTTTTCTATGAAGATGTTAATAGAGCAGATGAATTTCACCAGCAGATGTCTCTCTTTCTGCATTGACAGACTGATCTTAATTTTAACTGACCTTCAGCAGTATTTTTTTCTTTTTCTTTTTTTTTTTTTCTTGTGGGTTGGGTGGGGAGAACAGAAAATATATGTAAGAATGACTGGTTCAAATGCCAGTATTTTTTTCTGTTCATGAGGAAAATTGCAACTCTTTCTAAAATGATCATGTGACATATTGTCCAAATGGTATTTGTATTAATCTAAAATTGCTAGCAGTTGAATTTGAAATATGCTGTAATGTTTGCTTATTCACTCCAATTGTATTTATCCTGGAGGTGTTTCTTGTCATTATTATTAGGCTTCATTTCTCTTTGAAAGATGATGAAGAAAACAACCAGATCATCTTGGATCTTGCTGTTTACAGGTCAGATTTTTTTTTTCTCTTAATTTTTGCCATTCTTAAGTTCTAATACACAGTGTTTCAATTATACTCCTCTCCGTCATGGGGACAAATAACATGAGGAAAACAAATAACATAGAGGGTAATGGAATCAGTCTTGAAGCCTGTGCCAAAGAAATGAAGCTGAATAAACCAAAGACCCTTTGGACTGTTCTGTTACTCCTGAATGAGGACTGCATCTAATAGTCCCTTCTAGAATTGATGTTTTCTGTAGTCCTAGGCAGGTTTCCTCCACACCTGTCCTTTTGTACTTACGTAAAATCTTTTCCATTCTTAATTTGCAGATTAGGGTTGTAGGGAATGGTTTTTTTGCCAATTCTCTGGGCCTAGAAGTGCTCCAGTACAGTTCATGTCCTAGTTAAATTCTTCTCCTCCCCAGGACAGAGTAGGGTAGCCTTGTCCTACTTTCCTTGCTTACTGGAAAGAGTCCATGGCCCATGCTATTTCCTGAACTGTGCCAGGTCATTGCCTGAAAGAAATTTGGTTGAACCAGGCCTAAATATGACACGGAATCCTGATAACTATTTGATAGTATATATGACTAAATAGTACAGTGGCCTTGCCCGCACTTGAAGGGGTTGGAAACCCACAAGCTTATCGACCCATAGTAGGAACTTTTTAGAGTAAAGCTTGAACTAGTTTTATAGCACAGACACTCTATTTATGCCAGGTGTTCTTCCCTTAAAGCTCATTAATTTCCCTCAGAAGAGGCCTGCTCCATGTTTCTGAGTTAGAAGAATTAGGGTTTTTTTGAGCCTCAGAAAATCTGTTCAGGTGCAATAAAATGTTGGATATATTGTAATATTCAGGTGGATATATTGTAATATTCAGGTTGGATATATTGTAATATTCAGGTCAGGTGTAAGAAATGCTAACTGAAAAGTTTGCAAGATTCACCTGAGAAGTAAAGTTATAAAAGAAGGGAAATAAAGAATACATACTTGTGCATTCACATGAATGTATGTGTCACATGATGAAGAGGAGATGTTTTACAGGTCACAAATTTTTTTTGACAGTACTGAAATTTAGAAGTACTGTGTTTTCTGGGAATGTAAAGTATTTCTGTTTATTTTTTTCCCAGCAAATTCTGTGTAAAAAAAGGAACTCTTATTATACATTTAATAGTTAAGCCTTCAGAAAGAAAAGTAGCAAAATACTTTTACAATTTTAAACAACAAATAGACTAATTTTCATATTAATGTACAGCACTAAACTGAGAGAAGAAAGACCTTTTTATTTTCCACAAGGATTTTGAATTCTTGCAGTTATACAATAGCTGATGTAGTGGACTTGACAGAATTTAGACTTTAATTTAATTGATATTCTGTAAACACACAGGAGGATCACGTTTTTCTTCCAAAGACATTAAATCCTAATGGTATTTCATGTAACTTAATAACTGAAATTGAATTTTGTTGTTTATAAACCGTGGAATCTTCCTTAAAGAGCTAAATGGTCTGCACTGCTTATTTACTGGACTGTATTGTAGACTGATTCTTTTATTTATATTTCATTCCGAAGACATTTGGACACTTCTCTGCTCGATGTTGATGTCCAGCCAACTTATATACGAGTACTGGTGAAAGGAAAGGTTAGTGTTTTCTTACTACATTCATTTCAAATTATCAGTTAATGCTTACCACAGTTATCCTGTGGACTCTGGATCTGACTTTCATGAGTTACCAACCATGTGCACCTATGCAGAAGAAAATGTTCTTTCATACTTGCATTATTTTGGACTGCACATAAACTGTGGAAGTCCTAAGCATAAGATGTGCAAAGCCTGAAATGAAATTTCACTCTCTTTCTCTCCTTCTCTCTTCTTATTCCCCCCACACAGTGTACTATAATTCACTTAAGAAGAGAGCTTGCTAGTTGCCCTAGGCTAGAATTTAGCAATTTCACAATCTGGAATTTATAGCTGAGAAACAAATGTATGTATATTCTTTTGAAAGGGCATTTAAAATGTCACTCCAGTTTTCTGTCTTCTCAGTGGTTTTAATTTTATCATCAATTTTTTGAAAAATTCAAAGTATTTAAACAATAAACCAAAATCCCTATTTTTGACTGTACCAACTGCATAAACAAAACATCAAAATTACGTCTAAAATAGACTGGATAATCTTTCTCATTTAATTGCTACTATAAGTCAAGCATCATTTTATAACCTTCTTTAGAAATGTCACTTCAGGAATGACAGCAATTCAGGAATATACATATGACTATACTTGTAAGCATAAGTTGTTTAACATGCTAATAATTTATTAGGATTAGTAATATTACATATAAAGTGAGAGAATTTAGACCTATACTGTGCTTAAGATCAAGGGATCTGATAGTGATATTTCTGCATGTGTTCTGTCCAGGTCAAAAAAAAAAGAAAAAAGAGATATTTTAGCATTATATACTTCAATCCCATATTTTCTCATAGCCATTTCAGTTTGTGCTACCTGAGGAAGTGAAACCAGACAGCAGCTCTGCTAAAAGATCACAAACAACTGGTCATTTAGTTGTCACCATGCCAAAGGTATGTAAAATAATCTGAGGCGGCATCATACCAAGATACTTAAATGTTGTGAGTACTTTGGGAATGTTCCTGACAGGTAACATCTGGCTAGCTAAAATTATTCAGTCTAGCCTTTGCCATCAGGCCATATTTTCCAAAGAATGAACATTCCAGAGAGACAATTTAATCATAGAGCCAAACCTTATGATTTCAGATCCCTTTAAAGGAACATTATGAAAATCAGTATTAATAGAACTATTTGTATTTCCTTTATTTTCAACAAAACCAGCTTTTTGTATATGAAAAGAGACTCTGCAAAATATGTAGTATTGTGAAAATGTGTAAGAAGATGGATTTTTTAAATAACTGAAAATAAGCAACTTGCCTATTTTCTTTTTACACCTGTGAAATAATAAAAACAAATAAATTTTTAAAACTTTCTGTGGCACACATATGTATGAAGTTTACATTTTGGTTCAAGGACAAGGATAATGTACTACTCTCACATCTCAGGTGATCAGAACAAGAGTTCCTTAATTCATTTTCCTTTCATGCTCTCCCTGGCTGGAAAGGATCCACTGGCCAGCTGTACAAATTATATGGAATCACAGAGAAAAAGGGTTGTGGCAACATGGTGTTTTAACCGAAAAATGCTGCGCAGCAGTCCCTAGTACTTAAAGAAGCCTGTGTAGAAGTCATATTCCCCTAACTCTGTGCTCTCCCATCTCCCCTGTGCTCTGAAGTTTGCCTGTATGGTGTCATGCTGATCAGGATTCAAGTCAGATGAGAATTCTGCTGGCAAGTAAAAGCAAATTGGCTTAAGTGGGTTTTGTATTCTCTCTTCCCTGCCCAGCCCAGTTCTTGCAGTGTAAATGAGAGCAAACTGATAGGTATGTCCACTTTATTTCCTTTCCACTGTATGTCTTCCTATGGTTTCAGTAAATGTACCTTGTACCCTGGATACGTAAGTGGTATTTTGATTTGTGGGATGACATAATGAGTAGATGAGGTAGAATCAAAGGTGGAATCAGGACATCTCCTACCCAGTCCCACACATCTGCCAAAAAATCAGAGAATAGTGAAGGAATGACCAGTAATGAGGAGCAGTCGAAGACATGGAGGTCAACTTGCCCTACAGAAGTAAGCAGTGAGAGAGGTAAGGCGTGGTCAGCCAGCAGCCAGTGGAAGCTTAGGGGGCATTAGAGCTTAAATACAGGGAAGATGCAGCAGTGTGAACCAGATGTTCTGGTTTTGGCTGGGATAGAGTTAATTTTCTTCATAGTAGCTGGTATGGGACTATGGTTTGGATTTGTGCTGAAAACAGCACTGATAATACAGGGATGTTTTCGTTACTGCTGAGCAGTAGTTACACAGAGTCAAGGCCTTTTCTGCTTCTCACCCCACCCCACCAGCGAGTAGGCTGGGGATGGACGAGAAGTTGGGAGGGGACAGAGCTGGGACAGCTGACCAAAGGGATATTCTAGACCATATGATGTCATGCTCAGTATATAAAGCTGGAGGAAGAAGAAGGAAGGGGGGACATTCGGAGTTATGGCGTTTGTCTTCCCATGTAACCATTATGTATGACAGAGCCCTGCTTTCCTGGACATGGCTGAACACCTGCCTGCCAATGGGAAGTGTTGAATGAATGCCTTGTTTTGCTTTGCTTGTGTGCATGGCTTTTGCTTTACCTATTAAACTGTCTTTATCTCAACCCATGAGTTTTCTCACTTTTACCCTTCTGATTCTCTCCCCCATGCCGACATGGGAGGAGTGAGTGAGCGGCTGCCTGGTGCTTAGTTGCTGGCTGGGGTTAAACCATGAAACCAGAATAGAAGACAAGGGGCAGAGAGAATCGGAGTGGCAGAGGTATCTTCAGGTTTGGGGCATAACAGGTGGGACAGTGGCAGAAAGAGGAAGGCATTTAAGGTGGGACTTGATGTCTTCTGGTGCAAGACTGAGTTCTTGGACCTGCAGGAAGAGCAGAGATGGAGCAGACAGGGAGCTGGAAGTTTTAGGAAAGTAGCATTCTGGAGATGAGAATGGATTATATGGTGGGGTTCTGGGAGCTGTGGAAGAGGTTAATCAACTTCAACATCTTGCTATTCTGCCATTATGCCTTTGGAGGGTTCGGCTGCTTTTAAGGCCTCTAGGACTACATCATATATTTTTGGCTTTGAGAAATAGGGTAACCCTGCCCAAGCATAGTTATAGGAAAAAATAAATTCTTGGTGCTCCAACCTTACCCTTAAGACCTCTAGTAAGTTTCTCTGCTGTGTAGGAGCAGTGGGACATAGTGCTACATATGATAAAGCCATGTTATATCAATTACAGCATTTTCTTCTGAAGGAGGAACCTTCAGCAGCTATTTGGGGTCATTTCTTTCTCTTTGTCATCTGATTTAATTCTAAGACTATGCAACTAGTAGTTGTAACTAAGAAGTTATTTTTCAGCTTTTGGCTTTTTCCACTTGTGGTTCTATACCTTCTATGTTTTCTTCTACACTCCAGTCCCATACCATCTGTCTTTCCCTATATGGACAGCCTCTCATTAAATCACAAACTGTCACTCTAGCATCAAGCATGCAGTTTAACCATGAGCTTGAAGAATGCTGAAAATTGTACTCATTTGGTTAAGATCCATATTTTGTTAATGTTCAAAATTCACTCATATGAGAATTCATGCTTTCCTAAATTTATTTCTTTGAAACAGAGGCTTTGACATTTGCCATTTTGGATAATGTCATTTTCAAATGTTTCTGAACAGTTTTGTTTACTATTTACTTGTATTTTGGATATTTTAAGTACCATCAGTTTTCTGTGCCATAACCTGCTTTTATTACTCATACGTCTTGCTAGTCTCTTTGTGGCTGATCAGTGCTTTAAAAAATGTAAGTATTTCAAAGAGTCTCTGGATATATTCAAGTCTGCTGCCTGCCTAGAAAGTCATACCTAAATCAGCAAAATGAATATTATCTCTTTATACTGTGATTGAGAACTGCCTTTGTTCCATTATTAACTTTATATTTCAGCTACATTTCACCTAAGTTGATATTTTGGCTACACCTACATATTTTACCTAGCCTGAGTGGCTGGAGCCTGCTTCACCTCAGAATGTCATGACTCACAGATATTTGTGACACCTGAGGAGAGAGAAGCTCTATGGAATAACTGAGTTGATGTTCTGAGCTTTGCCTTGTTTTGGTTAAAAACTACTTGTGTAGCTGGGACACACAAAGATATGCATGAATGGAGGGCTGCATGTTCTAGTATCTTCGTTGTCAGTGGATCCAAAAACTTGGATCCTGCAAAGCAGCTTTGCAGAAAAGGACCTGGGAGTCTTGGTGGACACCAAGTGGAACATGAGCCAGCAATGTCCTCTTCTGCCAAAGGAAGCTAATTGTATCCTGGGCTGCACTAGGAGTGTTGCCAGCAGGTTGAGGGAGGTAAATCCTTTTCCTCTATTCAGCACTGGTGAAACACACTTGTACTGTGTCCAGTGCTGGGCTCCCCAGTACAAGAGAGACGTGGACATACTGGAGAGTCCAGCAAAGGGCCATGAAGATGATGAAGGGACTGGAGCATCTCTCCTATGAGGAAAGGCTGAAAGAGCTGGGACTGTTCAGCCTAGAGAAGAGAAAGCTCGAGGGGATCTTATCAATACGTATAAATACCTGAAGGGAGGGCGGAAAGAGGGCAGAGCCCGGCTCTTTTCCATGCTGCCCAGTGACAGCACCAGAGGCAGTGGGCACAAACTGAAACACAGGAGTTCAGTTCCAGCTGAACATCAGGAAATGCTTTTTTACTGGGAGGGTGGCTGAGCACTGGCACAGGTTGCCCAGGGAGGTTGTGGAGTCTCCATCCCTGGAGATATTCCAAAGCCATCTGGACATGGTCCTGGGCAGCCAGGTCTCGGTGGCCCTGCTTGAGCAGGGGGATTGGACCAGATGACTTCCAGAGGTCCCTTCTAACCTCAACCATTCTCCGAGTCTGTGATCCTCTGAACTTCATGGATTTGCTGATGAAAGATGGATTTGTGCTGCTTACAGCAATTGCATGTAGCGGATACTACCCTATTGTTCTTTGTTCTATATTACAGTCACAGAATCTGTTGTCTTCCCCCAGGACTAAATTAGAGTGCACAAGTTATATTTTTTTGATACATATCCTTTTCAGATGTTCTATATCCATACACATTTTATTTGTATTAATAGGATATAATCTAGGAAGCAAAGTATAATGAATAAAGATTAGCAACAACTGGAAGGCCAATAGATATTTTTCTTCTAGAACATTATGGCTGAGGTTATCAACAATGTTTGAGAATACTAATTTGAGATCATCAACTTAATATGAATTCCTTTTAGTAAGATAATAGGAAGAACAGAGTTCATGCAACTTCTTTCAGGCTATATCAGTGATAAGACAAGCCTAATGACTATATTGCACTATATTTAACCTTTTTGTTCCTGATAAACAATTATGATCAAAATAAAATTATTTGCAACTAGATAAATGGCCTAGCACATTCCTTATGTAACTGAAATGTTAAAAATGCTATTAACCTAAAAATAGTCTCCTATAATATGCTTCTTGCAATACTATCCCCAAAAGATCTCTCTCTTCTCAGTTACAGAACAGAAAGCTAACTGAATTCAGCAAGTGTTTTTCACTTGCTGTAGTGAATTTCTGATCAGGTTACTAAACCTTTCACCATTCATCTTCCAGCCTGTTCATAGTTCCCTAGCCTTTAAAATGAAAAACAAAACCTCTTTCCTTGCCTCTCTGATGACCTTGCCATACCACAGATGTTGGAGATAGTAAATTCCACATAAAGAAAGCAAATGATTTTCACCTTCTTTTCTGGAAGTACATTTTTCTTAAATGTACTATTTACTGCACAGCAAATCACTGCAGAATGGGTCTCTTTCTAAGGCAGTGTCTACCAACATTTTTTGGAAGGTCATCAAAACAAACTGAAGGACACAACATTCAGTGAAATGATATAGTGACACTTTTAAAGCGCAGTGTTTATACTGTAATAATCATCTGTACAGAGATTTTGCGTGACTTAGGAGTTGATAGTGACTACATTGTATATGCTTCATTTTCCGGGAAAAATATTTGTGACTTGAAGCTTTTCAAACTTTGAACCTCTATGCTCTGGCAGTGTCATCTTTGCAGATGATGCAGGAAAATTAAAACCTGAGAGTTTCTTTAATAGGCTTTGACCAAAATTGACATATTTAATCAGTGATTTTGTAACGTGTCATCAGTGGATTACACCAGTAGCATTTTAATTGTCTGGAAAAAAGCATCAAAAAACAGTGTTATTAGCAAGCAGTTTTTATTTATGGTTCTGAAACATTGTGTCATGTTTCAAAACTTCACTTTCCTTATTTTAGTGGATCAGAAAAGTTCAGACTTTTTGATTAATTCTTTATTATATAAGCAGTCACAAATGAATTCTGACAGCTTTTTATTGCCTGGGCCTTCAAAAGCATTTAGAAATTTAAAGATCAATGAGAGTTAGATTCCTTAATTAATTTAAAAATAGGAGTAGTATATATTATGCATGTCAGTGTAAAGGTTATTTGATAGAATTTCATTATAATTCTCACTTATCTAGGTATGGTAAATGCAGTAATATTTCATTACCATCAAAGGCATGTAGAACCATACGCTGTTGAACCCTAGAAATGTATTCATCCTTCAGAATAAATGTGTTTCAGGGAAACTCTGTTACTTAGTGGAATTCCTGTCGTAGAAGAAAAAAAGCCACTGTAGGAAAAAAATGTGTACTGGAAAGATTACTCAGCTTAAAAATATATTTTTCACATATTCCTTCTGTTTTCTCAAATGTCTTTCAGATGCTATTTAACATATCCATTTCTGGAATTCTCTGATAATGATCTTAAAAGGGGTCTCCTTTCTGTTTTCTGTTTAATGCACATATTAGCAATAGTTTCATAAAGTAATTTTCAGAAAGCTTCATTATATTAATTTAGTCCGTCTTCCTGTATACCACAAGCTTTAGATTTCATACAGTTATCTTTCTGCTGAACCCAAAGTCTTATTTTTGGCCACAGTTGAAGCTGTGGCAGTTCTGTTTCCAGAACATACCATCACTTGATTACCGTCACTAAGAGATGGGACAGTCAGCCACTGGCTTGTTGAAGCTCACATACCATTCTTGTATATGAAGTTGTGTTTCAAAAAGAAGAAAAATTAGACAGTATCACTGAAACTTTTTTCTTGAACAGAAGTAGGAGAACATCTTTTGAGCAGAAGAGCTTTTATGTCAAACAATATTTGATAATTGATAATAGATGTTCTAGAAGGCATATCCTAGCCCTTCCCTAAGTTCCAGGATCATTTCTTGTCAAGGAAGCCTTTTCTGTTGATTGCAGAATCAGCAAATTTCTCTACCATCTTTGATGATGTGCTCTGAGGGCAAAGTAAGGAACATTAGTCTCAAGGAGATCAAAGAAATGAATTATTGTTAACAGAACACTAGAGGGCCTTCTGAGAAGAGAGGCAAGGTCCAAAGAAATGGACTTTCCTTCACCAGACTATACACAGAATCAGAGGCAATAAGCTTCTTCACAATGAATTTCAGAAACGAATGACAGAAACTACAGGCTCTTTCTTATTTCTGTTAGAAATTAGAATGGAGACTTTAAATTCACTGGGCTTCTGGAACAGACTACCTTCAAATCAATTACACTAAAAAATAGTCAATAAAATGAACTATTTGGTATAGTTCCTGTTCTCCTCCTTCCTTTCAAATGCTTAAGGCGTTCCTCTCCCATGATGTTGTTAAGAAGGGAAAGAGAGAATTATTTGCAGTGAGATACCCTTTTGCCAATAAGACATCTTCCAAAAGCAGTGATGGACATGCTTTCTTTGGGAAGGGGAATTCTCTTGGGCTTTAAAGTTGAAATTCTGTTTTAGCAAAGGAGCTGAGGGAGTTTGTGCTCACGTCTCCCTTTTATAAACAGTGAGAAGTCCAGACTGCAGCAGATTCTTTAATAAAAATGTCTGAACTAGCACATAGACACCAGAACTGGAATGCAAGTAAGAGGCACATCACAAACCAGTTGTTAGTTAATGTTGCAGATGGAGTCATGCACTTCACTTGCAAAAGAGAAGCAACAATATATTTTATTGGTATAAAACAGTGACTTAACAAAGTTCAGTGGTAAATGTGACAGTGGTTTCATAGTTTAACCCCAGCCAGCAACTAAGCACCACGCAGCCGCTCACTCACTCCCCCCCACCCAGTGGGATGGCGGAGAGAATCGGAAGGAAAAAAGTAAAACTCATGGATTGAGACAAGAACAGTTTAATAGAACAGAAAGGAAGAAATTAATAGTGATAATAACAACAATAATAAAATGACAATAATAATAAAAGAACTGGAACAGAACAAGTGATGCACAATGCAATTGCTCACCACCCGCTGATCAATGCCCAGTTAGTCTCCAAGCGGCGATCCCCCCGCCCCCACTCCCCCCAGTTTATATACTGGGCATGACATCACATGGTATGGAATACCTTTGGCCAGTTTGGGTCAGCTGTCCTGGCTGTGTCCCCTTCCAACTTCTTGTGCCCCTCCAACCTTCTTGCTGGCTGGGCATGAGAAGCTGAAAACTCCTTGACTTTAGACTAATCATTACTTAGCAACAACTGAAGACATCAGTGTGTTATCAACATTCTTCTCATACTAAATCCAAAACATAACACTATACCAGCTACTAGAAAGAAAATTAACTCTATTCCAGCCAAAACCAGGACAAGTGGTTTAACAAGATCCAATGACAAAGTACACTTGATTATTTACTGCATAGAGAACAGGATCAGACAAATTGTGAAGGAGACCATCCCATTAGAGTCACGAGGTTCAGAAAGGACCCCCTTTCTTTCTAAACTCCTTCTCAGGAGTCTATGTGTGGCTGGATCCAATCCTAGTCCCAGACTTGGTCAACGGTTTATGTCTAAAGGATTATATATGTGCAATCAATCCTTTATATCACTTAGCTAACATTTCAAAGTTTAGCATGCTATTAATCACTTACCAAGAATCTGTTGTGGCAAGGAATCTCTGAACCTTGAGGAATGACCTTGAGAGGTGTCCCTTCTGAAGGGGAGATCCTGGCCTGCAGCCCGCTGCCATGCAGGAGAGCTCAGCGGGCCCTGGGCTGTCCGCTATTTATTTGCACACTAGCAAGATGTCTGACTCACCGTTCCAGAGAGCCCTTGGCAACCATGTTGCCATCCATCCCCCAAAGTCCAAAGTAAGCTGGATGCAGCTATCAAAACCCCCACTGTTGGGTATGGCTTAAGCAGGGGAGATGGGGTAGGGGGGCACACCACCACAGTTAGCAATGGAGAAAATCAGTAATCTGCATTATTAACATGGTAATAAACAAGACAGCATATATTTAAATACAAATAGTTGTATATATTTAAATATTTTTCATATATATACACACTCATACATATAACTGAAAATAATTCCATTCAGATCATTTGGTTACATTCCCTTATGCATGTGTTTCATGCTGAGTGAAGAGTGTTAAAATCTAAAAGAAAGAGTAAATGTTACAAGAGAAAGTTTATTCACACCCTCTTAATTTTTCTATTTTTGAGAGATTATTTAAATGCTTGTGAGCATACATATCAACTTTTATGAGAATTATTTTTCTGTCTATTTTTATTTTAGGCTAAAGAAATAATCCTGTCTAAGCAAAAAGTATCAACTTCAATTAAACATTCTGACTGCAATACACTGCAAAAAAATGCAAGGTAATTCATTTTTTTCTTCTGCATTAGTTTTATTTTTTGTCCATCTGTTATTCACATGCCAGAATATATACTTCTTATTATGTTATTATTGAGAGTATGAAAATATTGATTTGTATAGAGTAAAACTATGTCTAAAAGCTTTAGACTAATAGCTTGTCTGGTGCTGTCTATAAAGTGATCTGCTCCGATAGCAGAGCCAAAAAAGCACTTATTTCTGCTGATCAGTTTTGCTAGATCAGCTCATTCAGACTATTAAACTGGTATATACTAATACTAAGTCACCTACTGAGAATCGCCTCTGCAGAAGTCCTTGCTATGTAACCGTTTAGAAAGCAATGATTTTGAATCTCTCTCATGAATGTATTTGCTCACTGGTATACGAGTTGAGTTACTGCACTAATAAATAGGTTAAAAAAGCAATTCTGCAAGGCTTTATAATATAGATCCATCCTGTTAAATGTGATGTAAACTACAGCTCTTAAAATCTTGCAGTTAATGACTGCCAGAAGCAAGCAAATATCAGTGATGCACTATTTTTTGCTTTTACTCTTAGCAAGTGTTATTAGCCACTGCTGTAGATAGACACTAGGGTTGATGGACACTTGGCCTAAGTACAAATACTATGATATATCTTTTAATCTTTCCTTTTCCTCTTGCTATAGGCAATGGTATTCACACCAGAATAAGAGATAGTAACAACAAAGTTTGTAAGCCGTTTATCTGTTTATATTTGAAGTGTTGCATTTGTTTCCTTGTTTGATTTCATTGTGGTGAATGGTGATGGAAAGGCTAAGCAGTTAGTGAAAAACAGCATTATGGATCATGAGTATTCTTCTTGGTCTCAATATTTAGGACACTGGAAAAATGGGTCTGCAAGATTCAGTTGTCATTAATTTTACTTTTTATTTCTTACTTTTAATAAATATCAGTCATGACTTCTTTTCTGAATGACCTGAATGATGAGAAGATAATAGGGTGACTGCAAGAATTTGTTGAGATTCCTAATGAGCCACAAGCACTGCACCCTTTCCTTAGGCAGCAGTGATTACAACAGTGCATCATCTTGATTACTGAGTATTTAAAATATTTTTAAAAGTTCCAAGCCAAATGGTAGATACTTAGTCTCCATGATATTTGAAAAGTCTTGGCAGTCAGGTGAAGTCCCTGGTGACTGGAAAAAGGGAAACACTGCACCCGTTTTTAAAAAGGGTAGAAAGGAAGACCCTGGGAACTACAGACCTGTCACCCTCACCTTTGTGCCCAGGAAGATTGTGGAACAGATCCTCCTAGAAGCTCTGCCAAGGCACATGGAGGACAGGGAGGTGATTCAAGACAGCCAGCATGGCTTCACCAAGGGCAAGGCCTGCCTGACCAACCTACTGGCCTTTTATGATGGAATGACTACATCAGTGGACAAGGGAAGAGCTACAGATGTCATATATCTGGACTTCTGTAAGGCCTTTGACATGGTGCCCCACAATCCTTCTCTCTAAATTGGAGAGATATGGATTTGATGGGTGAACTCTTTGCTGGATGAGGAATTGGCTGGATGGTCACATCCAGAGGGTAGTGGTCAATGGCTCAATGTCCAGATGGAGATTGGTGATGAGTGGTGTCCCTCACCATGAGATGGGGTGTCCCTCCCCCGATGAGAGGGGTCTGTACTGGGACCAGTACTGTTTAATATCTTCATCAATGACATAGACAGCATGATTGACTGCACCCTCAGCAAGTTTGCAGGTGACAACAAGCTGAGTGGTGCAGTTGACACACCTGAGGGATAGGATGTCATCCAGAGGGACCTGGACGAGCTCGAGAAGTAGGCCCACATGAACCTCCTGAGGTTCAACAAGGCCAAGTGCAAGGTCCTGCACCTGGGTGGGGGCAACCCCCAGTATCAATACAGGCTGGGGGATGAAGGGATTGAGAGCAGCCCTGTGGAGAAGGACTTGGGGGTACTGGTGGATGAAAAGCTGGACATGAGCCAGCAATGTGCTTTTGCAGACCAGAATGCCAACTCTGTCATGGGCTGCATCAAAAGAAACATGGCCAGCAGGTCGAGGGGGGTGATTCTTCCTCCCTGCTCTGCTTTGGTGAGACCCCACCTGCAGTACTGCATCCACCTCTGGGGTCCTCGGCACGGAAAAGACATGGACCTGTTGGAGTGGGTCCAGAGGAGGGCCACAAAAATGGTCAGAGTGATGGAACACCTCTCCTATGAAGACAGGTTGAGAGAGTTGGGATTGTTCAGCCTGGAGAAGAGGAGGGTCCAGGGAGACATTATAGTGGCCTTCCAGCACTTAAAGATGGAAAGATGGAGAGGGACACTTTGACAGGAAGTGTAGTGATAGGACGAGGGGTAATGGCTTTAAACTGAAAGATGGTAGATTAAGATTAGATGTAAGGAAGAAGTTCTTCACTGTGAGGGTGATAAAACACAGGAACAGGCTGCCCAGAGAGCTGGTAAATGCCCCAACCCTGGAAATACTAAAGGTCAGGTTGGACGGGGCTCTGAGCAACCTGATCTACTTGAAGATGTCCCTGCTTATTGCAGGGGGGTGGGACTATATGACCTTTAAAGGTCCCTTCCAAACCAAACTATTCTATGATTCTATTCTATGATTCTACTTTGCAAAAGGAATGTTGGAGGTTTTTTTTTCCCACAGAAGTATAGCTAAAGCTTTAGATACATTAAAAGGAATCAGTTAAAAAAAAGTCTTAGCTTTTTTCCAGGAGAAAACTAGATCTTCCTTAGTTAGATAACTGACATTATCTTTCTTCCAAATGGATTCTGCCAAACAGCAAGAGTTGGCAACTTTTGGATTAGGAATATATATTTCCTTAGAACCCTCTCTGAGCATTTAGTTTTGGCTACACAGTAAAGGTTTAAATAAAAGTAATAATAGAAACATGGAAGTAATCAAAGTAGCAATGTGTAATGGTTCCCTTTCCTGCTACTTGAGGAACTAAAGATACTCCATGGCATAGCGAAACTCCCAAGAATTTGTGTTTGATTTCAGTGCAGTCTTAAGTAATTATGAATATGCTTACTGCAGATTTTGAAGGAAAAATACAAATTTTACTGTTAAAATATTATGGGAATATGTATCACAAAAGCAGAAGTAGGAAAAAAGTCTTTTGAATTACAGTTCTTACTAAAAATAGTAAGTTTTGACCTCTTTAGTTGAAAAGTTGCTGACTAGCCAGATGTTAAAAATTTGCTGAATAGTTGTCTCTTAGATTACAGAAGAACATTCATTACAGTGATTACACTTGACAGCTACAGATGTCTTAGCTAAATGCTGTCAGACATATAATCTGCTAAACTATAATGTAGTGCTTTCAATCTCTTTAACTCTTGTTAGTTAGATTACATGATGATACTATCATCACTTCTGCCACGTAAGAGAGATTTCTTCTATAACTGTATACAAAACTATTTCAAACCTTCAAAGAGACAAGTTTCTATAGGAGGAAGATGACAGATTGATTTATTATACTTCTAAAGCCTCTATTAATGTGGTAGCTGAATATGCCATTCTTTACTGTAACTGGCTTCACAGTTCATCTGTGTGGTACAGAAGTTGAGTTCAACACAGCTGCATAGGTGAAATTCAGATGTAGGTAGGAACCAACTTTCACTAAACTGGAATCAGTTCTTAGTGGCAGTATGTAATTCTGGCTTCTGGGGGGGGTGGTTTTGGTTTTGGTTTTGTTTGGGTTTGTTTGTTTTTTTTGTTTGGTTTGGTTTGGTTTCTTAATCTGGGTTCTTAAGGGGAAAACAAAAGAAAAACATGCTGCTGGAATGTCCACCACTGTCTGCTGGTAAACCCATTAAGTGCTTTTGAACAGGTTATCCATTTTCAGCCAAATTTCACTACTTGGGAGAGACATCAAATATATAAAATTGCCTGCAAGTTATGTTGAATTTGAGGCCAAGAAAGCCTGGATGTTTTTAATCACTGTATTGGATTTTAATTCCAACCTTTTTCTAGCAAATATGTCTTCATAAGACTTATTAACAGAACTTCCTTTGTAGTCTACAGTTTCACAGTGACGAACAACCATTAATTTACTTTCCTTGGAGAACTTTTTCTTTTTAGTTGAGCTTTTTTCCATTTATTAACAAGCAAAGAATAAAAGACTGATTATTTCAAAAACTCTCTACAGTTGTCTCACTTGAGATGTAACAGTGTTGCTGAGGATGAGACATAGTGTGAAGCTCTGATTTACTGGATGACCCTGATTTAGCTTGGTACATTTTGGTGAAGAAGATGCAAAGAACAAATTTGTGGGGAAAATTTATAGATGTAAGGGTAAAAATCTGTCTTTGGGAGTGAGGAGTCCTAATTTGGATCCTTGAAAGAATCCTTGTGAAGTGTGGGAATACTCCCTTTCCACAGACTTAATGGCTGGGA